>NW_026991715.1:112023751-112708751 GCF_029215605.1 Mirounga angustirostris
AACTTCTCCCAGTGTTTCCATTAATATTGACTTACCTTGAGTCTTGGAATATGTCCCTGTCTCTTCCATTCTCTCTTATTCTCATTGGACCTATAGATTTTTTTAATAGTTTGAGAATTTTCATTCACATAATATATGATTACATTCCTCTTGTAAAATCAAAACTTGATAACTAAGGCAAAAATCCCATTCCACCCCTTCTGCTTTCCATTTTTGTCACAACTCTTCTCCTCTAGCATAATTAGCAGTCTGTTTATCCTTCCGGAATTTTCTCTGTGCACCCACACCCATCACTTAAAATACGTACGTGAAAGCATTTTTTTGTTTGTTTGTTTGGCATTTTTCTCCTTTATTTTTTTCATGGCACATTATTATTGTGCTACAATTTGCCTTCCTCGTCCACTGTGTGTTTTAGAAATCTGTCCATGTGAGCATTTTAAATCTACTGAATTATTAACCCCTACACAATGTGGACATTTTATGGTTTATTTGCTCACTCCTCCCCTCACGCATCCTTTCGCTGTGACAGCCAATGCTGCCTGAACATCCTTCACACATCTTGTCACAGGTGATTTTGCTTCTCTATGACAGAAATCTGGCAGTGGAATTACAAGTTATCAGGGTATGAACGTCCCCTGCTGAATCTTAAGTATAAATTCTCCCTAGCCAGTTCCTGGGGCAATTTCTTGTGATTCCCAGGTACCATATCTAAAGCACAAGCTTCCTACTTCCAGCTCCTCAGTGAGCATCTCCACCCAGAGCTCCCTCAGGCCCCTCAATCTCACATAAGAAAAGTGACGTCATCTCCTTTTCCCTCCCAGCAGCCTCTCCTTTGGAATACACATCCACATTCTCTGTTACCCAAACCTGGAACTTTAATCATAGCTTTCCCTTCTCTCTCCCCAACATCTGATGAAATGTCAAATTCTATGGATTTTCCCTACCTAGTCTCCTTGTCCCCTTATGCAATGCAATAACTTCATCTTGATAAAGCACAGGTCATGTCATTCTCTTTGGTTGGTTCCCCCGATTACAAAATCCACTAGGATCTCCTTGGCTTGCTATTCCCAGACTTCTCCAATCTGGTTTAGTCTTCTAGTTTTGATCTCCTCAGATTCCTCTTCTTTCACCCTCCAGGCACAATGATCACCTTGCATTTGCAAACGTCCTGGTATTTCTTGACTCCAAGACTTTGTTTCCCTGTTTCATCTCCTAAAAGTCTCTTTCTGACCTCTGCCTGTTGAAAGTCTACCATCCCTATTAGGTCCTATCAACTGACTTGAAGGATGTGGATTCTAGCATTCTTCTACAAGTAGCCAATTTCTTAACTCTCTGACCATTAATTTTCTTTCCTGTAAAAAGGATATAATACCTTCCAGGTCTATGGGGGAACTTTTTTCTTTTTTAAAAAAGATTTTTATTTATTTGAGAGAGACAGAGCACACAAAGCAGGGAGAGGGGCAGAGAGAGAGGGAGAAGAAGACTCTCCAATGAGCAGGGAGCCCAACGATGTGGGGCTCACTCCCAGGACCCTGAGATCATGACCTGAGCTGAAGGTGACCTGAGACTGAGCCACCCAGGTGCCCCATATGGGGGAATTTCTAATAAATGCATATAAAGCACTTAGCACAGTGCCTCTTAGAGAGTAAAAGCTAAATAAACCTTAGCTCTTAAAACTATCAAGTCTCTTTCATAAAGCCATTCCTAGTCTCACTACAAAGTGACTTTCCTGCCTTCCTGGGCTCTCTCTATTCTGGTGGGCATTTAGTCACTCAGTTATTTATGTATAAATCTGTCCTCACACCTGATAATGACCCTCTGAGGGGCAGGGATCCTCCCATTTATTTCTGCGTAGTATGCCAGCCCAGTGCCTAGAACTGAACTGAACGTGGGGAGAAAGTTTTACTGCTGTCAACTTCGGAAGCGCAGGGAAATGAAGCAAGCAAGCTGAATGGAATCAGAAGACAGCTTTGAATCCCACCTCAGCACTTACTGGTTGGTGAGAATGACTCCTCACACCCAGTTTCCTTACGTAGAAAATGGGGAAAATATTAATATCCACCTCACAAGCTTGGGGTGAGCTTATATATGCCAAAGAACTTTCTAGTTGTTTTTTGCTTTTAGAGCTTAGCTTGTCTTCTCACAGTAGCTTGCTTCCCCCTTGTGGATAAAATTCAAACTGCATATTAAGCTCATAATCTAGAAGCCAGAGGTTATCTCAGCATCGTTTAGATTACTGAAAAACTGAAAACAAACCAGGCCTCCAAATAGGCGTTTGGCTAAATATATTGTGGCATATCCATAAAGAGGAATATTATCAAGCCATTTTAAAATAATGAAATAGATGTCGATGGTGTACTGCTAAGTAAAACTCTAGTTATAAAACATATAAACTACGCCCTGTTTTTTGTAAATATCTATGCACATATGAAAGGATAACCCATTAAATGTTAATAGTGTTTACACTGGGTGGTGGAATACAGCTGCTTTTCACTTTCTTTACAGTTGTATGTCCGATTTCTCACAATAAGCATGAATTATTGCTATTAGAAAAATATAGCTCCTTTGGGGTGCCTGGGTGGCTCAGTCGGTTAAGCATCTGCCTTCGGCTCCGGTCATGATCCCAGGGTCCTGGGATCGAGCCCCGCATCGGGCTCCCTACTCAGCAGGGAGACTCCTTCTCCCTCTCCTTCTGCCTGCCGCCATGCCTACCTGTGATAGCTCTCTCTCTGTGTCAAATAAATAAATAAATAAAATCTTAAAAAAAAAAAAAGAAAAATATAGCTCCTTTAATCGTGGGGGAACCTGTCAGTAAAACCAGATACCTATAAGTTACCTGTTGTGACAAGCCAAGCTGATTTGGGGAGTATTCTGAATCATATTTTTAAAAAAGATTCCATGCTCCAGGACAATGCACACACACCATAAGCTGATGCTAAAGTCACCCCGGGACACATGGGCCTCCGAGAGTGGCAGCGTCGACAGTCATTTATCTGCTCCTTGGGTCTGCTCCAGGAGCTCAGGGGATAGGAAGAATCTCCTGGGGCAGAGGGTAGGAAAAGTTCCTGGAGGAGATGGCTTAAGTAAGTTTAATAGATGTTGGTTCAGTGTTTACTCAGCATTTCTCAAAGACTCCACACCCAAGGGCCACTTCACGGACATCCAGAGCACATAAAAACTCTACAGTTTAAGTGTTTTAATAATCACGACTTAAAACAAAATTTAAATTATAAAAAAGTAACACTCTCATATCATCAGCAGGAAGGGTGATGATACTGTTTTCAGTCTTTAACCAGGGCCTGTATATCTGGCTCTATGAGGGAAGGTCAGTTTTCAGCTTCCAGTTTTTTTTTTTTTTTCTTTTTCTTTTTATCATATTAGAAAGTCTGAACTTAAAACTGTACATCAGAAGTCACTGCAGAAAACAGTATGGTGGTTCTTCAAAAAATTAAACATAGAATTACCATATGGCCAAACAGTTCCACTTCTAGGTACATACCTAAATAAACTGGAACGAGGCACCCCAAAACTTGTGCTCTTAATCACTGAGCTATACTACTTCCCCAGGTATCCAGAGAGTTTTTAAAACTTAAATGACAAAAACTGACCCCATTAGTACCAAAAGGCAAGTGAAAATCTAAATGACAGTTACATGCAGTGGCTCTGGGCAGAATAACCATTTACAGAGCCATGAATACATGGGGCAAGCTTAAAAGGCTTGGTGCCTTTGGTGCAAACATCATGATGAATTTACAAGATTTCCATGGCTTGCAGATATTATCTTGAATCTTCAATGTTCTGGACAGAAGAAGGGCAGGAGGACACTGTGCCATAAACTCTGGAGTGTAGGTCAACTCTGCTGCTTACACCAAGTCTGTGACTTAGAATTCTGAGATCACGGTCCCTGTTTCATGGAAATGAGGCTCTCCTTGTGCTCCTTCTTCAAGAGTTCTGAAGGGTGCCAGGACAGCAATACCTCCTTGAGCATGGGAAATTGGTGGGCTTTCCTGGAGGATCCCCAAGCCACTTGAGCACTGGTGTGGAGGAGTTAGAGGGCTGGACTAGGTCACTACAAAAACCTCTGCTTAGACCAGGCTATTGTGCAATGTTCTTCCCGAGCTGACAATCTCCACATGGGGGTGAAATCTGGGGGAAATTCAGTACTTGTTTGGTATCTTCTATCTGGGTTCAGAAGGTGGGTAAACCCTGTGAAGAAAGTGCATGTGGGTTCCCTTCAGCTGCATGGCAGAGACGTTCCTGGGGTAGATGACAAATGGACCACTGGGTCCTCAGAACACTTGTCCGAGGATACACTAAAAATACCTGGTGGGTATCCTTCCAGGCTGTTCCTCCCACATGCTTCTAAAGCCTGAATTTTGGAACCTGTTAGATGATAATCAAAATGGACACAACTTGAGATTTTCTTTCAGGGGTCAGTAAGACATCAAGCCCTATCACTGCCCACCTGCTCTCCTCCCATTACATTCTCATGTCGCTGCTCTTGTGACTTTCCTGTACTCCCTTCACTCTCAACAACAGGAGCCCAGTTCCTAGTGCTTTACTGATGGTGTCTTGTACTAACCTGGTGGGACGGGTGCTTCTCCTACTCTTCATTCTTGTCCCTCTTTTCAACTTCAGTCAAAAATAATAATAAAATAAATAAATAATAAAATATGTTAAAAAATAACTGCTACATCCATACAATGGAATATTATCCAGTGACAAAAAAGAAATGAGTTATCAAGCCACACAAAAACATGGTTGCATCTTAAATACATACTGCTAAGTGAAAGAAGCCAAATGGAAAAGGCTGTATACTGTATGATTCCATTGATAGGACTATGGGCAAGAAAACTATACAGACAGTAAAAATATCAGTGGCTTTCAGGAATTCAGAGAAGGGGAGGGGAGTTGAACAGGGGAAGTACACGTGATTTTTAGGGTATGAAACTATTCTGTGTGACACTGTAATGAAGAATATACATGACACTGAAATTGTAAAAACCCATAGAACTTAGCACAAACCATGAACTTGAATGTAATCAATTAAAAACATAATCTGGGCAGTAGGAGGATTTCAGGATGGAGTTTAGGCTTTGACAAAAGAATCTAACTGTAGCACACATGTATGAAGTAACCTCACTACAGGGGGTGAGGGGAAAAAGTATTGGCCTAAATTAACTTGGGAAATGGGTGGAAGAGTAAGACTAGAGGCAAATAAACACTGTACCCTAGTTGCTAATGTTGTTTTCCACAGAGGTACAAGATAATAATCCTGAACCACTACACATGTATACTGGAATTGAACAATTAAATAAATGGGTGGTAGATGGGGGAGCCAGGTTTCTCATTGTTGGAGTGCCAGGTTATAGATAAGTACGTGGGGAAGGTTAGGATGGTCCACATGATACTGGATTAGAGCTGGAGACTGTGAAATCATGCTTAGTGACGGTGGGTACAGATAGATATATACAGAGATACTTACAGGTTTGTGGATATACAGGAGTTAATATAAACATATTTCTTTCCTCTCAGCTGACAGGGCCTAGAAGCTGTGATGCTCCAGTAGCAACAAGCATTCCCAATCCCAGATCTGGTTTCCTTCTCCTTCCTTCCTTCCTTCCTTCCTCCTTCCTTCCTTCCTTCCTTCCTTCCTTCCTTCCTTCTTCCTTCCTTCCTTCTTCCTTCCTTCCTTCCTTCCTTCTTCCTTCCTTCTTCCTTCCTTCCTTCCTCCCTTCTTCCTTTCTCCCTTCCTCCCTTCTTCCTTCCTTCCTTCCTTCTTCCTTCCTTCTTCCTTCCTTCCTTCTTCCTTCCTTCCTTCCTTCCTCCCTTCCTCCCTTCTTCCTTCCTTCCTTCCTTCCTTCTTCCTTCCTTCCTTCCTTCCTTCCTTCCTTCCTTCCTTCCTTCCTTCCTTCCTTCCTCCCTCCCTCCCTCCTTCCCTTCCTTCCTTCCTTTCTTTCTTTCTTTCAGAGAGAATGAGAGAGAGAGAGCAGGAGAGGAGGGAGGGTCAGAGGGAGAAGCAGACTCCCCACCGAGCAGGGAGTCTGATGTGGGACTCGATCCTGGGACTCCAGGATCATGACCTGAGCCGAAGGCAGTCACTTAACCAACTGAGCCACCCAGGCGCCCTGGTTTCATTTTTATATATAACAGTTTGAGATATAATTCACATCCTTGGTGCAACCATCACCATTATCATTTTTAGAATATTTTCATCACCCCCCCAAAACTCTGTACCCATTAGCAGTCACTCCCCATATCTCCCCAACCTTCCCATCTCTAGACCACCACCAATATACTTTGACCCTGAATCTTCCTAATCTAGACATTTAATATAAATGGAATATTGCAATGTGTGGTCCTTGTTTCACTTAGCATAGTGTTTTCAAGGTTCATCCTTGTGTCATGTATTAGTAGTTTACCTCTTTTCATGGCCAAATAATATTCCATCATATGGACATGCCAGCTTTTCTTTATCATTCATCAGTTTGTGGACAGTTAGGCTCTTTTCACTTTTTGGCTATTATGAATAATGCTGCTATGAACATTGGTGTACAGGTTTTTGTGTGGGCGTATGTTTCCATTTCTCTTGAGTAGATACCTACGAGTGCAATTCATCTTTTGAGGAACTATCAGACTGTTTTCCAAAGCAGCTTTTTTACAGTTCCATCAGCAAAGAAGTATATGAGGGTTCCAGTTTCTATACATCCTCTCCAACATTTGCTCTTGCCCATTTTTTCTTTTTTTTTTTTAAAGATTTATTTATTTATTTTGAGAGAGCGAGAATGAGAGAGAGAGAGAGAGTACATGAGTGGGGAAGGGTCAGAGGGAGAAGCAGGCTCCTCGCTGAGCAGGGAGCCCGATGCGGGACTCGATCCCAGGACTCCGGGATCATGACCTGAGCCGAAGGCAGTCGCTTTACCAACTGAGGCACCCAGGGGCCCCTTGCCCATTTTTTCAATTATGGACACATTAGGGGGTGTGAGGTGGTATCTCATTGTGGCTTTGCTTTGTATTTTCCTGATGGCTAATGGTGTTCAGCATCTTTTCATGGGCTTATTGGTCATCTGTATATCTTCTCTGGAAAAACATCTATTCAGACCCTGTATCTACTTTTTTTTTTTTTTTTTTTTAAGAGAGAGAGCATATACGTGAGTTGGGTGGGGGGGAAGCAGAGGGAGAGGGAGAGAGAGCATCTTAGGCAAGATCCATGCCCAGTGCAGAGCCTGATGCAGGGCTTGATCTCATGACCCCGAGATCATGACCTGAGCCGAAATCAAGAGTCAGAAGCTTACCAACTGAGCCGCCCGGGTGCCCCTCCTATATCTACTTTTAAGTTGGGTTATTTTTCTTTTCAATAGGAATTCTATATATTCTAGATACAAGTCCCTTATCATATACATAATTTTCCAAAATTTTGTCCCATATCTATTTGGTTTCTTGATAGTGTCCTCTGAAGCACAAAATTTTTAAATTTTGATAATAACCAATTCATCTTTTTTTTTTACTTTTTTGCTTATGCTTTTGGTGTAATATTTAAGTATCTATTGTCTTATGCAAGGTTACAAAGATATGCCAGGTTAACTGTCAATAGACTGAAGATTATAAGAACTTGATTTCAGAAGTAGCAGCATTCACATCTGTGTTAAAGTTTGTACCTTATATGTTAAAACCAAAGGCAGGTGAATGAAAGTCTTAATAATAAAGAAATTTCAAGGGAAGAGATAAGGGAAATAGCAGTCTTGATCTCTCCACCCCACCTCATGCACCTTCCATTCTCCACTTTCAACACCTTCAAACCCTGATCCAGTAAATGCTTCTGACTCTCCTCATCATCTTTCTTTTTCCCATAGCTTCTGGTACGTCAGGGTTTTGGGTTTATTTTATGCTTTCATCAGGCAACCAAGAAGATACTACTATTCTTGTCCTGTGTGTTCAGTTTCAAGAAAATAAGCCACATGGCTAAAAACTTCTTCTAATCAGGTAAGTGATAATTTTTTTGTTGTTGTTAAATTGTTAGATTACGTGAGCTCTCTAGTACCACCTGGATCCAAAATTCTGTGACTCTGTTTCCATGGTGCTATGGTTTTAAGATTCTAATCCATTGGTGGTTTAGTTGTCAAGGCAGTTACAGGCAGCCTCACCCTCTTCTCTGGTCTCCTGTTTCTGGGATTTCAGACATGGCTGGCGGGTATTCCTAAGCCAAGTGATATCTTCTTCAAGAAAGTAAACACAGCCCACCCGTGGGTCTATGTGCCCTACCTTATAAGGAGAAGACAGCCACAAAAACCATCCTTATGCTCAATAAGGCAGGCAAGTTCCAGTGAGGAGAAAGGACATTGAAAAACTACCCTGGCTAAGTTTTTTTAGAAAGAGACATAGTGTACTGGCCACTAGGCTCAGATGAGTTTGTGGAGAAAGATGCAAACATGGATGGAGTGGTCAATATGTCCTCTTACAAGGAACCCATCTTAGAATACAAGACGGTGACTCTTCTCAAGGGCCAATGCTGGATGATGGTATAACTCCCTGGAAGAGGAGAGGACCCAGCAGAATTCTGTCTTGCAGCCAACCAGGAAAGGAAAACCAGTCCCCTGGGAGAGAAAGAGATGGAGGTCTGGTCTTTCATCAGGGTTTCTTACCCTGGGAATTTTCTTACCAAAGGAATTTGCTGTTCTGTGAGGTGAACAGACGGTAAGACCCTCGGCTTCAAAAATGTTTCAAAATCACTCCAATCCCAGATGTATGGTACCTACCCTGCCCCATTTCCCCTGCACTCCCCCCCAATCCTGCCAACTGTCTTTTTCCATCATGCCCTGTGTATGGGGAGGTGTCAGGATGCTTCCCAAGTAATTTCTATTAAGGAAAAAGGAAGGGGGCCAGAAACCTCTTACCCTGCCTTGTTGGTTACAAATTTCGTTCCACTTCACAGGGCTTTCTCAAGAACTTCTAGTGGATGATTCCATTTGTGGTGGATACCATTTGTGGATTCTCTAGCATGTAGACTGATAGTCAAGATTATATATACTGTTGATTCTATTATTTTAAGCAGTTTCCCTTTTATTAACAGATTACATTCTACGGAACTTTTGTTAGAATAAATGAACCAATGTTGATACATTATTAATTGAAGTCCATGCTTTACTCGGATTTCTTTAGCTTTTATCGGATGTCCTTTTTCTGTTCCAGGATTCCCTCCAGGATACTACATTACATTTAGTCATCATGTCCCCTCAGGCTCCTCTTGCTGAGGCAGTTTCTCTGACTTTCCTTGTTTTTAGAATCTTGACGGTTTCGAGGACTGGGTCAGGTACTTTGTGAAATGCCCCTCTATTGGGATTTTTCTGATATTTTTCACATGCTTAGACTGCAGTTGTGTGTTTTTAGGGAGGAAGATGACAGAGGCAAAGTACCGTTTCATCATATTATAGCAAGGGTGCCCGCTGCCAGCCTGACTTAGCAGTGTTGGTATCAACACTGATCATCTGAGATAATGTTTGTCCCATTTCTCCACTGTGAAGTTACTCTTTCCCCCTCTCTTTCTACACTGTCCACTTTGGAGCTATCAGAGCACACACTTCAGGACAGAAAAGCTGTGCTCTCCATTCTGTTTTCTTTCTTTTTTTTTAAGATTTTATTTATTTATTTATTTGAGAGAGAGAGAGAAAAACAGCATGAAAGGGGAGAGGGTCAGAGGGAGAAGCAGACTCCCAGCTGAGCCGGGAGCCTGATGTGGGACTCGATCCCAGGACTCCAGGATCATGACCTGAGCCAAACGCAGTCGCTTAACCAACCGAGCCACCCAGGCGCCCTATGCTCTCCATTCTTGAGGGCAGAGTTTCTACTGATTTTTAAACTATTTGTTATTTCCTCAGTGGTTGTTCTAGGGCTTAGACAGTATCTCTTAATTTGTCATAATATCCTTCAGATTAATCTTAATTCCAAGATATATAGAACATCTGCCCCACCCCTCACTTTATGCTATTGTTGTCATGTCTCTATATATTAAAACCCAACAATACAGTGTTATAATTGTTGCTTTACATAATTTTACATCTTTTGAAGAAACCAAGAGAAGACAAGACACACACACTTACTTAATACTTCCTTACTTCCCCATAACTTTTCTTCTCCTCTCCTTTGTATTGTAATATTATATCTCTTTATGTTACAGACCCAGCAACTCAATTTTTGAAAGCATATTTATGGAGATATAGTTTGTATATCATACAATTCACGCATTCAAAGCATAGCATGCAAGGGTTTCAGTGAAAGCACAGACACGGGTCACCATCCCCTGGGAAACACGTTCTATAGCCCTTAGCCATCCTGCCCTCTAACCTCCCAGTGTCTGCCTTCCTTGCTAGTATTCACAGCAGTGGTTTGTCCTGTGACCTCAATTCTTTGCAAGATCCAAGAAGAGTTGTTGGTTTCCAGTTTGTTCAGATTGTTTTTCTTGTTTTAAAAAATGGGATTGATAACTCCAAGACTATTCCGTGTCAGACAAGAAATCAGAAGGCTGCTCAGTTAATTATTCTTCATTCTTTTTCTGTTCTCAGAATGTATACTAACAATCTAGCTTCAAATTTACTGATTCTTCTGCCAACTTAAATCTACTGTTGAGCCCCTATAGTGACTCGTCATTTCAGGTACTGTTACCTCTCAATGCCAGAATTTCCACTTGGCTCTTTCAAATAATGTTTACCTACTGATAGTCTCTATTTGATGAGTTACTGTCATAAACGTAATTTCCTTTAGCTTTTTGAAACTATAATAGCTTTTTTGGAGTCTTTGCCATATGAGTTCATAATTTGGGCCTCCTCAAAGTAGTTTCTATTGCCACTACTTTTCCTGTATTGAAGGTGATAATACTCTGTTTCTCTGCATCTCTCATAGTTTTTGAGATAATACAGTGTTGCAACTTTGGATTATGATACATCCCTCTCAGGGATCATTGATGTTGCTCTGTTTTGTTAATTTTATTAGTTGGCTTCATGGCTTCCCTGGACTAATTTCCGTGGAGTCTGTTTTCCCCAACAGTGTGTAGCCTCTGATGTCAGTGCTCAGTTTCCCCATGTGCTTCCCAGGAGTCACCCAGGCTCAAAAAAGCGTAATGTTTAGCCAGTGATCGGTGAGAGGCTGTGCTTAGGCCCCTTGAGCCAGTAAGGCTTCCACTCCTTGTTCATGGATCTGTGTATGACTTGGGAATTCCTTCAAGCCTGCCCCATGTCTAAGAGTGACTAGGGCCTTTCAAGTGCCTGCTCCGGTTGGTCCTCGATATGTGTGTGATACCTAGACATGTGCACAGCTTTCCAGATGGATTATTATAACTACAATCTTACAGGGCACTTTTTAGCTATTTCCCTGATTCTTTCTGTTAAACTTCTGGATGGCCTGCTGTTTCATTTGTTGTTGTTTTATAGAACTATTAGAATTATAATCGCTTACAACTAAGGTCTCTAAGTTCACCAATGCCTAAGTCATGCGTTCCCCCCACTGTGTAGCAAATAAAGGCAGCTCCTTCCATGGAGCTGTGGAGCTCCAGCCCTCCCTTCCTCTTCTCCCTCTGGACAGGTGTCTCATTTACTGCATCAGATCAATAGAGGAGGTGGAAGGGGCAGCCTATTTTTCCTGGAGTGACACATCTATCCTACAAGTGGAGTTGAAGAAACTTCTTGGCTTCTCCTCTTGCATAGAAACTCCACCCTACAAGTGGGATTTTGGAGGAGAAATGGGAGCCCAAGGTCTTTTTGAGTCACTCCTTCCAGGATAGAACCTCTGCTCTATAAGTGGGACCTGGGAGAATGATAGCTTGCTGTCCTTTCATCCTGCCCCCTAGCATGAAACATCTGCCCTACAAACTAGAGTATGGGGGGTGGGGTGGGATCAGGGCCCCAGGACTCTTGGCCTTCCTTGCCTTGGGTAAAGCCTCTGCTGTATAAGGCAGGAGCTAGGTTGGGCATGGAAGCCCCAGTCTTCTCAGCTGCAGCTGACTAAAATTGAGCTTCTTAATATGCAGCCAGAGTGGCAGATGAGGCTCTCCTTTGAGGATGACAGGCTTGAATGAGATTTTAGCCCCTTAATAGGATCTTTTTTTTCTGAGTCCCTTTATTTCACTGAAAAGGTTTATCAGGTTGTTGATACTTAAAGTCTTTTAGGGGCGCTTGGTTGGCTCAGTCAGTTGAGTGCCCAACTGTTGATCTCAGCTCAGGTCTTGATTTCGGGGTTGTAAGTTCAAGCCCCATGTTGGGCTCCACGCTGCGCGTGGGGCCTATTTAAAGAAAATAAAGTCTTTTAAATCATTCTCTTGTCATTTGAAATCTAGAATAGTTGGTTTTTCTTTAACTCTGTAAGACTCCAAATGTCTGGACTCTATTTGCTTTCATTTTGGCTGGTCAATCATTAATTTTGCCCAAGTTTATCTCTTTCTTGTAATAGTTTGCCAAAGACAGCTAAGATCAATCAGCAAATATTGCCAATATTCTGTTTTCTAGTATCTTCTAGAGGTGTCACACAGTCGGCTTATGTAGAGGAGACAATTTTACCATATGTTTTGCCAGTTTGTCACCATCTTTCCAGGCTCTAACATCGGTTTTCTCACTGCCCCAGGATTTGGCGAATGTTACCTCTTTTAGTTTTTGTTACATTAGCAGTACACTTCTAGGAGCAACCTCTAAACAAAGTAGCTTAATACAGGAAAGATGCAGGGCAGTGATTCCAGCCCTATACCCTTGTGAGAATGAAACAGAATGATGCATGCAACCCCCACAGGCCAATCTCCCTACATCAAAGCACTGATCACAGTGAACTGTTTCCTTAACTGTTTAATTACAATGGGAACTCCAATTATACCCTTGGAAAATACAAAAATAGCTAACATCTTATGAGGACCATACATATATTATATTGTATAATCCTGGCAATAACCCAAGAAATCATAGCACGATTCTAATTCACAGAAGAGAACATGAGGCTCAAAGCAAATCCAGAATCTAGATCTAGCTGGCTCCAGAACGAGACCTCTCACACCAACTCTTGTATGTTTCCTGTCTGTATTCCTAAATCTCTATTAAAACTCACTTCCGAAGAATGAAGTTCCATCTTGAATTAATAAATAAGGAACAAGTTGATTTCTAATGCCGTAGATAGTCATATGTAAATTTGCAGGATATCTCCGCAAATTTTATTTTAAAAAATGAAGGATTCTCTGGGGTGCCTGGGTGGCTCAGCTGGTTAAGCATCTGCCTTCGGCTCAGGTCATGATCTCAGGGTCCTGGGATCAAGCCCCATGTCGTGCTCCCTGCTCAGCGGGAAGCCTGCTTCTCCCTCTCCCTCTGCTGCTCCCCCTGTTGTGCGCTCTCTCTCTGCCAAATAAATAAAATCTTAAAAATATAAAATGAAAATGAACGATTCTCTCTGAAAGAAGTCCCTACATTTCTGAATTGTAAAATCCTTATTAAAGTATTTCTTACTATTCTATCACAAGGTGAATTAGGAAATGCCAAATAGACGGAAATGGTGCACAGTAAAATGAACCCCCAAACATATTGTTGGGTTATGGAGTACTTATAATTTGTATCTTCAGCTTTATGAAGTAATCCAGTGAAAAAGAGCAGTAGTGTATGTATTAGGGCTAGAGCTTGGGCTAGGGCTGCCATAACAAAATGTCATAAACTGGGTAGCTTAAGAAACAGAAATTTATTTTCTCACACTTCTGGAGGCTGGGAGTCCAAGATCAAGGTGCCAGCACAGTTGGTTTCCTCTGAGGCTACCCTCCTGCTGCCTCTTCACAGGGTCTTTCCTCTGTCACCTGCATCCCTAGTGTCCTAATCTCCTCTTCTTATAAGGACACCAGTCAGATTGGAGTAGGGGCCAGCCTAATGGCCTCATTTTAACTTCATTGTGCTTTAGAGGCCCTATCTCCAAATACAGTCACACTCTAAGGTACTGGGCATTAGGGCTTTAATTAGTGAAGACAATAACAGTATGTAAGAAGAGGGTAATTTAGTCACCAAAAACAATTATTTAAATCATAGTGAATGTCGTAAGAAGCCATGGCTATTTTCTTTCGCTCATTCTCATATATCTATGTCGTATGTACATATGAACAACAACAACACCTTTTCATATTCTTTCATTGATCAAAATGAGCCGAAGTCATATATATGTGTGTATACATACACACACACATGTACTAGCAATGAACAGGAAAAAAAGTTAATTTTACACTTTAGAATCTTTTTAATTGAAGTATAGTTGACATATAATATTAGTTTTAAATTCTTCTTGAATGATATATTTTCTGTTAAATAGAAGAAAAATAGTATTATTCAATGTGGAAGATCTTGGTAGATGGCATTGTACATGTAATACTTATTTTATATTCATATTTATGTTAACTTCAAATATACAATTCCAATACATGATTTATGTTATGTGGCGTATAACATATTATAATACAACCAGGACTATAATGCTTTCATACTTTGCAAATTGTCCACATATGCTTTTCTAATTTTGTTCTGACTAGTCCACTTACTAATATTCCAAAGGTCTTTGTAGGCCATAGTGAGCGTTTATCCTTCAACGAGGGGTACTTTCTGTAATATCTTTGAGAAATGCTTTGGCATCACATATGGAATACGATTTCTACAAAAACATAGCTACCTACTTTAAAAATATGTTGAATAGGCTTGACTTCTTGATACATACTAAGATTTGATTTCTACTGAGGCTTTTATTTGTAGATATTCCCGTATTAGTTTCTTTTAAGGAATTTTTTCTTGATGAGTCCTTTTATGTCGACAGAAGGCTGAGCTATGTCTGAAGGCTTTTCCACATTGATTGCATTTGTAGGGCTTTTCTCCTGTGTGAGTTCTGTGATGTATAATGAGGTCAGACTTCTCAGAAAAGGCTTTTTTACACTCATTACATTCATAAGGTTTCTCCCCAGTATGGATTTTCTGATGTCTCATAAGGCATGACACTTCACTGAAAGCTTTCTCACACCTGGTACACACATAAGGTTTCTCTCCTGTGTGTATTCTCTGATGTACAAAGAGGTGTGACTTCATGCTGAAGGCTCTCCCACATTCATCGCACCCATAGGGTTTCTCTCCAGTATGAGTTCTCTGATGAATGTTGAGGTGTGATTTTTGGAAAAAGGCTTTCCCACACTCACCACATTTATAGGGTTTCTCCCCAGTGTGGATTCTCTGATGTTCGATGAGGTGTGACTTATGGGCGAAAGATTTTCTACATTCAGTACACTCGTAAGGTTTCTCTTGAGTATGGATCCTCAGATGGATAACAAGGTTGGACTTCTTGCTGAAGGCCTTTCCACACTCCGTACACACAAAGGGCTTTTCTCCTGTATGAGTTCTCTTATGTATAATGAGGTCTGACTTCTGGAAGAAGGCTTTCCCACATTCGCTACATTCATTCTTTCTTCTGTTACCACTAAATGAGCCTAAATAATTCAAACTCCTACCATAGGAGGCATATTTTTGGAGTCTTTGTTTGGAAGAAACAAAGTCTGTGCTCAGAGGAAATATATTTCTAAGTGCATGACATTTGTTGCCCTTTTCCCCAGTCACAGTTTCCTGGTCAATGAATGCAACATGTTTCAAAAATGTTTCTTGGTTCTCTTGGTGTCTTTCCAAGGGGTTATCAAGTTGCCAGACTTCTTCTATAAGGAAGCATAATTAGCTCTGTTTGTGAATATTTCTGCTAATGTATTATGGTTCATAACTTTTCACCCTATTGTGAGATTGAATCTTTACTTTAAGGCCTAGTATCCCTAATGAACAGAAATACCAAGGCTACATGGAATCTATACCCCTGAGCTTTGTAAGAAAACCACAACTTAAAAAAAAATCATATTCGTAGAAACAGAAATAGAGAATATGACAAAGAACACAAATATATCTGGCTGTCTGCAAATAGGACTTTGCAAACTGGGAAGAAAAACAAAAATAATTACAAGGTGCAATAAAAAGGAACAAAGGAGGACAGCTGTTATGGGGTCAATAGGAAGAGCCCATCTAGAGAATTACAATGACTGGCTGAAATGGTGATCAGAGGAAATAAAGGAGAGATTGGATGAGGAACAGAGAGATCTGAACTGGTGTCTCATCGACTCATTGTTGGATTGCTCTAGTTTAATCCTCACTCGTCTCTCTGCTTCCAATGTCTCTGAGCTCGTCTAGTCATCCATCAGCATGAAACGGACTTGACAAAGCCATCGAGCCCACTTGCAAGCAGTAGCCAGTGCCTCAGAAAGCCGTAACAGTAATTCGTTCTTATATGGGTGTGAAGGCCCAGGAACCCATGTGTCCAGTAAGAGAGAAATAAGCCACAGAATAAGCCAAATACAAATGCCTCAGGGTTAGATTAACTACTGAATTCTCACTCCTGAGTGTGTCATCTTAGTCTATTAATAGTTCACAGATACTACATTAATCCTGACTTTTAAATACTCTCCCCCCTTTCTTCTCTACCTAGCACATATAGAAGAGGAATCACAGTTAAGAAAACAGGTACTAAGTCCAGATTACCAGGGTTTCAATCCTACCTCCATCACTAATTAGACATGTGGCAGAGGTCAAGTTCCTTGATCTCTTTGGGCCTCAACTTCCCTTTCTATAAAAAAAGGGATAATAATAGCACCTACCTTGTAGTGTTGTCATGAGAATTAAATGAGTCAATAGACGTAAAGTACTCAGAATACTGCCTCACACATAATACGTTTTGTCAGTTAGATACCATTATTACACGTATTATTACTGACAACTATGTGCTTGCCACTTTTGCTTTACATCGTGTTTTCCAAATTTCTGGATTCTATTAATGTGGAGACGCTAAGCAGCAGATTTCTCACTCTGGATCTAAAACCCTATCTGTCTTCATTTTCATCTATTTTATAAACCTCTGACAGTACTTGACTACTGTTAAACTTATGCTACCTACATCCAGAGCAATAAAGTCATTCCCTGGCTCAGAATTCAATAATTCTCCTGAACTTCCTAACCCAGTTCCTGACATATGAGCCATCAGTCTTTAAAGAAAGTGAGTAGATTTCTATTCTTTATCCAACACTGGCTCCCCAGAGGCTAGACTGGACACCTCTCCTAGGAAGATACACACATGGCCAAAAAACACATGAAAATGTGCTCAACATCACTAGTCATTCAGTGCAAATCAAAACCATAAGATACCACTTCATACCCATTAGGATTGCTACTAGAAAAACAAAACAAAACAAAAAATAACAAGCGTCAGTGAGGATGTGGAAAAATTGGAACTTCTGTGCACTGCTGGTGCGAATGTAAAATTGTGTGGTAGCTGTGGGAAACATCACAGCAATTCCTTAAAAATGTAAACACAGAATTACCACATGGTCCAGCAAATTCACTTCTGGGTGTATACCTAAAAGAACTGGAAGCAGGGGCTCAAACAGAAATTTGGACACCAACGTTCTTGGAAGCATCATTCACAGGAGCCCAAAGGTAGAAACAACTCAAATGTTCATTGCAAATAAATGGATAAACAAAATGTGGCATACACATACAAGAGACTATTCTTCAGCCCTAAAATCAATCAAATTCTATCACATGCCACAACGTGGATGAACTTCGAAGATATACTAAGTAAAATAAATCAGACATAAAAGGACAAATACTGTTTGATTCCATTTATATGAGGTATCCAGAATGGTAAGATTCTGAGCAAAGAAAGTAAAGTAGTGGTTAGCAGTAGCTAGCAGGGGAGGTAGGGCGGGGAGGTATAGTTTAACGGGTACAGAGTCTCGGCTGGTGGTGATGAAAGAGTTCTGCAGATGGATGGTGGGGATGGTGCACATCAACGTGAATGTACTTAATGCCGCTGAACCATACACTTAAAAATAGTAAATTCTATGGTATGTATATTTTGCAAAAATTTAAAAAAGGCAAAAAAACTTCTCAAAGTCTTAAATGAAGTTGGTTAAGAATCACAGGCAGAATATACCTGGAAGGGAAAATGTCACTCTCTAATAGCCATGCAGAGAAGAGCATTAATGTGGGAAGGTGATATATGGAAATGGCATTCAGGTAAATAAGGAACTTATGTCAACCATCCCAGTTGTTTTCAAAGGGCCAAAGGCTTTAAGAAGAGAGCCCTGAAGCATATTTTTCAAAGATGCCAACCCTTACTGATCAACTGTGATCTTTTAAAAAATTTTCTTTTAAATTCCAGTAAACATATAGTGTTACATTAGTTTCAGGTATGCAATATAGTGATACAACAGTTCCGTATATTTCTCAGGGCTCAGGACAAGTATACTCTTAATCCCCTTCACCTATTTCAGCCATCCTCCCACTATCTCTGCTCTGGTAACCATCAGATCAACTGTGATCTTAATTTCATTCACTTCCATCCACAGAGTCCTTTACCTAACTCACCTGCATAGTTCCAATTTGGGATTTCTCTCTCCACCATCCATGGTTCTTCACCTTGTTCCAACTTGTGGATCACAGATGGCTTTGTGGTTTGATATCCTGTCAATGGGAAATGATAGAGGATTTGGACCTAGCTACCTGGGCTTCAGGTCCTTTGAACTCTGAACTTCATCAGGGACTTCCTGATGAAGGTGCCCATTTGTACCTGAAAAAGAGAGGTCTTTAAACAAACTTGAAGCCAGACCTCCCAAAGACTGTCAATCTTAAATCTACTAAGACCCAGAGCCATACTTGTAAAAGTACTTCAAAGGGCTGATTATTTGGAGCAACTGAGAAAGGTAAGGTAGTTAACTAAGCACATGGCAATCAACACTGGGAAATGGTCCTCACCCACTGAGATGAGGTTGATATAGTTCTCTAGCATCACATCCCTGTATAGATCCCTCTGGGGAAGGTCCAGATACTGCCACTCCTCCTGGGTGAAATCCACAGCCACGTCCTTGAATGATACTGGTCCCTGCAACAACACATTCCTATTCCAACTAAAGTCATCAGTACTGCACAAAATGGAAAAAAAAAAAAAGCATGGCAACTTGTTTAAAGCATGCTCATTATTTGATAATGCTTCTTAAAATTTGGCCCCATTTCATTTTGGGTGATAGTATACTAATTTGGTCTCATTCTGTTTCTCCTGCCCTATGCTTTGATGCCCATTTGTCTAGTTTTATGTTTCATTTTGTGGGTAACACAAAAATCATATGTGAAACATTTTACACTGAATATTCATTATTCATTAGGCCATTCTTTCATTGTCATTAAGCAAATATTTACTGAACACCCCATACACATCCAGAACTGATTGTCCTAGATGCAAAGGACCAAATATCAGAATCCGATCCAATTTGCCAAGGCACAGAAAAGATGCTCACTTGGTATCAAGTTATACAAAGAGAAGGCGGCACTGTTCAAAATGCTCTTGATAAGTTTTTTTTAACAAAGTATTTTAATTGTCAATGTTTAAATTAACAATGTACTAAATATCTGTTTTGCTATTTTTCATTTTCCTATACTTGTATGACCAACAGTAAGAGGATTTAATGTTTTAACCAACATTTTTAAAGGTCACAGAACAACTATAACCAATATAAAAAATCCCATTGATTATTAAGATTTCTTTGCATGATTTTAGCTCACATGGTCATTTTTACAGTCCTCCACTACTGTTCCTATATAATGAACGGAACAAACTAACTCACCTGGGACTTGGTCATTTTCTGCAGCCTTTGGGTGAAGACAGAGATCTATGAACACAGAGGTAGGGGGAGAGATGGAGCCATGAGAGACCAGGTATGACTTGAAGATCCCAGAATCCCTGGTGTGACAAAGCCATCCACAGCTGCCTCAACAGTTCAGTAGGGGAAGCCACTCTGTGAGAGAATGTCTCCTGGGCCCTCCAGAACTCATTGTGAGAAAAACCACAGATTTGCACTAAGATTTAGCTGCAAGACCATCTGTTGCAGCACTTCTTAACATACTGAAAAATTGGAACAAATTAAGGAACTGGTAAAACAAACAGATATATACTCCAAAGATAAAGTAATTTACAGTCATCAAAAATGATGTTGCCAAATGTTTATCAATATGTAATGGCAGTTGGTGCACATCCTTCTCTGACCATTTAGTCATGCCTTCTGTGGATTCTAACCAGGGCTGTAGGAACAGACAGGTTGGAGTCTGAAGGTAGAATGTACCAGCAACAGGTTCTCAGTGGGACCCAGGAACTGCGGAAGAGACACCAACAGACCCTGGACATATAATGTCCACATCGTGAGATTCGTGCCACGGTCTTTCTGGAATCTTTCCCGGGGAGCTGAGTTGCCGATCCCTGTGTTTTAAGCTAAGGGGGAGGAGAGGTCAGTTAAATGCTATGTTTTAGGTTGGGAGACATATAAAGAGTAGGAGATTTGGAGGAAAATATTTGGGCTTGAATTTACCTCTGGCTGTTTGACTTTGGGCAAGTCAGTCAACCTCACCTCTCCAGCCTCAGTAAAATTAGAAATCATATCTGTGTTATATCAGAGATTAAGGTAAGAAGCATATTTTGATTAAGGTAACAAACATATTTTACAGAACCTAATGTTAATATGTTAATGTGTGTGTGTGTCCATGCTGGCTGTTTCCTCTACCCAGCACACTCTTCTATTTCTTTCTTTCTTTTTTTTGAAGATTTATTTATTAGAGAGATAGACCGGGGGGGGGGCGGGGAGGAAGGGTCAGAGGAAGATGAAGAGAATCTCGAGCAGACCCCCAGCTGAGCATGGAGCCAGACACAGGACTCCATCTCATGACCCTGAGATCATGACCGGAGCAGAAACCAAGAGTCAGATGCTTAACCAGATTGAGTTACCCAGGCATCCCCACTCTTCTACTTCTTCAACTCTTTACTCAAAAATCACCAAGGAGGCCTCCACTGTCTACCTAAGTTAAATTTAATCCCCCCCATTTCCCTTACCCTGATCTACTTTTTCTTTGTGTATAAATTCTAATATATAATTTACTATCTAATATACTATATGATTATGCTTATTGTTAACTGACTGTCTCTACTTACTAAAACTAAGATTTCATAAAGGCAGGGAGCTTGATTCAGTACTGTATATTCAGTACTGTATCCCCAGCACTAGAAACAGTGTCCGGTTCATGGATGCCCAATAAATAGTCTTTTAAAAAAATACAGTTATATGTAGTAAATTTCATAAAACAATCCTTATCACAAGGGAATACACATGTGCTATTTTACAGTATTTTATCTATTTTTTTTAAGTGCCTGCTTACTGTAGGATTCCATTCATATGATGTTCTACAAAGGCAAAACTAACCTATAGAGATAGAAATTGGAAACTGGTTGGTTCTTAAACAGGTGGGGGGAGGAGTTGACTAAAATGGAGCAGAACTTTCTGGGGGATTAAAATGTTTGATGGGGGTGGTAGTTACATGTGTGCATCAACAAATTTTACACTTTTGTTCTCTGTAAATTATATGCAAATCATTCTGTGTAAGTTATATCCGACCTAAAAGTACTGGCAAATAACAATACTAGTCTTGGCTCATTAAACAGATTTCACCACCCATACTCACTACTGGGTTGCAGCCGATGGTTTGAAAAGCTGACTTAGAGAGTTGCTGTAAGGGTTAAAGGTTAGATGCCTTTGAAAAAGCAGGTAGCACTCCACCTGGAACATTTCAGACCTTCAGTAAAGCTTGGTTCTCTTTCCACACCCCGGAGGGCGCTCCTCACCTGGGTGTCCACCACTTGGCGCGCACTGGCACCCCCCTGGATGCGCCGGATGCGCTCCGGGCACGACACCTGAAGCGCGACACCAGCAAGAACGCAGTCCCGGGACCCCGCCCACTCCGGGCTCACGGACCCAGGTTGAGGAGGGTAGCTTTTGACACATCCCGATCCACGCCTACTCCAAAGTCCTGCTGAATCCTATTGTTCTTCCCCCACCTCCCCGAGCCCGCGCCCACTGCCTCGGCGCACCTCCAGCCCAGACGAAGACCAAGCGGGTGCGGTGCTTAGAGCCTCCGGACTCGCCCCCGCCCCCGGGGCACTGCGGTGAGGACAGGAAGGGCACACATGCGCAGAAGAGGGCGCCGCGCGCGCGGGGCTCGCAGGAGCCCGTTGCCTTCGACTGCAAAATACATCTCCCAGAATGCCTGCGCTGCGACGCTGCACATGCGCAGCGAGAGGCCGGGAGCGAGTAGGGCGCTCGGGGGCTTTGCACCTGATCCCAGCACTGCGCCTCTGGTCCCCCCACCCCCGGGTTTCCAAGCCCTTCCTCCAAAAAGACCCATATGGAAGGTCTAACGCGCGCGCACGGAGCCACGAGCCTAGCGATAGAGGCAAGACCTACAATGTTTCGAGAATTCTACCAGGCCTGAGCACGTTTCACTAAAGGTTTGAGGACTTAACTCTGGAATTTCAGTTTGAGCCCAAAGCCTTTCGGATTTTTGTGTTCAGCCTTTCTGCTTCTCTGAATGGACCTGTGAGTATAACGTTTTGAGCAAAGGGGAAATACGTCTCAGAGATTTCACTAGAATGCCTGTAAATCAAAGCTAACAATGGCATATTTTCTAAGAACACACAAATTAATTTCGATTACACAAATATGAAGACCAGTAGCTAACTCGTCTGAGTAATAGTAAAAAAAAAAAACTTGGAAAAAAACCTAGGGACAGTTTTCCTCCACAGGGCAGTTCGATGTTATGAAGACACTGTTGCTCCAGATTGATCTTGTGCAACATTAATCAGTGTCCTGGTAGGTGTCCATAGATATTTTTTTGGATGATCACCTTCCACGTTGTGCCAGTTTCCATATGGCTTAAAAGTTATAACAAAAAGAAATACCTATAAAGCATTTACTTGGAGTAAAGAATATGGCTGGCAAAATAAAGATTTTTGTCCTTGGTTACCGAAGGGTAGCCTCTAGATTCTTGGAATTTCCCCAGTAATATCCCTGGTGGGCCCTGATAATTCATCCTACCTAGATGATTCATGGTGGGTCCCTGGATAGTTGACACCAAGAAGATGACTCAGGGTAGGAGCTGGCCACTCCACAAAGACCATGTGACTAGAGAGTTGGGGTTTTGAATCACAAGATACATTTGTATACGTGCTGCCTAAGGGAGCATCACAAGATACATTTGGAGGACTTCTTGACCTCTGGGGAGTGAAGCAGGGTTGGAGATTGAGTTCAGCTTGAAGGCCTGTGATTCAGTCATTAGTGCCTAGATAATGAGACCTCAATAAAAACTCTGGACATCTAGCTCAAGTGAACTTTCCTGGTTGGCAATATTATATGTATTGTCATACATTGATGTGCTTGGAGGGTATGACATCCTGACTCAACACAGCGAGAACAACAGAAGTTTCACTTTTGTAACCCTTTCAGATCTTACACTATGAGTCTCTCCCTTTGGCTAGTTCTCATTTATATCCTAATGCTATAATAAATCTGTAATCATAAGTATAGTGCTTTCCTGAGTTCTGTGAGTCACTGAAGTGAATTATCAAAGTATCAGAGGGGGTACTGGAAACTCCTGGATTTTTGGCCCACTAGCCAGAGTAGCCCAGAGTGGGGCCCTGAGAACTCCTGGGCTTCTGGCTGGTGACCGAAGTGAGGGCAGTCTTATGAAGACCTGTGAAGTTTGGCCCAATTCCAGCTGGTTGGTGTCAGAAATCACTGAGAATATGTATTTTGCATGATTCTAGGTACTTTAAATGTATTAACTGATTTAATACTTCCTAACAACTCTATGAAGCAGATTCTATTAACCTCATTTTAGGCATGAAGGAATTGAGACCTACAGATTAATCTACTTATTGGGGGACACACAGCTAGTTAGTGGGAGAGCAAGGCAGAATGGCTGTAGACCATGGGTTGTAAATTGCCTCTCTCAGGCCACATTGGGCAGCTGCCTGTTTTTGCACTCTGTGACCACAGAATGATTTTTTTACATTTGTAAATGACTGGAAAAAAATTAAAAGAATAGAGTTGTGTTTGGGTCTTAGTTTATAAAAAGTGACTGCATGATGACACAGAGAGGTCAGTGTCATTGAAAGAAAAGTTTAATATTACTCAAAGTTGCCCTAGAAATGGGAGGCAGAGTCAAAGTTTCTGGGTCCCAATTCCACTGAGAGGGTTCCCCACACCAACAATAAGCAATTCTGTGACATCAGCCAGGAGTCCTACAGTTTAACTCAATTCTGCCACATCTCCTGGGAGATAGCATCTGATCCCACAGATTAAGGGTTCAGTCCTACAAGACTGACACCCCTCTCCACTTCACACCCCTCGCCTAGCCACAAGCCCAGGTTATTATATGCTTCTGACCCACCAGCTACAGAATGGAGGTTCCCAGGCTTCCTCCTTAAACTACAGATGCCAGTCACAAGTCTAGTTGTTACTTGTAGTTCTGACTGGCTATAAATTAGAGATTCCCACCACCCTTTCCTTGGGTTCAATTAATTTGGTAGAACCACTCATAGAACTCAAACATTTTACTTACTAGATTACTGATTTATTATAAAAATATATGACTCAGGAACAGCTAAATGGAAGACATATGGTGGGCAGGTATGGAGAAGGGGTGTGGAGCTTCCATACTCTCTGAACAAGTCACTCTCTCCACATCCCCACATGTTCACCAACCTGGAAGCTCTTCAAAACCTGTCCTTTTGGGGTTATATGGAAGCTTCATTACATAAGTGTGATTGATTAAGTCACTGACCATTGGTTATTGATTCAACTTCCAGCCCCTATCCCATCCCTAAAGATCAGGGGGTGGGACTGAAAATTTCACCCCTGTATTCTTGGTTGGTTGCCCTGGCAACCAGCCACCATCTTTAGGTGCTTTCCACAAGTCACATCAGTAATGTAAACCCAGTTGTGGTGGAAAAGGGCTATTACGAATAATAAGACACCCATTTCACCTTTATGGCTCTAAAGCAATTTCAGAAACAGGACAGGAGACCAATAGGATGGCAAAAGATGCTCCTTATCACTCTGGAAATTCCAAGGCTTTTGGAAGCTGTGAGCCAGGAACCATTGACAATACCATATATATATGAGAAATATATTTTGGTCATCTGAGTGACCAAATACGTTTTTCTTATAGATTATAGTATCACACAGGGCCACAGAGAGAAGCACCAGTGTTAGGAGGCCTTTTTTTTTTTTCTTTTTAAGATATGAGTGCTTTTTTTTAAAATTCTAGTATAGTTAGCATACAGTGTTATATTAGTTTCAGGTGTACAGTGTGGTGATTCAACGCTTCATACATCACCAAGTGCTCATCACTACAAATGCACTACAGACCATAGCTTTTACTAGCATTTTCATGGGAAAGGATAGGCAGAGCAGGGTAAACAGTTTAGGATTGGCTGGTTTGAGTAATTCTGCTGGGCTTTGGGACATTGGGATTGTCCTTAATTTTCTATTACCTGGCCCTGGATTGATTTAGGGCAGGGGAATATTAGCTTGGTGTGTGACTGTTAGATAAAGGAGGTGGTTAGGAGTATGGACTTGGGATTGGCTGGTTTACCTATTAGAGGAGTGCTGTCAGGCAAGTTATCACAATAGGAATTATTATTTTTTTAAAGATTTTATTTATTTATTTGACAGAGAGAGCAAGAGCAGGAACACAAGCAGGGGGAGTGGGAGAGGGAGAAGCAGACTTCCTGCCGAGCAGGGAGCCCTATGTGGGAGTCGATCCCAGGACCCTGGGATCATGACCTGAACCGAAGGCAGATGCTTAACGACTGAGCCACCCAGGCACCCTCACAATAGGAATTAACTAGTTCTGGGAGTTTCCCCAGCCAGCAAAGACCCCCACCCCAGGAGATCAAACATCATAACACAGAGAAAATTAAAAATATGGTTAATATAAAATAGTATCTCAAGATACATGAACATTATGTGAAATTCTAATTTTAGTGTATATAAACTTTATATTATTGGAACACAGCAACATTTATTTATTATTGTCTGTGCCTGCTTTTATTCTACGACACTAGAGTTGACTTATGAGAGAAACCATGTGGCCTGCAAAACCTAAATTCTTCACTATTCGGCCTTACTAAAAAAAATTTGTCAACCTCTGCTCTGTAGTAAATGCCCTTAATCTGTATGAAATACTGCATAAAAATGAAAATGTAAAATTATAAACGTTTTAAAAATAAAAGGCTATATGTACTGAATCTTTGGGTGCAGAGACTTTAACATGCTACTATTATAAGGAAAAATAGATTCAATTATGGAAAATATTAAAACTTTCTATGGTAAAAAACAATTATAAAGGTACTTCCACTTCTAGGCAGATGGAGTAGATACAGTTTTCCCTACTCTCTCTGCTAAGGAAGAGCTCAGAATTCTATACATCTATACATCATTGTTTTCTGGCTTTCATAGTTTCTATTGAAAAGTCAGTTAAAAATCTTAGTCTTTAAAGGGAATATGTTTTCCTCTGACTACTTTTAAGATTTTCAGCTTTTTTCTTTTTTTTTAATACTTTTAAAAAAAGATTTTATTTATTTATTTGACAGAGAGAGGCACAGCCAGAGAGGGAACACAAGCAGGGGGAGTGGGAGAGGGAGAAGCAGGCTTCCCGCGGAGTAGGGAGCCCAATTCGGGTCTCCATCCCAGGACCCCGGGATCATGACCTGAGCCGAAGGCAGACGCTTAACGACTGAGCCACCCAGGCGCCCCTCAGCTTTTTTCTTTTTTAAAGAACATCTTTATTGAGATATAATTCACCCATTTAAAGTGTATAATATAGTGGCTTT
This sequence comes from Mirounga angustirostris, assembly GCF_029215605.1. NCBI lineage: Eukaryota > Metazoa > Chordata > Mammalia > Carnivora > Phocidae > Mirounga > Mirounga angustirostris. Next base: position 112,050,536 of record NW_026991715.1, read on the forward strand.
TAGTATAGTCACTGATACGCACAACCATTGCCACACTCAATTTTAAAACATTGTTAGCACTTCAAAAAGAAACCCTGTACCCTTTAGCTATTATTCCACTATTCACCATATCCTGTGCCCCAAGCAATCACTAGTCTACTTTCATTCTCTATAGATTTGCCTATTCTATTTATATTTTATTTAAATGGAATCATATAACATGTACTCTTTTATGATTGGCTTCTTTCCCTTAATGTAATATATTCAAGGTTCACCCATGTGGCAGCATTTATCAGTGCTTCATTCTTTTTTATGGCTGAATAATATTCAATTATATGTATGTACCATGCTTTCTTTATCCATTCACCATTTGATGGACATTTGGCTTCTTTGTACCTTTTTAAAAAAAAGATTTACTTATTTATTTTAGAGAGAGAGAGTGCGAGGTCAGGGGGGCAGAGGGAGAGAGAAACTCCAGCAGACTCCATGCCCAGCACAGAGCCCAAGGCAGGGCTTGATCTCACGACTCTCAGATCACTACCTACGCTGAAACCAAGAGTCGGATGTTCAACCCGACTGTGCCACCCAGGTGCCCGTTTGTACCTTTTGACTTTTATGATTAAATATATAAACAGTGTATACATTTTGGTGTGGACATACCACTTTCAGTTGTTTTGGTTAGATTCCTGGCAGTGGAATTACTGGGTCAAATAGTAATTCTATGTTTAACCATTTGAGAAACTGCCAAGTTTTTTCCAAAGTGGCTACACCATTTTACATCCTCACCAGCAGTGTATGAGGGTTCTGATTTCACCACATCATCACTGAGTTGTTATTGTCTGACTTTTTGATGCTAGCCATCCTTGTGGGTGTGAAGTGGTATCTCATTGTGGTTTTGATTTGCATTTCCCTGATGACTAATAATGTCAAGCATTTTTCATGTGTTTGTTGGCTATTTGCATATAGTGTAAGGTAAGGGTCCAGTTTCATTCTTTGTCATGTGCCTAGCAAATTTTCCAGGGCCATTTATTGAAAGAACAGTCCTTTCCTCATTGAATCATCTTGCCACCCATGTCAAAAACCACTTGAATATAGGTGTATGGGTTTATTTCTGGACTCTCCATTCTATTCTCTTGATCTATATGTCTATCCATATTCTAGTACCACATTATTTTGATTACCGTGATTTTGTAGTAATTTCAACACAATGTTGAATAAAGGGCTGAAAGAAAGCATCCTTGTTCTATGCTTATCTTAGGGGAAAAACTTTTAGTCTTTTACCAGTGAATATAATGTTATCAGTGAGTTATTCATAAGTGGACTTTATCATGTTTAGCAGTTTCTTTCTGCTCCTAGTTTGTTGTGTTTTCATCATGAAAGGGTATTGGACTTTGTAAAATACTTTTTCTGCATTAATTGAGATGGCGAGATGATCATGATTTCATCCGCCTTGATTCTTAATGTACATTGATAGATTTTTTAATGATGGGTGACTCTTATTTCTAGGATAAATCCCACTTTGGTTAAGGTATATAATCCTTTTAATATGCTGTATTTGGTTTGATAACATTTTGTTGAGGATTTTTCTCATATATATTCATAAGAGATACGGGTTTGTAGTTTTCTTGTGATGTCTTTGGCTTTTGTATCACTTCACACCCACTAGGATGAATAGCATCAAAAAGTCAGATAATATTGGAAGGTTTGAAAATAATTTTCATTAATTCTTTAAGTGTTTTGTAGAATTTGCCAGTTAAGCCATCTGGTTCTGAGCTTTTCTTTGATGGGAGGTTTTTGCTTACTGATTCAGTCTATTCGTTATAACTCTGTTATAGGACTGTTCTGTTTCTTTTTGAATCAGTTTCGGAGGTTTGTGTGCTTCTAGGAATTTATCCATTTTCTAGGTTATCTAATTTGTTGGTATATAATTGTTCATCGTATCCTTATAATCTTTTTCATCTGTAGTTCTGTATTAATGTCCCCACCATTGTACAGTTAACCTTTGAATAACATGGGGTTTAGGGGCAACTACCCACCCCCCATGCAGTTGGAAATCCATATATAACTTTTCACTCCTCCAATATGTAACTAATAGCCTTCTGTTGACTAGAAGCCTTACCAATAACAGTTGATTAACACTTTTGTATGTTGCATGTGTTATATACTATGTTCTTAAAGTAAGCTAGACAAAAGAAAGTGTTACTAAGAAAATCATAGTGAAAATACATTTACAGTAGTGTACTGTATTTGTTGAAAAAAATCTGCATATAAGTGGACCCATGCAGTTCAAACCCATGTTGTTCAAGAGTCAACTGTGTATGATTTTAGTAATTTGGGTCTTTGTTTCTTGGTCAGTCTAGTTAAAGGTGTGTGAATGTTGTTGATCTTTCAAAGAAACAACTTTTGGTTTTGTTGATAATTTCCATTGTTCTTCTCTATTTTGTTTATTTCCACTCAAATCTTTATCATCTCCTTCCTTCTGCTAACTCTGGGTTTAGGTTTCATGTCTTTCTAGTTGCTTAAGGAGTAAAGTTAGGTAATTGCTTGCAATATTGCTTCTTTTTTTTTAAATGGAGGCGTTTACAACTCTAAATTTCCATCCATACACTGCCTTTGCTGTATCCCATTAGTTTTGGTATGGTGTGTTTATTTCATTTGTCTCCAAGTATTTTTACTTACCTTGTGATTTCTTCTTTTACCCATTGGTTAATAGTGTCCTGTTTAATTTTTACATATTTGTGGACTTCCCAGTTTTTCTTCTCATTAATTTCCAATTTCATTTCCTTGTGGTTGGAGAACATAGTTTATATGATGTCAGTTTTTTAAAATGTATTGATACTTGTTTTGTAGCCTAAAATATGGTACATCCTGAAGAATGTTCCATGTGAACTTGAAAAAAGTGAGTATTGTGCTGTTGCTGGGTGTGGTGTCCTATATGTCTGTTAGGTCTAGTTTAAGTGTTAATCAAGTTACTTCCTTACTGATTTTATGTCTCTATGTTCAGTCCATTATGTAAAGTATCTGTTGAAGTCTCCTACTATTACAGAACTGTGCATTTCTCCCTTAATAATGTAAATATTTGCCTCAATATATTTGATCTTTGTTGTTTAGCTCATAAACATTTATAATTGTTAATCTTCTTGATGAATTGACCCTTTTATCGATATATAGACCTTTTTTCTCTTGTAACAACTTCTGACCTTATGTCAGTTTTGTTTACAATAACATCATAAAGGTGAAGGTAAGGGGAGGACAGAGTTGTAAAGGATCAGTGCTTTGTGTGCTGTTAAAACTATGATGGTAACGATTCAAAGTAGTTTGTTGTACATTTAGGATGTTAATTGTAATTTCCATAGCAACCAATAAGAAAATAACTAAAACATATTCAAAGAAAGAAATAAGCAGGGAATCAAAATAGTACACAGTAAAAAAAAAAAATATACAAAAGAAGGCAGTATTGAGGGAATTGAGGCACACAAAAAAAGTCACATAGAAACAAATAGCAAAACGACAGAAATTCTTAACAGTAGTCACTTTAAATGTAAATGGATTAAATTAATGGATGGGAAAAAAGAAAACATGCTCCAGCTATATGCTATCTCCAACTATATGCTGTTTTAGCAAGTAAGATGTTTTCATTTTCTTTGATAAATTTATAGAGTGAATCGAACTGGCCTAGATTTACATTTGCAGTGTCTGCTGAACATTTTTTATAGATGAGCAATGTCTAGTTTACAATTGGACAAGATATCAACAATTTTATATTGTATTTAGTTTCATGAAAATCTTTATAAAAATGAAGAAGACAGTTTGACCTCTGTTTTTCAATCCAAGAGTGAAGAGCTAGGGGATTTTTTTTTTCTTGTCATGATTTGATGTATCATCTGATATACTCTTGAAAGCAGGATTGGCTCTACACTGTAAGGGGCCAACACATCTGTTATCAAATATCTCCTTTTGTTTGTCCACAGGGCATTTTAGTTGCAACATTTGAGTTTGGAAATGTAACTTTATTCAGTTTTATATATCAGTGAATAGAAGTATACAATAATACACGTTTATGTTGTCTAATATAATTGGGCAGTCACTATTTTCAACTCAGCATCTGTGTCTTTTGGGGAGACAAAAACCCGTTTATTTATTTAGAAGTACTTGCTTGTCATCCTAGATTTGTTTCAGTCTCCATATGTGCTTTTACATCCCCTTCACCACCATGCCTAAGCCTGAATTCTCTTTTGCATATTGTGCAATTTGCTGTTGTAGTTATTTATCTCCCTAATCCAGGTGTTGATGCATCTTTATATCTGTCATTAAAATAAGAGGCTTTTTTGGTGATGTATGGGTCATGCTGTCGTTGGTATTATAATTGTTTTCATTTTCATTTCTGAACTCTTAGAAAACACGGTCACAATACTTACAATATTAAAAAATAAACTAGCGCTATGTCCGTACAAAGTACAAGTTAATCCACAAAGCCAAAGACTGTAAATGTTTTGCTTTTTTTTAAAAGATTTTATTTATTTATTTATTTGAGAGAGAGAGACAGAGAGAGAGCACATGAGAGGGGGGAGGGTCGGGAGGGTCAGAGGGAGAAGCAGACTCCCTGCCGAGCAGGGAGCCCGATGCGGGACTCGATCCTGGGACTCCAGGATCATGACCTGAGCCGAAGGCAGTCGCCTAACCAACTGAGCCACCCAGGCGCCCCCAAAGACTGTAAATGCTTATGAGTGCCATGCATTTAAGTTACATACTTAAGACGCATCACTCGTGAGTGATGCAGCGATGGAGAGGTAATTCATTATTGTAAACCTCAATCATGGTCGCCAACATCAGAAACGGGGGGGGGGGGGGGGGCAGCAATAGTGACTAGGAAAGGCACAAAATCTGTGCCTTATCCACTTGAATTTAAAAAGATGTTGCTCACCGCCTTACTTTTTGAGGCACCTTATAAGTTCCACACTTTCCCTCAACTTTGCCCACCCATCTGCTCAAACCCGGACCTTTAACGTCCAGGCGAAGGATTTCCTGGGACATTCCAGACAGACTTGGACGGTCGGTCACCCTCCGTCTCCCTTTTCCACTCGTTTCAGTTTTCTCTTTCAGTCTCCCCCCTCCTTCATTCTTCCCTCGTCTCAGACCTCGTTCTCTCACTCTCAGTCCTCCTTTGTCTCCTCTTTTTCCCTTAGTCTCCGTTCTGTTTCTCAGATTCTCCATTATTTGTGCCTCAGTCTCCTCTTCCCTGTCTCAATTTTCCTTTTTTCATCAGTCGGTCCCTGCAACATATTACTGAAGTTGTAATTTCCCTTAGGCGATTCCTTCTCATTATTTTTAGCATAATTGGCGGTTTATGACACCTCTCCGCCCCCCTTGAACTCGGCCATCACTTCTGCCCCTCGGTCCCACAGTGGAATCCTCCGGTATAGGGTTGTACCATTACCAGCACTTTTAAGTAGAATCCCTTACAAAAGGATTGCACCATTCCAAAGTCCTTTTTCCCCAGTAAAGGACTGCACTACTGCAACTTCTTCCCCAATCCTCCTGCAAAAGCTCTCTGCAAAACTTCGCACCTCTTTGGTTTGTATAATCCTCCTTTCCTTCATCTTGCCTCCTCCCCTCTCTGCCGCGGTGGCACGGCCCAAATTCAGGTTAGGAATAAACCAAATTCCTCCGCGTGTACGGACCTGACTGGACTCTCAATATGGCGGCTCCTACAAAGAGACACAGTGCCTGGGAGCCGCCATCTTGCCTCCTGAACAAAGCCGCCGAGGGTGCAGAGGGGGCCAAACCGCTCTGTACGGCTCGGCGCATGCTCGGGAGCCCCGTGCTGTGCTCTCCCAGCCAGGAAGCGGGAGAGTTCGTCAATTCACGTTAATCTGTGACAGCTGTCGGGGGTTATGCTGGGACGGACGTTTCGGGACCTGATAATCGAGCTGGGGGTCAGAAGGGGAATTTATGGGTTAAGTCATGAGGAAGTCTGGCATTGATATTGGGGCGGGGGTCTGCGAGGGTCAGTAATTGGAGGTCTATGAAGACTGATGGGAAGTCTGTGGGATGAATGTTGGGTACGTACAGGGGTCAGTAGTAGGGAGAGCTGTATGATCTGTGGGTCAGGGATGGCAGGTCTGTGCGCTGTTGGAGCATCCGTGTGGCCAGTGATTTGTGGACCTGTATGGCCAGTCGTGTGATCGGGGTTCTGTGGAGGTGCTCTTTTGGGATTTGTGATTTCTGCACCTGGTGATTCAGTGATTTGTAGGGGGGTTTTAATGCAGCCAGGGACTGATAAAGGTCAGCTCTAGTTTAGTGGGAAAGGCCTCACTTTACAATTTCTGCAGGTCAGAGGCCGCCCCCAAGTTGAAGCCCCTCCTCAGATGTTTTCTCAAACGTCCATCTCCCTCCATCACTCACGTCCTCACAGAAGAAAACATTCTTTGAACGTAAGACCAAACAAATCTGACGAATAACATTATTATTGTCAATTCTCTCTAGCCAAAGACCACCAGGAACACCCTGAGTTGAATAAGTTGGGTATATGGCTGTAGCATCTAGTTGGGAACATGCACACCATGGGGAAAGTGAGGGCTTCTTGTAAGAGGGTGTTAGAACTTACAGGATTTCTCCTTGTGTTAGGTGATTTTGAGGCGGGCCTAAGGGGGTGGACCTTGCTCTGAATTGGATGTTGTGAGGAAGTGGGGTAATTCAGTGATGGGGGATTTCAATAAATCTAGAGTGAGGAGACTACCCTGAAGCTAAAGCTGTAATAGGTAAGGAAGTCGCAGTCGCTCATGTTAACTCAGAGAGGGGGTGTTTTGTGGATTGGACAATGTTGATGTTTTGTCTGTGTTCAGACATGATTTCAGACAGGTCCTGTTTTTGTCTTATTCTGTCATGGTCACAGAGTGGCCTTGTCTGATGTTGATGTTCTATGTAATTATGTTAAATAGGAGAATTTGAGTGCCAGGGCAGCTCTGAAATGTGAGGGCTGCTTTTTTTTTTTTTCTTTTCTTCTTCTTAATGTGAGGTGTGATTTCAGTCCCCCGTCTTCCTGTTTACTGAAATTGTTCTACATCCTGTTCAGCAAACATTTATTAAACACCTGCTTTTTACTTGTTTCAGAGCTCGGTGTCCAGAGAGGAGCATGCCTATTCGATTGTTTCCTTCCAGGTTTATTTTGACAAAGCCTGGGATAACCCCATAGGAAACAGTCTACCTTTCATGGGAGTACTCATTTCTGTGAGTGAGTGCAGTCTTCTCTGCGTGACCCATCCTGGGACTGAGAAGAATTTACCAGGTATGTATCTTTACGCATTGTAGTATATTCCTGTTTATCAATGGTTCTAACATGACACTCTATATTCTTATATAGACAACTGCACTATTGAATATCAGCAATACAAACAAACAAAAAACATGTTAAAATTAACAAAATCAACAGTTTTAATTTATGAATATTGACTTGGCAAGAGAATTTGCTGAGTTAGGGGAAAATATAAAAGAGCTATTAGGATTTTGCCGGCTGCTTATGTCTAGGGAATATGGGTGCATTCTCGATTTTCTACTTGGTCATTCCTATTCTTTTTGTCAGGGAACTGCTTCATCTGCAGTTAAATCTTACATATATATGTATACATAATTATTGTCTTATGATAGAGTCTTACAGATAGAATTACAAATAGAATTGCTGGTTCAAAGGGGAACAATAAGGTGTTCGTATATCAACAGAAATATCTGCATTCATCCAATTAAAAATACACCTTGTACAAGTTCTATGTGATTATATAGTCACAAGAGGACTTTTTTCACGTGGTACTTACAGACCCTTCTATAAGGATCAAATGACCTTCTACAGGGTGGCCTGTTTTCCTCTTGGTGGTTGTTTCTAGACTGGTAAATGGCTCCTGGAGATTTAGTCTGTCTTTCAGTCCTGATTCCTCAGACTTCTGCTCTTTTGGAAGAGAAGCAGAAAATGACCAAGTCTCACGTGAGTTGCTTGCTTATTTTGTACTTGGTTTCCATATAATCAAATGGAAAAGTGCAGAAAGCTAGAAATTAGAATTAGGGAAAATGTAGAGAGAACAAAGACTTGGAGACGAGTTGCTATGTAATATGTAGATTATGTGGTTTTAAGCCACATAAAACAACTATTATAGTTCATATATATATTTGTTATGTAAATTTTATATAAATATAATGTACATTATATTTACTTTATGTGAGTGTGTAAATTAAAGCGCAAATTTGAAAAAAAAATAAAGCGCAAATTTGTTCGATCTTTTCTAGCAGCCACAGGGGGGAGGTAGAGGACATCATATACATAATTTGGCATTCTCCACAAATAGAAATCAACTGAATTTTCAATGAAAATATTTCTTGACATTAGGACAAAAAGAAATTCATTTTGGGTGATCTTCTATAGATGATATCCTGACCTATACTTCTGCATAAATGTGTCAGATTTTTTGTGGTTGTGTCTTTAAATATTTTTTTTTAGAAGGTAGTTAGCATAATGTTAGAGCTGAACTCCATAAGCATTATTCTTTGGGGAACTAAAGTATAGTTTATCCAGAGATAAAACCTAGATAAGATGGAGTGATGAGTATCTGTTTGTCTCCAAAGTAATTATTTCTCTCAGATAGGCAGTTCTTTACTTAAAATTCAGTGGCAAACACTTGGGAGCACAGGGGTCTCTGATTCTCCATAGCCTTTGCTATGGTCTCAGAGTTTGTGAGGCAACTCCCCAACTGAATGCCAGTTTTGGGTCCATTTTTTTCAATTTATAAAATCATTTTACTATTTTTTGTCCTGGCCTGAATTATTTTAAACATTTTAAAAAACATAAAAAATAAAATAAAAATTATAAAGTGAAAGGGACCCTAACATTTCCTTTCTCCTGGAATAACCAGTATTAATAATTTGTGATGCTTAGATTTTTCTCCATCTGGAAATTATTGATTCTCTTGTTTTTAAAACATAAAGTCTCAACTTTATTATTTAACTGATTGACTATCCAGTTTTCCCAAAACCATTTGTTGAATAATTCATTTATTTGAAATGCTGCCTTTATTGAATTCCCATTTGTGATTAAGTCTCTTTTGCTCTTCTGTTCTTTTGATGTGTTTGACTCTTTTTGCTAAAGACAGAATTTTACATCATTTTTCTGAATAGGCATGATGTAGAACTGGGCATATGGTTTGGCATGCTATGGTAAAAATAAGACTGATCACTTCAGATTGAACAGGAGCATGCTGTTATAGGGTCCATTGTCATTTGAGGATGTGGCCATAGCTTTCACCAAGGAGGAGTGGCAGCAACTGGACCCTGCTCAGAGGACCCTGTACAGAGATGTAATGCTGGAGAACTTCAGCCACCTGGTCTCATTGGGTAAGGATGGCTTCCCCCCATATCACAACATCTTCCAATCCAGTGCCTCTCTCTTCTCCTTTGATCAAGTTGGGTGGGTTCCTGACATATGTAATGACTGACTTTGTGCTCTCTTTTCTCTCTCCAGCAGAAGGTCAGCTGGACAGCTTTATTGTGGGGCTCCTAAAATAGCACCCCCCCTTTTTTTTAAGTAGGGCTTGACTCACGACCCCGAGATCAAGAGCTGAGCTGAGATCAAGAGTCAGACACTTGACCGACTGAGCCACCCAGGTGCCTTTCTTTTTTCTTCAGTGTAGTCAACCCAATTCCTCTCTGATTTCTCTATAATAGGGCATCCAGTGTCCAAACCAGATGTCATCTCCAAGTTGGAACAGGGAGAAGAACCATGGATCATAAAGAGAGACATATCAAATTGGATCTGTCCCGGTAAAAATCTGGCAGGTGGGAGCCAAGGAAAGTGAAATCTCAGTTTCTTTGTTTTTGTTTTTAATTGGCTGGTGGCTGAGATTTATGCTTCCACCCAGATTGGCAGCTCCTATTCCTTCTTGCTCCTGTGCTGAACATGTAGTAAGTATTCAACAACTTGTTAATTAGGTAATAGTGAGCATGAAGAGAAGAAAAATTTCTTACTGATTCACTCATATCTTGGTAGATATGATTCAGAATCATATTTTTAGTGCCTTTCTAGAAGAAATTCAAAGGCAATAAAAGTCAGATGCTTTTCAGAACCATAGGTTGTACATGGAAAGACAAGGCATCAAAGTTCATGGCTGTATAAAATTGCACAACCAATATAGTTAATGTTTTAGGAGTTCACTGAAAATTACAGTCTAAAGAGACGTGGCATAACTTAAGAAGGTGTTTTTTCCAAGCATGAACCAGCTACTCTGAAGTATATTTGAAGTGTGGGTTAGGCAGGAGGAGGGTGAAGGCAAGCTCTAGCAATGGATGTGTACAGATTTTTGGAGTTAGGAATCATTATGCCTTTTCTGCAGAAATTTGCTAGGCTTGCCTTCATAAAATATATTTTTGGGGGAATAATGGGATATAAGCATGAATACACAGTGTGACTATGGACAGTAAAGTGCATACTGTACCTATACTCTGAAATATTCTGGTATTATTGTATTTAAACAACTTCGAGGTATAACTCACATGCTTTACAATTCACCCATTCAAAGTTAACAATTCAGTGGTTTTTTTATAGTGTATTCACAGATATGTATAACGATTCCCACTGTCAATTTAAAACATTTTTATCACCTACGAAAGAAATCCTGTACCCTTTAGCTATCACACCCCTGTTACTCATCTCCCAGCCCTAAGCAACCACTAATCTGCTTTCACTCTCTATTGATTTGCCTACTCTTGATCTTTTATTTAAACGAAATCATATAACATGAGGCCTTTTGTGACTGGCTTCTTTCGGTTAGCACACTTTTTGAGGGCCATCCACCTTATAACGTGTATCAGTCCTTCGATTCTTTTTGGCTGAATAATATTCCATTGTATGGATATACTACATTTGGCTGTCCATTCATCAGTATTTGGCTTGTTTCCACTTTTTCGCAACATGAATAATGCTACTATAAACATTCATATACAAGTTTTTGTGTAAGACCTATGTTTTATTTTTTCTTTGGTATGTACCTAGGAGTGGAATTGCTGGGTCATATAGGAATTTTGTGTTTAACTAAAATGGTCCCTAATGACTAATTATGTTTAGCATATTTTCATCTGCTTGTTGGCCATTATGTATCTTCTTCGGAAAATAATTTGTTGAGATCATTTGTCTATTTTGAGTTGTCTTTTTATTATTGAATTGTAAGAATTCTTTATAGAGATAAAATTCTTATACAGAAGTTATATGGAACTTTTATGTAAAGTTCTTTGTATAGGTAAGGTGTTTTTTATAGAGTTCTTTTGTTCACTGGTACTAATTTTATTATTAATTAGGACAGGCTGGATAACACTATATTACAAATTAACCTCTAAATGCCAGTGCTTTAACACAACAATGTTTGTTTTCTTTTCTTTTTTTTTTAAGATTTTATTTATTTATTCATGAGAGACAGGGAGAGAGAGAGAGAGAGGCAGAGGGAGAAGCAGGCTCCCTGCTGAGCAGGGAGCCGGATGCGGGACTTGATCCCAGGACCCTGGGATCAGGACCTAAGCCGAAAGCAGACGCTTAACCGTCTGAGCCACCCAGGCGCCCAACAATGTTTGTTTTCTTTACATGTTGCATATCCAACACAGTTCAGCAGGGGGCATGCTCCACATGGTACCTCAGGAGATCAAATTGAGTGAAGTTAACACTATCTGCAGTCCAGCTTGTCACTGATACAGGGGAAGAGAAATCTGGAGGACTCACATGGCTCTTCTGTGCTTTACCTAGATTGCCAGTTTACTCTAAAAGGATATAACCCAGGAATATCCAGCTGGAGGAGATACATAGGGCAGGGCATGGGGAAAGGGCACAGAGCTTCACGGCCTCTCCAGGTGCACCACTCTCCCGGCACACCTCCATGTGTTCACCAACCTGGAAGCTCCTAGAGTTCTTGTTTGATGTAGGTCTCTTAACCAGACATATGATTTGCAGATACTTATATCCTGCGGGTTGTCTTTTCACTCTCTTGATAGTAGCCTTTGAAGCACCAGATTTTGTAATTTTGATGAAGTCCAGTTCTTCTATTTTTCTTTTGTTACTTGTGCTGTTGGTATATCCAAGAATCTATTGCCAAATCCAAGGTCATGAAGATTTACCCCAAGTTTTTTTTCCTAAAAGTTTTATACTGTTAATGCTCTTACATTTGGGTCTTTGATCCATTTTGAGTTAATTTTTGCACATGGTGTGAAGTTAAGGGTCCAACTTCATTCTTTTGCATATGGCAATCCATGTGTTCCAGCACCATTTATTTATTTACTTATTTATTCATTTATTTATTTTTATTTTGATTATGACATGCATTTTTGTTTATGTTTATTTATTTTAATACCTATATAGTCAAATACAGTGTTGTATTAGTTTCAGGTGTACAATATAGCAATTCAGCAATTCCTTGTATTACTCAGTGCTCATCAAGATAAGTGTACTCTTAATCCCCTTCATCTGTTTTACCCATCCCCTCACCCACTCCCCTCTGGTAAACCTCCATAGTTGTTTGTTCTCTATAGTTAAGTCTGTTTTTTGGTTTCTCTTTTTTTGTTTGTTTTTTCCTTTGTTTGTTTAGTTTCCTAAATTCTACATAGGAGTGAAATCAAATGGTATTTCTCTGACTGGCTTATTTCATTTAGTATTATACTCTCTAGATCCATACATGTTGTTGCAAATGGCAAGATTTTAGTCTTTCTTATGGCTGAATAATATTCCATTGTGTATATATATACCACATCTTCTTTATACATGCATCTGTTGATGGACACTTCCATAATTTGACTATTGTAAATGATGCTGCAATAAACATAGGGGTGCATGTATCCCTTTCAATTAGTATTTTTGTATTCCTTGGGTAAATACCCAGTAATGTGATTACTGGATCACAGGGTAGTTCCATTTTTAATTTTTTGAGGAACCCCCATAACGTCTTCCACTGTGGCTGCACCAGTTTGCATTCCCACCAACATGCACAGATGTTCTTTTTCTCCACATCCTCACCAACACTTGTTGTTTCCTGAGCTTTTGATTTCCTGACAGGTGTGAGGTGATATCTCATTGTGGTTTAGATTTGCATTTCCCTGATGATGAGTGATGTTGAGCATGTTTTCCGGTGTCTCTTGGCCATCTGGATGTCTTCTTTGGTGGTATGTCTGTTCATGTCTTCTGCCCATTTTTAATTGGATTATTTGATTTTGGGGTATTGAGTTGTATAAGTTTTTTTAATATAGTTTGGATACTAACCCTTTACCGGATATATCATTTGCAAATATCTCCTCCCATTCCATAGGTTGTCTTTTAGTTTTGGTAGTTGTTTTCTTTTCTGTGCAGAAGCTTTTTATTTTGATGCAGTCCCAGTAGTTTATTTTTGCTTTTTGTCTCCCTTGCCTCAGGAGACACATCTAAAAATGTGTTTTTACAGCTGGTATCAGAGAAATTACTGCCTGTACTCTCTTCTAGGATTTTTATGGTTTCAGGTCCTATATTTAGGTCCTTAATCCATTTGGAGTTTATTTTTGTGTAAGAAAGTGGTCCATTTTCATTCTTTTGCATGTGTCTGTGCAGTTTTCCCATTTCATATTCTTGTCTCCTTTGTTGAAGATTAATTGGCTATAGAATTGTGGGTTTATATCTGGATTCTCTATTCAGTTTTTAAGATCCACTCGTCTGTTTTTGTGCCAGTACCATACTGTTTCGATTACTACAGTTTTGTAATATAACTTGAAGTCTGGAATTGTGATGCCTCCAGTTTTGTTTTTCTTTTTCAAGATTTCTTTGGCTATTCTGGATCTTTTGTGGTTACATACAAATTTTAGGATTGTTTGTTTTAGTTCTGTGAAAAATGCTGTTGGCATTTTGATAGGGATTGCCTTAAATGTGTGGATTGCTTTGGGTAGTATAGACATTTTAACAACATTTGTTCTTCTAATCAATGAGCATGGAATGTCTTTGTGTTATCTTTAGTTTCTTTTATCAGTGTTTTATAGGTTTCAGAATATAGGTCTTTCACCTCTTTGGTTAAGTTTATTCCTAGATATTTTATTATTTTTGGTAAGGTTGTAAATGGGGTTGTTTTCTTAATTTTTTTTAGCTGCTTCATTATTAATGTATAGAAATGCAGTGAATTTCTGTACAATTGATGTTGTATCCTGTGACCTTATTGAATTCATATATCAGTTCCAACAGTTTTTTGGTGGAATCTTTAGGGTTTTCTATATATAGTATCATGTCATCTGCAAATAGTGCAGGTCTTACTTCTTCCTTACCAATTTGGATGCCTTTTATTTCTTTTTGTCAGATTGCTGTGGCTAGGACTTCCAGTACTATGTTGAATAAAAGCGGATATCCTTGTCTTGTTCCTGACCTTAGGGGAAAAGCTCTCAGTTTTCCCCCATTGAGTATGATGTTAGCTCTGGTTTTTCATGTATGGACTTTATTATGTTGAGGTATGTTCCCTCTAAACCTACTTTGTTGAGGGTTTTTATCATGAATATATGTTATACTTTGTCAAATGCTTTTTCTGCGCTATTGAAATAATCACTTGGCTTTATCCTTTTTCTTATTGATGGAACATACCAGTTGATTTTTTTTGCGAATATTGAACCACCCTTGCATCCTGGGAATGAATCCCGCTTGATCATGGTGAGTGATTGTTTTAATGTATTGTTGGATTCAGTTTGCTAATATTTTGCTGAGGATTTTCACGTCTGTGTTCATCAGAAATACTGGCCTATAGTTCTCTTTTTTTGTGTGGTGTCTTTATCTGGTTTTAGAATCAGGGTAATGCTGGCGTCATAGAATGAATTTGTTGCATCACCATTTATTGAAGTGATTATTCTTTTCCCATCAAATAGTCTTGATGCCCTTGCCAAAAATCAATTAGTCTTACATGAAAGGGTTTATTTCTAACTGTACTATTCTGTCTATCTGTATATTTGTCTCTATGCCAATCTCTGGACTATTGTTGCTTGTAGTAAGTTTTGAAATTGGGAAATGTCATTCTTCCAACATTGTTTTTCTTTTCCAAGATTGGAAACATTGGCTCTTCAGGAATGAATTTTGGAATAAGCGTATCTATCTCTACAAATAAATATCCTTAGATTCTGACAGGGATTTGTTGAATTTGCCAATCAATTTGAGGAGTATTGCTGTCTTAATAATATTAAATCTTCCAATGAACATGTAATTTTTCCCTTTCATTTAGATTAATTTTTTTCGAAATAGTTTTCAGAGTGTAAGTTTTATAATTGTTAAATTTATTTCTTAGTATTTTATTCTATCTGATGCTATTGTATATGCAGTTGTTTCATTAATTTCATTTTTGGATTGTCCATTGCAAGTGTATGGAAATATGATTGATTTTTGTATATTAGTCTGGTATTCTGCAGACTTACTAATAAACTCATTTATTAGTTCTAATCATTCTTCAGTTGATTTTTTAGGATTTTCTGTATAAATGGTTTTGTCCTCTATAAATTGAGAAATTCAATTGGATGCTTTTTTTTTTTTTTTTTTTCTTTTTCCTGCCTAAGTACCCTGGCTAGAACCTCCAGTACAATATTGAATAGAATGGTGAGTGGACATCCTTGTCTTATTCCTGATCTTATGGGGAAAAGTCCAGTCTTTCAGTGTTAAGTATATTAGCTGTAAGTTGTCATGCCCTTTGTCAGTTTGAGGAATTTCTTTTCTATTTCAATTTTGTTGGTGTTTTTATCATGAAAATGTGCTGGAATTTGACAAATGCATTTTCTGCATTTACTGAGATGGTCTGTTTATATGCTATATTATGGAATTTCAGTTAATTTGTTATTGGATAGTAAACCAACCTTACATTCCGGGACAAGTTCCGCTTGGTGATGGTGTATAATTCTTTTTATATATTGCTGGATTTGGTTTGCTACTTGTATTGGATGGGTCTGGAAGATCACCCTTAGGTTTGATGATTTTCTTTCTTTTTTTTTTTTTAAAGATGTTATTTATTTATTTGACAGAGAATGACACAGTGAGAGAAGGAACACAAGCAGGGGGAGTGGGAGAGGGAGAAGCAGGCTTCCTGCAGAGCAGGGAGCCTGATGCAGGGCTCGATCCCAGGACCCTGGGTTCATGACCTGAGCCGAAGGCAGATGTTTAACCGACTGAGCCACCCAGGCGCCCCTGGTTTGCTGATTTTCTAGAAGAGCTCACAAACTTAGAGAAGCTGTTATACTCATGGTTGCGGTTTATTACAGTGATAAGAATTTACCAGTCCAGGTCTGGACTTTTTTTGTGGGAAGATTTTTATTTATAAGTTTCTTCCTTTTTTTTAAAGATTTTATTTATTTATTTGACAGAGAGAGACACAGCGAGAGAGGGAACACAAGCAGGGGGTGGGAGACGGAGAAACAGGCTTCCTGCAGAGCAGGGAGCCCAATGCGGGGCTCAGTCCCAGGACCCTGGGATCATGACCTGAGCTGAAGGCAGATGCTTAACAACTGAGCCACCCAGGCACCCCTATAAGTTTCTTTCCTTGATGTGAATCTATTCAAGTTATCTTTTGTCTTGAGTCAGTTCTGGTAATTGTGTCTTTAAAGCAATTTTTTTATGTCATTCAAGTTGTCAAATTCATTGGTATAAAATGTTTCATGATAATCCTCTATTGTTCTTTTATGTCTGTAGGGTCTAGTCTAGAGGTATTCTGTCCTTCATGCTGATATTGCTACTTTATGCCAGCTCTCTTTTTTCTCATTGTTACCTAAAACATATTAATTTTATTAGTTTTTTTCAAATAATCAGTTTCTTATTTCATTGATTTTTCTCTATTGTTTGTTCATTTTCTATTTCATTGACTTCCACTCTGATCTTTACTTTTCCTGTCTTCCACTTATTTGGGGTTTAATTTGTTCTTTTTCTAGCTTCTTAAGGTGGAAGCTCAGATTATTAATTTGAGACCTGTTTTTTTTTTTTTAATTTTTTTTTTTAAAGATTTTATTTATTTATTTGAGAGAGAGAGAATGAGAGACAGAGAGCACAAGAGGGAGGAGGGTCAGAGAGAGAAGCAGACTCCCTGCCAAGCAGGGAGCCTGATGCGGGACTCGATCCTAGGACTCCAGGATCATGACCTGAGCCGAAGGCAGTCGCTTAACCAACTGAGCCACTCAGGCGCCCCTAGACCTGTTTTGTTTTCTAACATGAGCATTTACATACAGGTGATTCTCATCTTGTATGGTAGTAAGGGACCATAAAAATTACCAAAGAAGTTAGAACTTTGCAAAGTAATCTTCATAATCAATGGAAAAAAATTACAGTTGTTTTGTGACCTTTAAACTTTTTTGTGAAAACATTAAAAAACCATCTCACCGTTGGTTATAGCTCTATAGAAAAATGAAAATATAGCAAAATGAATATTTACTACCTTGCAAGTAAAAACATTGACAGCATTGAAAATGTGGGGTTTTTTTTCAACAATCCTATATAGTTTGAGCAGTGTCTACCTTCTTATCATTGTATAACTTACGATAGGAAGTGAGCCTGTTTTCTATGTCTTACTGAATTATCAAACTCTTTTTTTTTTTTTAAAGATTTTATTTATTTATTTGACAGAGAGAGAGATAGCAAGAGCAGGAACACAAGCAGGGGGAGTGAGAGAGGGAGAAGCAGGCTTCCTGCCAAGCAGGGAGCCTGATATGGAGCTCGATCCCAGGACCCTGGGACCATGACCTGAGCCGAAGGCAGATGCTTAACGACTGAGCCACCCAGGCGCCCCTATCAAACTCTTTTCTAAGGTTGAATCAGCTACCAACATTTTACCCTTTGTGTTTTCAGTGTTGTGAAATATGTCCAAGATACTGTGAGGATTTTTCGTCAGGGTCGTTTTCTCTGTAATATATTTATTCTTTTCATCATAACCCAAGAATTTTTGTCAGTAAGTTTTGCCTTCACTGAGTTCTTCTGGCTATCTACCTAAAGTGTCATGAATAGTGGCAATGCCAAAGCTATCTTCAAACCACATCCAATGTTGTTAGTGTTGTTTCTTTGCTGCATTTTCATCTTTGCAGGCCACTTCCCTCTTCCGGCTGTCCATTTTTGTAAAATGCCATGTGGGTTTATCAATGGGAGACAAGGAGGAAACACACCTATACACTTTGCACTCTGTATATATATTGGATAACAGATGTGCAGTTAAAACTCAGTGACAGACTTTGAAGTAAGGGAAATGATTGGGTACAGATCATGATGTGTATCTGTTATTTGCATAGTGATTTGTGGACTTTAAGTGCTGGCAGTGAAATTTGTACTTTATGCTATTAGTCACAAATAGTATACTGTGGTAATTAAAATGTTAACTGTGTTGTTGCCAGACTGGTGTTATGTACTAAACTGTGCTAACTGAAATTCATGCATATCAAAATTACTCAAAATGAGGACTACCTATATATAATTTGTCCTTTTAAGTACTGCTTTGACTTTGTTTCAAATTTTGACATATTGTTTTCATTTTCATTCAATTCAACTTATTTTCTATTATTGGACTTTTTAACATACAGGTTATTTACACATATGTTGTTTTCCAAATATTTGCGGGAATTTTCAAGATCTTTTTGTTATTTATTTCTAATTTCATTATGGTTGTAGAATATATTCTGTATAATTTCTGTCCTCATAAAATTATTGCAGCTTGTTTTGAAGCCCAATATGTAGTCTATTCTGATGTTTGATTCACGTGTTCTTGAAATGTGTGTTCTGTTGTTGTGGGGTATCTATAGATGTTAGGTCAGGTTCGTTGATACTTACTGATTTTTTTTTTTTTTTTTGTCTACTTGTTTTAGAAATCTTTGTGAGAGGGATGTTGAAATTTCTGGACATAATTACTAATTTGTTTTTCCTTTCATTTTTGTTAGTTTTGGTTTGTGTGTTGTGGGCATCTGTGGTTAGGCACAGATACATTTATAATTGTTGTATCTTCTTACAATTCTCCTTTCACAATTTTGAAATATACTTCTCTGTTTCTAATAGTATTTGTTATCTTGAAGTCTATATTATCTAATATTAATATAGCTACTTCACCTCTCTTGTGCTTACAGTTTGCATGATTTTTCCCCCATCCTTTTATTTTCAGCATATTTGTCTTTGAATTTAAAGTGAATTTCTTATAGACAATGTATAGTTGATTCTTACTGTTTTATTTAGTCTGACAGTTTCTGATTGGAGTATTATTCCATTCCCAGTTAATGTAATTATTGATTTGTTTTGATTTATTTTTGCCATTTTGCTATTTGTTTTCTATTTGCTTAATCTCTCTTTAGGTCCTTTTTCTTTTCCTGTCTTTTATGTTGAAAGAACTTTTTTTAGCATACCATCTTAATTTCCTTGTTGAATTTTTCTTCTTAGTTCTGTCTCTCTATGTGTGTGATATTGCTGTGGGGATTACAGTATGATATTTAGCTTCTTATAACCTAATGCACATTAATACTGCTTTATTTTTCTGGCAAAACATAGAAATTTTGTGCTAGCATAGTTCCATTTTCTACTCTCCCTGACTATCCTGTGCTGCTTTGTTCTTTTAATCATGTGTGTTACACTTACGTTTGTGATAAATTTGACAATGTGTTATTTTTGCTTTATTGTTTTTTTAATTTTATTATGTTATGTTAGTCACCATACAGTACATCATTAGTTTTTGATATGGTGTTCCACGATCCATTGTTTTCGTATAACACCCAGTGCTCCATGCAGTACGTGCCCTCCTTAATACCCATCACCAGGCTAACCCATCCCCCCACCCCACCCCCAAAACCCTGTGTGTTTCTCAGAGTCCATAGTCTCTCATGGTTCATCTCTCCCTCCGATTCCCCCCCCTTCATTTTTCCCTTCCTTCTCCTAATGTCCTCCATGCTATTCCTTATGTTCCACAAATAAGTGAAACCATATGATAATTGACTTTCTCTGCTTGACTTATTTTACTTAGCATAATCTCCTCCAGTCCCATCCATGTTGGTGTAAAAGTAGGGTATTCATCCTTTCTGATGGCTGAGTAATATTCCATTGGATATATGGACCACATCTTCTTTATCCATTCATCTGGTGAAGGGCATCTCGGCTCTTTCCACAGTTTGGCTATTGCGGACATTGCTGCTATGAACATTGGGGTGCATATGGCCCTTCTTTTCACTACATCTGTGTCTTTGGGGTAAATATCCAGGAGTGCAATTGCTGGGTCATAGGGTAGCTCTATTTTTAAATTTTTGAGGCACTTCCACACTGTTTTCCAAAGTGCATGCACCAACTTGCATTCCCACCAGCAGTGCAAGAGGGTTCCCCTTTCTCCACAACCTCTCCAACATTTGTTGTTTCTTTCCCTGTCCATTTTTGCCATTCTAACTGGTGTAAGGTGGTATCTTAATGTGGTTTTGATTTGAATTTCCCTGATGGCCAATGATGATGAACATTTTTTCATGTTTCTGTTAGCCATTTGTATGTCTTCTTCAGAGAAGTGTCTTTTCATGTCTTCTGCCCATTTTTTGACTTGATTATTTGTTTTTTGGGGTGTTCAGTTTGAGAAGTTCTTTATAGATCTTGGATACCAGCCCTTTATCTGTAGTGTCATTTGCAAATATCTTCTCCCATTCTGTGGGTTGCCTCTTTGTTTTGTTGACTGTTTCCTTTGCTGTGCAGAAGCTTTTTATCTTGATGAAGTCCCAAAAGTTCATTTCTGTCTTTGTTTTACTAGCCTTTGGAGATGTATCTTGAAAGAATTTGCTGTGGCTGATGTCAAAGAGATTACTGCCTATGTTCTCCTCTAGGATTTTGATGGATTCCTGTTTCACATTGAGGTCTTTCATCCACTTTGAGTTTATCTTTGTGAATGGTGTTAGAGAATGGCCGAGTTTCATTCTTCTGCATGTGGCTGTTCAATTTTCCCAGCACCATTTATTGAAGAGACTGTCTTTTTTCCATTGCATGTTTTTTCCTGCTTTGTCAAAGGTTATTTGACCACAGAGTTGAGGGTCCATATCTGGGTTCTCTATTCTGTTCCATTGGTCTATATGTCTGTTTTTGTGCCAGTACCATGCTGTCTTGGTGATCACCGCTTTGTAATATAGCTTAAAATCGGGCAACGTGATGCCTCCAAGCTTTGTTTTTCTTTTTCAACATTTCCTTGGCGATTCGGGGTCTTTTCTGATTCCATACAAATTTTAGGATTGTTTGTTCCAGCACTTTGAAAAATGTCATTGGAATTTTGATCGGGATGGCATTGAAGGTATAGATTGCTCTGGGTAGCATAGACATTTTAACAATGTTTATTCTTTTGATCCATGAGGATGGAATATTTTTCCATCTTTTTCTGTCTTCTTCAATTTCTTTCATGAGTGTTCTGTAGTTCCTAGAGTATAGATCCTTCACCTCTTTGGTTAGGTTTATTCCGAGGTATCTTATGGTTTTTGGTACTATTGTAAATGGAATCGTTCCTCTAATTTCTCTTTCTACAGTTGTGTTGTTAGTGTATAAGAAAGCAACTGATTTCTGTGCATTGATTTTGTATCCTGCCACATTACTGAATTGCTGGATGAGTTCTAGTAATTTGGGGTGGAGTCTTTTGGGTTTTCCACATAAAGTATCATGTCATCTGCGAAAAGAAAGAGTTTAACTTCTTCTTTGCCAATTTGAATACCTTTTATTTCTTTTTGTTGTCTGATTGCTGTTGCTAGGACTTCTAGTACTATGTTGAACAATAGTGGTAAGAGTGGGCATCCTTGACGTGTTCCTGATCTTAAGGGAGAGGCTCTCAGCTTTTCCCCATTGAGGATGATATTCGCTGTGGGTTTTTCATAGATGGATTTTATGAACTTGAGGAATGTTCCCTCTATCCCTATGCTCTGAAGAGTTTTAATCAGGAAAGGATGTTGTATTTTGTCAAATGCTTTTCTGCATCAATTGAGAGGACCATATGGTTCTTCTCCCTCCTTTTATTAACGTGTTCTATCACATTGATTGATTTGCGAATGTTGAACCACCATTGCATCCCGGGGATAAATCCCACTTGGTCGTGGTGGATGATCCTTTTAATGTATTGTTGGATCCTATTAGCTAGGATTTTGTTGAGGATTTTGGAATCCATATTCATCAGGGATATCGGTCTGAAATTCTCCTTTTTGATGGGGTCTTTGCCTGATTTGGAGATTAGGGTAATGCTGGCCTCATAGAATGAGTTTGGAAGTTTTCCTTCTGTTTCTATTTTTTGAAACAGCTTCAGGAGCATAGGTATTACTTCTTCTTTGAATGTTTGGTAGAATTCCCCAGGGAATTCATCAGGCCCTGGACTCTTGTTTTTTGGGAGGTTTTTGATCACTGCTTCAGTCTTGTTACTGGTTATTGGCCTATTCAGGTTGTCAATTTCTTCCTGTTTCAGCCTTGGCAGCTTATAGGTTTCCAGGAAGGCATCCATTTCATCCAGATTGCTCAGTTTTTTGGCATATAGTTGTTGATAATAATTTCTTTTTTTTTTTTCCAAAGATTTTTTATTTATTTATTTGAGAGAGAGCACATGAGAGGGGGGAGGGTCGGGAGGGTCAGAGGGAGAAGCAGACTCCCTGCCGAGCAGGGAGCCGGACGCGGGACTCGATCCAGGGACTCCAGGATCATGACCTGAGCCGAAGGCAGTTGCTTAACCAACTGAGCCACCCAGGCGCCCCAATAATTTCTAATAATTGTTTCTATTTCCTTGGTGTTAGTCGTGATCTCTCCCTTTTCATTCATAATTTAATTAATTTGGGTCCTTTCTCTTTTCTTTTGGATAGCTGGTCAGTGGTTTATCGATCTTATTAATTCTTTCAGAGAACCAACTTCTAGTTTCGTTGATCTGATCTACTGTGTTTCTGGTTTCTAATTCATTGATCTCTGGTCTAATCTTAATTATTTCTCTTCTAATGCATGGCTTAGGCATCGTTTGTTGCTTTTTCTCTAGTTCTTTAAGGTGTAGAGTTAGTTGGTGAATTTGGGATTTTTCTATTTTTTTTGAGTGAGGCTTGGATGGCTCTGTATTTCCCCCTTAGGACCGCCTTTGCAGTATCCCATAGGTTTTGGACCAATGTGTTTTTGTTCTCATTGATTTCCATGAATTGTTTAAGTTCTTCTTTGATTTCCTGGTTGACCCAAACATTCTTGAGCAGGGTGGTCTTTAGCTTCCAAGTGTTTGAATTTCTGCCAAATTTTTTCTTATGATTGAGTTCCAGTTTTAAAACATTGTGGTCTGAGAATATGCGGGAAATAATCTCAATCTTTTGGAATCGGTTGAGACCTGATTTGTGACCCCAGTATGTGGTCTATTCTGGAGAAAGTTCCATGTGTGCTCGAGAAGAATGAGTATTCTGTTGTTTTAGGGTGGAATGTTCTGTATATATCTATGAGGTCCATCTGGTCCAGTGTATCATTCAAAGCTCTTGTTTCCTTGTTGATTTTCTGCTTAGATGATCTGTCCATTGCTGAGAGTGGAGTATTGAGGTCTCCTACAATTAACATATTGTTATCAATATGACTCTTTATTTTGGTTAACAGTTGGCTTATGTAGATGGCTGCTCCCATGTTGGGGGCATAGATATTTACAATTGTTAGATCTTCTTGTTGGATAGACCCTTTAAGAATGATATAGTGTCCTTCTGTGTCTCTAACTACAGACTTTAGTTTAAAATCTAATTTGTCTGATATAAGGACTGCTACCCCAGCTTTCTTTTGAGGTCCGCTGGCATGGAAGATGGATCTCCATCCCTTCACTTTCAGTCTGGATGTATCTTTAGGTTCAAAATGAGTCTCTTGTAGACAGCATATGGATGGGTCCTGTCTTTTTATCCAGTCTGCAACCCTGTGCCGTTTTATGGGAGCATTTAGGCCGTTCACGTTGAGAGTGATTATTGAAAGATATGAATGAATTGTCATCATGTTGCCTGTGAAGACATTGTTTTTAGATTGTCCCTGTAAATTTCTGTTGTATATCACTCTTGGGGTCCTTCTCCTTTTATAGAACCCCGCTTAATATTTCTTGCAGGGCCGGCTTAGTGGTCACATATTCTTTCAGTTTCTGCCAGTCTTGGAAGCTCTGCATCTCTCCATCCATTCTAAATGACAGCCTTGCCAGATAAAGTATTCTTGGCTGCATGTTCTTCTCGTTTAGTACCCTGAATATGTCTTGCCAGGCCTTTCTGGCTTGCCAGGTCTCCGTGGATAGGTCTGACATTATATGATGTTCCTCCCTCTGTATGTAAGGAATCTCTTCCCCCTAACTGCCCTTAAGATGGTTTCCTTGGTTCTAAGATTTGCGAGTTTTACTATTACATGCCAGGGTGTTGGCCTGTTTTCCTGATCTTGGGACGGGTCCTCTCTGCCTCTAGGACGCGAATGTTTCTTTCATTCCCCAGATTAGGGAAGTTCTCAGCTACGATTTGCTCAAATACATCTTCTAGTCCTCTCTCTCTCTCCACTCCCTCCGGAATTCCAATTATTCTGACATTGGAACACTTCATGCATGGTGTCACTTATTTCTCTGATTCTATTTTCAGGGATTCTGAGTTGTTTTTCCCTGGCCTCCTCTTTTCCCTTATTATCTGTTAAATTGTCTTCCAGGTCGCTTATTCATTCTTCTGCCTCACTTACTCTAGCTGTTAGATTATCTAGATTGGATTGGATCTCATTGATAGCATTTTTAAGTTCTGCCAATTCAGCTTTCATTTCTGCCCTTAGAGACTCTATGTTGTCATTAATTGAATTCTCCGTTGTAGCTATTGTCTTCACAATTGCTAGCCTGAATTCCATCTCAGACATCTTGGTTATATCTGCATCCATTTGTAAATCTGTGGCATAAGTCATATTTTCTATGACTTCTACATATTTTCTATTTTGGGGGTTCCTCCTCCTTGTCATTCTGTTGATGGGTGGTTGAGGGAATGTATAGAGTCCAAATTATTGACCACAACCTAAGCAAGATGCACCTGTTTTATAGGTACCTTAGGGTTGCTGGCCTCTTGTTTTCCCATCCTGTCTTCTGGGGGAGGGTCCTGCCATGCTGTTAGTCAGGCAACCCTGTTAGGGCAGAGTTGCCCTGCCCCTCTGTGGCCAGGGTTGGGCTCAGTGGGAATCATTTTTGGGGGGCTTTTGTTCTCTGGTGGCTTTCCCTGGCAGCTTTCCGCATCTCTTCTGAGAGTCAGAGCAGAAGAGACCATTTCCAGCCCTCTGCCTCAGAGCAGAGAGATCGCAGTCTGTTCTTCAGTGAGCTCTCCAGGCCACACTGTCTCCGTTTCTGTCCGTGCTGCTATAAACTGCAGCGTCCTGGGTTGTGCGCCCCTCCTCTGTGCTCCCAGTCCTGCCTCCAGGTTGGGGCACGTCTCTGCCCTTTGTGCTTCTAAAACTGCCAGCTGCTCCCAGTTCGCACGCATGTGACCCTGCCGCTCCAGGTTTCCGCCCTGGGGGCTGCCCTAAAGTCCTTTCCCCGCCACTACCAGTCTGCAAGTCTGTGCCCCGTCCCCAGTGCGCGAGGCTGTTGCTCACCGGTGGTGTAGGATCCCCACGGACAGGCTCCCTCCCACTGCCATTTATCCTCCAGTATCTGCCCGTGGAATCACGGCTCCCCACTTGGTCCCTCAAAACCAACCTCCTGCAATATTCTATTTGTAGAGATCCAGATCTTCTTACATCTCAGGCTGATTTCATGGGTGCTCAGAGTGGTCTAGTAGATATCCAGCTCAATTCCGGACCAGTTGAAATAGGGTCCCCTACTCCTCCGTCATCTTTTCTTCTTTATTTGTGCTTTAAAAAGCTTTTTACAGAAAAGAAAAAGAGAAAAGGCAGACATCTTTAAATTCCTTATATTTACCTACACACTTAAAAAAATTGTTAGTGTCCTTTGGATTTAAGTTATCTTCTGGTACTATTTTGTCAGACAGAGAGATTTTCTTTTGTATATTTTGTAAATCAGTTCTGCTAGCAAATATTTTTGTTTATCCGCAAATGCTTTTATTTTGCCATGTTTAAAGGAGTTTCACTGGATATAGAATTCTTGGTTGACAGGTTGCTTTCTTTTAGTATTTTGAATATGTCATTCCAGTGTTTCCTGGCCTCAGCGTTTTTGTGTTGAAACTCAGCTGGCAGTACTATGCTTCTCCTATGCATGATGTGTCATTTTTTTTTCTTACTGCTTTTAAGTTTTTTCTCTCCATTTCTCAGCAGTTTGATTTTGATGTGGCTAGTTATCCAGGTATCCTGCCTGTACTTTATGGAGTTTCTTGGATATGTAAATTAACATTTCTCACCAAATAGGGTGATTTTAAAGACATTTTTCTTTTCTTTTTTCTTTTTTCTTTTTTTTGCCTTTTTCTCTCCCCTGTTTCTACCACTCCAGTTACACATGTACTGGATGGAATGCCTATTATTACACCACAGATCTCTGAATTTTTGTTTATTTTTTTATAATCCTTTTTTCTTTTTGTTCTTTGGGTTAGTTAATTTTTAGTGATATCTCAAATTTACTGATTCTGATCTTGCTTTCTGCTTTCTCAAATCTAATAAGCCCATCTGGTGAAATTTTAATTTTAGCCTTAGACTTTCCATTTGGTTCATTTATGTTTTAACTTACACAAAATTAATGTTGTTTTTTTTTTTTAAGATTTTATTTATTTGCGAGAGAGAGAATGAGAGACAGCATGAGAGGGAGGAGGGTCAGAGGGAGAAGCAGACTCCCTGCTGAGCAGGGAGCCCGATGCAGGAATCGATCCCGGGACTCCAGGATCATGACCTGAGCCGAAGGCAGTCGCTTAACCAACTGAGCCACCCAGGCGCCCCTTACTTACACAAAATTAATGTTAAGCATAGAGTAAGTTAACTACTACCACAATCATGATACAAAAAAGTTCTAATACTCAAGATTTCCTCTTTCTGTCTCCATATAGTCAAACTAGTTCCTTTATATACTTTTTTCTCTTTTAAAATTACATATTTATGCACTCATTGCCTAGCAGTCTTTTCCTTTGAGTTAATATGTTTATAATAGCTTCTTTGGGAATCTTTGTTTACAAAATACAGCATTTGTACCCACGTAGAGCTACTTTCTATTAACTGATTTTATTCCTTAGTTTAGGTCACAGTTTTCTGTTTCTTTATATGTCTAGTAATTTTTGGTTGAAAATTCTACATTATAGATGATATGTTGTAGTCTGGATTCTTCTGATCTTCCAAGCGTTTCTTTTCTGTCTTAGAGGCATTTAATTTGCTTGGGCTTATACTGTGACATCTATCTCTCCCATAGAGTGTCATTGCTGATGTCTCTGGTTTTTGTTTGTTTGTTTAAGTCTGGCTCTCTAAGAGACTCCCCTTCACCTGGATAAAGTAGAGGTGAGCTAGTGATTTGGACAGAGGTTGTAGTAGACATCAGAAGCCAGTGTGGCTTTCACTCTTTGCTGCCTGAGTCGTGTATGTGTCAGAACACTTTAAAAGTATAGCAAATTTGCAAGACTCCCCAAACTTTCAATCACTGCTAGGCTCTCTAGGATATCTTTGCACAAATATTTTAGTGGTGAGGTGGGAGTATAGGGAGAGTTTATCATCTCAACCTTTCTATGACTCTTTTGCTTCCAAATTCCCATTAAGTTTTTAGCTGCTTTACTAACAGCATTAAGTTGTATCCTGTGGATTAGTGTTTTAATGCCCATAACTAGGGGTGGGAGATGGGAAAACCTTAGGAAAGAATGCCACAAGCTCCCCATTCTTACCTAATGAAGTAGAAGTTTTGGGTGAGTAAGCATTTTTCAGCTTATTACCTCCCATTGGTAGTTTTTCAGTGCCCTAAATTAGTTTTTGCTTTTTAATCATTTTATTTTTGTACTTGTTTTTTGGGGAGGAGAATTCTTCAACTACCTCATGCCACCACTGTTGGAAGTAAAGTCCATCTTTAGGTACTCATGTGATAAATTTACACGTTTCAAATGGCCCGTTGCCCTCCCAATTCTCTGTCTCCTGGACCATCATGTATCATCCATTTGTTTTTAACCTCTTTTGTCCTCTACTAAATCTTTTTACCTGTTTGATTTTTTTTTATTCTTTCAGAGAGGGAGACTAGACTTGA
Organism: Mirounga angustirostris; assembly: GCF_029215605.1. Lineage (NCBI taxonomy): Eukaryota > Metazoa > Chordata > Mammalia > Carnivora > Phocidae > Mirounga > Mirounga angustirostris. The sequence continues at coordinate 112,078,630 of NW_026991715.1, forward strand.
AAATCCTCAATTGGACATACTTGAAGGTGTTTCCTTCCATAAGGAGATATTGGAAGGTGTAACAAGAGATCATTCATTGTACTCCATTTTTAAGGTATGGCAGGATGATGACCAGCTGGAGAGAGATCAGGAAAATGAAGACAGACTTCTCAGGCAAGTCATGGCCATCAAAAACAAAACAGTTGTTGAAGAATCAGGCTATTCATATAAGGCATTAGGAAAAATGTTTCATGACTACACAGACCTAGATGCTTCAGGACAAGGACGGTATACACGTGACTCATTTGAAAAGAGCTTGGAACCGAATATAAACTTATTCAGTTGTTACAGGGGTTATGCAAAAAGAAACACTGGTGAGCATTTTAGATGTGGGAATACACTTATTTCTTCCTATTCTAAGCATGAAGAAATTCATAATGGAGTGAAACACTGTGAAGATAGTCAGTGTGGAAAGATTATCAGCAATAAACAATCTCTTATTCAATATGTGAATGTTGAAAGTGGAGAGAAGACCTGTTTGTGCATTGAATGTGGAAAATCTTTTCTAAAAAAGTCACAACTCATAATACATCAAAGAATTCATACTGGAAAGAAACCATATGATTGTGGTGCATGTGGGAAAGCCTTCAGTGAGAAGTCACATCTCATTGTACATCAGAGAACTCACACTGGGGAAAAACCTTATGAATGTTCTGAATGTGGAAAAGCTTTCTCTCAGAAATCGTCCCTCATTATACATCAGAGAGTACATTCTGGGGAAAAACCGTATGAATGTAATGACTGTGGAAAAGCCTTCTCCCAGAAATCACCCCTCATTATACATCAGAGAATTCACACTGGAGAGAAACCTTATGAATGTAATCAGTGTGGGAAGGCCTTCTCCCAGAAGTCACAGCTGATTATACATCATAGAGCTCATACTGGAGAGAAGCCATATGAATGTACTGTATGTGGGAAAGCCTTCTGTGAGAAGTCCCACCTCATTATCCATAAAAGAATTCACACTGGGGAGAAACCATACAAATGTGCTCAGTGCGAAGAAGCCTTCAGCAGGAAGTCAGAACTCATTATACATCAGATAATTCATACTGGGGAGAAACCTTATGAATGTACTGAATGTGGGAAGACCTTCTCCCGGAAGTCACAGCTCATCATACATCAGAGAACGCATACTGGAGAGAAACCCTATAAATGCAGTGAATGCGGAAAAGCCTTCTGTCAGCAGTCACATCTCATTGGACATCAGAGAATTCACACAGGAGAAAAACCTTATGTATGCAGTGAATGTGGGAAAGCCTTCTCTCAGAAGTCCCACCTCCCAGGGCATCAGCGCATTCATACAGGAGAGAAACCTTACATATGTGCTGAATGTGGAAAGGCCTTTTCCCAGAAGTCAGACCTTGTTGTACATCGGAGAATTCATACTGGGGAGAAACCCTACCAATGTACTGTATGTGGGAAAGCATTCATTCAAAAGTCACAACTCACTGTACACCGGAGAATTCATGCAGTGGTAAAATCATAAGAATGGACTAAGCACAGAAAAGTCTTCAGTATCTGCTCAAGCCTTAATAAGTAACACAAAACCCATGAATTTCAATGAGTTTGGGGGCATCTTTACTGATAAAATTTTACAAGTGAAATAAACTTCCTAATGTATGTAATTTTTTTATCAGATAATACAGACATCTCAGTTACATAAATAATGGGCATTTTCACTATGGCATGTAAAACTTTTGAGATTGTGAACTGAATAATTAATATATCAAGTTACATATATATAGTTTATTTTGAAGTTATGTATTTATGATTATGTTACATAGAAAGAATTGGACATGTGATAATATTGTTATTGTTAACTTAGCATAATTATAGCTGTGCAGTAATTCCCTGTAGAGGACATGAAGAAAGCTTGAGTCAAAAGATGCCATGACCTAGAACGGTGCCTGGGGGAAGGATTTGATTGTTACTCCTAAGGGTATCTGTAAAATTATTCTTGTAGATAGATGGAAAGATGGGTTGATGAGGTCCAATAAATGGGGTATCTTTGTTTTATTTCAAGAATATAAGTTGATCTGTGTCAGTGGATGGACCCAGGATCTTGGAATTGACACTTCTTGCTATTTTCTTTCTTTTACTCCTCCCCTTTAGGAACTTGGTGTGATGAAAAGACATAGATGGCCATGGGTTTTAATGCTTATTCCAGTACTCACCGATTGTGTAACTTGTGTAACTCACCGATTGTGTAGCCTTTTTTCATCCACAGTATCTGTTCCCTGATCTATATATAAAATTCTGGCAGAGACATGTTTTTAGCTCATATTTATCCCCTTTATCTTCCCTTTCTGTTCTTTTGAAGGAGGTTGCTAATACCCAGATGTACACCTTTAAACTTGATTTGCATTCCAGACACTGTGTTTCTGATTCTCCTGAATTCCTTTTCTATCTTTTTTCCATTAACACTGCCTTGTGTCTGGTGGCCTAATTCATACGTTATGGAGACCTCACTTTTTATTTTGCAAATACATGTACGTTGTGGTGCTTGCACATAAAGACCGTGTATGATACCATCACAGATCCTGTTTTACCCTTTCCCAAAAGCACCAGTTCTTTTTCCTGAGAATTGAGTGGCCCTCAGAGGAAAATCCATAGGGAATGTGGAAGACATGCCTGGGATAGCCTACATGGGCAGGTATGAATCCCACCTGCTATCTCTAAAATGTTTCTGTATTCTTCGTTGTGGGCCCAACTCTTCTCTGTAAGAATCTTTAGGAAAGCATCTTGATGGGGAGAAGTCATATGTAGCAGGGATATAGTGACCTGTGTGGCTAAATATGGTTTCTGCCAGAAAGTTCCTACTTGATTCCTTCATATGTCCTGCTTAGCTGACCATTTCTCTGCAGGGCCCCAGTGTTTACTCTGAGAAGTAAGACTCTGTATGGGAACCTCTGCAGAGGACATAGCGTACCTCATAAAGATATGCAAATGTGTGTGAGAAAATTCTTTGTGTCATTGTAAACGGTTATTGATACTGGCTATAATTGGCCATTTGGATCCGGGAAATAAAACCTTCAGGCATGTACCATGGAGTGATCTGCTTTGAGAGGTCTTGATGGAAATTGGCCCTACCTGGCCCTTATGGAAGGCAGCTATGCTAACCACTATACCACCAACGCCTACCTGGCCCTTATGGAAGCATGGGAAAATCAGGATCTCAGGAACATACAGAAATGTGAGAAGGAAATGATAATATAATAACACTTACAGAAATATGTAAGGAAAATAAAGACTCAAGAGTTCTTATCTTCTCATGGGCCTTCCATTTTGCCTTTTTACCTTCCAGGAAACCTCACTGATCTGATCATGACATAATATGTACTATATATTACCATAAAATATAGCAAAATTTAATACTTATTGGTGTATAGAAAATTATCCCTCTAAAGTCTGGAAAAAAGATAATGCCCATTCTCACCAGTTTTATTCAACATTGCATTGAAAGACCTAGTCAGGAAAATCAGGCAAGAAAAAATTGGTGTAATTGATTAGAAAGCAATAAAACATTATTTATTGATAAAATTATATGCATAGAAGATGAAAATGTATAGGTTAATTATTAGAAATAGAAAGTAGCAATGTTTCTGTATATAAAGTTTTTAAAAATAAAGTTTATGCAATAGATATAAAATGAAAATTTAAAGGTATCAGTTACAGTGGCATGAAAAATACATCATGTCTAGAAAACGTGTATTTCCAGTACTATGTTGAATAGAAGTGGCAAGAATGGACATCCTTGCATTGTTCCTGATATTAGAGGAAAAGCTTTCTTCACCACTGATTATGATGTTAGCTCTGAACATGCCATATGTTGCCTTCATTATGTGGAAGAACATTCTTTCTGTGACTCATTTATTGAGAATTTTTATCATGAAAGGATGTTGAATTTTTGACAAATAATTTTTCTGCAAAATGTTGAGATGATTTTTTTATCCTTTATTCTGTTAATGTGGTGATTACCTCTATCAATTTGTATATGTTAAAACATCCTTGCATCCCAGGTATAAATCACATGATCATGGTGTATGACCCTTTAAATGTGCTGTTGAATTCTGTGTGCTTATATTTTGTTGAGAATTTTGCATTTATATTCATCAAAAATGTTGGGCTTTTCTTGTAGTGCCCTTATCTGGCTTTCGTGTCAGAGTAATGCTGGCCTTGTAAAATGAGTTTGGGAATGTTCCCTTCTTCAGTTTTTTTGACGAGTTTAAGTAGGATTGTTGTTAATTCTTTAAATATTTGGTGGAATTCACCAGTGAAACTATCTGATCCTGGGCTTTTCTTTGTTGAGATGTTTTTGATTACTGATTCAGTCTCTTACTCATTATTGGTCTGTTAAGATTTTTTATGAATGGTTCAGTCTCATATGTTGTATGTTTCTAGGAATTTACTTCTTGGTTATGCAATTTGTTGGCATAATTGTTCTAAGTGACATTATGCTCTGTAGTATTTCTGTGTTATCAGTTGTCTCCTCTTTCATTTCTAATTGTACTTGAGTCTTCTCTCCTTTTTTCTTAGTGTGACTAATGGTGTGTTAATTTTGCTTTTCAGAAAACCAGCTTTTAGTTTTGTTGATCTTTTCTATTGTTTCTCTGCTCTCTATTTCATTTGTTTCTGCTCTGACTCCATTATTTCCTTTCTTCTGCTAATTTTTGGCTTAATCTTTTCTTCTTTTTCTATGTCTTTGAGGTGTAAAGTTGGTTGTTTGAGATCTTTGCTTCTTAATGTAGGTATTTATCACTATAAACTGCCTGCTTAGAACTGCTTTTGCTACATCCAGTAGGTTTTAGTAAATTGTGTTTCCATTTTCATTTGCTTCAAGATATTTGTAAAATATCTTGGTTCAGGTATGTGTTAAATTTCCACATATTTGTGAGTTTCCAGTTTTCTTTGTTATTTTCTAGTTTCATACCATTGTGGTCAGAAAACATACTTGGTATGTTTATTCAGAGTCCCTTGAGATTACATATGAATTTTAGGATGGATTTTTCTATTTCTGCAAAAAATTAAAAAAATGCCATTGGGTGGGATTTTGATAAAAATTTTGTTGTGTCTGTAGATCACATTGGGTGATGTTTACATCTTAAATGTATTAAGTTTTCCAATCTGAATATGCGGTTTCTTTCAATTTGTGTGTTTTGTTTCTTTCAGCTGTGTTTGTAATTTTCCAGTGTACAAGTCTTGTCTCCTTTGTTAAGTTTATTCCTGTGTATTTTATTAATAATTGGAATTATTAATTTCTGTATTAGATTCTTCCATGTTAGTGTATAGGAACGAAGCAGATTTTAGTGTGTTGATTTTGTATCCTGCGGCCTTACTGAATTCATTTATCAGATCTTTTGTTTTGTAGAATCTTTAGAGTTTCTGTATATAAGATATCATCTGAGAACAGCTAATTTTTCTTTTCTGTTTTGGATGACTTTTGTGTCTTTTTCTTGCCTAATGGCTTTGGCTATGACTTTCAGTGCTATGTTGAATATAAGTGGCAAAAGCAGGCATTCTTGTCTTGTTTCTGATCTTAGAGATAAAGTTTCATTATTTTACCGTTGAGTATGTTAACTCTGGGCTTTTTATGTATGGCCCTTATTTTCTTTCGATTTGTACTTTTTGAATGTTTTATTTAATCATGAAAGTGTGTTGAATTTTGTCAAGTGCTTTTTCTGAACCAGTTGAGGTGATCCTGTGGTTTTCATTCATTCTATTCATATACCATATTACATTGATTTTCATATGTTGAACCATCCTTGCATTCCAGGAATAAATCCCACTTGTTCATGGTGCATAATCCTTTTAATGTGTGTTGAATTCTGTTTGCTGTTATTTTATTGAAAATTTTTATATTCATACTCATCAGGAATATTGGTCTGTAGTTTTTTTCTCTGTGGTATCTTAGTCTGGCTCTGATAGCAGAAAAATGCTCCGAGAATTAGTTTGGAAGTATACCTTCCTCTTCAGTTTTTTTAGAAGATTTTGCAGAAGAGTGTGTTTATTTTCCTTTAAATATTTGGTAGAGTTCATTAGTGAGGCATCAGGTCCTGATTTTATTTGATGGGAGTTATTTTATTTGTTTTAGTTTTATTTGTATGTGTCAAAATACATTTTATTTCCAAAATAGTTTTTGCAACTATTTTCATGCAGAAACTGGGTCTGCTCTGTACTATCAGTAGAATCAATATAGCATGGTAGCTGTTCAGTTTTAGGTATACAAAGAATACATAATCTAAATAGAAAATGCTGAAATACTAGAAACATGCATTTAATTATTCAATTATTTGTATATGTTACATCCACATAAGACCCGGAAATACTCTATATTCAGATGAACTATTCATACAGTTTAAGTATAATAAAAAGTAAACTCCCCACAACTATCTTTGTATCTTTAAAAACCAAGACTCTGAGCTGGTTTAATAGAATACCATATGTCTTCTTAAAACTAACTGAGAAAGGGGGCACTTAAACTACTGACTTAATAATACTCCGGTTTCAAAATAATCTAAAATGGGCAATAGAACACAATGACCTGTTAAAGGGGCACACAGAAACAAACTCAGGCTTATATGGTCAATTAACCTTTGATAAAGGAGCCAGGAATATACAATGGGGAAAAGACAGTCTTCAATAAATGGTGTTGGGAAACCTGGGCAACAATATGCAGAAGAATGAAACAGGACCCCTCTCTTAAACTATACACAAAAATACACTCTAAGTGGGTTAAAGACTTAAATATGAGACCTTAAACCATAAAACTTCTCAAAGAAAACATAGGCAATAGTCTCTTGGACATCAGCCTTAGCAACATTTTCCTAGATCTATCTCCTCAGGCAAAGGAAATAATAAAAATAAACTATGAGGACTACAGCAAAATAAAACATTTGCACAGGAAAGGAAACCCATCAGCAAAGCAAAAAGGAAACACACTACATAGAAGAGGATACTTGCAAACAATATATCTGATAAGGGGTTAATATCCAAAATATATAAAGAACTTCTACAACTTAACACCAAAAATAATAATACATGATTAAAATGGGCAGAGGACCTGAATAGACATTTTTCCAAATAAGACATCCAGATGGCCAACAGACACATGAAAAGATGTTCACCATCACTAATCATCAGGGAAATGCAAATCAAAACCACAATGAGAGATCACCTCACACCAGTCAGAATGGCTAGTGTTAAAAAGACAGTAAATAAAAGATAAATTATAAGTGTTGATGAGGATGTGGAGAAAAGGGAACCCTCATGCACTGTTGGTGAGAATGTAAATCGATACAATCACTGTGGAAAACCGTATGGAGGTTCCTCAAAAAATTAGCAATACCATGTGATGTCATAATTCTATTACGGGGTACTCAAAGAAAAACACTAACTCAAAAAGATACATGCACCCTTATCTTTATTGCAGCATTATTTATAATAATCAAGCTATGGAAGCAACCTAAGTGTCTATTGATAAATGAATGGATAAAGATGTTACAAATATATTTATATATGGAATGGAATATTATTCAGCCATAAAAACGTGAGATCTTGCCATTTGTTACAGTATGGATGGACCTAGAGAATATTATGCTAAGTGAAATAAGTCAGAGAATGACAAATACCATATGATTTCACCTATATGTGGAATCTAAAAAACAGATTAAGCAAAATAGAAGCAGAATCATAAATACAGAGAACAAACTGGTGGTTGCCAGAGTGAGGGGGTTAGGAGGAAGGGTGAAATAGATGAAGGAGATTAAGAGGTACAAATTTCCAGTTATAAAGTAAGTCACAAGGATGAAAAGTACAGCATAAGGGATATAGTCAGTAATATTGTAATAACATGGTGACATATGGTTAACTACACTTACTGTGGTGAGCACAGTATAATATATAGAATTGTCAAATCACTATGTTGTACCCCTGAAACTAATGTAACGTATATCTACTATACTTCAATAAAAAAATTCTTAAAAAAATAAAATGAAGGGTGCTTGGGTGGCTCAGTAAGCTAAGCATCCAACTCTTGATTTTGGCTTAGGCTGTGATCTCAGGGTCATGGGATCAAGCCCCGCATTGGGCTCCATGCTCAGCATGGAGTCTGCTTGGGATTCTTTCTCTCCCTCTCCCCCTTCCCCCACTCACGCTCGCTCTCTCTCTAAATGAATAAATAAAATCTTTAAAATAAAATGAAGGAACACACACACATTTAATATGTACAATCAGTAATACAGTTGGCCACTATAAACTTTACAGTGTATGGTTTATTCAAATGGCTAAACTGTTTAGTGGTTAAGGAGACAGTTATTTGTTAGATATTTTTTTCCCATGGCTTAATGAGAATAGAAAAGCTATTTTTCCAAATAAAAAACTATCTTCATTATGAACTTGGTTTTCCTCTTAAAAAATTTTTATTTATTTATTCATTCATTTATTTATTTATTTATTTAGAGTGCAAGTGGGGGAGGGGCAGAGGGAGAGAGAAAGCATCTCAAGCAGTCTCCTTGCTGAGCATGTAGCCCAGTGCGGGGCTCCATCCCACAACCCTGAGATCATGACCTGAGCCGAAATCGAGAGGGACACTTAACCAACTGAACCATACAAGTAACCCAGGTTTTGCTCTTTTTTTAAAAAGAAAAGGCCACTGAAATGTATAAAGTAGTCGGAAGATGTTGGCAGTATCAAAATTAATGTCTCTTTACATGGCAATGACATGCATTTAACAATAACAGGTTAAGTCTGCAAATGCTGTCATAGCATTACTTTGGCTAGCACAGGGTTTTACACAGTAGTCAGATAAATTTAGGTATGTGATGTGTAAAGAGTTACCTTATGCAACCTTAATCGGGGTCGAACACTAAGAAATAAAAAATGAAAAGAAAAGTAAAAGCACTTTAAAGTAGAAAAATGAGGGCACCTGGGTGGCTCAGTCGGTTAAGTGTCTGCCTTCAGCTCAGGGTCCTGGGATGGAGCCCTGCATCAGGCTCCCTGCTCAGCAGGGGAGTCTGCTTCTCCCTCTTCCTTGGCCCTTCCTACCCCACTCATGCTCTCTCTCTCTCTCTCTCTCTCTCACTCTCAAATAAATAAATAAAATCTTTTAAAAAAATAAAGTAGAAAAATATTGTAAGGATAGGGCTCCACCTGTTGTATGCCTTTTAAAGCCTTTATTCATGCTAGCATATTTTGTTTTTTACACAATTATGGAGTAGCCTACTTTGCATTAACAGATATGTGAAATAAGAAAATAGTCAAGCATGACGTGGTAGTCTAAAGATCAAAACAAGACACTTGTCTATATATACAGCATCACTCAGGACCTACTAAAATGTGAAGATTACAGCATCTAATATCTTATACTACAATAATAAAAAACAAACTGACCAATGAAGGCAGAAAATAGGGCTTAAAGGAGTCTAATCTCAATTGACTTTAAAGCTTTACACAGGAAATAAATGCATATTGCATAGTGAAAGCAAATATTCCACCAAGAAATTTAGGTGAGAGACAACACAACATTAGCCTAATTAATACATAACAATGATCTCAGAAGAGCATGTGTCATTTTCTATAAATGAAAAAGCTGAAAACATGGAAGAGTCTGGCACATGGAGAGTTAGAAAGGAAAAAATACAAAACCAAACATATAAAGTAAAAAAATATATATATTGAAAAACTCAAAACTGTGGCTCATCAAAAATGTTGAATACTTGTCCTCTGTGAGAGCTCAAAGTTTTTATTGACATGAAAGTGTTTATGTAAAATTAAGCCTTATTGGTTAAATATCTGAGGAAGATCTGGCCTTGAGCACTTTCTTTATATCCTAGACTTGTAAACCAAGTTTTCTCAGTCATTAAAACAAACCTCTCAGCAGCTGCATTAATATGGAACAATGGTCTCAATACAAGAAAATAAAAAAATGAAACAACCTAGGTAAGTGGGCATTTGGCAGGATATCTGAAAATGATAGTCTCCAAGGATTCTTCCCCGGTTTCAAGTGACTCGATTATGGGCTGCTGGGTTGCTAATATGTGTGGTTCCATTACTTGCTGCTTCTCTTTTTAATTTGGAAAGTGTGCTCAGTACTGACCAATGCCCTATTTTCATCCTTTAACTTTTATTTGTCTGCTTTTAGGTCTGGTAGCATTTGAGCTCTACTTCTACTTCAGGTCTTCATTCTTTCTAAAGCTCTTTGTTCCTTCTTTTCCATTTCTAATAGTGACCTCACAGCAAATCTTTCTTAACTCTGGGTGGCCTTTTCCAACTACGATTTAAAATCTGTCAGTTCCATATTTGCCTCATGTAGCTATTTTAAGCTTTTTCTTTTCAGCTAGAATTTGTTCGTAAGGGTTCTTATAGTCTGGAATCAATCCTTTTTTAGCCTGCTACTGTAAGGTTTTCTTTCTTTTAAGAAACTATGCTCCAGAGCATTCCAGGAGGCATCATACTGATCACCTAGCTGATGCGGGATGGGCTTCTTATCTAGAAATGGAATCTCAGTTTTATTCTTATTTGGATCCCTCTTCTCTATGATTGTTCCTCTTGTACATTTTCATTGCTGTCTTATTTCCGATATGAAACTTCCATAGATCTTATTTCTCCTTTTTGCCATCATTCTGTGATTGATTTAGGTTATGGTTTATCTTCTTTTTCCTTTTTTTCTTTCTCCCTCTCTTTCAATTTTCCTTTGTTAACTCTGGAGTAAACAGAAATTACACCTACAGGACTATTTGGCCTGTTTAGTTGACTTGAAGCATAGAGTGAACTGTTCATGGTAGACCATGAAGAGGACAGGATGGTTGAACTTGAAGTTGATTCTAGTCTGTAACGCATAAAGCTCATATGTTCTGAAGTACTTTTGTTTATATTCATCTTCTCTAGACCTTTCTGACTCCTTTTCTTCTTGATTCTCTTTATCCTGTTTTTCTTCATTCTTATTCTCTGGTTCTGGTAGAGCAACTTCTTACTGTTTTTCAGCCTCTTCAGTGTCACCCCCTGCATTGATCTTCTAGACTGTTCTAATTTTCTAGATCTTCCTTTTCTTTGGGATTCAAATTCTTCATCTCTAGGAGGAGTGAGATATGATGTGCATCTCTCTTTGACCTCTGATGTGGAGGAGACAGTGCCAGCAGCAGATGTAGTCAGGATTATCTGTTTGGAGGTTTTTGATTACTAATTCAATCTCCTTACTAGTTTTAGGTTAATTCAGATTTTCTACTTCTTTATCATTCAGCAATGGTAAGTTTTGGGTTTGTAAGGATTTGTCCATTTCATTTAGATTATCCAGTTTGTTGGTGTACAATTGTTCATAGCACACTCATAATCTTTTTTATTTCTGTAAGATCAATTTTTTATCTTTTTATCTTTTTTATTTCTGATTTTCTATGAATCTTTTCTCTTTTTTCCTAAGTCAGTCTAGCTGAAAGTTTGTCAATTTTGTTAAAGTTTTTGAAGAACAATTTCTTGGTTTCATTGGTTTTTATTATCTATGTTTTTTCTATCTGCTCCAATCTTTATTATTTTCTTTCTTCTGGTAGCCTTGAGCAGGCACTCATAACTATCATTATGTAATTTTATCACTGTAGAATTGCAGTGTATTATGATTCTGTGTTCTTAAATAACTGATTAGATCAGACTTCTCTAAGACTAGCAGGTTTCCATATGTAACAAAAACTCCCCCCAAGTGCTACGACTTATCACCTTGCTTTATTTCACTTTTTTAATGGCACTTTTTTCATGTTATAATTTATTTTGTTTATTTACTCTCAGTCCACTTTGGTAGCATTTAAGCACAATTGGGGCAGAAATATTTAGCTGCATTATTATAATGATATGGCTCAAGTTCTAGAAGAATGCATAGTACATAATGTTCACTAAATATTAGTTGAAGGACCAAATGATAGGGTGAATGAACAGTTTTACTGACTTAATCTGTGTGGAATAATATTCCAAAATTTCATAGATTAGGAAGTTTATATGGTGTGGGTAAGCTGGGATTAAGAAAGACCAGAAGAGAAAGGTATTTTTGTTTTGGGAAGATAATCTAAATCTTATTTGCTATGGCAGTTGGAGAGAGTAGTGATAAGTTTATATACTAGTAAGAAGAGTGTTCTCAAAAGCCTTGAGGTGAAAGCTGGGGAAGAACAGACTGAAGTGGAATGGATTAGGGGAAGAGGTGTTTATATTGTCAAAAAAAGGAGCAGATACATGTAGGGCATTTTAAGCATGGTGAAGTTTTTTTTTTTAAAGCAAATTTATTGAGATATAATAGACACAATAAACTGCACATATTTAAAGTATATAATTTGGTAACTTTTGGCTTATGTATATATCAGTGAAACTATCACCGTAATCAAGACAAGGAACATGTCCATCCCTAAAAGCTGCTTCTTACCCCTTGGTAGTTAGTCTTTCACCAGCTCTCCACCCTCTCCCCAGACAACCACTGATCTGCTTTCGGCCACTATATATATTCTTTTGCATGTCCTACAATTTGATATAATGGAATAATAACATGTAAATTCTTGTTTTTACTGGTTTCTTTCCACATACTGTTTTGAATTTAATCCAATTTGTTGTGTATCAAGAGGTCATTCATTTTTCTTGCTAATTAGTATCCCATTGTATGGATAGTTTATCCATTTGCCTATGATGGATATTTGAGTTACTTCCAGTTTTTGTTACAAATAAAGCTGCTATGAGCATTCCTGAATAACTATGCACACATGTCTTGGATATTGTGTGTTGTATGCACACATGCCTAATACTTATTCTCTTGGATAAATATTAGGCATGAAATGGCTGGATCATATAGGTTTATGTTTAAAGGAAATTACCCATTTTCCAAAGTTATACGCCATTTTGCATTTCTACCAGCTCTGTGTAAAAGTTCATTTCTCTACATCCTTGCCAACATTTGGTAATACTAGTTTTTAGATTTTGGCCATTTTAGTAGGTGTGTAAGTGGTATCTCACTGTGGTATTAATTAGCAATTTCCCTAATGACTACTGATGTTGGGCATCTTTCTATGTTCTTTTTTGCCATTAGTATATCTTTAGTAAAGTGTCTGTTTAAATCTTTTGCTCAGTATTTAAGATTTGGTTGTTAGAACTCTTTATACATTCTAGCTACTGGTTATTTATCAGATACATGATGTGAAAATATTTTCCCCTAGTCTGTGGCTTGTCTTTCCATTCTTTTCATGGTGTCTTTTGAAGACCAGACTTTCAACTTATCATTTATTCTTTTGTGGTTCATGCTTTTATTGTCCTTACCTAAGAAATCTTTGCCTAATCCTAAATCCCAAAGGTTTTCTCCTACATTTTCTTCTAGGAGTTTTATAATTTTAGATTTTATATTTAGGGTTATGGTCCATTTTGAGTTAACTTTTTGTATATGGTATGAATAATGGATTAAGGCTTCGTTTTAAAATATAGATATCCAGTTATTTGTTGAAAACACTATTTTTCCCCTCACTGAAATACCTTTGTTGAAAATTTGTCATTATATCAGTTGGATCTATTTCTGATCCATTTTGTTGCATTTATCCATTTTTCTATCTTTACACCAGCACCACACTGTCTTGATTATTGTGGCTGTGTATATAATAAATCTTGAGGTCAGGTAGTATTAGACTTAAAACAGTTTTTTTTTTTGCAAAGGTTTTTGGCTATTCTTAGACCTTTTCATTTCCATATGAATTTTAAGAATCATCTTGTAAATTTCCTCTCAAAAGCTTGCTGCAATTTAAATTGATTGCACTGAATCTATAAATCAATTTGAGGTTTACAATAATGAGGTTTCTGACACATGAACAGGACATAGTCCTTTTATTTAAGTCTTCTTTCATTTCTATTTGCAATGTTTAGTAGTTTTCAATGTATAGATGTTTCACAATTTTTGTCAGACCTACCCCCAAGCCTTTCACATTTAAAAGAAATTCTGTAGATGTTTTAAATTTTAGTCTGATAATTTGTTGATAGGTATATGGAAATACAACTGTTATTGATCTAGTATACTACAACCTTTCTAAACTTACTGATTAGTTCTAATAGTAGCCGTTTTGTTACAGGTGGTAGTAGAATACATCCGATTTTCTATATAGAAGACCATGTATCTATAAATAAAGATTGTTTTATATTTTCCTTTCCACACTGGGCATCTTTTATTTCTTTTTGCTTTATTGCACTGATTAGAACTTCCAGTACAATGATGAACAGAAGTTGTGGGAATGATTCCTTCAACTTTATTCTTTATTGTTAAGATTTTTTAGTATTCTATGGCTTGTTCTTTTCCATTCAAATTTTAGAATAACCTTGTCTAAGTTTACAAACAACAACAACTTGCTGTGATTTTAATAGAAATTACATTAAACCTATAGATCAGTTTGGAGGAGAAATAACTTCTTTACAGTTTATGAATCTTAAACTCAATGGATATGATGTATCTCTCCATTTATTTGATTTCTTTCAACAACATTTTGTAATTTTCTTCCTAAAGATCCTTTAAGTGTAAGCCCAAGTATTTTGATCTCTTTGTACCAATTGAAATGATATTATGTTTTTATTTCCATATGCTTATTGTTAGCCTATAGAAATGTGATTGATTTTTATGTACTGATGTTCTTGTATCCTGTGACTTTGCTGAACTCATTTTTAAAAAAGACTTTTATTTATTTATTTGAGACATAGAGATAGCAAGAGCAGGAGTGGGGAGGGCAGACAGAGAGGGAGAAGCAGAATCCCCACCGAGCAGGGAGACTGATAAGGGGCTCGATCCCAGGACCTTGAGATCATGACCTGAGCTGAAGGCAGACACTTAACCGACTGAGCCACTCAGGTGCCCCTGCTGAACTTACTTATTAAGTTTTAGGCTTAATTTTGGTAAATTCCTTTGGATTTTCTATAAAGGACTGACATCATTCATGTCAGTTTTCTTTCTTTCCTTTCTGATCTCTACAGTTTGAATTTTGTCTTCTTGTGTTATTTTAATGGGTAGAATTTCCAATACTATGTTGAGTTAGAGTAGTGAGAGCAAACACTATTGCCTTGTTCCTGATCTAAGGAGGGAAATGTATAATATTTCACCATTAAATATTTGTTTGCTATGGGTTTTTTGTTCTTTTTTGTATATGCTCTTTATCAAGTTGAAGAAATTCCCTCTATTACTAGTTTGCTGAGTGTTTATCATGAATGGTGTTGGATTTTTGTCAAATGATTTTTCTGTGTTGGTGGATATAATCACATACTTTTTCTTTGTATCTTGTTGATAGATGGGTTACATCGATTGGTTAATTTCCAAATTTGAGCCAGCTTTGCATACCTGGAATACATTCCACTTTGTCATAGTGTATAATTCTTTTAATAGATTGTTGGATTTCGTTTGCTAATATTTTGTTAAGGATTTTTGTGTCTAAGTTCATGAGGCACATTGGTCTATAGTTTTCTCTCTTGGTATGGTTTTGGTAATAATTTCCTGATAAAATGATTTGGCATGTATTCCCTCCTCTGTTTTCTGGAAGAGATTAATAAAATCGATGTTATTTCTTTAAATTTAGATGAATTCTCCAATGAAACTGTCTTTTCTTTTTGCAAGATCTTTAATTAAGAGTAGATTTTAATTTGGACTATGCAGATTATCTATTTCATCTTGGTTGAGTTTTGGTGTTTGAGAAAATGGCCCATTTCATCTACCTTCTCAGAGTTATGAGGCTAAAGTTGTTCATAATATTTTAGTACTATCCTTTTAATAACTGCAAGATTTATAATAACTTGTTAACATCCAGGTCTGCAATTTCCAATATCTTTTTCAAATCTGATTTCTTTTCTTTTTCTTTGATTTTTCTTCTTCTTATGAGTATCATTTTCCAGTTTCTATACATGTCCAATAATTATTTTTTTAAGCTTTTATTTATTTATTTGTCAGAGAGAGAGATACAGAGAAAGCACAGGCAGGGGGAGCAGCAGGCAGAGGGTAAAGCAGGCTCCCCACTGAGCAGGGAGCCCCATGTGGGACTCAATCCCTGGGATCATGACCTGAGCCGAAGGCAGACTCTTAACCAGCTGAGCCATCCAGGCGTCCCTACGTGTCTGATAATTATTGATTTGATGCAAGACATTGTGAATTTTACCTTGTTGGGTGCTACTTTTGTATTCCAATTTTTTGTAAACCTTTCCTCTGCAGTTCAGTTGTTACTTGGAAATAGTTTGATCCTTTTAAGTATGATTTGTTAGGTGGCACTAGAGCAAGATTTTAGTGTAGAGCTAACTACTTTCAGTATTGAGGCAGAACCTTTTGACTACTCTTCCCAATGCCCCATGAATAGCAAAGTTTCCCAGTCTGGCTGGTAGAAACAGGTATTGATCTTGGCTTTTTGTGAGATCCAGTTACTGTTTCCTCCTTCATTTCATGTGTTTATTTTCCCAAACTTTGATAGCTTCCTTATATACATACACTGAGCAATATTCTGATGAGTACTTGAAGTAGATCCTCTGCAAGACTCTGGAGTTCTCTTTTTGGTACAGCTTTCTCCTCTTTGGTCCTCTGCTCTGTGATCCTAGCTTCCTTGGTTCTTTCTCCTCACTCTGGGAGTCTGCTGGACTTTGCCTGTGCTCCCTTTCCCTGTGTTGTGTCCTGGAAATGTTCTCAAGGCAGCAAACTGAGCAATCAAAAGGAGTTACCTCATTTGTTTCCCATCTTTAAGGATCACTGTCCTTAAATGCCTGATGTCCAATGTCTTGAAAACCATTGTTTAATGCATTTGTCTGGGTTTTCCATTGTTTCAGGCAAAAGTGTAATCCAATCCTTGTTATTTCACTTTGGCCAGAAGTAGAAATATGGGATTGTTTTATAAAATTTAATTTTGTTTCATAATGTTATAAGTATTTTGAGGTTCTAAAGTCAAATTAACAGAACATGTACATTCAAAGAAGATTATGTACTATCTCTGTCCTCTCTATCTTATTTTCTTCTTCCCTGTGGTAGCAAGGGTCTACAATGGGCAATGATTCCCACCTCCTGGTATTCATGGCCTTTGTAATACCCTCCATATGAGTAAGTAGCATTGAACCAATAGAATATGGCAACATAGAGTGAGTGTTACTTCTGTGATTAGGTTATAAAAGACTGTGACTTCCATCTTGCTTACAGATTCTTTCTCCTGCCTCAATAAATATATAAGTCACAAGTTGGAGAGTCCTGCATGGCAAGGTACTATGGGTAGCTTCCATTCAACCGCCAGCAAGGATGTGAATACCCTTCATTTAACAATCCTTGAGACAGTGAATTCTGCCAACAGTCATGTAATTGAGCTTGGAAGTGGATCTTTCCTCATTTAAACCTTCAGATGAGACCCCAGCCTAGGCCAATACCTTGATTATAGATTTGTGGGAGACCATGAAGCAGAGGACCCAGATAATCCATGTCCAGATTCCTGACACAAAGAGACAATAAATGTGTGTTGTTTTAAGTCACTTAGTTTTGGGATAGGTTGCTACATTTAAGTAGATAACTAACAGCACTCTTTATAGGTAATATTTTGATGGTTTATTCTTCCATTATTTGCTTTTTATTTTTCAGATACACACACACACATGCATACAGTTGGTCTTCATTATTCACAGATTCCATATCTGCAAATTCACTTAATTGCTAAAATTGACATAACCCCCTGATCAATGTGGTGCTTTTGCAGTCATAAGACATGCACAGAACAGTGAAACATTTGAGTTGCCTCATGCACACATTTCCATGTGAGGTTGAACTGAGGGGATGCTCTTCCTCTTGTTACAGCTTTCAAGAGGATGGAGACAGCAGGGGCAGTATAGTATAAGAAACTCCAGCTCTGGGGCCACTCTGTTATAGTTTGAATCTAACTCTGGCACCTGTTAGTGTAGTGACCTCAGGTAAGTCACTTAATGCTTCTGAACTTCATTTTCTCTTTTGTAAAATAAAGAAAGTAGAATCTCCTAGGATAAGTTGATTTTAAGATTGTTATAAAAGTTGTACAAGTTGTAAAATTCACGAAGTTGCAATATAAGATTATAATACCTGTAATACATATGTATTGTGTGTATGTGTCTTATGTATCTGTATATGTATAAGTATATATATTTATATATTTCCCCTAAGAGCAATGTTTCAGCATTCACTAATTCTGTTTGCAGCAACCTTATATAGAACATAACTATAATGAATAATGGGACTTGACTGTATATATATTCATTCATTTTCATATTTTATAAAACTAAGTAGTAAAAAACCATCTTCATTTTTCCCCATAACATTATATCCTGAATCTCACTCCATATAGTTACATAGAGATTTTTCTGTCTCTCTTACTGATGAACAGTACTGTTTTATGTGTATATGATAATTTATACAACTAGACCTCTGTTAATAGATGTTTATCTTTTTTTTTTAAAGATTTTATTTATTTATTTGACAGAGAGAGAAACACAGTGAGAGAAGGAACACAAGCAGGGGGAGTGGGAGAGGGAGAAAGCAGGCTTCCCGCCGAGCAGGGAGCCCGATGCGGAGTTCGATCCCAGGACCCTGGGAACACGACCTGAGCTGAAGGCAGATGCTTAACGACTGAGCCACCCAGGCATCCAGATGTTTGTCTTTTTTTTTTTTTAGTATTTTTTATTTATTTATTCATTCGAGACACAGAGATACAGAGAGAGAGAGAGCATGAGCAGGGGGAGAGGCAGAGGGAGGGGGAGAAGCAGGCTCCCCGCAGAGCAGGGAGCCCAATGCAGGACTCAATCCCAGGACCCTGGGATCATGACCTGAGCCGAAGGCAGACGCTTAACCATCTGAGCCACCCAGGTGCCCAGATGTTTGTCTTTTGATATCAAAAAAATAATACTAAATTGTAATGAATAATCTTTCTTTTGACTATTTTTTTGGTCCTTTTTTTTTTTGCCAATGCATCTTTGAAATATATTCTTGGAAGTGGAGTTTCTGAATCAAAGGGTGAAAGTTAATGACAATAACTTTTGACCGTCCTCCCCTTAAGAGGTGGGGCTCAATTCCCATTTGATTGTCAGTGGGCAGGCCTTCCTGAATCATTTTTAGCAAACAAAAGACAGAAGAAGTAATGAGATATTACTTCTAATTTAGGTATAAAAAGACTGTGGCTTCTATCTTATGTGCCCTTGCATGTGCGCTCTCTCTCTCTCCTTTGACTCACTTGGGCTTGGTAGAAGCCAGCTATCACATTATGAGGCAGGCTTGAAGAGAGGGAAGACCACTACCATGTCAAGATAATCAAGTAGCCTGTAGAAAGGTCCACATAGTAAGGAATAGAGCTTGGAAAATGATATTCTGAGATGTATAATCAGCCATTTGATTGAATCTGAAAGCATATCCTTCTCCATTTGAGTCTTGAAATAACTGCAGCCCTGACCAACAGCTTGACTGCAAATCCATGAGACTAAATCTGAACCATCCAGCTAAGCCATTCCCAGATTGACTCACAGAAATATTTGACAATAAACATTTGTAGTTTCAAAGTGCTAAGTTTCAGGTAATTGATTACACAGCAAAAGATAACTAATACATGTATTTTTGCTAGCTATTGCTAAACCACCTATACAGGGGCTGTATCATTTTTCTGTCCTACCAATAATACATGAGAATTCCTGATTCCCATTGTCCTTATCAACACCATGTATTTCCAAAATTAGAATATTTTTTTAAACAAGCAAATAAATGAGACAGAACCTTACTGCAGCTTTAATTTGTATTTATTTCATTATGAAGGAAGTCTTCTTCAGTTTCTTGTTTACTGAGACACATTAGGGACAGCTTCTCATCACTCTTTGGATCAAGAGCTGCAGTTTTTACAATTCCTACAAGGCTCTCCATGGTTTCAGCCCCTTCCCATATCTACAACTTACACTGGCATCACTCCTTGAGGATTCTGAATTAATCATCACTGTACCCTTTGTGCAGTGTGCACTGTACCCTTTGTACCCTCAGTCTTAAGCCTGAGGCATGCAATAAATATTGATGTAACTGTGGGAGTTTAAATTGAAGAGAATGAGCACAACTGCCCACTTCTTACCCTCTTCTTTGTCTTGACCAAAAGTTAGGCCTCTCTCTTCCCTCAGGCACCTAAGCTTTGGCTCCTCCCCAAGTTTAAACAGAGACTAAAGCAAGTTGTATATGCAGAACATCCTCCCTTAACAGCTTTTTCTCAGAATGTGAGGACCCCAGAAACATTTTAAAGTGCCCTGTTTTTGCCACATACACACTCCGACCTCTTCAAAGTTCCCGCTAACCCATCTTAACCCTATGTTAAAGAAAGGGCGGGGGGGGGGGGGGCGGGAGTGGGGGGGCGGGGTCAGTTTGATTTTGAGATGCTTGCAGATTTCTGAGATTGAAGTGTTCTCCCATCTTTCTTTTTTTTTTTTTTTTTTAAAGATTTTATTTATTTATTTGAGAGAGAGAGAGCACAGAGGGAAAGAGGGAGAAGCAGACTCCCCACTCAGCAGGGAGCCCCAGGCAGAACCCCGAGATCATGACCTGAGCCCAAGGCAGACGCTTAACCAACTGAGCCTCCCAGATGCCCCTGCAATCATCTTTCTGAATAAAATCTCTCCCTAAGTCCAGATTTGTTTTTACTTGACATGAGAAATATAAGTGCTCAATGTAAAATTGCTGCTCATTTAATTACATGAGCCAAAAATAATGTCTCCTTTGAAAACCATGATTCAAAATCGGATCTATTTAAGCACATAAAACATGTTAACACATATAACACACACATATATTCATTTATATCTTATAAATATATAAAAGCCTGGCGTATGACCTAATGGTTATGGTAAGTGGTTTGTAGGTTTTTTCACGTGATACTTTCCTGAAATCTAACCTCCTCGCCGGCTTCCTCTCCATTTTTTTCTTGTTTTTCAGTCTCCCCTTTCTCTGTCTCAATCTCCCTCTCTCTCCGAGTCTCCCGCGTTGTGTCCTTTAGCGTCCCACTTCTGTCCCTCTGCGCCCCGTTTTCTGCCCTTCAGGCTCCCACCGCTGCCTACACAGGCCCCTACTTTCTCCGTCTCAACGTCATCGCTCTGGGCCTCAGTCTCCTCCCCGTCTCTCAGTTTTCCTTTCTTCTTCAGTCCGCCCCTGCAACTCCCTCCAACATTAGTAATTTCCCCCAGAGAATTCCTTATAATCGCTTTTAGTTTAAAGTTCATTTCTGCTGTGTATCCCTCTCCTCCACCCACCACCACTTTGGCCCCTCTTTCCCACAGCGGCAGCTCCACGGAGGGGACACTACCATTTCACGTTTCACCCCTCTCATCAAGTAGAATCTCCCGGTGCAGGGCTGTACCATTTACAAACATGTTTAAGTAGTGTCGTCAATGAGAGTATTTTAACATTCCAAATTCTTTCTCTTTCACCAAATGCAATCTTTTACTAGAGGTCGTATCACTCAAACTTCTTCCCCAATCCTCCTGTAAAAGCTCTCTGCAAAACCTCGTGCCTCACTGGTTTGTAAAGTCCTCCTTTCTGTCATCTTTCCCCCTCCCCTCGCTGCCGCGGTGGCACAGTCCAAACTCAGGAATAAATCGAACTCCTCCGCGTGTACGGATCTGGCCGGACTCTCAATATGGCGGCTCCCACAACGAGATACAGCGCCTGGGAGCCGCCATCTTGCCTCTTGAACAAAGCCGCCGAGGATGCAGAGGGGGCCAAACCGCCCAGTACGGAACAGCGCAGGCTCAGGAGCCCCGCGCTGCGCTCTCCCAGACAGGAAGCGGGAGAGTTCGCCAGTATGGCTGTGACAGCCGTCCCGGCTAAAGCGGTGATGGGCGTTTCGGGACCGGATAACAGAGCCGCAAGTCGGAAGGCGGCTGTGTGCGGTGAGTCCGTTAGATTGGTAACAGGAGGCAAGGGGTCTTTGAGGGTCAGTGATTGGAGGTTTATGACGTCAGCGGTGGGGAGGTTTGTGGGATTAGTGTTGGGTTTATTTGGGAGTCAGGGTTGGAGTGAGGTATGAGGTTAGTAATTGGGGCATGACGTGTCAGTGATGGGGTTGCCTGTGGGATCAGAAATGGCGTGTAGGGGCCTGACTGGGGTCAGTGATTTAGGGGACTCTGGAGAATCAGTGATTGGGGAGGAGGCTTGGACTAAATGACCGGGACATCCATGTCGTGGTCAGTGATATGATGGTCATGGGGGAGTTCTGTGAGTGTGTCATTGCCAGGCCCGAGGATTCAGAAATTTGGAGGGAGCAATAATCGGATCAGACAGTCATGATGATCAGCCCCAATTTACTGGGAAAGACTTTTACATACATTTAAAATTTCCACAGGTTTTAGGCAACCCTTGAGTTCTTAAAGTTAGACGCCCTTCTCAGTTCACCATTGCACCCTGAGCCTGGTGCCTCCCCACCCCCCATGATCATTTTAAAACAAGACCGAACAAATAAAAAAGGATGGATTATTACCAAAAGTGTGACTTTCTGCCTTTTTCTAAGCTTATTGAAATAATTTTATATTTTATTCAAGAAACACTGAGCACCTGCTGGGTACCCAGACATGAGCATTACTATTTTGGTTGTTTCCTTCCAGATCAGTTTTGACAACGCCTGGAATACTCCATATAAAACAGTCTCCGTGTCATGGGAGCATTCAGTTCCTCTGAATCAGTTCAGTCTTGTCTGCATGACTCCTCCTGGGACTGAGAAAAATTGACCAGGTATATACCTTCCTGCATTGTAGTATATTCTCTTGTACGAGTGCTTCCAACCTATCACCATTTTTATACACAGATGACTGCACTGTTGAAAATCTGCAATTACAGTTTAAACAGAAAACATCTTAAAATTAACATTTTGGTCCATGAATATTGATTGGCAGGAGAATTTGCTGAGTTGACGGAAAATATAAACGCTCTCTTGGGAGATCATTGAATTCAGCTACTGATTCTTTCTGGGGAATAAGGGAACACATTTCTCAGTTTTCCATTTGGTCATGGCCATTCTTAGTGCTAGGGAAGTCCATCTGCAGTTAATTTTTATATAAATCTATTCATGTTTATTGCCTTATAAAAATATTCTACAAATAGAATTACTGGTTCATAGGGGAACAATAAGCTCTTAGTGAGTCAATATGAAACATATCTATACAATTAAATCGCCTTGACCAAGTTCTTTATCATCATAGTGTAGTCACAAGAGGACTTCCTTCACCTAGTGCTTCCTGACCGTTCTGCAAGGACCAAACAGCCTTATCCCTGGTTGTCCCATCATCCACCTGACGTCTAGTGGTGAATGTTTCTGGATTGGTGAATGTGGAAGCTGCAGACTGGGTCTGGTCTGTGAAAATGTCCTTCTGATCACCAGTTTTGCTCTTTCAGGCTTCTGCCCTGTTGGAAGAAAGCAGAAAATGATGAAGTCCCAGGTGAGTTGCTTTTACTTTTTTTTTTTTTTTTAAAGATTTTATTTATTTATTTGACAGAGACCAGAGACAGCGAGAGCAGTAACACAAGCAGGGGGAGTGGGAGAGGGAGAAGCAGGCTTCCTGCTGAGCCGGGAGCCCGATGTGGGACTTGATCCCAGGACCCTGGGATCATGACCTGAGCCGAAGGCAGTCGCTTAACCAACTGAGCCACCCAGGCGCCCTGCTTTTACTTTTAATTTTTAAAATTTCCTCTTTCATTTTCTGTCCAGTCAAATGGGGAAGTACAGATAGCTACAATTTGGAGTAGGGAAAAGGTAACCAAAATAAATATCAAGACCTAGAAAGAGTTCTAGGTAACATGTGGATAACCTGGCCTGAAAACATTTTTAAAAACGGATGTACCAATTTTTCTGATCTTCTTGCAAACATTATCAGTTATGCAGTCCTCTAAAGAGAAAACAGATACATTTCTCATGGAAAGAAATTATTTCTTGCCATGTAAGACTAAAACAGATTTCCATTCTGGGTCTTTCTCTAGGTGGTGGAGTGTATACAGTGTTCTTACCAACACTCCTGTGGTAAATGCAACAGATTTCTTATAGCTATATCGTACAATGATCTCTTTTAGAGGGAAGGTATCATAATGTCATAGCTAAACGCCTTGAACCTTATTCTTCAGAGCTGGGCGCATCAAACTACCGCCTGTAGGCGAAATCCAGTTGTCTGTTTTTATGAACAGTTTATTGGCAGCGCAGCTGAACTGTTTGTTCATGTATTGTTGTCTATGGCTGTTTTCCTGCCACAATGGCATTGTTGGGTAAGTCAACAGAGACCGTATGGCCTGCAATGCTGAAAATATAAACTTTACGGGAAAAGTTTGTTAGGTTTCTGGTTTAGAGGACCTTATTGATTACAGAGGCTTCCTATTGTCCAATTTTATCTACTGATAAAATCTATAACACAGGATAGGTACATTTTGAATGGTCTTCCAAAATCTATTTTCTTCCCAAAGGGCAGTTCTTAAATTATAATTATCTGGCAAAGCTTTGTAGAGCACAGGCCCCTGATGTTCCATACCCTTCATTTGATTTCAGATTATGTAGGATCACTGTCCAACTCAAGGCCAGTTTCTTCTCTGTGCTTCCATTTTTAACAGTCTACATTACTTTTTCTCCCTGCCAACATTGGCTATATACATGGTATATAAGTTTTAAACTATATAAACGATAAAAATTTCAAAACTGAGACTCATTTTAACTTAAACTCTCTTCCTCCTGAGATTATCAGTGTTCACCATTTGTTTGTAATCTTCCAAACCTTTTCAATATGAGTATAACTGATTAAGTGTGTACATGTGAAAGTACAGATGTATAAGAGTGTCTCTTTATTGTGTTTTTCTTTTGGAAAAATAATGTTACGTAAATATTCTGTGCTGCAGCTTTTTTTTTTTTTTTTTTTTAGATTTTACTTGTTTATTTGCTAGAGAGAGAGAGAGAGTGACAGTACAAGCGGCGGGGGGAGGGGGGGCGCGGGTGGCAGGTAGAGGGAGAAGCAGGCTCCCTGCCGAGCAAGGAGCCCGATGTGGGACTTGATCCCAGGACCCGGGGATCATGACCTGAGCCGAAGGCAGACGCTTAACCAACTGAGCCACCCAGGCATCCCTGCAACTTGTTTTTTAATTTTACTGTCCCATGTAAAGATTTTTGACTACCTTCCCGTGCCAGTACCTAGATTTCTTTATTATCTTAGCAGATGCATAATATTTCTTTGCAACCTGGTTGACCTGGGACTATTTTCTTATCTTTATAATGGAGATTAGAATCCTCATAGGGTTGTTGTGAGAGTTAAGCGAATAAAAACCATGCTTGGAACTGTATCTGGGGATGGTTTGTTCTGTATTAAGTGTTAGTTATTGTTATTGTTACTATTATTATTATATCATCATCACTGTTAATTGTCAAATCTAGAAATCTCATGTGTATTTTACAGTAGAGCTTAACAAGTGAGTTCTATTGTGAAAAGATGGGGTCGTTTTCTTCTGGATGTCAGTAGCTTTGGAGTTGTGCGGTCCAGCACGGAGCCACCAGCCACATGTGATTACTAAACATTTGAAATTGGTTAGTCTGAATTGAGATGTGCCGTAAGTGTAAAATACATACTGAGTTTAGAAGATATAGTTCCAAAAAGCTCACTAATAATTTTTAAAGACTGGTACACTTTGAAATGATATTTTGGATGAATTGGGATATATATATTTGAAAATTAGTTTTTGATTATGGCTACTGGAAAGTTTAAAATTACCTATCTGGTTAGTCTTATATTTCTGTTAGAGCAGCTTTAGAGAAGGAAAATGGATTTATTATTAGCTTAATGAATCCAACTACCAGGGCTAATTAACTGATTATATGCCTCTTCCTGTAAGAAGAGGGATTTGTATTTTTTCCATAGTGTCCAGAAGTGAAGTCATGTTTGCACACATGTCTATTCTTACTTTCTCTTTCTAACACCTGCTCTCCATCTCTTCCATTCTCCCAGTCACCCAAGCCACAAAAAAGTGTAGATGATAAAAGTACAATTTCCCACTGATTATGTACTGTATTTTTCTCACAGTTAACAAAATCTATACATACTTAGTATATTGAAGCATTTGAGTATATATTTTTTTAAGATTTTATTTATTTGAGAGAGAGAGCATGCACAAGTGTGGGGGGGAGCAGAGGGAGAGGGAGCAGGAGAAGCAGACTCCCCGCTGAGCAGGGTGCCCCATGCAGGGCTTCATCCCAGGACCCTGAGATCAGGACCTGAGCCAAAGGCAGACACTTAACCGACTGAGCCACCCAGGCACCCGAAGTATTTGAGTATAATTAATAAAGCAAAATCCGAATGTTAGAATTACATCTATTAATCTTCCTGTCAGAATAGATTTTCTCTACATTCCACATATATTTTTTTTCCTCATGTCACTGTTATTCAGATCAAAAGAATATAACTGCTTAATGCACAAACTATTTTTAATTAAATGTGAACTTGATTTTATTCTCTATAATCATCATTCATTCCTTTTTAGCAAACATTTGTTGAGTACCTAATGTGTGTCATATGCACTGGCTGGCTGTGGAGTATCTCAAGATTTAGGTATGTTTTTTTTTCTGGGAGGAATGCAGAGAAAAATTAGGTAAACAGATATGGAAACCAGCATTGACAAATAAAAGCTCTGTAAGAGACATGGGAGCAAAGAACTGTTAAAGCAGAGATGGGGAGCAACTTAGAAAGAACCAGCTTTCTAAGGAAGTAGAAAATAGGCTCAAAGGATTATTAAATCATGAGGGAAGTAGGATAAAGATGGGAAGTATTTGCAAAAGTAGAAAGAGCAGAGTGGTTTTAGGAAGGCTAAGAATTTGAAGAAAACTAAAATATAGGGTGTTTCACGGGAAGTTTGACTAAGGGTGTTATTAAAACAATAAGATGCAAAAGATCTTGTTTACAATATCAAGGAGACAGTGTGGAGTGCAGGGGTCAAGAACTCAAGCTATCCATTCAGAATACATGCTTTTAAATCTGCGAGTTAATCATATATTCAATGTATAACCTCTGGCAAGTAGTTACTTAACCACTTTAATCCTCTGTTTTCTCATATGTAAAATGAGGAGATTGATAAGGCTGTTTAAGGGACAAACTAAATACCTGGCAGCTTGATGGTGTGAATGTGGATGAGAGGCACCTTAAGACTGAGATCACTTAGATGAGACTGATTGTATATGCAATATATAAAATTGTATATTAGGGTCCACCCTAATGACTTCATAGAATTACCTCTGCAATGACCCTGTTCCCAAATAAAGTCACATTCTGAGAAATTGGTGGTTAGTACTTTAACATATGAATTTTAAAGGGCTACAGCTCTACCTTGAACATATGGATTCGACATTATTCTTTTCCTGTTGGCTAACCAGTTGTTTCAATATTATTCTTTGAGTAATCTGTCTTCCTCTCAGTTATTTGAATGCTGCTCTTATCATTTATTAAATTACCATTTTCATCAAGTAGGCCTTTTAATTTACCTCTTCTGTTTTCCTGATCTGTTTCTGGCTCTTCTTGTAAAGACAGGATTTTGTATTGTTTCTGCCAAATACCATGATATGATATAAAAGTAGGTGTAGTACAATTTTGTATACTGCAATAGAAATGATGAGAATGATCACTTCAGATTGAACAGGAATATACTGTTACAGGGCTTAGTATCATTCAAGGATGTGGCTGTGGATTTTACCCAAGAGGAGTGGCAGCAACTGGACCCTGCTCAGAGGACCCTGTACAGAGATGTGATGCTGGAGAACTTCAGCCACCTGGTCTCAATGGGTAAGGATGGCTTCCCGGCATAACTCAGACTTGTCCATCCAAGTTCCTTTCCTTATCAGGTGCTATGGTTGGTAGTTCCTGACATATATAATGACTTTTATGATCTTCAGACCTTCCCAAATGGAGGTCATTGTTTTTGCTGAGGGCCACCTGGATTGCTTTATTGTAGCCCTCCTGAAACTACACCTTCACTTTTTCCTTCACTGCAGTCAATCCCAATTCCTGTGATTTCCATTTAATAGGATATCCAGTTTCCAAACCAGATGTCATCTCTAAGTTGGAACAAGGAGAAGATCCATGGATCATAAAGAGAGACATACCAAATTGGATCTTACCAGATGAAAATCAGGCAGATGGGAGACAAGGGAAGTAAAATATCAGTTTGTTTTGTTTTCTTAACTGATGCCTGAGGTTTATGTTCTGTCCTTACTGAAATCTCTTATTCTTTGTCCCTGTGCTGAGAATTTAGTAGGCATTCAACAAATAATTAAATAGTTGTAAGCTTTTAGAAGGGGGAGCTATTTCTTACTGATCTTCTTTCTCTCTGCGTATGTGTATATTTTTAACACCTTTTATGAGAGGCAATAGAAAGGCAAATTCCTCCCAAGAACATAGGTTGTACTTCAGATGGTAAGACCTCCAGGTACATGGCTCTACACAATTATATGTCAAATATAGTTACTGTTTTAAAAGTTCAGAGAAAATGAGAGTCTAAAGATACAACAATTTGAAAGGCGTTTTTCAGAGCATGCAGCTGTAGCTGCTTTGAAAGATATATGAAGTGTTGATGATGCTGAAGGAGGAGGCTAAAGGGAGACTGGTGGGGAGAGAGTATATGAACAAAACCTTGAAGTTAGAGAATTAAAGCTTTTCTGGGAGAACTTTGCTAGTTTTACTTGGGACATATAGGAGGTATTAATGACAAGTAGTGGAATATAAGCTTGGGTTTTAGGTGTGAATCTGATACTGAATCCATAGCAGGATCTTGGACTTTTCTGTTGTTTGTGTTAGTTTTTAATTAGGAAAGTAGACTAAGGAGAGTTAAAGTATTTTGAGTGCAGAGGGACCTTGTTTCTGTGGCTAGCGGTGGCAGGATAATAGTAGTTAAGTATATATATAGGAAATGGTTTGTAAGATAAATGAATTCAAAAGGTGAAAAAGGTTTCCATTCAGAAAGCAGGGAAAATGGAAAGATTCTAGAAGAATAATCCAAGATTCAGAGTGATAATAACGCAGATACTTTTCTGTCTCCGTCAGTTCTAATTTTTTCCATGAATTTTTCTCTTTAACATCCTTTTCCATCCATTCATCTGATCATACTCTATGCTGTACTGGCCTACGAGATGGCTTGTCCCCATCCCTGTGTTCTGAGTTCATCAACTACATTGAATAATCATTTGTTCTGTTCTTCTGCATTCTGTTAATTGTTCTTTACAGTTGTTTTATTTTATCTTTCTTTCTTTTAGACAGGAAAAGTAACCTTGACAACCCCAAATCATGTATTTTGGGGTCTGTTTCCTTCCGTAATAATATCCTGAAAGGAGTCACAAAGGATGGTTCATTGTACTCCATCTTAAAAGTCTGTCAAGATGGTGGCCAGCTACAGAGATGTCAGGAAAACCAAGACAAGCTTTTCAGGCAAGTAACAGTCATTAACAACAAAACAGTGACTGTGGAGTCAGGCCATAAATATAATGTGTTGGGAAAAATATTTCACGATTGCATAGAGCCAGATACTTTAAGACAAAGATCCCATAACTATGATGTATTTAAAAAGAACTTGAAATATAATATTGACCTACGTAGTTGTAATAAGAGCAATTCAAGAAAAAGCCCTGATGAGAGTTTTGGATGTGGAAAATCATCTAGCCATGGTGCATCTGATTCTAATCTTGAGAAAATTCACAATGGAGTAATGCCCTGTAATAATAATCAGTGTGGAAACATTTTTAGTAGTAAACAATCCCTTATTCAGTATCAGAATGTTGAAACTAAGGAGAAAACCTGTGTATGTATTACGTGTGGAAAAGCCTTTGCTAAGAAGTCACAGCTCATTGTACATCAACGAATTCATACTGGAAAGAAACCATATGATTGTGGTGCATGTGGGAAAGCCTTCAGTGAGAAGTTTCATCTCATCGTACATCAGAGAACTCATACTGGGGAGAAACCTTATGAATGTTCTGAATGTGGAAAAGCCTTCTCTCAAAAATCTTCCCTCATTATACATCAGAGAGTTCACACTGGGGAAAAACCATATGAGTGCAGTGAATGTGGGAAAGCCTTCTCCCAGAAATCACCCCTCATTATACATCAGAGAATTCACACTGGAGAGAAACCTTATGAATGTAGAGAGTGTGGGAAGGCCTTCTCCCAGAAGTCACAGCTGATTATACATCATAGAGCTCATACTGGAGAGAAGCCATATGAATGTACTGAATGTGGGAAAGCCTTCTGTGAGAAGTCCCACCTCATTATCCATAAAAGAATTCACACTGGGGAGAAACCGTACAAATGTGCTCAATGCGAGGAAGCCTTCAGCAGGAAGACAGAACTCATTACACATCAGTTAATTCATACCGGGGAGAAACCTTATGAATGTACTGAATGTGGGAAGACCTTCTCCCGGAAGTCACAGCTCATCATACATCAGAGAACGCATACTGGAGAGAAACCCTATAAATGCAGTGAATGCGGAAAAGCCTTCTGTCAGAAATCACATCTCATTGGACATCAGAGAATTCACACAGGAGAAAAACCTTATGTATGCAGTGAATGTGGGAAAGCCTTCTCTCAGAAGTCCCACCTCCCAGGGCATCAGCGCATTCATACAGGAGAGAAACCTTACGTATGTGCTGAATGTGGAAAGGCCTTTTCCCAGAAGTCAGACCTTGTTTTACATCAGAGAATTCATACTGGGGAGAGACCCTATCGGTGTGCTGTATGTGGGAAAGCATTCATTCAAAAGTCACAACTCACTGTACACCAGAGAATTCATAACAGTGGTAAAATCATAATGAACTGAACACAGAAAAGCCTTCTGAGTATTAGCTCAAGCCTTAATAAGTACTAGGAACCTGACTGATTTGATATTTATGGGACATCTTTATAGATAAAATTTTACAAGAGAATTCGTGTCTTTAGTGTGGTGATACCTAGCTCAGCAAAGATGATGGAAAATAATCATAAATGAAGAACATTTCCAACATGGTGTATAAAACTTTTAAAGTTATGGTCCGTAGAACAAATTATGTATATAGAATATTGTCAAGTTACATATTCTTTATTATACTACATTAACAATAACCAGACATTGTGAAATTGCTAATATTAGCTTGACATAATTTTGGCCATACAGTAATTCCCAATAAAGGACATGAGGAAAGCTTGAGTAAAAAGAAAAAGAAAATCAACTCCTAGAAACTACATTATAAGGAGGGGCTTAGCATGACCCCTAAAGATACATGTAAAATTCTTGTACAAAGATGGAAAGATAGGTGGATCAGATTCAATACAGGTGATGTTTATGCATTTTCCCATCTCAAGCATATAAGTTGACCTGTCTCTCTGGAAGGATCCTGGACCTTGAAATCAATGCACCTTGACTAGATCTCCCATTTATTCTTCCTCACTGAGAGTTTGGTATTGTGGAAATGCTTTGGTACTGAGCCAGATGGTCTTGTGTTTTAATCCTGGCTCAGCTACTCACAGATTGTGTGACTTCAAGCAAGCCTGCTTAACCCATCTGAATATTTTCTCTTATCATTAAAAAAATGTAGAGCACATTTTCAGTTTATATTAGTTCTTTTTATCTTTCTCTTTATCCTCCCACAACTGGATGCTAAGACTAATGTGTAAAAACTACATCTAAACTTGCTTTGCATTCCAGACACTCTGCTTTTGATATCCCATTCCCATGCCTGTTCATTTTACTGTCTTTGACCCTGGTAGCCTTGATTCTTGGTATGTTAAAGTGACATTTTATTATGCTTTTATTATTTTTTACATACATTTATATAAACTGGTGATTACACATAAAGACCCTGTCTAATGTCTCTCCAGTTCTTTTCTGACTCCCGCCCTCCCCACAACTGTTTTCCCTGGGAACAAAGGACACTTGCAGAGCAAAACTCTTGGGATGAGAAATTATGCCTGCCACAGATTTGAGAACTTGGTATCTCTAAAATATCTCTTGCTCTCTTTCCTGTGGTTCTGCCTATTCCTCCATGAGCACCCTTGTTTGTGGTGCCCGCAGAAGGGCAATGCTTGGCAAGAATGAGGGTGTCTGTATACTTCTGTTCACATAGTTCTTCATATAGTTCCCACTTGATTCCTTCACATTTCCTGCCCACCTGATCCTCTTCCTGAAGGGCTGAACTGTCTCTTATGAAAAGATGGGGACCCTGTGGGTAAGAACCTCTGCAGGGGAGAGGGCATGCCTAACATGGATGTGGGAAATTCCTAGTTTGTGTGGATAAGTTCTTGACTTCATTATGAACAGTGAGCTGAGAACACTGACATCAGATATAAATTGACCATTCAGACCTGGGAAAGAAGGCCTAGGAGTACAGATTTTGGGTTGAGCTACTCTGACATTTTCTCATGGAAGATGTCTCAACTGATCCTTATGAAGGCATGAGAAGGACCAAAAAATGAATAAATAAAATAGAATAATTTTGTGAACACACAGAAATTTAGTGAAGAGTGAGTTGTTTTTTTTTTTTTAAAGATTTTATTTATTTATTTGAGAGAGAGAATGAGAGAGAGCACATGAGAGGGGGGAGGGTCAGAGGGAGAAGCAGACTCCCCGCCGAGCAGGGAGCCTGATGCAGGACTCGATCCAGGGACTCCAGGATCATGACCTGAGCCAAAGGCAGTTGCTTAACCAACTGAGCCACCCAGGCGCCCAACTAAGAGTGAGTTCTATATAGTGACAGCTATGGAACTAATGTAGATATAACAAAGATTCATAATTCCTACTTTACAGGCCTTCCATTTGGTTTCCCACTGTCACAAACCTCCAGCCAACCTTGTTGATCTGATGATGGACTTCTATAAGCATCCCAATTTAGACTTAGCACCTACTAATTTAAGACTTCACCACTTCTTTTTTGAGCCTTTTATCAGAGGAGCTAATCAGTGCAATGCAGCAAGAATAGGAAAATAGGCATAAGGATTAGAAAGGAAAAAGTAATATGGACATTGTAGATTATGCAGTTGTGTATAAGAAAAGCAAAAATAGACTGATTAAATATTAGAAATAAAGGAGTTTAGTTGCTTTATACAGTTTCAATATTGAAAAATAAACTAATTCTACATGTGAGCAGCAGAGTGAATTTTTTTTTTTAAGATTTTATTTATTTATTTGACAGAGACACAGCGAGAGAGGGAACACAAGCAGTGGGGAGTGGGAGAGGAAGAAGCAGGCTTCCCATGGAAGCAGGGAGCCAGAAGCAGGGCTTGATCCCAGGGCCCTGGGATCATGACCTGAGCCAAAGGCAGACGGTTAACAACTGAGCCACCCAGGTGCCCTGCAGCAGAGTGAAAATTTAAAGATACCATTTACATTAGCATCAAAAATAAGGACCACCTGAAATAAATCTAATCATGTAGTGTAGGACCACTATATAGAAAATTATAAAACATTACTGAATAAATTAAACAAGGCTTAAATAAATTGAGGGATTTATCAAGTTTTTTGGCTGAAAGGCTCAATATTAAAGATGCCTATTTTCCCCCAAAGTGATTTATACACTGGGGAGATGAGGAAAGAAATTGAAATCCAAAGGAATAAGCCCATTCATAAATATAGAGTTAGCTTATTTTATTGAGCAACAACAAAATACCATATAGCATGCAGGTAACCAGCAACTGGCTACAAATTTCTGTGAGGATTTTTAGCTCTATTATATGGCATTGAAGCTACGGTTGTTATGAATCATCCTACTGTTAGTAAATGGCATATACTCCATTTTTATCACTAGTTAACTGAGCTTGCTCTGATGTCCTGTTATGCTTAATTCTGTATCAGGCTTATTCTGATCATCTATTCTTCATAATTTTAACAGTACCTCTTCCTATGGTTGCCCACAGCACTGGATGTAGCACATATGATTATTCATATCCTTTGGCATCCCTCAATAAAGATCAATTTCCCACAATATTCAATGCATTTCATATCAAAACCCCAGTAAGCTTTCTTTTTTTGGAAATTTTACAATTTAATTATAAAATCACATATGGAGATGTTAAAAGGCAAGAATAGCCAAGATACTTTTGAAGAGCAAACTTGGAGAATTTACCAAAGACTTCCCGGAAACTAATAATAAGACAATGTGGTATTGCACATGGGTAGTCAAATAGACCAATGGTAAGAGAATCCAGAAACAGATAGTTACCTGTAGATTCTTGAGTTATGACAAAGGTGGCAATGTAGAATAGCAGGAGAAAAGTAGTACTTCAGTAAATGTTTCTGGCTCAGTTATCCATACAGGTAAAACAAAAAATGAAAACTTAAATTACTGCATACTATTCACAAAATCGGTTCCACCTAAACCTGTAATAGAAGGAAAAGTATTACAACAAGTATAGATCAGGCAAGAGGAAAGCCTGAAAATATCTAAGCATCCAACTCAATAGGTTAGAATAAAAACATTGTGAAATACACTCCAAGAAAGTAAAAAAGAAAGTGATAAAAAGAAGATGAAAAATAGAGGGGGAAAAAAAACATAAAATAGGAACAACAAAACAACATTATTGATGAAAAAGATCATTAATCCCATGGCAATACAAAGAAAAAGAAGGCATAAGTACCTATAACAAGCAACGAAAGGAAACAGCATCACTTAAGAATCTAAAGATAATTAAAAGATCTTAAAAAGATTTGAATACAACGAAATAAAAGATAATGGCAATTCTACAATATCTATTCCAGAAAAGAGAAGAGCAAGGATCTTTGACATATTTTATGACCATGATGCTAAAGCCAGACAGAGACATAAGAAAAAACAGTTGGTGACCAATATTTCTCTTGAACATAGGCCATAGCCATCCTTAATATTTGCACATCAAATTTAGCAATATTTTAAAAGGAAAGTACATCATGGCCAAGTAGAGTTGAATTCAAGAATGCAAGATTGGTCCAATATATGAAGCCAATTGGTGTACTTCATCATATCAGTAGCCTAAAAAAACATATGATCATTTCAATTGATGCAGGAAAATTATTTGACAAAAATTCCACACCTATTTAGAATAAAAACTAAGCAAACTAGAAATAAAGGACAGCTTCCTCCTATTGTTATAAGGCATCTGTAAAAAAATCTAGTCATCATATTTAATGGTGAAAGACTAAATGCTTGCCCCCAAGTTTTGGGGGTTTTTTTCTTCAAAAGGTCAAAGGTGTATGCTTTACTCTTCCTAGCGAACACTGTGCTAGTGATCTTAGCTACTGCAGTAGTGAAAACAAAAAGGGAAGGTGGTGGTGGGGGGTAGTGCATAGGTTTGGGAAAGGAAGAAATAAAATTGTCTCTATTTGCAGACAACATGGTCTTCTACACAGAAGATCTCAAAAACTACAGAGAACCTAATAGACTTAATAAGTGGCCTTTGTGGGGAATTTAAGAAATGAGCAAAGGATAAAAAAAAAAAGAGAGGCAAACTAAGAAACAGACTCTTAACTATAGAGAACAAGCTTAATAAACAAACCCAAAGGGGAGGAGGGCAGAAATGGGTGAAATAGTGATGGGGATTAAGGAGTGCACTTATGATGAGCACCAAGTGATGTATGGAAGTGTTGAATCACTATATTGTACACTTGAAACTAATATTACACTGTCTGTTGACTAACTGGAATTAGTAAAAAACTTTTTAAAAAGTGGCTCTTGCAAAATATCTAAATAAATGGAGAGATACATAGTGTTTATGGTTGGAAAGATTCAATGTCAAGATATTAATTACCCCAAATCGATGTGTATATTCAATCTAATCACCCACAAAAAAATTCCAATGGGCATTTTTATAGAAATTGACAAGCTGATTCAAAAATTTATATGGAAATGCAAAAGACCTAGAATAAACAAAATACCTTTGGTGAAAAAAAGAAGGGGAAGAATCATATTACCTGATTTCAAGGCATATAAAGTTAGAATAATCAAGGCTGTGGTATTGGTATAAGAATACCAATTGAACAAGATAGAGAGTCTAGAAACCAAACCATACATATATGGACAACAGATTTTCAACAAAGTTGTCAAGGTAACTCAGTTGACAAAAGGTAGTCTTTCCAACAAATAATGCTGGAACAATTGGAAATCCATATGCAAAAAAAAAAAAAAAAACCCAACAAATAAAAAGAACTTTGATCCACAGTTCACACTATATACAAAAATCAACTTGAAATAGGTCATGGACATACATGTAAAAGTAAAAACTATAAAGTTCTGGAAGGAAACAGAAGATAACTGAGTTTTGTTATGCAAAGGTTTTTCAGGCAAGAAAAACACAGCATTAAATTAAAAATTGATAAATTAGAGTTCATTATAATGATAAGTTATGTTCTTTGAAAGACACTGTTAAGAAAATGCCATAGTTATAACACTTCAGATTCATCCTGCATATTGCCTCTGCCAGACTTGGAGTCAGCCGTTCCTCCAAAGAGCACTGGTTTCTCTTAGTGGGCAATGGTATTTGAAAACCCCAGTCTGGCTGCTTCAGGTGCTCCTAACCAATGGGGTGTCATTGAGTCTTGACCAACATCAGTGGACATGGCAAGGAATCACAACATACTGTTTTAAGTTATGAGCGTATACTGATCTATTCATATTTTTCATAAAACCCTGATATTTTACTAGTACTTCTTTCATCTTACACTGAAAATAATGGTTCCCAAACACATTAGCAGAATTACTTATTTTATCTTACAGTGCGCTTAAACATTTCAAATTTTCAACACTAATATTACTTTAACAATAAATGAACAAAAACATAACAGATGAACAAAATCTATTCTCATGTTGATACCTTAGTTATAATATTTTTCCATTTCAATGGCTATAAAAATTCAACCAAGTTAAAAATAATTTCATTAACAAGCTAAAAATGTGAACAGGATAGGTATTTAAGGAAGTATAGTCATATATAAGATGGTCTATGAAAACTCAAATTCCCCCTTCTTACTACCCACAAAATTCTCTTTTTAAGTCATCTTTGCAGATGAATCATTGACATACTTCCCCACATTGATGCTTAATTTCATTTTCTATATGTCATTTTTGTTTTCTCGTTGCCAGCTCTATATCATTATGTTTACCCACCAGGCATAGCCAATGTCAACATCATTTCTATTATGTAGTTATAACTAGGAATTTCATCTTCCTTTTGTGCCAGCGAAAGACTTGATGTTTAAATCCTTATCTGCATGGGGCGCCTGGGTGGCTCAGTCCCTTAAGCGTCTGCCTTCGGCTCAGGTCATGATCCCAGGGTCCTGAGGTCGAGCCCCGCATCGGGCTCCCTGCTTGGCAGGAAGCCTGCTTCTCCCTCTCCCACTCCCCCTGCTTATGTTCCCTCTCGCTGTGTCCCTCTCTGTCAAATAAATAAATAAAAATCTTTAAAAATAAATAAATAAATAAATCCTTATCTGCAGTAGCACCAGAAGAACTTACTCAATCGTCTTTTTTTTTTTTTTTTAAAGATTTTATTTATTTATTTGAGACAGAGAGAATGAGAGAGAGCACATGAGAGGGGGGAGGGTCGGAGGGAGAAGCAGGCTCCCCGCCGAGCAGGGAGCCTGATGCGGGACTCGATCCCGGGACTCGATCCCGGGACTCCAGGATCATGACCTGAGCCGAAGGCAGTCGCTTAACCAACTGAGCCACCCAGGCGCCCCCTTACTCAATCATCTTAATGAGGAACTCCTGTGGTCCATCATGTTGTGATACAAATTGAAGATTCTACATTCTAATGACTTATACTTTAAATGGATTAAAGAGGTTCTGATACTTTCCTGCCACAAGGAAACAATGTATTTCTGAGTTGATAAGACTGAAAGGTCACAGAATTCTCTGGGAATTCATTCAGTTACTGTCCAGCACTTACTCGTGCGAATCTGGGTTTATGAGAGATCTCAGGTAATTCTTGAGATGGTTACCTGGGATTTTCTCCAGTTTCCTGAAGGACTATACCTCTTTCACACCAGCAGGAGTTTCATAACTTTGTGGATAATAGACTGCACACCCATCATGACTCACCTCTTTGCCACATCGATGCATGTCACCACACCCTCTTGGGATCTTTTCACTAGACTAAATAAGACAGCATCTTCATACAAAGACTGATATCAATATTTTAAAGCAGGGAAGCTGTTTTGAGGCACACATTTTTCTATCACCGAAACAAACCAAAAAAGTCTTTTTAACTCCTTTCCTTTATAACTAAAAGAAAACCAAAGTATCCAACAAACAAAAGAGCTACTTAGTTTTAATTCATCAGAAATCATAACTCAAGCCCAGGTATTCTGATTTCAGAGTCCACACTTAAAACCAGTATGTTGTGCTGCCCCTCCTGCTTTGCTCTCCCTTCTAAACTGTTCTTTGAGCTAGCTTCATAATTTGTGATGCCTGTATATAGTTGCCTTCTATTTAGTCAACCTTCATTTTTGACAAAAAAAAAAAAAAAAAAATCTGCACTAAAAAAACTTTTTACATCACCATTTTAAACAATTCAAAATTTTATCTTAATCCTTAAGTTTAGGTGTTCAAAAGGACTTATCCTACATCCCGGCAACGAGTTGGTTGGGAACGCATAAAACATGGAAATTGGGCTGGATTTTTAAATAAGCTGAGAACCAGTGCATAAAGAACATTGGGGAGGCCAATGATGCTACATATTCAGTGAACCCCCTAAACTTGGGCTTCTAAGACTGGACCATCTAGAAATATAGTCCCTTGGGAGGTATGTCCTGATTGATATGATACTTTTTTTGTTGCAGGTGGTTCCAAAAAATTACCTGCAGACGCTGGCTCTGGATTTTGTTGAGGTGACCAAGACGAAGCCTGATCTGATGTCTCATATTGTTTTGGGATTCCTTATCTAAGGAATTCCTTGGTGAGCTCCTGGATATGGCTATTTGAAGAAGGTCACACCATCCATAATTATACCTGTGAAGCCAAGCCACTCATTGGAGGGACCATATGGTATATCTTTTTTCATGATAATGAATATATCGTAAGGCTCTCATACTATACATGAAGTGGTATATTATTTGCAGGTAGATTGGGACAAACTAAAAGTATGTAGTAGAAATGCTAAATAAACCACTAAAGTAACAAAACAGTTGTAGCTAATAATCCAAAAACAGGATAAGAAGGAATCATAACAAATATACAATTAATCCAACTGCAAGCAGAAAAAGGGAAAAGATAACAAAGAATAGATAGGACAAATAGAAAACAAAATTGAGATGATAGGCTTAACCTAACAATATAAATGACCACATTAAACATAAATGATCTAAACACCAATTAAAAGAATAGGTTGTCATATTGGATAAAAAGGCACAGCCCAACTTTATGCTGCCTACAAGAAACACACTTTAAATATAAAGACACAAATAGGTTAAAAGAATGAAAAAAGATATACTGGGCTAACACAAATTAAAAATTAAACTGAAGGGACTATATTAATATTAAATAAAATATATTTCAGAACTAAGAATAATTACAAGGAATAAAGAAAAACACTTCATAATGCTAAAGGGGTCAGTTTATTAAGAGGATGTAATACTAAAAGTTTATGCACCCAGTAGCTGAACTTCAAAATGTATGAAGCAAAAACTGATAGAACTGTAGGAAAACTAGACAAATTCACAATTGTATTTGGAAATTTCAGTCCTCTCTCTTAATAATTAATTGAATAAGGACATAAGCAATCAGGCAGGATATAGTAGATAGACTTGAACATCATCACCACCAACCAACTTGACCAATTTAGCATTTGTAGAACATTCCACCCAAAGACGACAGGACACATTCTTTTTAAGTGCGTGCAAAACATTTACCAAGGAAGGTCATATTCAGGGGTCATAAAACAAGTCTCAATAAATTTAAAAGATCAAGTGTGGGGGTGCCTGGATGGCTCAGTCCTTAAGCGTCTGCCTTTGGCTCAGGTCATGATCCCAGGATCCTGGGATCGAGCCCCGCGTCGGGCTCCCTGCTCAGTGGGAAGCCTGCTTCTCCCTCTCCCTCTCCCCCTGCTTGTGATCCTGCTCTCACTGTGTCTCTCTCTGTCGGAAAAATAAAATAAAATCTTAAAAAAAAAAAAAAAAGATCAAGTGTGTTTTCTTTTTCTTTTTTTTTTAAAGATTTTTATTTATTTGACAGAGAGAGACACAGTTAGAGAGGGAGCACAAAAAGGGGGAGTGGGAGAGGGAGAAGCAGGCTTCCCGCCGAGCAGGGAGCCCGACGCAGGGCTCAATCCCAGGGTCCTGGGATCATGACCTGAGCTGAAGGCAGATGCTTAACGACTGAGCCACCCAGGCGCCCCTCAAGTGTGTTTTCTAAGCACAACAGCATTAAGTTAGAAATCAGTAACAAAATATCTGGACAATCCCCCAATATTTGTAAACTAAATACATCCTTCAAAATAATCCACTGGTCAAAGAAAAACATCAAAAGGGAAATAAAATATTATGAACTGAATGAAAATGAAAATATAACGTATCTAAATTTGCGGGATGCCTCTAAACCAGTACTTAGAGGGAAATATAAGGCATTAAATACCTTTATTGGAAAAGATGAAAGGCCATAAATCAATGACTCACT
Source organism: Mirounga angustirostris (assembly GCF_029215605.1). Taxonomy (NCBI): domain Eukaryota; kingdom Metazoa; phylum Chordata; class Mammalia; order Carnivora; family Phocidae; genus Mirounga; species Mirounga angustirostris. The sequence continues at coordinate 112,119,264 of NW_026991715.1, forward strand.
TTCCATGTTAGGAAACTAGAAAAAGGAAAAAAATGAAACCCATGGTAAATAGAAGAAAGGGAATAATCATTCAGAGAAGAAATCAAATAAAAAAAAAAGAAAATACAGTTGACCCTTAAACATTGTGGGAGTTATCAGGGGTGTCAATCCCCCATGCAATTGAAAATCTGCATATAACTTTTGACTCCCCAGAAACTTAGCTACTAATGGCCTACTGTTGACTGAAAGCCTTACTGATAACATAGTCAATTAACACATATTTTTAATACATATTTTGTATGTTATATGTATTATATACTGTATTCTTCCAATAAAGTAAATTAGGGAAAAGAAAATATTATTAAGAAAATCATAAGGAACAGAAAATATAGTGCTGTGCTGAATTTATTGAAAAAAATATGTACACAAGGACACCCACACAGTTCAAATCCATGTTGTTAAAGGATCACATGTAAAGGAAAGCAAAAGCTGGCTTTTTGAGAAGATTGATGTGAGTCACAGTCTCATTAGAATAAAAGAGAGAGACAATCAGAATCAGAAATGAGAGAAATGGCTCATCTCTGAGTCCATTGCATTAAGCCCTCAGTTCCAAATCACAGGCTCTGCTTCCTAATCTACTGTGATTCTTTGACACTCAGTCTTGGTCCAGCTTCAGTAATGAATAGCTGTGGGGATAAAAGCCCAGTTTTGATCATGTCACTGCTCCAGAATGGTCAATATCTTTCTAATTTTTTAAAAATAAAGTTCATTCTAATGTCTTTGTGTGGTAAAAAAAAAAAAAAAAGAGAGAGAGAGAGAGAGAGAAATGACATAACTACAGGTTTTGCAGACATCCAAATAATAATAAGAAAATATTATGAACATCTTAATGCCAGGAAACTTGATAACTTAGATGAAATGGACAATTCCCTTGAAAGATCAAAATACAAAAATCAAATGTATATCTACATACTAACAACAATCAGAAACTGAAATTAAAAAACAATACTAATAATAGCATTAAAATATGAAATATGGATAAATCTAATAAAATATATGTAAAACCTGTACACTGAACATTGTAGAACGTTGCTGAGAGAAAGAAAAAGAACCAAAATAAATGGAAAATGTATCTGGTTGGTTGGGCAGAAGACTCAAATATCAATTCTCCCTAAATTGGTCTATACATTTGATATAATCTCTATCAAAATCTTAGCAGGCAATTTTTTTGTTTTTGTAGAATTTGATGGGCTGATTCTAAAATTCATATGGAAATATGAAAAACCTAAAATAGCCAAAAAATTCTTGAGAAGGAAATATAAATTTGGAGAGCTTACTACACAATTTCAATACTTTCTGTAAAGTTACAAAGTTACAGTATGAAGATAGCATGGTACTAGTTTAAAGTTAGTGAGATATATATGACCTCATTTATATGAGGTCCTGAAATAGGCTAAGTTAATCTATTTTTTTTTAAAGATTTTATTTATTTATTCATGAGAGAGAGAGAGAGGCAGAGGGAGAAGCAGGCTCCCAAGGAGCAGGGAGCCCGATGCGGGACTCGATCCCAGGACCCTGGGATCATGACCTGAGCCGAAGGCAGACGCTCAACCATCTGAGCCACCCAGGCGCCCTAAGTTAATCTATTGTATAAGAAATCAGAATTGTACATCTGAAATTAATATAACACTGTATGTTAACCCTACTGAAATTTTTTAAAAAAAGTGACAGCAGGGGTTACCTCAGTGAGTGGATTTACTGGGAAGGGACATGAAGGAAAATTTTCATTTGATGAAAATATTCTGTATTCTAATGTGGGTATGCATTTCTTAAAACTCATCAAACAACACCCTTAAATTTTTTGCATGTCACTGTGTTGCTTATACCACAATGAAATGAACAAGACAACAAAAAAAACCGCATTGTAGATTTTTAAAAAATGCAGCTTTAGAAATGAAAAGCATTTCAGTAAGAGAACAGACTATGAAGGTGAAACCTATTTTATATTTTTAAATAGTAGTTGATAATGTTCTGAGGTTCTGGTTTCTTGGAAAGGATCTTCATATTATTAATTATAGTTATAAATCAATGATATTATTTGGAAAACCTGCTTTAATATCTGTATTTGTTGGATAATTCCATAATTCCTCCTTTTTAGCATTTCCACTTATGTATGTGAACTTGCAGTCTCCTTTCCATTGGTTTGTAGCAGAGGTTTCTTCATCATATATGATTACAAAACAAGCCAAAAAAAAGGCTATGGTTGTGTCCTATCTTCAGAATTTCAGACCTTCCCAAGTAGGCTGGACTAGACCAGCACTCTCCACAGTGAGACGCACAAGCTTGAAACCTACGGCCAGTGGGCAGAAGTGTCTGTTCAGGGTGGAAGAAGAGGAAGACGATGAGGAGGACAAGAAACCCTTGTTCTCCACACAAGTGGTTTTATGCTGGAAGCCGTCTGTGATCACCGCCTGACGTCTAGGAAGAGTGCTCCTATCTTCAACCAGGCCTTTGAGGAAAGGGAATCTGATGATGGGTTTGACACGGAGGAGAATCTACCTCCCAGGCTGAGCAGGTTGAAAATGAATGTGGTTTCTCTGGGTACAATTCACAAATCTACTTGAAGGTGTCAAGAAGTGGTCCTCAGCACTTTCATTTTCTCAGGGATGTAGGGAGCATTGTAATCACTGAAAAAATATATATATTTTTTTAAAAATTTTATTTTATTATGTTATGTTAGTCACCATACAATACATCATTAGTTTTTGATGTAGTGATCCACGATTCATTGTTTTCGTATAACACCCAGTGCTCCATGCAGTATGTGCCCTCTTTAATACCCATCACAGGGCTAACCCATCCCCTCACTCCCCTCCCCTCTAAAACCCTCAGTTTGTTTCTCAGAGTCCAGAGTCTCTCGTGGTTCATCTCTCCCTCCAATTTCATATAGACCAATGAAACAGAATAGAGAGCCCAGATATGGACCCTCAACTCTATGGTCAAATAATCTTCGACAAAGCAGGAAAAAATATGCAATGGAAAAAAGACAGTCTCTTCAATGAATGGTGCTGGGAAAATTGGACAGCCACATGCAAAAGAATGAAACTCGACCATTCTCTAACACCATACACAAAGATAAACTCAAAATGGATCAAAGACCTCAATGTGAGACAGGAATCCATCAAAATCTAGAGGAGAACATAGGCAGTAACCTCTTTGACATTGGCCACAGCAACTTCTTTCAAGATACATCTCCAAAGGCTAGTGAAACAAAAGCGGAATTGAACTTTTAGGACTTCATCAAGATAAAAAGCTTCTGCACAGCAAAGGAAACAGTCAACAAAACAAATAGGCAACCCACAGAATGGGAGAAGATATTTGCAAATGACACTACAGATAAAGGGCTGGTATCCAAGATCTATAAAGAACTTCTCAAACTCAGCACCCAAAAAACAAATAATCAAGTCAAAAAATGGGCAGAAGACATGAAAAGACACTTCTCCAAAGAAGACATACAAATGGCTAACAGACACATGAAAAAATGTTCATCATCATTAGCCATCAGGGAGATTCAAATCAAAACCACATTGAGATACCACATTATACCAGTTAGAATGGCAAAAATTGACAAGGCAAGAAACAACAAATGTTGGAGAGGTTGTGGAGAAAGGGGAACCCTCTTACACTGTTGGTGGGAATGCAAGTTGGTACAGCCACTTTGGAAAACAGTGTGGAGTTGCCTCAAAAAATTAAAAATAGAGCTACCCTATGACCCAGGAATTGCACTACTGGGTATTTATCCCAAAGACACAGATGTAGTGAAAAGAAGGGCCATATGCACCCCCATGTTCATAGCAGCAATATCTGCAATAACCAAACTGTGGAAAGGCTGAGATGCCCTTCAACAGATGAATAGATAAAAAAGATGTGGTCCATATCCAATGGAATATTACTCAGCCATCAGAAAGGATGAATACCCAACGTCTACACCAACATGGATGGGACTGGAGGAGATTATGCTAAGTGAAATAAGTCAAGCAGAGAAAATCAATTATCATATGGTTTCACTTATTTGTGGAACATAAGGAATAGCATGGAGGACATTAGGAGAAGGAAGGGAAAAATGAAAATATATTTTTGAACTAAACCTGGGTCTTGAGTTCCACCTTAGGTGGACTTCCTTTCCTTGCATTAATTCTTCACATGATTCCGTTCCCCCCTCCCCTTAAGATCTGGCCAATGATTGACTTGTTCTGAGTTTCAGTGTCCTCTTTACCCAGAGAAGCAGCTCTGATTTCTAGTAGATCTGGACTCTGCATAGAAGCTGACAGTGTTTTGGTTCTGTGCCATGGGTCTTTTTGTCTCTTCTGTCCAGTGAATGAAGCCACTGGAACACACACTTATTCCTGTTTTCTGAGTACTCTTTGGTGGATCCTATGGTGGGTAGTAGGATGACTTGTTCTTAGGAGTCTCTAACAGGATGCCCTGAGCAGAGGATGGCCTCCCTGGGGTGGATGGTCTCTAATCCTACATTCCCTATTTTATCTTCTCAAGCCAAAGGTATCCTAGCATTCTCAGGGTCTTTTGTCTTAAGTTGGTGAAAGATTCTTGTCCTGTTTCCTCTCTTCCTCAGCCTGAGCCCATGAGCCTATGAGCAAAATTTTAGGAAGATAACCACATGGCCATCTGGCCTTTTTTTTTTTTTTTTTTTTTATGTTATGTTAGTCACCATACAATACATCATTGGTTTTTGATGTGGTGATCCATGATCCATTGTTTTCGTATAACACCCAGTGCTCCACGCAGTACGTGCCCTCCTTAATACCCATCACCGGGCTAACCCATCCCCCCTCCCCCTCCCCTCTAAAACCCTGTTTGTTTCTCAGAGTCCATAGTCTCTCATGGTTCATCTCTCCCTCCAATTCCCCCCCCCATTTTTCCCTTCCTTCTCCTAATGTCCTCCATGCTATTCCTTACGTTCCACAAATAAGTGAAACCATATGATAATTGACTTTCTCTGCTTGACTTATTTCACTTAGCATAATCTCCTCCAGTCCCATCCATGTTGATGTAAAAGTAGGGTATTTATCCTTTCTGATGACTGAGTAATATCCATCTGGCCTTCTTTATGCACAGGTAATCATGCAGGAAAGGAGCTATTCAGGCCAGGGACTGAATCTTTCCTCTCCTTGATCTGCTTGAGGGTTTCCTCCAAGGGGCTTTTTGTAGCCTCAGCTATGGGATCAGCCTTTGAAATATGGGTGGCTGAAGAAGGAAGGTGTATTCATAAGTCTGGAGTCACAGTCAGGAGTTAGGTCTAAAGACAAAGAGGGTCTAGCTGGGAAACAGGGCCCAATATCTGAGTGTTCTCTAGAGGAGGAAGGGCAAAGGGAAGAGGTGGTGTGGAAGAAGATGGTGTGAACAATGTTGCATTCAATGTTAAATGGAGCTCTGATGAAATGCCCCCAGTGTTGATGGTGGAAACAATGGAAGAGAAAGGGTGGTCCAATCCAGTGGAAAATGGGAGGCCAGAGTGAGTGACAACTCAGTGAATCCCAAAGGTGATAGAGAGTCAAACAGCATTTCCCCCCAGCTCCTCTTCCCACAGGATGTCTGCTGCTTTGGTCGCTCTATTATACTCCTTGGAGCATGGATCTTGTTCTAACTTCTCTAGAAAGGTACCCTCAAAGGAGAGCTTGTGCAGGTGCCTGTAAGAGACAAGAGGTTAAAAAGGTATCCAGGAGCAGAATGGGGATGGGCTGGCCTAGCAGACCTGGCAAAGGTCACCTTTCTCAAAATTCCTGACTTCATGATACCCCTATTATCTCTCAACCCAAGGCTTCCTGTCGCATTCCATTCTCTTTTCATGCCATCTCTAGGCTATTATGGGGTCCTGGAATTTCAAGGGACAAACCAGGAAGAGGGACATATCAAAAATGGAAGAAACAAATCATCATTTCCAAAGAGAAAGTTGGTCTTGTGTCATTTTTGTGCCTTTCAGGTAAGCTCCCAAGTTAGGAGAATAGCTTATCAGTTGAAGGAAGAAACGAGACCATATAGGAGGCTTTGTAAAATGTTCGACTGGGAAAAGCCTACTTCAAAATTCAATGCTGAGAGCCCCAGAAATTAGGACTTAATGTCAAAAGGTCAATGACAAAATAAGAAGGCTAACCTAGATTACAATGCAGTGTCATTTACAAAGTGCTACCATGCACGTTGTCCCAGCTGATTATCACAACATCTCTGTGAGGTTGCCAAGTCAGATGCTCTCTCAAAGGATGAGTGAATATTAGGGAAGTTTACAACTTGTACAAAGTCAGACCTCAAAATGTTGCCTCCAAAACAACCTATATAACTTCTGCTACATCTCAGAAGGCCACCCCATGCACACAACACATAGGCCAGCTTCATCAGTGTTTAATTCCCATGGAGGGTCAGAGAAGGGTTAGAAGTGTCCCAGATTCTGATTTACATCCAATGGGCTTTTCTCAGAGGACGATGTTTTTTGAGGACTGACTAGGAACTGATATCCCAGCAATTGTGGACCTAAGGCCTCAGAGAAAAAGATTATTCCTGGGGGAGGCCTGGGTTGAATAGCAAAATCTTAGCTTTGAAAGCTTCCACTTTGTTTTTCTTCCTGCTATTGAGTTGATGCTGAAAGGGGAAAAAATGAGAAGTGGGATGGATTTATTTCTTATACTCCTCATTCTAAGCAAGCAACAGACATTCATTAACGAGGAAAGTGACATTCTGTGTTGATTGATTTCTGTATCGCTTCCATGTTACTCATTTTTAAAGTAGACATAATTTCTACTGATTTTTTTTTGTAAACTTTAGGAATGGTTTACTGCCTATGGTCCTCAATTGATATTTCAGACAGTAATCCTCTACTGTAAAGGGGCACAGAAACTCACATTTTCCAAAACTTGTATGCTCAGTTCTGTAGAATTCTGCTCCATGAGTAGAATCTGTATCAGAGGCTTTCAGAGGCTAAGCATTGCTCTCCAAGTCAGCCTTAACACCAGGGAGAGGCTTGGCGCGGACACACTTAAAATGGGAAGGCAGCAACTGAACAAGTACTGAAGGCCTGTTTTCCCCAAGTACCCTAAACTCCGTGAACCAGTGAATCAATCCATGGCTCATGAATCACAGTGTTTGGAAGTTTACCCTGAAACTCTTTATCACATCTAGTAGATAGTCTGTAACTTTGTATAGAAACCCTAGTCTCCACTATACTCCTTGCCCACCCAATCTCTCCTCCTGGACAAATGATATGCTAATCTCTCCTGACAATTCCCATAACTGATTTAGAATAGTGAGAGTAGGAAAAGAAAATAATAGGAGTCAAGTTGATCTCATTTGTGGGCTGAGCCTAGAGTTTCCTTACCTGACTGATGTCTGTTTTTTTCAAATGTTTCTTTCAGACATAAATATGTATACCACTGAATTCAGTAACAAGACAGAAAATGCCAATTCTGTACAAAAAATAAAAGATGGAACCAATGCCTAAGGACTCACTGAAATGCAAAAGCAACCAGTCAAAGTTCTCCCTCATCTAAAGTGTACTACTAACTCAGGCAGCTGAGAACAGAGAGTAGAACTCCAGCCTAGACTTCCAGGCCTGCATCACAGAGCTAGGGAACAGTGACAAAGTGTTCTGGAATGTGAGGGGGCCAGAAATGAGGAAGGTGAACCTAATCCCTATCCCCCAAGATCCAGTCTAGCAGATCCCTCCTGGCCACTAGATTCCTCCTGGTTCTTTCCATTTTCTACCTACAACCTACAATTTTATTTTTTACCTAGAATTTGGCACATCATATGTATGTATATATACGTATACCTTAGTGCAAGTTTCTCTTTACTCCCATCTGTAACCCAGATATTAGTGGTTTCTGTTTCCTCCTTGGACATACAGGCTTAGACCTTACCAATTCCACAGCCTTTGGAGGTTTGAAGACCTCCCAGGAGTTTTTACTAATATCCAGGCTCTATTTTTAAAAACATATTTTTAAGAAATCTAATGCACAGACAGAAACTGCAAATATATTCAGCAGGCAGTATGATGAATTTTCACACGCTAAATATACTGTGAAACTAGCACCTGTATTAAAAGGCAGATTTTTTTTTCAGGACCTAAAATCCTCCCTCGTGCTCCCTTCCTCACCTGTCCTGTTGTGCATTGAGTGTAACCCCTCTTGTGCATTCTAACAGAACCAATTACTTTTGCCAGGCACACTTTTATGCCCTTCATGTATATTTATTCATCTGGTAAACACATTCTTTACCACCAAGCTGTGTTGTGTAAACTATCATGGCAGGCTGGATCAACAGTCCAAATCAATGCAATTGGATGTGTTGAAGAATTACCACTTATCTCTATTTAGCACTTACCACATGATTTCAAACATACTCTTTTTTTAAAAGATTTATTTATTAGAGAGAGGTGGGGGAGGGGCAGAGAGAGAGAGAGAGAATCTCCAGCAGACTCCCTGCTGAGCAAGAAGCCCAATGCAGGGCTCCACGACCCTGAGATCATGACCAGAGCCAAAATCAAGAGTCAAGTGCCTAACCTATCGAGCCACTCAGGCGCCCCTCAGACATACTCTTCTAACTGACACAGTTACACTTGTGGCTCAGAATACTGTGGGAAACATGAGACTCTGAGAAAGGGACTCGCCCAAAGGTCACAACTGTTAAAGAGCAGACAGATTTGAGCCCTCAGGAGATTAGGGTGCATTATTTTCTTCTCCATTTCTCAGAGGACAAGAGGAAACTGAGGCCGGGAGAGGTTAAATGAGTGATAGTGCCCTGTCTCTAACTTGTCCAGCTCAGCACTCTGCATGTGGTTGTTGCTAAACTTGTATAAAGTCCTAGTTAGTCCTTGTGTCTGTACTGAATATTTACATGAAGCTTGACCCTTGGGGTAGTCTGGGTTCTTGACAACATTTATGCAGGTAATAGGAGATTTTTCTCGAAGTCCAGGCAGATGCTGTAGAAAGATGAAAGGAGAATTAGGGATATAAAGAAGGCAGAGGGTGAGCAGGGCATAGCATCTCTGTGGATTGGGGATCCAGTAGGGGTGACTTGTGGGCACTTGACCTGTCTTTATAGCCACAACCACCTTTGGAAAGGAGTGAACAGCAACTACTTAAGGCTGTGGGGCATTACGGTTTCCATCAGCGCACTTGGGTAGACATCCTAGCTCTGCAAGTCACTAGTTGTACACCCTGGGTGGATCATTTCATCCCTCAGGGTTCTGCTTTCTTCATTTGTAAAATAGTGTTGATAGTATGACGGCTCACCAACATGACAGTTGGATTAAATAAGGTCATTTATTATTTACCTTATAGGTGGCACAAAAGATGCCATCAATACTTTTTGTTTCTCTTCCCTATGTCCTGTCTTTGTTGAACTTTCTTCCCTTGATACTGATTTAGGGTAAGTATTGATGAGATCTTACTCCCTTGCAAAAGAGAAATGAAGTGGAAAATAATGTTTTTTTTAAAGACCACTTTATTGAGGTATGATTGACATACAAAACTGTACACATTTAATGTATACAACTTGATGAGTTTGGAGATAATAATAAGGCTTTCTTTAATGTCTTCTTTTTTTTAAGATTTACTTATTAGAAAGAACGCGTGCACGAGTGGGGGGAGAGGCAGAGGGAGAGAATCTTCAAGCAGGCCCCCCCACTGAGTGGGGAGCCCAATGTGGGTCTCGATCTCACAACCCATGAGGTCATGACCTGAGCCAAAACCAAGAGTCAGACACTCAACCCACTGAGCCACCCAGGCGCCCTATCTTTAATGTCTTCTTAGTGTTCGGTGGTTTCATCAATCTTACATGACTGGCAACAAGGCCTAATTTAGATATACTGAGTGGGGAGTAAAGAACATTGGATATACAGGACAGGAGAACACTGTGAAAGAGAAAGAAGATGTGTTATGTACTGCTGAGCAAGGAAAAGGACGACAGGCAACTTGTCAGTGGAAATAATGCCAGCCAGAAGATAGTGGAGTAACTTCTTTACAGTACTGAGATCTGAAAAGGAAAGGAAGAAAGAGGAAGGAAGGGGGGAGGGGGGAGGAAGGAGGAAAGGAAAGAAGGAAAGAAGGAAGGAAGGAGAAAAGAAAGAGGAAGAAAGAAAGGGAAAGAGAAAGAAAAAGAAAGAGAAAAGAAAGAAGAAAGAAAGAAAGAAAGAAAGAAAGAAAGAAAGAAAGAAAGAAAGAAAGAAAGAAAGAAAAAGAAAGAAAAAAACTGTTCACCTAGAATTCTTGGTTCAGCAAAAAATATATTTAAGAAACAAAAGTGAGATGTAGATGTCTTTAGAACTACAAAAACTAAAAGAATTTATAACCAACAGATGTGCACTGCAAGAAAGACTGAAGAAAATCTTTCAATCACAAGGAAAATACAGCAGATTGAAATCTGGATATATTTGAGGAATGAAAAGCATATAAATGTAACACTTTTTTCCTTCATTTAAAAATCTCTTCAGAAGATAATTGCCTAAGGCAGAAATAATAACATGTAGTAGGGTTTTTTGGCATATGTGTAATATGCATAACAAGAATAGTACAAAGGCAAGGAAGAGGTAAATGGAAGTATATTATTGTATGATTCTTAGATCTGTACCTAAAATTGTATATTACTTGAACATAGTTTGAAACAAGTTAAAGATGTATGCTATAAATGTTTGGCTATGCATACATCAAGAAATAAAACAGAATTATAAAACCTACTGAATTATTACAAAACAAGACCCCCCAAAAAGGCCAAAAATATATATAGCAGGTTGCTAGGTTTAAATACAAAGTATCATTAGTAACAGTCCAAATGACTGAATTAAAAGCCAGAGATTTTCAAATTGAATATAAAATCAATACCCAACTATATGTTACCCATAAGAAACTCATTATAAATATAAAAAAGACTAAAAGTAACAAAATGAAAAAAATATACCATACAAAAACTAATTCAAAGAATGAGTAGCTATGTTTCTATCAGGCAAATTAGATTAGAGCATAGAATACAACCAAGGATGAAAGGGTCATTTCATAATGATAATGGGGCCAATTTATCAAGAAGATGAAACAATACTAAATTTTTATGCACCAAATAACAATGCATCCAAATACATGATGCAAAACTGATAGACCTAAAAGAAGAAATAGACAAATCCACAATTATAGTGAGAGAATTTAATACCAATCTCTTAGTAATTGATAGAACAAGTAGAAAGAAATTCTGTGAAAATGTAGTAGAATTAAACAAAACATTCAACTATACTGACCTAATTAACAGGACACTCTACCAAAACACAGCAAAATACCAATTTTTTCTCATGTGTGCATGGAACATTTACAAAGACAAATCACATTTTGTGCCACAAAATTTTTTTGTGTGTGTGCCACAAAATTAAGAGACATAACCAAATACAAGGTGTAGACCTTATTTGTATCCTGATTAGTATGAACCTTCTGAAAAAAAAAAAAAAAAAACCAAGAGGCAAAAGAGGAAATTTAAAAAGGTACTAAAACAATAATATTAAATGATTGTTAACTTCACAACTTCCTCCATTTATTTTGGTGTCATCATTGACCCTGTTCAGAGCCAATTCTTTTTTTCTTTCTTTTCCTATGTTATATATTTCAGGAGACTTTTATCCACAGTTAAAATATTTGGTCAAATTATGACAACTCCATTAATCAACATTATCATTTCGTGTAAGGTAAGCAATTCAGATGGTGGTTTCATGCAAATTTTTAAGGTTGACATATCTGTTCAATTGAATTATACTAACACGATATATATTTTCTTTTTTTTTTTTAAATACTTATTTTAGACAGAGCGTGAGTGGGGGTGGGTAGAGGGAGAGAATCCTCAGGCAGACTCTCCACTGACCATGGAGTCTGGCCTGGGGCTCGATCTCATGACCCATGAGACCATGACCTAGCTGATACCAAGAGTCAGACGCTTAACTGACTAAGCTGCCCAGGTACCCCACAATATATATTTTCTTAAAGTCTTTTGAGTTAAGACATTGATTTGTTTCCCAAAAGGATGCATTAGATTTTCCTAATTGCCTTCTATCTCTCACCCTCCTCAATCTCGGGCTCAAGGAAGGGATGGGTTTTGTGCTGGGTTAGGGTGGCAAAGAATTGCACAAGGGGTAGAGCCACAAGCAGGACAGAGCTTATTCACTTTCCGGGGGGAGAGGGGCCAGACATCTAGAGAAATGTCTGCCCCAAGCTTCTGTCAGGCTGGGCCTTTTAAGGGGTTTTTAAGGATGGAAGAGGGTTGCAGCTGTGCCCATGGCAGATTGTGGGGAGGGGGTCAATTTTTGGCCAGGTCGAGCAGAAGGCAGCAGGTTTTTTGAGGGGCTCTGTCTGGGGCTCGTCTGGGATGTGGATTGTGGTCAGGCTAGAGAAAAATATATTTTGTAGTTGGGGTCAGAAAAACAAAGAGATAGGGCCAAGTACAGACACCTGTGAGTTGTATGAAAGTGGGACTGGGCGGGGCGGGGGAGGAGGGTGTTTTGAATAGATTCCTTTCGTGCCAGAAGTAAACCCAGATGCGAATTGTAGACATGAGGGAGGAGGAGAGGAGCCATCATGCAGAGAACTCCAAGAATTTTTCCAGACTCAGGCTCCTCTTACCGGAGGAGGATGGACTTACCGTCTAGTGCTAGAAATACTCCTAGGGGCCTGTGGGAGAAGAGCCTTCTGAATTTTCTGATTCCTGATTCAAATCTCCCTTGAGATGGGAACTTGGAAGTTCCAATTGTTGATGAATTTGCATGTCCCAGTTCGAGCCTGTTTGAGCGCAGTGTATGGACTCCTGCAGGAAAGCAGACAGGGCCCCTTAGCAGAGAATACGGAGCTGGGCCACAGGCCAGGCGGAGAACAGGGGCTAAGAGTACCTGCCGCTTTCCATGCCTCTGTCACCTGGGAACTTCACACAGAAGACCAGAGCCCGGAAGAAATAATTCTCCAGGAAGGAAATGAAGAAAACTATTAGTGAGGAACATTTATTATTCATTAGTTTATGGTTGTTTAGAGAAGGACTATTACACGAGAGAAGAACAATTTTATATTCTGATCGTAGTTCTATTTTGTAAAAATGTATTACTCCAAAGTGAAATATTAGTGACTCAACTGAGTACACTTAAGATTTTTGCACTTCACTGTGTGTTAATGTCAGTGGAAGAAATAAGAAACAACAAAAATCATATTATAAAAATAGCAAAAGCAAAAATTTTAAATGTATCACCAGTAATGGAAATTATTCCAGTGAGAAAGGATAATAGAAAGGCTCAACTAGGGGCACCTGGTGGCTCAGTCGGTTAAGCGTCTGCCTTTGGCTCAGGTCGTGATCCCAGGGTCCTGGGACCAAGTCCCACATCGGGCTCCCTGCTCAGCGGGAAGCCTGCTTCTCCCTCTCCCACTCTGCCTGCTTGTGTTCCCTCTCTCGCTGTGTCTCTCACTGTCAAATAAATAAATAAATAAAATCTTTAAAAAAAAAAAGGCTCAACTATTTCATATATCTAAAGAACAGTTCAAAGTTACCCCTAAGATGCTTACCTCTTAGAAAACGATAAAAGAATGTGATTATTGATCATTCATATTAATGATTACAGTTAAAAGCAACAGAATTATTTGGAAGTAATCGTTGGTGGGGTTATAATATCTTTATGCAGATATTTCCATTTTTTCCTGTGTACAATTTTGACTTATGTTTTCAAATTCATAGTCCCCCTTTTATTAGTTTGCATCAAAGGTTCTTTGAATTTTAATCATTACCAAAAAAGACAATGTTTTTTCTCCTGTTCTCATAATTTCAGATTGTCTCATCCATCTTTATGGACATTCTTCATTAATATCATCCTTATTCAAGATAAGATCACTATAGTCATGGGAATGAAAGGTACAGCATAGGGAATAGTAGTCAGTGGTACTATAATGGTGATGTATGGGGACAGATGGGAGCTATACTTGTGGTGAGCATGGCATAATGTATAGAATTGTTGAATAGCTATACTGTATACCTGGGACTAATGTAACATTGAGTGTCAACCAGACTCAAAAAAAAAAAAAAAAAAAAGCCAAGCAGCAGGTGAACTTCCCCATCTCAAATAACTTCCCAAGGCTGTTTTAATTCAATTTTAAAGTAGAATATTCTGATGCCAGTAAGCAAGGCAGGTGGTACAGGCCCCGAGCAATTGGCCTCATCGCTGTGTCTGTATGTGCACAGGGATCACTAAGGTGGGAGCCACAGAAGCAATAGTGGTGACAGCAACAGGTACAGCCCCAAGAAAGAAGAGGGGCTCCACGTGGAACAGCAAGCACAGGGACCTGGCTGGATTCCTGACCATTCCCGGACCCCACCCCTCTAGTGACTGTAATGAACTCTCTGGCCTGAGCACCAGAACAGGTACTGTAGATGCCCAGGCAGTAAACTTTGTCAGTAAATTATTACAAAATAACAGCATATCCATGGACATTGTAATAAAACATATCAAGAAGTTATTAGAATTCTTCAAAGAGTTCAGAGTCTCTGAAAATTTGAAAATTGCTGGGTCAATGCAAGTACCCACAAGCTAGAAATACAAATTACATTTAAAGATCACCCAATTCAACAGAAAAAAAAAGAAACTCCACTGTGTTTTTACATGAAGCTTTGCATAAACCAATTAAGACAATTTGAAAATTAATTTTTCTTTTTAATTGAATATACAGAGAGACAATGTGTAAACAGGTGTTTTGTGCTATTTCATGAAGGCACTTTGGTTTCTTGCATGACCTCCACAAATTACAGAAAATGTTATAGGAAACATTAAATTGCCATTGCATAACCTTTAAAGTTAAATTCAGACAGGAAACTCAGCTGTATGAAGAGCTAAATCTTTTTTTTTTTTTTTTAAAGATTTTATTTGACAGAGAGACACAGCGAGAGAGGGAACACAAGCAGGCAGAGTGGGAGAGGGAGAAGCAGGCTTCCCGCGGAGCAGGGTGCCCAATGCGGGGCTCGATCCCAGGACCCTGGGATCATGACCTGAGCCGAAGGCAGACGCTTAACGACTGAGCCACCCAGGCGCCCCAAGAGCTAAATCTTTTTAGAAAAAGTGTTGTGAAACTCATCAACTGTAAAGGTACGATAATTTATACTTCAAGATAATTTATCAGAAATATGTCCCAGTGTTGTCACAGTCTATAAAATACTCTTAACAACTCCAGTAATGGTTGCATCAATGGAAAGTCTTCTCAAAATTAAAAATTATAAAAAATCAGTTGCAATCTTGGATTTGCCAAGAGCTACTCACTTTGCTTTCAATTATATCAATTTGATAATAAAGTTACTAAAAGTATAAATTTTGAAGACATAATAAATTTGCATAAAGACAAGCCAAAAGTATCTGCTCAATCAAGACATCAAAATCATATAGTATTTTATCCATTATTTTATATAAATTATGACACCAAAATAATATTTTTTTACAATTTAAAAATTTACATTCTTATATATCATTATTACCTCTATTATATTTTATAAGTAACAAAATATTTTTAAGGTAAAATCTTTATATTTTAGTATCCTTAGTAGTCCTTTCTTTTAAATTTTTGAACAAGGGTCCCCATATATTCATTTTGCAGTGGGCCCTAACATAAAACAATATGTTACACACACTCCTATTTACTCAATAATTTTTTGGTTTTATGATTAGAATTTTTTCATTTGTAGGGCACATACAATTTGCTTTGATATTCTTTCAGTTAGTTTATATGTTGATGCATTTTATAAAATTGTGTACCTTTAAGAAAATTTTGATATTTAACATGATGCTCAAAGTGCAGTGCAGTTATATGTCACCTGTACATGAAAGATCACAAATAGTGATTTGTATTATTTGAAGGAAAAGTAACAGGAGTACCAACCACCACCCTAGTTTTGATCGCACAGCTCCAGATACTCTGGGCTCACTGCTATCTGGAAATGTCCCAAAAGCTTAGAACAATGTCTGTCAGAGAGTAGGTATCCAGTAAATATTTGCTGAATAATTGAATAAAAAATTTCTTGATTCTGTGCATGGGAAAATAAAGGTTTAAGTAACTGCATCTCTTCAGCTTAGTAGGTGTTACTTAATATATATATATTAAATATATATTTATGGAGTAGGCACATATGCTGTTTAGATTTTGAGTGTTGAGTAAATAGGATGTTATTTAATATACATTTTGTAGGGATAGAGAACATATGACCTAGGATTGCCTTTTAGCCGAAAATGTGGTTGTTGGAGGAAGGGTAGGCCTGTGAGCTTAAAGATGACAATGTAAGAGTCAGGATCAGCTGAGATTGGGAGAAAGGAGGTAAATTCTATGATAAGCTAGTAGCAATTGGGTAAGGACTAAATCACCCAGTAATAATGACAGGTTACTTCATACGTATGATGACTTCGTGTTCATGGTACCTACACCCCTTATGGACCAGAAAGGTCCATGAATTAGACCTGCTATTTCTGGCCTGAGCACGGTGGCTCTGTGACATTGGCAGCAATATTTTTTTGGCATCTGATTCAAGAGACAGAGTCTGTAGAGAAAAGTCCAGATACGTTCTTAAGTTGCCATTGCCATAATTAAGACCGTGGGCTGAATGCTTTGAAAAAGAAAGAAACATCAAAGCTCTCAAAATCTTCACTTAAACCCTGTGGCTTAAGGTTAAAGACTGGCAGGAAAAATTTAAGTAACAGTATAAGTTACCAATTTGACAACTCTTTCTTCTACATTTGAGTTAATTTTCTGGATATGTGTTGCTTCTTATTATTTTTAAAATATTTACATAGGATAGAAATTCAAAATTCATTTATCTAAAATGCTTACAAACTCACTGTAATTATGTGTAGTATATACAGATGATTCGTTCTAATTGAATTATTCTCTTTATCCCAAATATTTTTTTCTAATGCTGAATCCCCTCAGATTTTAAATTCAAAATCTGAACAATATCACAAGATATTTGATGCATATGTTAGATCCCTATGGAAAATTAAGCCAAGTATCATGGGCTCTATGATAAAATATCTAGTTTATAAACAAGAACCAAATTAATCATAATATGGAGTAATTTTTGTTTACTAGTTATTGTGAAGTTGAGATTATCATTTAGACATAGTCCCCAAAGTTTTGTGTTCATTATAATTACTAGGTTTACTCTAGTCTAGCTGAATATTTGGAGCTGTGTAAACATGGATTTAAAACCCAAAAATGGGGGCACCTGGATGGCCCAGTGGGTTGAGCCTCTGACTCTTGGTTTTGGCTCAGGTCGTGATCTCAGGGTCTTGAGATGGAACCGGCTTAGGCTCTGCACCCCACCTCAGGCTCTGAGCTCAGTGAGGAGGCTGCTTAGGACTGTCTCTCCCTCCCCCTCTACCCCTTCCCCGCCACGCTCATGCTCAAACATGCAATCTCTGTCTAAAAAAAGAAAAGATAAATCTTTTTTTTTTTTTTAAGATTTTATTTACTTATTTGAGACAGAGAGAATGAGAGAGACAGAGAGCACATGAGAGGGGGGAAGGTCAGAGGGAGGAGCAGACTCCCTGCCGAGCAGGGAGCCCGATGCGGGACTTGATCCCGGGACTCCAGGATCATGACCTGAGCCGAAGGCAGTCGCTTAACCAACTGAGCCACCCAGGCGCCCCAGAAAAGATAAATCTTAAAAAAGAATGTTTTCTAAGCTCTAGCTACTGGAAAAGAAGCTTGACATATGGTAATGTGGAGATGTTTTCTGGAAATATCAAGTTGATACTCTTTCCAGTTATACTGGATTCAACAAGTACCAAGAGTTTTGACTCCCAACTTTCCCAGGCTCCGCTTAGAACACCACACAGACACTGAGAATAGTAGGCACATATGCTGTTCAGATTTTGAGTGTTGAGTAAACAGGATTTCCTGAAATGAACGAAGAGAAAAAGAAGGCTCATAATTACTTGATGGTTTTGGCCCAATCTAACTGGAGTGATGGAATTGCTATTCATAGAGTCTGGGTAACTGTTGGTGAAACAGAGGGAAAATAATAGTTCCATATATGTTTATCTTTTTATCAATATGTAAGAGCCCCTTAATGGTAGAGAAATATTGATATAAGTTGCAATTTTTATTGTTTTATGGGTTATTTTTACTAACCCATAACTATAATTAGCATTGCTAATTATACATTTTTGATAATTGATTGTATTTTATTGTGGGTACATTTTTCATTAGACTTTTAAATGCCTTTCTCACACAAAGATTTTTAAATAACTCTTACCTTCTTTTTTTTTTTTTAAGGTTTTATTTATTTATTTGACAGAGAGAGAGACACAGCAAGAGAGGGAACACAAGCAGGGGGAGTGGGAGAGGGAGAAGCAGGCCTCCCGAGGAGCAGGGAGCCCAACGCGGGGCCCAACCCCAGGACCCTGGGATCATGACCTGAGCCGAAGGCAGATGCTTAATGACCGAGCCACCCAGGCACCCCAAATAACTCTTATGTTCTTTAGTACATTTTGATTTAATCTTAACACTTAAATCTTTGATCTATTTGAAGTTATTCTACAGTAAAGTATGTAATAGAAGTGAAATTTATTTTCCCCCATAGGGCTATCAAGTAGTCTCAAGTTTCAAGTCTAATTATTGAATATTTCATCTTTTTTAGGCTAATACTAATCACCAACTTTATAACATATAAAATTTATGGATATGATTGAGCTTATTGTTTTGTTCTTTTGAGAAGATAATATACAAAATCCAAGTTTGGAAATTTGAATCTCAAGAGCCATTGGAACATCTGTGTATTTCTGAATCCTTCTTCTAATTCACCTCCATTGCTCACGCTATTCTACCTTACTGAAGTCTGATGTACTGCATATATTGAAACATGCTTGAACTTCATCAGATGCAAACTGATCAATGTACCATTTCTATTTGTAATTTACTCTAAGTATATTCATTCCATCTGTCATGCCTGCTGCCTTTAGCCTTGCTCCCTGCTTTATATTGCATGCCCCATGGATCCTCACTGTGCACAGAGACAGAAAGCTGGAAAATATATAAAAAGAAGTTCTAGACTATGAAGAATTATGAGCCCAGAGGATGGCTAAGAGAGGTGAGGGTCAGAAGCATTCTCATTGGAGCCCAGTGTCCCTTTCATGCATGCTCAGAAATGTGTCATTGTCTTCCACCAGTGCCTTAAGAGAAGCCACATTTCACAATGTACAGTAAGGTGTCTGGGGAGTGCAGGATGATCTGGCATATGCTAATTCACTCTCAGTACTCCCTGCCATGATCTGCACTGCTACTGATGCAGGTCCCTGCAAAAAGAAAAGAATTAACAACGGCTCTGTAACTCCCTCTTCCATGTAAACACTCTGATGGAATTTACAAGTAGGAAGATAACCAAAGAAGTTCTCATCTAAGAATGTTTTTAGTGGAATTTTTGCATTGCTTACTATGAACTAATCTGGAATTCATGGATTAGGGGTACAATTTAGAGGACAGAAGTTAGTCAGGTAAGTTCCCTGTGTAACTGATGGAATGTAAAAACGAAGAGGCTCTGAACTTAAATAGCTTCCTAGGACAAGCTGTACAACACATGTACAACACACACAGTGAACACTCATCTCTTTGCCCGAAAACAAAATATATCCCAGTGGAAAAATCTATTGTTTTGGAGGTACAGATGATAGTTCGGACCCTTCCAGAGATAGATGTTGCTATCTTTGTGCTTGCGTTTTGCTTGTATCCTTCACTGATTATTAGTAAAATTTGCTGTTAAGTACAGTGCTCGCTTTGGCAGCACATATGCTAAAATTGGAATAACACAGAGAAGATTAGCATGGCCCCTGCACAAGGATGACCCACTATTAAGTAAAGTGCATTCTTTCTAGGGCTCTGCTTTGACAATTTGACCTCTGTGGGTAGAGTGTAAGAACTTCTCATCAGAATTGTGCCATTCAACCAGCTTTTAGTGTGCTTCTGAAACTGCCATAAATTCTTTTTTTTTTCTGTAGTTGTTAATTCTGTTTTAACGGACCCAATGTGTACCCATCCATTTTTTTTTAAATTCTTATGCTCAGCTTCTCATTATTATCTTATTTTCTCCAAAATTTTCAATTATTTTAGGTCTTCAAATTTTCTGGTTCTTGTCTTTTTCTGCTACATTTGATTCCTTGGGGGGCAATCATTAATTTTGATAAAGTTATTCATAAAATCATTGTTTTCTCCCTAGGTTGTACAGGAGATCACAGTCCTTCTGTTTGGTTCATCATATTCAAAACACTCAATGAGAATCAAAACACTTGATTTCTTAGTTGAACTGCTTGTCCCCTCTCATTTTATAGGAATAGAAAATTCCTCACATATTCTCATCGAGAACAGTGATGCCAAAGTGGTCCATCTGGTGTGTAAAGCTGCAGGGTGGTACCCAGAGCCTGAGGCAAGCTGGAAAGCTTAAAGCCACACTCTAAAGGTGACAGCACAAATGGGAAAAGCTCATTCTCCAATGAATCTTTCATCCTGGTAACTGAACTCAAAAGACTGTGCTCTCTGTTCCATCCTCAACTCCAGGCTCAACCGGAAAAAGGGGACAACTATTTCTGTTTCAGGTTAGTGTCTATAATTATATCTCATTGCCTGGAGAAGTGTTTTTAAAATGGAACGCATATTGTTGAGTTTCTAACAGAAAGGAAAATGATACTGAGTTCCTGTCCTGTACTTGTTAGGCAGCCTTACCAAACGTACTACATCATTCTCCGATCTTTATTATTTTCTTCTTTCTGCTAGCTTTGAGTTTACATTGTTCTTCTTTTTCTAGCTCTTTAAGGTGTACATTTAGGTTGTTAAATTGAAATCTTTCTTTTTTAACATAAGGGTTTACAGCTATAAATTGTTTCTTTAGTATGGCTTTTATTGTATTCTATAAATTTTAGCATGTGTTTTGTTTTCATTTGTCTCAAAATATTTTCTAATATCCCTTGCAATTTCTTTGACCTGTTAGTTGTTTAAAAGTGTGGTGTTTAATTTCCACATACTTGTGAATTTTTTGGTTTCTCTTCTGCTATTTTTATTTTCATTCCATTGTGATTGGAAAGATACTTTGTGTGATTTTAGTCTTTTAAAATTTATTAACGATTGTTTTGTTGTCTAATATATTGCCTATCCTGAAAAATGTTCCATGTGCACTTAAGAAAAATATTTTCTGTTGTTGTTGGGAGGAATGTTCTGTATGTGTCTGTTAGGTATATTTGGTCCTTTGGTGATGTTCAAGTCCTCTATTTCCTTATTTATATCCTGTCTGGTTGTTTCATACATTATTGAAAGTGGGGTATTGAAGTGTCCTACTATTGTTGTAGATCTGTCTATTTCTGTCTCCAATTCTAACAGTGTTTGCTTCATCCAGTTTGGAGACATGTTTGGTATATATATGTGTATAATTGTTATATCTTCTTGGTGAATTGATCCTTTTATCAATATAGAATGTCCTTCTTTGTCTCTTATAATAGTTTCTGACTTAAAGTCTATTTTATCTGATATTAGTATAGCCACCCTGCTCTCTTTTAGTTATTTGCATGGATATCTTTTTCCCATCCTTTTACTTACACACTATGGTGTCCTTAGGTCTAAAGTGAGTCCCGTAGACAGCATATAGTTGGATCATTTTTTAATTCATTTTTGTCAATCTCTACCTTTTGATTGTGGATTTTAATCCATTTACATTTAAAGTAATTGCTGGTAAGATAGGACTTTCTTCTGCCATCTTGTCATTTTCTATGTCTTGTAGTTTTTGTACCTCACTTCATGACTACTTTTCTGTGTATTTAGTTAATTTTTTGTATTTATGTGTTTTTATTCCCTTCTCACTTCCTTTGGTGTATATTTTATAGATACTTTTTTGTGGTTACCATGGGGATTACATAAAACATCTTAAAGTTATAACAATCTATTTTGCCTTGATACCAATTTACTTTCAGTCATATCCAAAAACTCTACTTCTTTATAACTATAAATTAAACTTTATATATTGTGAACCTGTTCATATAAATTTATTATTTTTATGCCTTTTCTTTTAAATACTATAGAAAATAAAAAGTGGAGTTCAACAAGCCAAAAGTACAATACAAGCATACCTCAGAGATCTTGCAGGTTCAGTTCCAGACCACTGCAATAAAGCAAATATTGCAATAAAGCAAGTCAAATGAAGTTTTTGCTCTCCCAGGGCATATAAAAGTTAGTTTTTAAACAATTAAGCAACCAGCCTTCCCTCCTGCCCTCTTTGTCTTTCCTCTTCTCACCTCCCTCTCCTCTATAGCCATCTCTGGTATCACAGCCTGGGGTCAATATGAAAAAGCCAACTTCATACTCAGTTGGATACACATCACATATAATTTATGACCTAACCATCTGTTCCTCATGAACAGTGTCACCATTTTGACCTGTATTCACAATCTCATAACTTTTAAGACATGGCCAAAATAATTTCTCTATGGAATTCACTGAGACCACTTCCTAGAATTCACAGCGTATGGTCCATTTTCTTTCCTAATTATAGTGGCAGACATATAGTAATTTTTCATACTTGTGTGCCAAATTTTTTTCCATCCCTTCCTTCTCTGTGTCTTCTGAAGTTCCATGGTCTTTATTAAAACTGCTTTCATCACAGTTGACCTTAGTTTGAAGATCAGGAATTTGTCTTCTTATTCTTCATCAATCTGTGTAATATGCTTTTTTTTTTTTTAAACTAAAGGAAAATTACAGACATTTTGGTACAATGAGTTTCTACCATGTTGACCCAGGGTAATAAATCATTTGGATTTGTTTGGGACTAGACCAGTTTAGTGGTGAAAGTTATGTGTCCCAGGGAACCCCTTTTCATGATACAGAAACTCCCAGTTTTCTGTAATGGGTGCAGAAGGTTGGAGGAAAACTCTAAAGCCAAAACAGCAGCCCTCAAAAATAGAACTGAAAGAACACTCATTTTAATATCAAATGAATACAGCATAGATTATCTGCCTTCTTTAGTCACTGCCACTTGAGTCGCTGTCACTGTCCTGAGCCCTGACCTTAGTAATCATAATTTACAGTTCATAGTAATAAATCACCCATTGTTGCATCAGTCTGAGTGATACAACTTAAGTGTGCAAATTAATTACATTGTACTCATGAGCATTACCCATCCACCTTTGACTTTCTTGTAGATTAACTACTGTGCATTGTATCGAGATAGTGCTAAAATTTTTTTGTGAAAAAATTCTGGCTTAAAATTTCCCAAATTTGATGAATAGTACAAACTCAACAGATCTAAGAAGCTCAGTGAACCCAAGGCATAAGAATCATAAAACTAGGGGCGCCTGGGTGGCTCAGTTGGTTAAGCGACTGCCTTCGGCTCAGGTCATGATCCTGGAGTCCCTGGATCGAGTCCCGCATCGGGCTCCCTGCTCGGCAGGGAGTCTGCTTCTCCCTCTGACTCTCCTCCCTCTCATGCTCTCTGTCTCTCATTCTCTCTGTCTCAAATAAATAATAAATAAAATCTTTAAAAAAAAAAAAGAATCATAAAACTATACAAAGTCACACCATAATCAAATTGCTTAAACCCAGTGATAAAAGGGAAAATATAAAAAACAGAAAGAAAAAAGATACATTAATAAGAATTACAGCAGACTTGTCAGAGAGACAAATGCAGTAGAAGAGAGTAACTTTTTTTAAAGCATTAAAAAGAATTTTTTTAACTGTCAATCTACAATTTACCCATCAGAAATAAATTTTAGAAGCAAAAGTAAAGTACTTATTCACCTTATTCATCACTTACTACTTTCACCTACAAAAGGTGAAGGAATTCATTACCAACAGAGCTGCACTATAAATGTTCAAGGAAGTCCTGTAATTACAAGGAAGCTATAGCAGGTGGAAATCTGAAAAATGATAAATATAGAGACAAATGTAAGACTTTTATCCTTAATATTTAAGTATCTTCAGAAGATGATTGACTGCTTAAAGTGAAAATAAGATTATGTTTGTGGGTTTTATGACATATGTAGAAGTAAAATGGGTGAGAAGATAGGCACCAAGGCAAGGATGGGTAAATGGAAGAGTATTTTTGTATGGTTTTTAAACTGCCATGAGTATAATATAATAATAATTGTGGTATGTTGGAGATGTGTATTATAAATGTTTAGCTAAGAATCCATCAGGATCTAAAACATAAAGTATAATCAGAGGGAAAAGCTAAAGTTGTGCACTGTTCCTAGAAGTTACCATCGTTCATAGGCTGGAGGATGTGCTGAGGATGGAGTTAGCAGGTGTCAAGCCACAGAGGGCTTTTAAAGGCAAGAGGGTACCATGAAAAAATTTTAAAGCAAGGCTGTGACAAATGACATTTAGGTTTTAGGAAAAGGGTTCCAAAAGCTTCTTGGAAGATGACTTGAAGATGGACATCTGAGGAATCTGACCAGTTAGGAGGCTTTTCCAACAGTCTGGACAAGAGATGGTGACCTGATTTGAGATGCTAGATTCAGGAATCATGAAGGGATTAAATCAACAAGACATGGTATGGATGAGATGGGGTAATGAAAATATGGATCATAGAGCTTGGGCTCTTGGAAGATGGTATTACTACCAACCAAGACAAACAATGTGGAAGAGTAGGCTTGTGGGGCAATGGCCAAGTTCAGGAGAGGACATGTTGAGTTGGTGGCAGCTAAGAGGCATTGCATGGAGGTGGTCAACTGTGCAGATGATTCTGAAGCTCTAAGGAGAAGCTGGGTTGGTGGTAGAAATTGGAAAGTCCTCAGCACAGAGAGAGGTGAAACCACAGATGGATGAGTTCACCAGAGATGGGAGAAGAAATGGAACCCAGGAAGGAGACAGAGAAGGAAGAGTCAAGGAAGTGTGAGGGAAACTGGGAGTGCACATTGTCATGGAGCCTAGAAGGAGTTTCTAGATGGAGGAAGTGATCAGCCACACCAAGTACAGCAAAAAAGTTATGATTATACAAAGGCTGAATAAATGGCCTCCATTTGGGCAATGCCAAAGTCATAGTGACCCCAGGCTGACGTAACGCAGTATCATCCAGATGCCAACCACTTTTATTCAAATGGCTTACATTTAGGTAATTACTCACAGTCATTTTCGTATTTCCCCTCTCTCCTTCAAAGTTTAAAGTGTTTGATTTGCTGGTGTCCTGGCTGACTCTGAAATTATGGTTGCACAAGGAATGTTTTCCATATTCACTCTCTGCCCTTTCTATTTACCACTGTCACCTCAGAGTCAGCGTGGGCCAGTGCAAAGGTAGGTGCAGGCATCCACCAGTGAAAATAGGTTATCTTGTTGCAGGGTTTACCTCCCAGGGTTCTAGACCACCTTGTTTTCCTTTCTTCCCCGGATGAGGCCACCTCACTATTGTTCAGTAATGCTGGTTGTTTCTGGTGGTGATGCCCCCGCCATCGCCCCTCAGCTCACCTTTAGTGCTTGTGTCTCCATGATGCTCACACACAAACTGTTGGGTATCTGTTTTGTGCAAAGCTTTTGATGGCTCTATATCTTGGAACACAGCTATATAACAGAAATGAGGGAATGCTCAAATGCACAAAGTCCCCAGGGAAGTGGGATGGCCTGGGAACTAGAACAGAGAGAAAGTGAGGTCTAAAGAGGACTTTTCTTCTCTGATAGAGGGGGAAAGGATGGGGTGGGCAGAAACAATTTGGAGAGAACAAGAAAGGAAGCATTCACCTAATGTCCTCCATTTGTTCTAGACATAAGAATTTTTACCCTGGGGGACCATGGAGCCCTTGGGAGTTTGTGGGTAGAATTCAGAAAATCCATGGAATTGGATGGAGAAAAAAAAAATCACATTTTTATTTTCTCTTTTTGGTGTCAATATAAATTATTTAACAAGCACATAATGCTTGCTATGTTCTAATCACTGTTCTATATCCTTTAAAATCCTCTAAAATACCCTTTAATCTTTATAACAAGTTTATGAGGCAGGTGACTACTGCTGCCTCCTTTTTACAAAAGAGGGAAATGTGTTAGTAATCTATTGCTACATAGCAAATTACCAAAACTTCCCAGCTATCCCATTTATTACTTCCCAGTTTAGGGGATCAGGAATCTGGGCATGGCTCACAGTCTCTCACAGGGCTACAGTCAAGATGTTATCCAGTTCAAGGACTCATCTGAAGATTTGACTGGGGAAGGATCTGCTTCCAAGCTCATATACGTGGTTGTTGGATTTAGTTCCTTCAGGGCTGTTGGACTGTGGGCCTCTGTCCCTTGCTGGCTATTGGCTGGCTGCCACCCTCAGTTACTGGCCACATGAGCTTCTCCAACATGTCAACTCTCTTCATCAAAGCCAGAGGGAGCGAGCGAGAGAGAGTTTTCCAGCAAGATAAAAGTCATGGAAGTGATAATCTCCTCATCATTGCTTCTATTGGTTAGAAGCAAGTTACATAAAAAGGATGGGATTATATAATCTGTGAAGAGCAGGAGGTAGTGATCATAGGGGGCCATTTTAGAGCCTGTCTACCACAGGAACAGAGGCCCAGAGGGGATTAGTACTTACCAAAGGTCACACAATTAATAGCAGTGTCAGGATTCCAAGTTAGGCAATTTCATTCCAGAATCTATGTTCCCCCTGCACTCTGCTGCTTCCTATGATGTAAATTAGGTGAACCAGTGCATACACAGAATTTTCTGTAAGGTCACACTAGAAACCATGGATAAAAGTTTCCTGAGAGAAGGACAAAGAGTGAATAGGATATTAATTCTTTATCAGATATATGACATGCAAGTATTTTCTCCCAGTCAGTAGATGGCTTTTTCGTTTTGCTGGTGGTCTCCTTTGCTGTGCAGAAGCTTTTTGGGTGATGTAGTCCAGCTTGTTTATTTTTGCTTGTGTTGCCTTTGCTTTTGGTGTCAAATTTAAACTACATGCGTGTAGTTCAGTATTTTATCTAGTCTAACACTCTTGATTTCTTTTTCTTTTTCTTTTTTTAGAGAGAAAGAGAGAGAAAGCCTGAACGGGAGGGAGGGGCAGAGGGGGAGAGAGAGAGCAAAAATCTTAAGGAGGCATCACATCCAGTGTGGAGCCTGATGTGGGACTTGATCTCACGACCCTGAGATCAGACCCATCAGATCATGACCTGAGCCAAAATGAAAAGTCAGACGCTTAACCAACTGAGCCACCCAGGCACCCCTAACACTCTTGACTTCTAATTAGAATATCTGTTTACACTCAGTGGAATCAATGGTGTATTTTGGTTTAGTTCTATTATCTTAATATTTGTTTTCTATTTCACTTAGCTGTTGTGTGGTTTTAATTTTTTTTTTTAAGATTTTATTTATTTGAGAGAGAGAATGAGAGAGAAAGAGCACAAGAGGGGGGAGCGGGAGAGGGAGAAGCAGACTCCCTGCCGAGCAGGGAGCCCAATGCGGGACTCGATCCTGGGACTCCAGGATCATGACCTGAGCCGAAGGCAGTCGCTTAACCAACTGAGCCACCCAGGCGCCCGTGTGGTTTTAATTTTTTAACATTAAACCATAGTATAGCTTTGTGGATAAAAGCACTAGTTCTGGAGTCAGGCTGTGTGTGAGCATTTCCTAGTTCCACTACTTACTAGGTGTAACCTAGGCATGTTTCTGAACCTTTATAAATTCCATTTTCTTAACTGTAAAATGGGAAGATAATAGCAATCATAGCAATTTGGGCTGTTGTGAGAATTAGTTTTTAAAAATCACAGGCAAAAAATAGTAGTACTGTTTATACAATATGCTTTGTGTCCATCTTAACCACTGTTTTATTAACAATAAAAATGATTTCTAAAGCTAATATATTTCCATATCTGACCAAAAAAGTAGGAGCTGCATCTGCTACTTCCTGCCACCTTTCAAATCAATGTTTTCCAATAATTTCGCTTGACATTTGTATGTGTTTGACAAGGAAATTTTTGTGCATGACTTTTTCTTGTCTCTTACATTATCTTCTTGGATTCTGTAGCGTGGGTTTTTGATGCCCTGCCCTATATCCACTTGGCCCTCATGAGTTTAGCAATAACCACAATAGATATTTTCCCTGGAAGCTTTTCCACCTCAAGAGCCTGGATCTCTTTCTTCTGCCTGAGAGCTTTCTCAAGCACCCTGGGAGCTTGCTCAGCTGCTGGGAGGAGCATCCCTGAAGTGCAGGGAAGGACAGTCAGTAGATAAATGGCCTAGCACCCCCTGTCCTCTGCTAGTGTGATTCTGAGGCATTTTTCTCCCGATTGTTTAGAGTCCTGGTGAGCTTGTCCAATTTCGCAGAGCAACCCGCTCACTAGTGCACTCCTCTTGGCTTTCCTTCCAGCCTTGTCTCACTGGCCCGCTTTTCTCACTTGTGTTTTCTGGGCTCGTCTTCCAAATAAATACGTGCACTCAGAGTTCTTCTCAAATGTACTTTCTGTACATATTGAGATTATCATATGCTTTTTCTCCTTTGTGTCTTACAGTGTGGTGGTTTTCAATAATTTGTTTTCAAAAGTTAATCAACATTGCATTCTGAAAACAAAGTTAATACAGTTGTGATATACCATTAGATAGAATAGGCAAGATGAGATAAGATGGATAGATAGAAAGATGGATGGTTAGATGTAAAGATAGATAGATATAGATAGATAGATAGATAGATAGATAGATAGATAGATAGATGATAGATAGATGATAGATAGATAGATAGAAAGAAAGAAAGTAAGGGACTCTATTTGCTAACATGGTATAATATAATTTTCATTTCTTATAATGTCCTTACCAGGTTTGGGCATCAAAGTTATGCAGTCTTTATAAAATGAGGCGGGGAGTATACCATCTTTTTCTGCTCTCTGGAAGAATTTGTGGGAATTTTTATTTCTTCCTTAAATGTTTAGAATTCCTCATGAAAGTCATCTGGATCTATAGCTTTCTTTATGGGATGGTTTTTATTCTATTCAATTACTTTATTTTTTAAAAGATTTTATTTTACTTATTTATTTGAGAGAGAGCGAGAGCGAGAGAGAGAGCATGAGCAGGAGGAGGGGCAGAGGGAGAGGAAGAAGCAGACTCCCTGATGAGCAGGGAGGCTGATGCAGGGCTCAATGCGGGGCTCCATCTCAGGACCCTGGGATCATGACCTGAGCCAAAGACTGACACTTAACTGACTGAGCCATCCCAGCGCCCCTCAATTATTTAATAAATAGATCTGTTCAGATTTTCTGTTTCTTCATGGAGCAGTTTTGGCAAATTGTGTTTTCTAGTTATTAGTAAATTTCATCCAAGTTGTCAAATATATTGTCATAAAGTAGTTCATAGTATCTTCATATGAAATTTGTAATCTCTATGGGACACTTTTTCTGTTCTCTTTCCCTTCTAAAGATTTATTCCTATTTTAAATTTCTTATTTCATATCAGTAGTATTTTGAACATGAAAAGAGGCAAACATTAGCTTATTGTGTCCTATTTAATCATAAATTCAATTTAAAAATACTCTGAATTTGGGCAGAAAATAATTGAAAAATTTCTCAAAGAGATTGTCTTTCATGGATATAAAATCACCTCTGATGACTTTTTTTGTTAAAGGTTTTATTTATTTATTTGTCAGAGAGAGAGAGAGAGAGAACACAAGCAGGGGGAGCCACAGGCAGAGGGAGAAGCAGGCTCCCTGCTGAGCAAGGAGCCTGATGCGGGGCTCATCCCAGGACCCAGGGATCATGACATGAGCCAAAGGCAGATGCTTAACCAACTGAGCCACTAGGCGTCCCACCTCTGATGGCTTTTGAAGTGAAATTTTCTGAAGCTCTCATTCTGTACTCCTCCCCCCCCCCCCCCGCCCCCCGCCCATCTTGCATCGGAGAGAGAATCACAAGCCGACTCTTCTTTGGAACCAGAATTTATATCTGGTTTAATTTTCTTTCTATTACGCTCACCAAACCTCCCTACTGTGTCCAGGTTCAATCCCTCCATTACCAGCAAAAACCATCTTAGTTTACCAGAACTACTCCAGCCTTGTATTACTTAAATGGGAACAAAAATCACAACTCAGAGTTGCAGTAGAACTTAGACATAACACATTAGAAGGGACAAGCACAGCATTTGCTTCACAGTTGTACCATATGTGAGAGCTACCATTATTGCTTTCTATGCTTGATGTGCCAACGTGCACGAGGATGGCAGCCCATAATGAGATGGGTGATTTTTCATACATCTCGGTAAATCTCTCACTGTGGTCAATAACTGGCACGTAATAGATCCAAAATAGGTATTTTTTATTTGAGAGTCTGACTTGAAGTCCCGATCTTCCAGTACAAATCTTGTCCCTTAGAACCCTAGAACCACTATAAAGTTTCACAGTTTGATAAAGGCAGCATAGTTCTTTCCTGTAGTATATAAGAGGGTATGGTCAAGTGATGAGTCACGAATGCCTCACCACCACTGAGTACAGTGCCTAACACACAGGTAGTTAATAGTTTTTAGTGATTGCATATTGAGGAGAGGTAGAGGAGAAGAAAACTCCCCTACAGAATCTGAACTCTTTTCACGTACATGCTTTATTAGCACTATGCCCGGCATATAAGGATGTTCAATGTGTTTAAAATAAAGTATTACTTTTGTATTTTATAAAGAGCACATACAAATCAACAAGTAAAGATGGGCAGGCTAAAAGACAAACAGAAAAGAAAAACAAAATTTACAAAATGCATTTTTGAATATTCAACATAACTAGTATTCAAAAACTACAAACTTACAGAAGAGGATATCTACCCACATACAAATAAACTCAACTAGGCAAAGAAATAGCTTAAAGATTTTCTGCAGAATTGGTGAGGGTGCAGAGAATAAGATGCCCTTATAAAATGCCGGTGTAATGGCACGTGGGCACAATGTTTCTGGGTAAGACAACTGGGAAATGCATATCAAAAACTTTAAAACTAAACAATACTCTTTGACACAACATCTCCTTTCTTAGGAAATTATTGCAAAGAAATTACTAGATAATTTTATGGGAATGTAGATACAAAAAAATTGTTACTTATATAAATAAAAATAAAGGCATTGGAGAAAAAATGCCAACAAGTTAAGGAAACTTTTATATCTTAATTCTGATGTATATTAGTGGGTTTTATTTCAAACACTCAAAAACCAGTGAGTAAAAGAGAATAATTGTTATGATCACCAGGTGGCAATGTGGCTCTTTGTTTCAAATGGAGCATTTTCCCATTTGCTCCAGGTTTGCTCTATAGAAGTTCACAACTTTCTTGGCAAATGCATTCAGGTTTCTATTATCAGAGTCCTGGAATCAAAACTGAGAGTTGCAGGGGAATTCAAAAAACTTACCTAGTTCTGACTCCTCACATCCTTTCCATGCCTGACTAGAGTGTTATCCACTAGGGTTAACCTCTGCATGTTAAAACAGCTCCTACCAAAGCTGCCTTTGGAGATGTTAGGGAACTCTACTTAAAAGTACTTAAGGGGTGCCTGGTTGGCTCAGTCGGTGGAGCATACGGTTCTTGATCTCAGGCTTGTGAGTTCAACCCCCATGTTGAGTAGAGATTACTTAAAAACAAAACATTAAAAAAAAAAGTTCTTTAAACAAAAATTTACTCCCATTCATCCCAACTGACTGCTCTCTGGTGCCACATAGAGCATGTCTCCTCTCCCCTCCAGAGCTCAAAAATAGGTAAAGATAACTAGCACTGTTTTCCCATATTTAATCTTACTATCTTCTCCAGTTTTCTGTTCTTGTACCATTTGCTGCTTTGTTTTAGTTTTCTCTTTGTATTTTGCTGCCATTCCCACATTTTCCAAGCAACCATGTAGCTAGTGCTTGCAGCCCGGGGCTTTGCGATCCCGACACTGCTTCCTAGTTGCATGTACTTGGGCGAGTTACTTATACACTCCGAGTTTCAAATTTTCAACACTGAGTGAGGAAAATAGTAGACTCTATGACCTCGTTAAGTGGTGGTGAGGATTGAATAAGACAGTGTGAAAAGCAAATGGCACCATTCCTGGCACATAAGAGGCATTCTGTTTGTGTGAACTAGAACTAAACTTCTATTTTATGTAAAATAATACTCAGTTCATAAGTCACTGTGGGAATCTAATCAGAATGTCAGTAAACTGGCTCACACAGTGGCTCACACTCAGGTAGCATTGCAGAGGTGAGCCACTGTGCAGGGGTGCCTAAGGCCTCAGTCACTCAAGACTTTTGAACACATAAATGAGGGAAAGAGTGGTAGTTTGGTTTTTTTGTTTGTTTGTCTTTTGTGAGACTTTAAGATTTTTTTTTTTTTTTTTGACATAGACAGAGATAGCGA
Source organism: Mirounga angustirostris (assembly GCF_029215605.1). Lineage (NCBI taxonomy): Eukaryota > Metazoa > Chordata > Mammalia > Carnivora > Phocidae > Mirounga > Mirounga angustirostris. Next base: position 112,151,587 of record NW_026991715.1, read on the forward strand.
GAGCAGGAACACAAGCAGCGGGAGTGGGAGAGGGAGAAGCAGGCCTCCTGCGGAGCAGGGAGCCCGATGTGGGGCTCGATCCCAGGATCCTGGGATCATGACCTGAGCCGAAGGCAGACGCTTAACGACTGAGCCACCCAGGCGCCCTTTTGTGAGACTTTATTTTTTTAGAGTAGTTCTATGTTCAAAGCAAAATTTAGAGGAAGGTAGAGAAATTTCTCCTTGTTCCCACACATGCAAAGCCTCCCCCATTTTCAACATTCCCTGCCAGTGGGGTACATTTGTATCAACTGATGAACTGACACTGAATGTCATAATCACCCAAGTTTACTTCTTCTCCTCCACTCCCATCCCCAACTAGATACACTTTAGGTAGAACCCAAAGCCAGCAGGAAAGTTCGTCTCACCAAAAAAGTTGAGCCAAAAGAAAATGGTCTTTGGTGTCCCCAGGCTACATTTTTTGGTGTTACGTACTTTTTCTACTTCATAGTTATCTGAGACTGCCTTCCATTTTCAGGGAGTTGTTTTCCTATATTCGCTCCCCAGTTCCCTATCTAAACCCACACTTAGATCTTCCATTCCATTTAAAGTCCTTTAATCTGTAATGATTCTTAGGGTAGTTGTCATGAGAGAGATTCCTAATCTTTTATAAAAGTATCCCTTCAACACAAGATTTATTTAACTGATTTGGGAGAATATTACTGATGTCTGCTCATTGGGAGCTGGGAAATAGGACAACTTCCCCACATTAAAAAAAAAACTTATTTATTTATTTGAGAGAGAGAGAGCACGAGGGCAGGAGGGACAGAAGGAGAGGGAGAGAGAGAATCTTAAGCAGGTGACATGCCCAGCACGGAGCCCTGCCAGGCTCCATCTCACACCCTGAGATCGTGACCTGAGCTGAAGTAGAGTCAGATTCTCACCCGACAGAGCCACCCAGGTGCCCCAGCAACTTCCCCGCATTTTAAGATTATTGTCCTGGTATAAATGATGCCAAAGCATAAGACTTAATTCTATCTACTCATATCACATATCTTACATTTCTCAAGTTTAGTATCCCAGATTGTCACTCTCTTGCCTGAGCTGTTCTATATGCCAGGGAGAGTTGAACCAATAAACTAAAGATGACTCTTCACCCACTCTAGTTCTATTATATTGGTGGCCAAAGGATCAGATTTCTCTAGAACCTTACTTGTCTCATTGGAAAACTCCCCAGTGGACATGGGACAGAGTCAAAGCTGCAGAAGGGCTCCCCTTCTGGAGTAGTTTTTCTGAACCCAGGATCACAGCTCTGAGAACATTCAGAGACAGGAGTCTGAACAGAAATTGGAGAGTAGCATTCAGGAAGGATCTGAATATCAATTTCAAATGGGGAGGGGAAGAATGGAATAGAAAAAATGCGAAAATGTATACAATACATAAGGAAAGAAGTTACCATAATCAACAAAGTGAAAAGGCAACCTATGGGGGGTGCCTGGGTGGCTCAGTTGGTTGGGCAACTGCCTTCGGCTCAGGTCATGATCCTGGAGTCCCCGGATCGAGTCCCGCATCGGGCTCCCTGCTCAGCAGGGAGTCTGCTTCTCCCTCTGACCCTCCCCCTTCTCATGTGCTCTCTCTCTCATTCTCTCTCTCAAATAAACAAATAAAATCTTAAAAAAAAAAAAGGCAACCTATGGGATGGGGCAATATTTGCAAACCATGTATCTGATAAGGAGTTAATTTCCAAAATATATAAGGAACTCCTAGAACTCAAAGGCAAAAAAAAAAAAAGCACAGATAATCTGATTTAAAAATGGGCAAAGGAACTGAGTAGACATTTTTCCCAAGAAAATATACAAATGGCAACAGATACATGAACAGTGGCTCAACATCACTCATTATCAGGGAAATGCAAATCACAATCACAATGAGCTATCATGTCACACCTGGCAGAATGGCTGTCATCAAAAGGACAAGAAATGACAAGTGCTGACAAAGGAAACCCTGGCGCGCTGTTGGTGGGAATGCGAACGAGGGCAGCCACTGTGGAAGACAGTATGAAGTTTCCGCAACAAATTTTAAAAATATTTATTGAACGGGCGCCTGGGTGGCTCAGTCGTTAAGCGTCTGCCTTCGGCTCAGGTCATGATCCCGGGGTCCTGGGATCGAGCCCCACATCGGGCGGGCTCCCTGCTCAGCAGAGAGCCTGCTTCTCCCTCTGCCTCTGCCTGCCGCTCTGCCTACTTGTGCTCTCTCTCTGTCAAATAAATAAACTTAAAAAACAATCTTAAAAAAAAAAGAATAAAATACAGATAGTAAATGTGGATGGTACAAAGGAAACCTAAGACAAAGCATCCAAATGTTGTGTACAAGTATAGGAAGATCTAAAAATCTAAATATTGTGCCAGAAATAAATGCTCAATTACATCACAATGAATGATTTAGTAATATAAAAGTTAGTACGGGGCGCCTCGCTGGCTCAGTCACTGAAGCATGCAACTCTTGATCTCAGGGTTGTAAGTTCAAGCTGAACATTGGGTGTAGAGATTACTAAAAAAATAAAAAACTTAAAAAAAGTCATTATGTATATTGTGATTTTTATAACAAACAGTAAAGAGTTAACTTCTTGGCGTGCATACAGACATAATCTCTAATGCCTGCTTATATTGTTTTTATGTTTTATATTATAAGTTGCCACATATTCCAAAATTTTGAACAACTTTTTTCAATACTTTTTTTTCCATGCAAATGGCTTCCTTTGAAATGAAGTAATTTTATTCATGCGGATGGTGTGCAGATTTAACTAAAGAGGCTGAGAATTATTGGTGTTACCTCTCACTCTTCTTGCTATGGCAATTTATATCAATTCTGACCTTTTTCTTATAAATCAATATCCACTCTATCACCTCATCACAAATGATAAATTCTTGACCTAATGATTCTTTCAGGATGAACTCCCCCCTTTTCTCCATGCTTCAATATTAGAAACATAGTTCATAATCTCATATTTTGCTTCTGGGATTTTTCTTCAACTATATGATCACCCATACTCTTGTTAAATCTGGTGGTCTTCAGAAAAGAGTGGAGCTGAGAGGGGGATCCTGGGATGCTGACATTGATCTGTGTTTTGACTTGATTTGTATCTATATGAGATACAAATTATGGTTTATATACAGATATATACAGTATATTAGTTAATTATACTGTGCAATTATTATATGCCTTTTCTGCATGGTTAACAAAAAAAGATTTTTAAAAAGTAGTTAGATAAGGGGCGCCTGGGTGGCTCGGTTGAGTGTCTGACTCTTGGTTTTGGCTCAAGTCATGATCTCAGGGTGGTGAGATGGAGCCTGGCATAGGGCTCCCTGCTCAATGTAGGGTCGCTTGTACCTTTCCCTCCCTCCCTGCCCCTCCCCCGCTTGTGTGTGAGCTCTCTCTCTAAAATAAAATATTTTTTAAAGTAGCTAATTAATTCATATTTCTAACAATTTTTATGAAAATTATCTTGTGTTTCATATGTAGACCATTATATATTATCAATATATAATGACAATTGCATTTCTGATTTTCCTGATCTTTGTCTTTACTTCTCCAGTAGAACAGGCTTTGACCTCTACTATAAATGTCAAATAAAAAAATAATAGTATAAATCCTTTCCCTTGTATTTCTCTCCTAATAAAAGCTTTCATCATTCCCCTATTTTGAATAACGTTGATTCATAAGTTTTTCTGTAGATACCATTATCAGATTAAGGAGGTTCTCTTCCATTTCCAATGATTAAAAGTTATTTTTTGGTTTCCTGTTTAATTAGAATGGATGCTGAATTTACCAAACACTTTTTCTATATTTATTGAGATGTTCGTGTATTTTGTTCTTCTTTAATTGGTTAATGGGATGAGAACCTTTTATACATTTTCCGATGGAAAAATCATCTAATGACTGCTGGATTCATTGTGCCAATATTTTAAGTTCTTATATCCACATTCATGGGTAAAAAGATGCTCTAATGTGCCTTTCTTATCCTGTCTTCATCTGACTTTGTTATCAAATTAAATTAGCTTCACAGAATAAATTGGGGTGTAGTTCCCTCTATTTTGATATTCAGAGATTTTCAGGAGGGTTGGAATTGTTGGAGAATTGCCTATAAAACTGTCTTTACTTGGTGTTTCTTATAAGGGAAAATAGTAATTATTTTTGCAATTGCTTTAATTATTATGGGATTATTTAGATTTTTTATTTTTTATATATTTTAATAGGTTATATTTTCCTAGAAACATCGATTTCATCTAAGCTGTCAAATGATAGATATAAAATCATTTCATGGTATTCTCTTATTATGTTTTAATCTATACTAGATTGGTACTTATGTGCTTATTTTAATTCTCTTTTCCAAGAACCATCTTTTGACTTTCTTGGTTCTTTCCATTTTACCTTTGTTTTCTAATTTAACTATTCTACTTGTAGTTAGTGCCTTCCCACTATTTTATCTGGCGTAATTTTGTTGCATATTTCTTACCTTCTTTATTTGGACTCACTATTATCCTGCAGTCTCCATTCTTAATATAAGAACCTATATGTATAAATCAAAATATACAAAACCAAAAATTTTTGGTACATGGTTTATTCACTATCATCAATTTGTTAATATTTTAATTACTATGACTTTTTCTTTGGCCCATGGGTTACTTGTAAATGTACTTTAATTTGAAAATATATTAGAGATTAAACCCATCTTTTTTGTTCTAATTTCTAATTGTGTTGTGGCCAATAAGCATGATCTGTAATGGCGCCTGTTCTTTGAAATGCGTGAAGATGAGTTTATGACCTAGTTAGTACAGAAGCAATTTTTACAGATGTGCCATATAGCCTTTCTTTGTGCTGGGTACAAGGTATGTCCCTATGTCCAGTTAGACCAAGATGAGATTGTGTACTTCCAATCTTCTTGGCTTGTCAATAATTAGAAGACATGCTTGAGTGTTCCATTTTGATGGTGGATCTTTCTGTTTCTCAGTGGTTCTATTATTTTGCTCATCATCAACTTTAGAGCTATTTTATTAGGTACGTATATGTTTAGAAGTGCTGTAACTTCTAAAGAAATGGAATTTTTTGCCATTATATACTTAGCCTCCTCTGCCTAATGATGTGTTTCATCTTAAAATCTTTTTTTACAGTATAATATAGTCACACCAGTTTTTTTGTTTAGGCTAGTTTTTTTGCTGACACATACCTTTCCATCCTTCCATTTTCAAGCTATGTCCATATGTTTTGGGTGTCATTATGGTAAATAGCATAAAGTTCAAGGTTTTAAAAATCCAATCTGACTATTCATGTCTTATTAATTAATTTTAATACATTGGCCTTTTGGTATCTTTTAAATATTTGGTGTTTTTACCATTTAACCATTTTATATTTATTGCTGTGAGTATACTTTTTTTTATTGTATTAGTTTATTAGTTTATTCTCTTACTCCACTTCTCTCTCTTTCTGATTTGTAATTTATATACTCTAATTTTGACTGGTTATCCTTGAAATCTTGGCATGCATTCTTAAGATATTTAATTTAAAGCCATTATTTGGCATTTTTCCCTTCCCTTCCATTCTGTAGATTTAGTCTCTTGTACCTAGATGTTACTACCGCTGTTATATACAGAGCTTTCAGTTAGATATTTCTACATATTACCAGTTTATTGTTTTTGTAGACCATATATCCTTCTAGGATAATTTCCCTTTTCCTTACAGTGCAATTTTCACATTGTTCTTTGGATTTAGAGAATTCCACATCTCCTAAAACCCCCCTTTTACATTCCTAATCAGAATATTTTTTAAATATTCTAAGTTCACCAATTATCTTAGTAGTGTCAAAACCAATGGGCATTTTCTTTATATATTGCTTAATCTGTATTAGATATTTGACATTTCTACCTCCTTAAAGATCAATCCATCATGAGCTTTTGTGTATCAGCTCTCACTTGATTTTCATCTATCATTTTTAGTCACTTTTTGTTTAATATAATGCTTCTGGAACTCTACATGTTCCAAAAAAGTCAGGTTTCACATAGCTCTGGCCTAGGCTCTCTATTCTTTTCTTTTCTTTTTTTTTTTTTTTAAAGATTTTATTTATTTATTTGAGAGAGAGAATGAGAGACAGAGAGCATGAGAAGGAGGAAGGTCAGAGGGAGAAGCAGACTCCCTGCTGAGCAGGGAGCCCGATGGGGGACTCGATCCAGGGACTCCAGGATCATGACCTGAGCCGAAGGCAGTCGCTTAACCAACTGAGCCACCCAGGCGCCCCTCTCTATTCTTTTCATGTAACGAACACTTAAGTATATGTAGTTCCTGTTGAAATTTTTAAAATATAATATATAAAATATAACATATTATTCTTAGTCTAGATCTCTTTGATAAGATCCACACATATATCTTAAGTATGTCCTGAACATCTCCAATCAGATTAGTAAAAGCCACCACAGATTCAAAATTTCCACAACTGAACTTATTTTCCACCAAACTCTGCTTTTATTCCTCATCTCAGTGTATCATACCTTTACCCAGCTAACTAAATAATCCAGAATCTTAGGATTTATTCTACATGCCCTCTTATCTCTCCAGTCCAGGGTGATAAACCAACAAGTTATCTCCAGTCATACACTGTCTCTCCCTCCCCATTCCCATTGCCCCGACCTCCTTCCGGGATGACAGCATACTCTCCTCACTGACTGACCTCTGGCCACACTGGCCACCCCATAACTGTAACTTCCATGCTGCACCCCAGGTATTCTCTAAAAACGTAAGCTTTTCAATGGCTCCTACCACCTAACAGAAATGAAGTTTGGCTTGGATCTCTTAATAATTGACATGTTACCTTAATTAGTTACCAATATTTAAAAATTATAGTTTACTTACCTTCCAGATTTAAGCACCTCTTGACAACTTGGGTGGCCTGGCAGTGCTGGCCCTCTAATTCCTCCATGGCAACATTAGGCTGGACAGATGAGCAGTTGCCCAAATTTCACCGAGCTTGTATGTCACTTAATAAGTGGTCTCTGATTTAAAGACTAAAACCAGAGCTCTGTGACTTAGAAAACAGAGTACTTGGTACTATGGAAGCTATCTAACTTTCTGTCCTTACTGCTCACACGGTTTCACATGCTTTCTTTCAACTCTGCCTAAAGGTACCAAGAACTTTTTGTTCAAACACGCCATGATATAGGATACATCAGTACCTTCAGACTTGCTGCTGATTTTGCCTAGAATGTCCCTCCCTCTTGTCTCCATCTAGTTAATTACTATTCCATTTTTAAAATTCAAGTCAAGGGGCACCTGGGTGGCTCAGTTAAGCGTCTGCCTTTGGCTCAGGTCATGATCCCAGGGTCCTTGGAACTCAGTATTATGACCCACCCAGATAATCCAAGATGATCTTTTCTCATCTCAAAGTCCCTAATTTAATGACATCAATAAAGTTCTGTTCCTCAAATAAATGCACATTCACAGGTTCTGGGAATTAGGAAGTGGGCATATCTTTTCAGGCCACCATTCAAATTAGTCCCTTTTAAGTGTGACAAAATGAGAAGTTATGGTTCATTTACCTTAGCTTCCCATAAATTTAAAATAATTTAGTACTAAACATGAAAAAAGAAAAAAAAAAAATAAGAGTGATCTACCACCCTGATGTCCACAAATCATTCTTTGGCTAATTGCTGTTCAATTCCTAGAACACAAATATCTTCCTTTTTAGAGTAAATATCAATTATTACACACAACATAAACATTTGCTATGTACAATGAGACAGAAACATTCATATTGGATTTTTTTTCTAACAACAACAACAAAATTTTAAATATGTTTTCTGAGGTGCAAATCTTGCGTAAAGGCAAATAGAAGTATATAGGACTGCAGTAGGGGAAATTCTAAAGTCAATGATAGAAATTCAGAAGTTCATAATAAATATATTATTCATATTGTTGTTATGAAATTTGTTGTTGAAATGAAAAATTATGAAAACTATTTTTTTTAAGAAAACTACCTGTTTTTTTCTCTCTACATTTGTCTGTGTCTTCATTTCATTAACACTGAGTTCCAACCACTGCTAAACTTTTATTGTACGGTCATATTATAATTTGGGAGTTTTTTGTTAATGTCACTAAGACAAATCTGAGAGGGAAAACTTGATCATTAAAATAATTTTAAGAAAAATATATAAATAGAATATGAGCATAATAGTTATTTGAATTAGCTTTTTATGTTATTTCCTAATTTCTCCTTAGACAGTTTAGCTGTTGTGATATTGTGATTTATAAAAAAATATATGTATTTGGTCATTCAGACAACCAAAATCTATTTGTTCATTGTCCACAGTTCCTGGCTCTCAGCTCCTTGGAATTTCCTGAAGTGATAAGAGCAATGAGGGCATCTTTTGTCATCATATTTGGTCTCTTGCCTTCAGTTCCTGAAATTGCTTCAGAGCCATAAAGGTGAAATGGGGGGTCTTGTTATTCATAACAAGCTCCTTTCCACCACAACTGGATTTACGTTAGTGAGGTGACTTGTGGAAGGCAGGTAAGGATGGGGCTGGTTGCCCCATGGCTGGACAGGGAAACCAACCATGAATATAGGAGTGGAACTTTCAGTCCCCACCCCCGATTTCCAGGGAGGGGAGAAAGGCTGGAGGTTGAATCAGTCACCAACGGCCAATGATTTAATCAATCATGCCTATGTGATGAAACCTTCATAAAAACCTAAAAGGAGGGGGTTCAGAGTTTCCATGTGCCACAGTGCCAGGCCCCAAGCTCCACAGGGATAGAAGCTCCTTTGTTCAGGACCTCACGCTATGTATCTCTCCATCTGGCTATTGATTCATATCCTTCAATATCCCTTGTAATAAATCAGTAATCTAGTAAATAAACAGGTTTCTCTGAGTTCCGAGAGGTGCTCTAGCAAATTAATGGAAGGCAAGGAGGAGGTTGTGGGAACCTCTGATTTATGGCCAGTCCGAAGTAGAGGTAACAACCCGGACTTGACATTGGTGCCCTGAGTTGGAGAGGAGTTGTTGGGTCCTCCAATTTGTAGCCATAGGTCAGAAGCGCAGGTAACAACTGGGGTTTGCGCCTGGCCTGTGATGTGGAGAGCAGTCCTGTGGGACTGAACCCTTCACCTGTGGGATCTGATGTTCTCTTTCCAGGTGGAGAGTGTCAGAACCGAATTCGCAGACACCCTGCTGGTGTCTTTGCCTCTTGGTGCTCTCCTGCGGGTGCCCTGGGAATGTTTCCTCGGGTGTTTGGGTGAAACCAATCCAGCAGACTTGCCCCACCCGTATCTGTATATAAAAGAGAGAGTTAACGATCCTCCTCCATTTTTAGGTAACATAGAAGCGCTGAGTACTTCCTGCAAGTTGGGGTCTGTAAATATTTTAGATACGGTGTCTTGCTTAATCTCAGAGGCACCACAGAGATAAGCATGACCTCCCGTTTTACAAATGAGGGCAGTGAGACTCTGAGACAGCTGTTTTCAACAGAACATGCTGGTGGCGCCACATGGATTTCAGTGTGCTTGTCCGGAAGTTCACACATGTAAACAATTCACTGTATAATGGTAGCTGTCCAACTTTAAATATATATAAAAACTTTTTGGATGTTGACAAGTAATGTCAACATTACTTGCTAACCTGCTAACACAAACTTTTTTTTAAAAAGATCTTATTTGAGATAGTGAGCGAGAGAGAAAGAGAGCATGAGTGGTGTGGGGGCAAAGGCAGAGGGAGAAGCAGGCTCCCCACTGAGCAGGGAGCCCGACGTGGGGGGCTCGATCCCAGGACCCTGGGATCATGACCTGACCCAAAGGCAGACGCTTAACCGACTGAGCCACCCAGGCACCCAAAAAACTTTTTTCTAGCATGTAAATCTCTATGGGAATTGAAAAGCCTCTCATACACCTCAATCAAATTCTTCGTGTGATCTGGACAATTTAAAAGTTGCTTCGACTTTGGTAATTAAAGATTTCAAGATTTTTTTTTTTTAAGATTTTATTTATTTATTTGAGACAGAGAGAATGAGAGAGAGAGAGCACATGAGAGGGGGGAGGGCCAGAGGGAGAAGCAGACTCCCCGCCGAGCAGGGAGCCAGATGCGGGACTCGATCCAGGGACTCCAGGATCATGACCTGAGCCGAAGGCAGTCGCTTAACCAACTGAGCCACCCAGGCGCCCAGATTTCAAGATTTTATTATCATCATTTCACATCACAATCCTCTTTCCATTCTCTCTTTAGCAAGAATCATGTAAAGGCCTGATGAAAATTTTATCTTACTGAAAGGTTTTTAAATTTTTTTTACACTTAAAAATGTAGAAAGCAACTTCTGTAAAGGATTAAAACTTAAAAGTGGAAACACTTTGTGTTTGATTAAATAATGGTGAATAAGTTATGAAATAATTTCTAGGGGCGTCTGGGTGGCTCAGTCAGTTAAGCATCTGTCTTCGGCTCAGGTATTGAACTCGGTGTCCTGGGATCAAGCCCCGCATCGGGCTCTCTGATCATCGGGGAGCCTGCTTCTCCCTCTGTGCTCTGTCTCTCAAATAAATAAATAAGAATCTTAAAAAAAAAAAAAGAAAGAAAGAAAGAATTTCTAAAGGGAGATTAATATAGAAGAGGTACGACTTTTATACTTGTTTGAGGCCCTCCGTGAATTTAGTGCCAATGTTACTAATTTAACTGGTGATTTAAGGATCCAACCCCATTAGGTCTTTGGTATTTTTGCATTATTGGCCATATATTATAGTTACCATTATTGAGAGGCTACTATGAGTCAGGCACTGGCCAAATTTTTTACTTTTTGATCTCATTTAATCCTCTCCACACTCAGAAGTAACTGTCATCACCATTTTACAGATGAAGAAACTGGGACTCGTTAGTAATAGATCACATGTATTGAGCATTTGCTGTATTTTACCATTTCTCCTTGTGGCTGTGACCACATTTAATCCTTGTAACAAACCTGTGAGGTAGCTAGAGTTACTTCTATGCCTATTTTACAGATGAGGGAATTAAGACTCAAAGAGTTTGTTAACTTGTCCACAATCAGAGAGCCAATGCATACTGAAGCCAAGATTCTTCAGGCCCTTGCTCTCCTGGCAAAGGAGGGAGGGAGGATGACAGCCACCATGTAATGCAAAGTGTGAATTTCCCACCCAGGCAAGATGGTGGGGTGAGGTAAGTCATGACAGCGATCTTCATTCAGAATGCTCAGAAGCGGGTGCCTGGGCGGCTCAGTCAGTTACGTGGCCAACTCTTCTGCTCAGGCCACGGCAGGCTCTGCACTCAGCAGGAGTCTGCTTGACATTCTCTCTCCCCCCCCTCTGCCCCTCCCCACCCCATTCTCTCTAAAATAAATAAATAAATCTTTTTAAAAAAATGTTCAGAAGTTTCCCCAGGAAAAGGAAGTTGATCTCTTCAGGGTGGACCCAAGAGGGCAGAGCTAGCATCCCAAGACCTGACTTCTCTCTTAAAGGAAGAATTTTAATACAACAGCTGTCAAGGAGTGGTTTCAGTAAGAAGTGGATTCCTTTCCACCAGCATGTGGTTCTCCACGTTTAACCTGCTCACTGATCACCCAGGGAGCTTGTTTTTACAAAGCAGATACGCAAGACCTTTTCCCAGAGATTCTCAGTAAGTGTGAAGCAGGCCCCTGGGAGCCGAATTTATAAATAAATGCTCCTGGGTGAACCTGTTGCAGGTGATCTAGAACAACACTGGGAAATACTGAATAGGCCACACGTGGCAACCTTCTCATTCGAGAGGGGATTCCTTTATTATAGGGGAGGTTGGACTGGATGTTCCTAAGTTACCTTCAGAGCTGCTGAAACCAGAACCAGAAAGATAAAATGTTGAGCTGCTAGGAATGTGATAAGATGGGCTGAAAACTTCTGTGAGCTAACTACTCCACTTGGAAAAAAAAAAAAAGCTGTATCGCCATCTGGGGGGCTGCCTAAAAGTCTCTTATTTACACTCGACCCTAAAATCATAGAATGATTTTCTCATTTAATTCTGATACCTTCCACTCTACAGACCTGGAATCAGACTCAGAAAGGCTAGGGAATGCACAACACAGCCTACGCCCACATTCAGCAATTCCCAGGGTGCTGCTTCTCGTAGGCTTGAATTGCCCAAGACTAAGATTATGCTTATCAATTACAAATGTTCCAAGGTTTCTTCCAGCAAGCAATTAGGAGGTTTAAGTTCTGGGCAGCTGTCACAGTGAAACAAAGTTCCCAGATACTTCGGTACTATGCTTCTCGAAGGACAGGGCACCGCATTAAAAACGCGGAATTCTTGGCTCTGTCTTTTGCCCATAGCTATGGATCGACAATGGGACCGTGGATGTTTCGCACCCTGTGGTCTCTGTCCCAAGCCCAGCTAGGTCCCACACGGAAGCCTCACATGTGTGCATCTGATTAGCAAAACCTAAATCACGTCTGAATCTCTGACTGTAGTTCAGTTAGGAAAATGTGGTGTTCACATTCATTGTAGGTTTTCACTTTCTAGCCTCTGTTACCCAGGAAGGCATATTAGGGGAAAAGAAAAGAAAAGCAAAAGTTGGGATGGATGCTGAGCAAACCAATCAGAATCTTATCACGTATATCTATCCCCCTTGACCATTCTTCCCAAACCCTCCTCCCTTACCTCTAGACTACAGTCCTATATCTGGAAAGAGGTGTCCCTTCTGTCTCTGCTTCCTCTCCTCTGACTCATTCCTTAACTCACACAGTATGATCGCATCCCCCCTCATATCACTTCTTAGCACATGACCTTTTCCACCTCCTTGCTTTGTCTCCCCCCACCCCAACCCATCCCCCTTCCACTCCTATGTAGCATCTGCCAAGTTCTGCATTTAGCACCTCACTGCCTCAGTCTGTGTACTCTGCCTGGGTGGTCCTGTCCACTTGTGTGGCATATCTACCATATGCAGATAATCCCCCGAAGTGTAACTCCAGCCATAAAATTTTTCCCAAAGAACACACCCAGGTTTCCAGTTCATCCTGAGTGTCCGCCTAAAGATCACAAGCACCTCAAACTCGACATCTCTAATACAAAATTCATCACTTACTTAGAAAATTTGTTCTTCCCTCTGCATCCTCTGTGTATGTAAACTGCGCAACTACCCACTTGCCAAAGATAGAGCCCCGAAGTCGACTGGATTCTTCTCTTTCCCTTTCAGTTCTTACATTCAAATGGTCTCTAAGGCCCATAAATTCAGTGGAATCCTTTTACCTGAGTTCCTGAGCTTAATAAGTGCTCTCTAAAGAAAGATCTCAGACATGTTCATTCTAGCACTTTATTGGAAATTGGTTGTATACATCAATGAAGTCAGACCAAAGTCAAAGCATCACTTCCACATAATATTCTGATATCTGTGCTATCTTTTTACATAACTTAATACATCCCAAGATACTCCTGATTTTGGTCAAGGAGCTTGAGTGGTCCAGAAATCTCTCTCTATAAATATAGATCATAGCATCTAAAATAACCATTGTTTTTGAGTTAGTTCCAACAGTCCGGGAACATCTCTTAAAATCTGTAGCTTAGACTGGCTGCAGTGCTTGCTGGTGGGAGGGAATGAAGGGCTTACACTTCACACCATGGAGCTAGTTACAGCGGGTGCTGGGGCGGCGGGGACAGAGCTCCTCGAGTGTGGGGCACACAAGTGGGTGGGGGTTGGACATCCTGAAAGCTGCCCAGGCCACTCAGCCACCCTGTGTTTTCCAACATTGCTTGAGTGTCAAAGTGAGGAGACTCCAATGTAGAAAGAAGCCCATCACCCCAGGTCCCTTGGCACTGCCAAGAAATGGCACAGCCTCCTCTAGATTGTTATAGGGGTAGATGTTCTGGCACAGAGAAGGTCCTGGGAAGTCCCACCCATCTCCCTCCCCCTGCCACGCTCAATTCCCTCCAAATTCCATAACTTGAGGGAGTGGCACCACAAAGAAAATGACTTTGAGCCAAAGTGCTGCTGGCTCCTTGGAATGAGGACAGGGTGCCTTTGCTTCGTTTGACCTGGGGGGCACCGGCGAAGGCTGCTCTGCCCCCAGCATCTTCCTCGCCCCCCTGAAGGCCAGCGTCAGCGATCAGGTACTTTGGTTCTTCGAAGCTTCTCAGCATTTAGCAATAGCACCTGTGTATCTGTGGTGGGCTTTACTGCTCACAATCACCAACAGCTTTAACCCCCACCAAGTCATTGGTTCTTGCAACCCTATGAGGTAGGAAGGGCAGGGATCATGATCCCCATTTAAAAGAGAAGGAACCTGGAACCCACAGAATTAGGTCCCTTGCCTGAACTCACACAGCTGGCTGGTGGCAAAATCCAAACAGAACCCCAGTCTCCTCTCACGCGGCAGGCTCCCGAGGCCACACTCCAAAGCCCCTCCTGCTGCTTTTCCGAGAAGGAAGAAGTGGGGGGAGGGGACACCATCCACATCACTCCCTTGCCCCTCTTAGGAGATCTGATCTCAGACGGCTCCACTGAGGACAGGATGAGTCCGCATGCGATAGAGAATGACTGCAGTGGCCGGACACAGCAACAGGGAGGTCATGATGACAATGGTGGCCAGGATGATGAGGACAATGACCCAGATATCCAGGATGTGCTTGGGGAGCGTGGCTTCCACCGGGACCTGGCTGACGGCGTCCATGCTGCTTCACTCTGTGACAGACAGGAAAGAGGAAGTCACTATCTTGCACCCTCTCCGGGAGTCAGAAGCTTGCATCCCTTACCACTTCCGTGCTCTTCAGGTTACCTGACGGATACGAATAATGGGCTCACTTACCGAGGGCTTCCTACGGGCCAGGCCCCACGCTAGGCACTTTCTGTGTATTAACTCACTTAGCCCTCCCTTCAACCACCACCTCCATGAGGCGGTCAGCCTTTTGTATTTCTTGGACTTTATCTTCAGTTATTTCCATTTTACAGATGAGGACCCTAAAGCCTTTACAGATGTAGTTAATTTGCCCAAGGAAGTGAAGCCAGATGCTTGGGACTCCAGAGCCTGCATGTTTAACTATTAAACTATCACACTACCAGTCTGGCCCCTCATCTGTTAATTTGTCTTTGGTCCTGTGCCCCTTCTCCCATTCTCCTGGTAATAAAACCTGCTCTTTTCTGTGGAGAACCTACCTATTCTGTGTGGTTTAGTGAAGGCGCTCACCTGAGCACAAGGGTAGATATGTGCTCTAGGCTTGGCCATCACTAATCATAGCCTCAATTCAGGGCTGGGCAAGTGACCCTGGCCGAGGCAGCCCAAGTCCTCCCAGGGCATTGGTTAAGATGATTCTTTCTGCTGGGGACTGCTCAACCAAAAGGATGTGAGTCTGGAAAGGACGGGCAGGGTGCTGTCTCACCCACGTGTGGATAGCCCATCTTTGAGACGGGAGGAGAAATGGAGGCTTCAGGACCCGAACCCCATGCAGTCTGATGCCACCGGCAATCCTGGACACCCCAGACACAGAAGCGAATCATTCCCTGCCTGTAAGCCGGAGTCAGCGTGGCTTCTCCCACTTAACACCTAAGAGTTCTGATGGATAAGAGGTAAACCGGTTGTTCCCAAACTTTTTCAATTCACAGCACCCTTAGTGTTTTAGTACATTTTACAGCTCTGCGGGCCCAGAGGAATACCTAGCAGTTCCATTTATTATGGAGTTAGCTTCAAACAAGTCAGTAAGCATTTATGTCCTAACAGAGTAGTAGCTGCTTGAAAAAAAATCATACAAATTGGAAAAAAGAAAATATTTTTATTTCATTCTTCACCAGTTACTTACTAATGGGACATGGGCAGTGGGCAGACACTGCACCACTTTGCAGACTCTGGGGTCAGATCGGACAATGCCACGCCCACTGCCCACTGCACGTTCATTTGTGCGCACCACCTGCTGCATCCTGGCAGCCACCAAAAACTCAGCTTCACGAAACAGAGCATCGCCAAAGGGAATGCACTATGGTTCACGTTAAACTGTAAACTTTCTCGAGCTAGTCGTTTGCACAGTGTGGGAGGGATGTCAAAAATGTTACAGATCCTGCGGCCGCCATACACTTTTCCAATGAGTTCACTGTGGCTCCCAGGGCTCAGTGTACAACTTGGGAACGAACCACAGACCTAACCCATTCCCTGCCCAGAGGGCACAAGGCTGGAACAAACACTCTGCTGTGGTTCCTTCTAGATCTGAGATCTGAGATCTGTATTTCTGTGATTCTAGGTCCCAAACAAAATTTCCAATTCTAGTCCAATGCCCTGCTTTGTCCTAATCAATACCTTCTCCTTTCTAATGCCTTTGGCTCCATGCCCACTGCTGCCCCGCTAAGTAAGCTGCTGACGGCCATATCCAAGGCAAAGCCTCCAAGATATACACACAGGGATGTTCATTTCTGCATTGTTTGTTACAGCAACCAATGCAACAAGTGTCCATAATAGTAATATAGTGTATATCCATATATTGGTACACCATTCACTCATTTAACAAATATTTAGTGCTTGCTATTCACCAAGTATTGTTCCAAGTGTGTTACAAATATTAACGTATTTAATAGTTACTAAAAAGAATGATGATCTACAGTGAGTTCTGAACATTCTAAGTGGGGGGAAAAGTACAGTACAGAATAATGTGCATAGGATTATTCGTCTGGCTCAGATTTTGTAGAATTAAGTAGACAGATGGGGGATGATACATAAATGTAAAATCATTTATGAGCAGAATCCAAAGAGTTAAATAGTGATTACCTGGGGGCCAGACTAGGAGTGGGAGAAGCTTTTGCTTCTCATTCTTCATGTTTTCACGCTGTTTGAATTTTCTAAACATGAGCGTGTCTTACATTTAATTTTCTTAAGCCCAGTGGATTGAGGGGAAAATGGTCCAATAAAATTCAAGTATGAGCCTAGATCAAGTGGTCACCAAATGCCCTATACTGTGTCAAGTGAGAACCATCTTAGGACAGTATTAAAAAACACTAATTTCTGGGTCCCATTATAGACTTACTGAATTAGACTCAAGAAGGGACAGGAGGAGGCCGTTTTTCCCAATACGCAGCCAGCTTTGGGAACCCCCGGACCCACGGATCTCTAAGGCTGCTACGACTCTCTCCAGCACTGTGATTTGGTAACTGATTCCCAGGTGCTCTGCAGCCAGTGTGGTCAGACCTAGGCAAGGCCCAGGATGAAGGAGAAGCCTCTGGCAAGGCTCCCGAGGAGACCAGGACTTTCAGGCTAGGGCTTGCCGAAGAGGGAGAGGCCGAGGAGGCTGGCCCTGCCTCAGCCCTGGAAATGTGATCACTTACTCCAAGTCCAAGGCTCAGAAGCATGAGTCACAGGAGCCTTGCACTGTTAAGGAAGGACAGAGGAGGCAGAAATCATTCTTTGTGGTCTCCTGATTACATCAACAGCTAGCTTGCCCTGGGCCAAAAGAACCCCACGAAAGCCCTTTCTGGTAAATCCATGAACATCAAAGAGTTTCCGAGACTCCAAATGCCAGGAATAATTTCCCTGGCTGACTTTTATATGGAAAACCTGTCATTTACAGGAACTCAGGCTTCAGGGCTCATTCACCATCACGAATCACAGAAGCTACACCAGCCTTATTTCACAGATGGCGGAACGGAGGTCCGGAGGTCTTTCCCCACCTTCAACCCCACCTTCTTCCAGAATAATCATTCAAAGACATAAATCCAATCAAGTCGCTGCCTAAACAACACAAAACAGAATAGAACAAGTAGATGAATAAATGAAACTTCTTCTGTGTACTGCAATGCACTCTAGATTGTACTCTTTTGCACATGGCGTTACTTAAAACCCTGATCACAAAAACAGATAAACACAGAGCTGCTCTAGAATGCCAGGGAGGAGGCAAAGGAGGGGTCTGGGGGTCCCAGCCAGCGAGGCTGGATAAATATCCTTAGAGGCCCTAAGCACTAGAGATTAGGATGCTCACCCCCTTCCCACATACAATTCAAACTAAAAGCAATACTAAACCGTAACACATAAAACTAATTTTCCCAGGTGTTATTTTGGTGTCCCTGCTTAGCACAGCCTGTTCGCTTGGTACAGTACAGCTGTTCAGCTTCCCCTGAACCCCCTGGACTCCTCAAAACACAGTCTGAAAACCACAGGTTATGATGTTCTCCAAGGGCCCTCTCAGCGCCACTACTGTTCCAGAGGGCTCTAAGGCTGGCCATGAACGTGACCAGGTGTCCGAACACACAGGGAGCTCTCGCTCCTTGTTTCAACCTTCTCAGTCTTCAAACGTGTCCCCTCCGACGGGCTGTTCCTTCCCCTGGAACACCTCTCCCCACCGTGAAAGAAAAGTTGTGTCCCCAAAATAAGAACTACGTAGAGCATATGTTCAGCATCTTCAATGGCACGCTGGAAAGTTTTCCTTGAGAAAAAGCAGGACTCGGGCTTCTGCCAGCTGACTTGTGTTTGACCTCTATCTGGCATCCGGGTGCATGGCTTCTTGCGAGTACATAAAACCCTGTTTCTTGGCACATCTAATTAATCACCACAGATCAAGCTGCTTGTCATTTGCTTTGCAGATACACTACTTGTTATTTCTGATTAATGGGTCATGTCAGACTGTGGCCCAAACCATCCATATCACAGATTTAACCTTATCACAGATAAAAATGGGATTTTTTTATGACCATGGGAGGTGAAACAGCAGTCAGGCCTAAACTCCTGTCAATTTAAACTGGCATACTTTATCTCCTGATGACCTCACTAAATGAATAAATAAACGCCGACATATGTTCTATATAAGTTTGTCTAAGAAGCTGCGTTAACACCAGTCTGAGCTGACAAGCAAAAAAGCCACGGTATCACCAGCCACTGACGCCGTGGGCCCTACACCACCTGCCCTGCGAGAGGCCAGTTTTCATAAGCAACTGAAAACCTTTTTGGGGAAAAAAAAAAAATCATTGTTCCAACCAATTCTATCATATGGCCAATTTTCTAGCGCCAACAAAAAAATATATAAATTTCAGAAATTAAAATTTCCTGCAAGTCAGTAGTTTTAGAATAATTGAATCCAAGGTGACTAATCCGTGCTATCTATCCGCCTTTCAATCATGAGAATCACTCCCTAGCAAGCAGCTCTCACCCTCCGACAAAGTAATATTGGTTCTGGCTGAGCACCATCAGGACAAGTAACTCTGTCCAGGATATTCGTTCATTCATTCATTCATTCATTCATTCATTCAGTACTTGCTATATACAAGATACTCCCTTAGGAATTACTGTTATTTACTCAGAAGATATAACTCACTTCCAAGAAGCACAGAGAAGTTAAGTACCCCTCCTCTTATTTCCTCAAAAACAGGATCACACAAGCGGCATTTAACAAATACCAAGTGCAAAGTACTGTGCGAGGCCTCGTCCCACACATTAACTTACTTAACCTTCACAATAATCCTGGGTTGGATATATTATTTTACAGATGTGGAAATGAAAGCCAAGGGAGGTTAACTGGCTGGTGATTATAAAGCGAAGTAACTGACATTCAAACTCAGGTCTCCTGACCCTATGTTCATCTCCAAAGCCTCCACACAGACCCAGGAGTAAGATCATGGAATATGCCAGATCCAAAGTCCAGGTCAGACTCATTGCTTTCGGCCAAAGGCACTCTGGATTTAGAGAATTAAGAAAAGATATGCAGTCTATAACTAGAGATACCAAAAGATAAAATGATTTTTAATTTTTCTGAACCTAATTTCAGAATTATAAGGAGAAACAGATGAAGCCACAGTTACAGTGGGGGAGTTCAACACAATTCTCTTAAATACTGATAGAACAAAAAGTGTTTTAAAATCAGCTAAGAACATAGAAGATTTTTTAAATTAATAGTTTTCTATAATGTATGATTTCAAATAGAAAGGAGCAAAACTAATTATAAAAAGTTAACATTTAAATTATTTCCTCTGGGAATAATTTTTATATATTAATATATATATTAAATTTAATATTTAAAATATAATGAGAATATATATTATGCTATATTTTATATATATATAAAATTCTCAATTATGTAGTAATATATATTCATTTAATGGTATTGGAAAAAAATAACTTTGAGGATAATTACATGAGAATAAAGGGAAGCACAATATACAACATTTAAAAAACAAGTTCAAAACAGAATAGTTTTAGTGTAAGAACAAATAGTTTTTAGAACTGATTTCAAATGTTAAGTCATTTGACCTAACTCACAAAACAGAAAGTTGGCTCTAGTATGCTCCCGTCAGAACTGTAAAGAGGATATTTCTATAAAGCAATTGTGGTAAGTAGAACTCTAAGATGACCCCCATAATCTCAGTTCCCTGGTGCTACCCCTGGGATTGGGTTAGGTCACATAACAAATGTGAAGGGATTTTGCAGATGTAGTTAAGGTTCCAGATCCCCTGACTTTAAAGTAAACAAAAAGAGCATCCTGGGTGGGCCTGACCTAATCAGGTGAAAGTTCTTTAAAAGAGGGCTAAAGCTTTCCCTGGGGTCAAAGACATGGCTCTGCTGGCCTTGAGTTGCAAGAAACAAATCTGCCAACAACCTGAATGAGCTTGCAGGCACAGTCTTTCCTAATTGATCCTCCAGATGCAAATGCAACTTGGCTGATACCTTGACTGAAGTTTTGTAAGGACCCAACGAGGTTGTGTTTGAACCCAGGGAAACTGTGAGATCAGTGAATGTATTTTTAAGCCACCAAATCTGTGCTAATTTGTTATGGCAGCAACAGAAAACTAAATCAGCAATACTATTTCGTCCTGGGTTTGTTCTGTGGAGAAGAAATCCCTACAAAGTAATGGCATTCTAGACATCTACATAGAATTTAGACACTATCTAGCTTAAGCCACACAGCCTCCTTCCCATTTTACAGGTGAAGGAAATGACTTGCCCAAGGTCACACAGCAGGTTAAGGGCAGGACTGAGGGGAGAACTCGGGCCTCCTGATCTGCGCGCTCTTTTCAAATGCCATTGCTCTCCTGTTTGAGATGGGAGCCGGGAGAAAGTAAGGAGTCTGGCTGGAGAAGGCAGCGGGAGGGACGGGCTTCTTGATTCTACCTCTTTACTGTGTAAAAGCCATAGGGGCCTTGAGGCCCAGAGCCCGAGGCCACATCACAGTAGGTGGGACAGGTGAGGTGGTTTTCCAGGGCCACACACACACCCCTCAACCAAAAATGAGTCCTGTCAGAATCACTGGAGAATGCAGTTCCATCCCTTTGGCTCAAGGCCCGAATGCAAATGAATCTAGAGAAGAAGGTAGTGGTGAAGACTGTAACTTAGCATCCCTCACCGTGAGACCGACAGGGAAGAGGAAGAGACACTGGCATCTGACTGGTCGTGGGGGACCCCACAAGGTGGGGCAAAGCGCCATGCGTCTGGGATGAAGGACTGGACCCCGTGCCTGGCTTCCGGCTCTGCTGAGGCCCGGACTTCAGCCAGCACAGCGCCTTCTCCTCACAGAACGCGCCCCCTCTCTACTCAGTGGCAGGGGCACTGAATACACGTTTCTTAACTCAACCGCTCCCCCCCGACCCCCCCCCCCCCCGGAGCTCCTGGATGCTGGTTGGGCGAGGGGAGTACATGGGAACGGAGGGAATACTTGGAAACAGTGGGGAAGTCTCCCCTCTACACTCCCCTCTACAGCGTTAAGAGCGAGCCCCAGCTCAGAGGCCAGCTGGCTTGGGTTTCAATGTGGCTCCACCACTTTCTAGCTGACCTATCTTGGGTAAGTTATCAAACTTCCTAATGCTTCCATTTATTCAGCTGAAAACAAAAACAAAAATGGGCAAATAATAGCATCTGCCCTGTAGGGTGAGTAGAATTCCATGAGAGGATCACACATAGTACTGGGCAGTATTCTGACACACGATGGGCACCCCACAAACGTCCATTCCATGATCAGTAATTCCTGGCTGCAGGGATCACGCACCTGAGCAAATAGCCTCCCCTCCCCGCCCCGACAACCCAGTTAGAATTTGTTAGTATCCCTGACTTGGCACATGTCTTCACTTTATCAACAAAGATGATAGAGGCTTAATCCAAAT
Organism: Mirounga angustirostris; assembly: GCF_029215605.1. Taxonomy (NCBI): domain Eukaryota; kingdom Metazoa; phylum Chordata; class Mammalia; order Carnivora; family Phocidae; genus Mirounga; species Mirounga angustirostris. Next base: position 112,173,631 of record NW_026991715.1, read on the forward strand.
TAATGAATTTTTTTTTAATCAACCAATGACATGGTTGATTAACCTGACGGATTCCTCCAGGCTGAGGATGAAACACGGATGGCGCTGTGATTCCCACTGGGCATTGAGGAGTGGGGGTAGAGATGGAGATGTTTGCCCCTAAGAAGCTCACCCTCTTCTGCAGGAAAAAGACATCACGTAGAACTGCTAGTTGCAATACAAGGCAGGGCACTCCTACACTGAAGGTGCAAACCACATGCTCTTGGAGAAGAGGAAGTGGAAAGAGAAAGAGTGCCGGTAAGACAATCTTGATCTGAATCCTGCTTTCCATCCTTATCAACAGTGTGACTTGGGGCAAGTTACTTAAAATCTCTAAACCTCAGTCTTCTCATCTTTACAATAAGGACACTAAGAGCATTATATTGCACCCTACTTTTGTGAGGATAAAGCGAGACAATAGGTACATAGTCCTGAAACATAACAGATGCTCAAAACAATATTCGTCTTCATTCCTTTGTTCTTGTCTAAGTAAAACACAACACTTTAAAAAGACGGGGGACTTTGATGTAGGCTTTGAAGAGAAGTAGGTGTTCAAAAGGAAAAAAATAAAGGGAGAGGCAGGATGAGTAGAACAGATACATCAACAAAGCCCAGAGCTGGTAAGATATAGCGCCTGCCGGGGCATCCGGGGCATCCGTAGTCCTTGCGGCTCTGGCAAGAGGCTTACCCTTTCTAAGCTTCCGTTTCATCTGTCAAATGGAAACAGGACTACTTCATTGGGATGCCGTGGGATCTGAATGAGCTAATGTACACACTTACTTTGGACCATGCCTGGTGCACAGTAAGGACTTCATCCATGTTAAACTGAGCTGGCGGACACAGCCCAGCTCCTAAATTCAGAGCGTTCAGAGCCCCACCACTATTTGGGGCGCCATGACCGCTCCGAGGCTGATCTAGGAAAGCGCAGGGATAGTTTCATCCACACGGAGAACCTTTGAGAGTCTGTCCTGGCTTTGATCTTCCACAGGAAAAGCACACCCTGCACTTCTGAGCGGCAGCTAGCAGTTGACTTTTGAGGGATTGCCCGTGGTTATCCAACCGGTTTTACCACCAAGGAGCTCACTGAGGAAGAAGGCAATAAAAGAAATGACTTCCTGCTGGCTGGCAAGCTTAATTATCCCCATGTGGGAGAGAAAGCAGACCGAGGCAGGTGGCTTCCTGCAGGTGTGGCCTGGCACGGAGGCCGGAGAGGGGGCAGTGAGCCCAGCTCTGAGTCACCGGCGCAGGGGCCATCTCTTCGGGCATTCTGCCAAATGGGGAGAATGAGGCTGATTGTTCCCACCCAGGGAGCAGACTCAGGGGCTTACCAGCATCACTCCGCTGATAGGACCCCTTCCGAAGGCTCTACCCTCAGAAGGAGCTGGTGCAATCACCCGAGAAGAATGGAGCATCGAGGCCAGACAGAGAAAGCAAGTCAAGTTCCGAGAAGAGGCCCCACTGGCCCCTTACTAGCCTGGGGTAACTAATGTCCTGATCAGACTTTTGTGCTTGCTGTTCCCTCTTCTTAGAATGCTCTTCCCCGCAGATCTTGCTTTTCAACAACCACTGTCTCAGTGTCCAGGACCTCAACTTAAATGTCACCTCTTTGGAAAAGCCTTTTTCTAGAATCACCTTGTTAAATCACTACCCTCGTCCAGCCGCCATTCTCTATCTCAGACCTTGTTTTAATGTCTTCAGACACTTTTCACAACTTAAAATTAGCTTGTTTGTTTGCGTGTGTATGTGGTTTTTTTGGCCACCTTTGCCCACTCAAATGCAAGCACAAGGAGAGCAGAAGGCTTGCCTCCCGTTCCCAGCCGTACCCTCGGCACAGCTCTCGGGCCCTGGCACACAGGACGGGCCCAATAAACCCAAGATGGGTGAGGGAATGAACACAGACAGATGGGAGGACTTCAGATCTGAGCTGAGTTGGAACTTAGCTGTCCGGAAAGGATCCTCGCCCCATGATCTTAAAAGTCAGAATCCCATCTCTAAAACAAAATGCATCCTCTGACTCGATCATTTTCTGGGCTCTCTATACACTCAGGAAGGATTATGAGGGCCTCCTCCTTTCCCAGACTAGCCTGTACATACCAGGCAGAGAGAGGGGCACTGACCTTTCAGAATAACCTTCTCTAGGATTCCCTGGGCTCCAGAGCTGGGCACTGAGGTGAGCATAGGGGTGGGGGAGTTGCTGTCCCCAGCAGGAACATTTCCTTCTCTGTTCTCAGAACGGAGAGCCGATAAAAAAGGAAGGGATTTCCCAGGCCTACTGCAGGTGAGACCATCCACACCTCACATTCACCCTCAGAGACAGTTCTCTTCCCCTTCTGTAACAGCTTCAAGCATTTACCAAGCCAAGCCATCTCACTAGGGACCCCTGTTCCAAAGACGGGGGCCAGAGGAAGGGACGGGCAGGACTTACAACGATCAAAAATGTGAAATGAATCAAATCAGAGGACTTTGTCCAATCACCCGAGGTCCCCGAGGAGGGCTCTGTTCTCATTTTACCCCAGTTGGCTTCCGTCTCCATCAAAATTCTTAACAGTCGAAAGACGTGTTCCCTGCCTGAGTTTCTGTCTGCTATTCTGTGGCTGGAAAAATGGAAAAACACCAGGATATTTCAAAGAGATCAGAAAACAGCCAGAACTATTCAAGACTGCACGTACCCATCAGACCCAGCCAATCACAGAGTCTTAGAAACCAACAGGGAGCCAGCAGAGAAGCCCTGGCCAAATCCACAGCATCCTGCTTAAGCCTCTACCATCCATCACGGTTATTTGCCAGTGACTAAGAGCCTGCTGTGTGCTGGGCCCACAAAGGAGATTCTCCATGGTGGTGGGATGGTGGGGTGGGGGGACGGTTAGTGATAGAGCTGCAAGGGCACCAGAGTGGTGTGAATCCCCTGCCAAGCTATGTGATCGGGAACAAGTCAATCTCCAAAAATGCATACAGCAGGCAGAACAGCAGACCCTCAAAGATGTCCATGGTCCTGGTCTCCGGAACCGTGACTATGAAAAAAGAAGCATGACTCAGAGGGCAGAGTCATGAAAACAGAGGCGAAGAGTCAGCAGATGTGATTTAAAGACTTTGAGATCAGATTATCTTGGACGACCAAGTGGGTCCAGTCTAATCACATGAGTCCTTAAAAGTGAAGAGGAAGGCAGGAGGGTCAGAGAAATATGGCATGAGAAGCACCTGACTCACCATTGCTTGCTTTGAAGATGCAGGAAGCCGGCTACGAGCCAAGGGCTGCAGAGGCCTGCAGAAGCAGGGAATGGCCCCCAGCTGACAGCCAGAGAGGAAACGGTGACCTTGGTCCTATAGCCATAGGAACTGAATTCTGCCAACAACTCAAATGAGCAGGGAACAAATCCTCCCCTAAAGACTCCAGAAAGAAACTCAGCTTACTGATGCCTTTTCTTCTAGAAAGACCCATACCAGACTTCTGACCGTAGAACGGTAATACGGTAAATTTGATTTTTTTGAAGCACGAAATTGGTGGTAATTTGTTACAGCATTAGCAAATGACCACACTGTGTGATCCTGAGTAAGTCCCTCCTTCAAACTGGGCCTCCTCCTCCTGTCAGTCCATTGGAAAGGGTGGTCAAGGTGATCTCCAAGTCTCACTCTGCTCCCCTGACACCCTACCTCCCCTAGAGCCCTGCCCCAGGTCCAGGGTGGTCTTGGGTTGAAGGCCATTAAAGAAAAAAACAGAAAGGAGCAAGGGGTGGAGAAGATGAATCTTTAAAAAGCCCCAAGGTGTTTCTTAAAATGCTACCCAGGATGCTCAAAAAAAAAAAAAAAAAAAAAAGTCTCCCGTTTTGCCATTTGTTACTTCCTAGACCATCCCCCAGAGGAATGAAGTGGAAAATCTGGGAGAGCAAGAAAAAAAGCTTCCCGATCAATTGGTAGACGCTGCCCAGAGCACTGAGTTAAGGATTCCCTAGCCTTGCAGAGATTGCAAGGTGCAAAGTCCTGATTATCAGGGATTAGGACTGGTGACATGTAGGCCACAAATAGGTCACCAGTACTTGAAACTGATTTGGGGAGTTTAGTTTTCTGTTTTCCTTCTCCCTCCTCCATTTCATTCTCTCCGATCCTATGTAGTTGGTCACCAGCAATTCGCATGTCCAATCAGCCAGAGTCCAAATCAATAAAATAAGGAAACTAGAGCTACGCACCACGAAGCAATGTAAAGTACACAGTAGAGTTGTTGAATCTGGTTTGCTGTTGTCCACCATGCTAGCCAGGGATAGTTCTGGCCTGTTCCCCTTCCTGGCTACCTCTGAGCTTTTCTCTTGGGTGTACACCGTTCTGTTTCCCTAGTGAGGCAGAAAGATACTAGGGTCCCTAGTGATTTACTAGTCCAGTGGCTGTCAAATTCTTACTTACTGTGCCCTAGGTGACCCTGCAAGTAACTGACAGAAATAAGATCTAATGACCCAGATCCCCATAATTCCAGTGCGGTTCAGAGCTCAGGCCCTGAAACCAAACTGCCTGGATGCAAACTGCAGCTCCCTGTGATCACGGGTGAGTTCCCCACTCTCTTTGGACCTCAGTCTCCTCAACTATAAAATGGACAAAATGGTGGTCCCTACCTCATAGGACTGTGGTAAGGACTAAATAAATTAACACTTGTAAAATGCTTAGAATAATGCCTGGCTCATAGTCAGCACTCAGTAAATGTCAAGTATGGTTTGTTTTGTTTTGTTTTGTTTTTTGGTAGGCTCAACATGGGGCTTGAACTCATGACCCTGATATCAAGGCCCAAGCTGAGATCAAGAGTCGGAGGCTGAGCCGACTGAGCCACCCCGGCGCCCCTCAAGTATGATCATTATTACATCATTTGGCTTGTCTGGCCCACCGGGGCAGGTGCCTACAGGCTGTGGTAATACCAGCATTTACTCCCATAAACTGTGAGTGTGAGCACACATGTCTACCTTTGATTCCAACTGCAGCAGTGAGGCCAATCAAGATAAAGATTCTCTTTCCTTGGCGACATTTCCTTTATTTGTAGATTTTAAACCACAGTGAAGAAACAGAAGCACTTTTTTTTTTAAAAACAAGGATCAGCATACAGCTAGGGAAGCACCTGAAACTGAGACTGCCACTTACCCCGTTGGCCTGTCACACCTGGGCCCCCTATGTGACCCAACCACATGAGGCCCCCAAGGTCTCTAATTTGGTGTATGTCTCAAACACCTCACCCCGGCTCTGTGATTCTTAGGCTATGCCGGAGACCATGCCAGAGACCGGGAATCCCCAGACCTGTCATGCAGGGGAGCCCACGGTTCTGACGCCCTGAGAGGTCACTGTTTAGAACATCTCCAGATGGAGCATGACTTGTGACCTCCAGGGCATGACTCATAACCCCAGGAGGGCTGGAAATGGGAGGTCCCTGGTGCAGTGGAGAAGTGCTTCTCCTCAGCTGTTCCAGTCCTTGCTGCAGAAGTACAGATGTCCTGAGGCTCGGCTGGGCTCACAGGACTGCTGGCTGCCCTACAGAACCCAAAGGGCACATCCCGCTCAACGGGAGGTGCCCGTCTGTTCCATCCCCACTTCACTTTAGGGATGTGGAGCGTGAAGTCAAGATGGGGAAAATGCCTCATCAAGGTAACTCTGAGTGTCTCCTGACTTCCAGAGAATTGTCCTTCCCACCCCCACCCCTACCCCAACCCCCATTCAGGCATTTGCAAGCCTTCCTATTTCCCCACCGCAGTGGTACCACAGGTACTCAAGGAATCTTTGAGACTTCAATGTCTGAGCAGCTTTCACTACCGGGGCCTAGAGCTCTGAGGAATCTATAGAGGAAGGGGAGACTCCTGAGCGCACCCCCGCCCCCACCCCGTGCCAACAGGCCCAAGGCCAGTCAGGAAGAAAGGGTGGAGCTGTAGGAACAGGAGTCCAGCCTGGCCACTCAAAATAACAACCTCCCACAGGTGTGCAGGTTTTTACGGCTTACACCTCCCCTTCTTCCACGCGTGAACAGTACTGAGCACCTACTTGCCAGGCCCTGGGCCAAGGGCTGAGGAGGCCTCGGAGATGAGGCTTGGAGACAGTCTCTACCCTCAAGGAATTTGTGGAGGGGTAGGGAGAGCAGGGGTGCAACGACTGGAACAACCAAGTCCGAAGTAAAGAGGTGGGAGGAGGGGGCGGAGGAGGAGGGGGCGGGGAGGGGGAGAAGGAGGAGGGGGCGGGGAGGGGGAGGAGGGGGAGGGGAGGGGGAGGGGAGGGGGAGGAGGAGGGGGGAGGGGAGAGGGGGAGGAGGAGTGGGGAGAGCACTTGGAAGGAAGGCTTCTCTCCGTGATACTCTGCACACCCGCTCTCTCATTTGATTTCTGTACGCCAAGGATACTTTCTCCCTTTCACAGATGGAGAAACAGGGCCGGGAGACAGGATGGGGAAACTGCTGGTGCCGGACCAAGGGACCCCACACCCTACTCCCAACTCTTGGCGCCTCCCACGCGGGGCTTTGGGAGAAGCCGCCGGCCGCGGGGCTGGGCTCACCCACCCGAGCTGCGGCTCCCACGAGGCCCCAGATCGGCCGAGGAGGTGGCTGCAACTTCGGGGCTGAGAGAAGCAGAAAAGGGGAACGCAGAAGTGATGACGGGGGAGGAAAGAGGCAGAAGAGGGGGAAGGAGAGGAGGACAGCTGGGAGGACGCTGGGCTAGGGACGCGGGAGAACGGAGCCCCACGCGCGACACCCGACGGCCCCACTCACCCGGGGATCCTCGGAGCGGCTTCGCAGGAAAGCCCGCGGCCCCCGCCGCAGCCGGATCGCGCGGAGTCTGCGGGAGGCTCGGGCCAAGGGACGGCTCGAGCGCTTCCCCCGACTCGCGGGGGGCGGCCCGGCCCCGGGGTCGCGGCGCGCCACGTGCCGTGCCCTCGGAGCCCGCGGCGGCGGGAGCGCGCGGGAGCGGCCGGGACGCGCGGCTCGGCCCCGGGGAGGCGCTCGGCGGCGCTGGAATGCGCGGCCGCCAGGGACCGCCCCCGGAAAACCCGGGCCCCCGGCCGCCGCCGCCGCCGCCCCGCCTCCGTCGCCCCCGCGGCCGCCCCAGCCCGGGGGAGAAACCCGGGGGCCCGGGCTTCCCCGCCGACCCCCGGGCCGCGCTCGCGTGCAGGCCGGCGCGATCGCTTCGGCCGTCGGGCCCCCGCTCTCCTTACCGTGCCCCGGGAGGCTCGGGCTGACCGAAAACGCGTCCTCCCAATTCCTTTCCGGCCGAAGTCTGGCCGATGGGTTTGGGCGGAGGGGCCGAGACTCTGAGCGCCTGCTTTGCAGTGCACTGAGTGTATGATCCTTGACAGGCGGCTTCGAGAAAGGGAGGCTAGTAACACCTGTGTCCCAGCCCTGCTGTGAGGACGGACTTAGACGCCAGTGTGAAGCTGGTTGGTTGTCTGCCGTGACACGCCTCTGAGCATCCTGTTCATTCTTGGGACAACAGTGAAATGGCCCGATCCAGGGTGCTCATGAGCCCAGGAGAGCTGGCTGCTGAGAGGACTCCGCGCCCTGCCAGTTCCCGGCCCGGCTCCCACGCAGGACAATGCAGCTGTGCGATCCCCTGCCGCCTCTGGGATGCACCAGGGACAGGGACCCACGGTTTTTAATTCAGCTGTCGAGCGCTCTTCAGTCTTGCTCTAAAACACAGGCGCTCAGGCCTTGACCATCAGTGTGACCTTGGGGAGTCTTGGAGCCCAGATGTGTATCAGTTTCTTCCTTTGCCCAATAGATGTAGTAAGAACTATACTGCCTTCCCAGGCCTAAATCCGGTGTAGTGTGGGGGCTGAACTTACCCCCTACTGTCTTCTCTGAATCGGGGATGAGGTCAGCAGAAATGACGTCTAAATCATCACTACCAGATGCCAGTTTTTTAGAGGGGAAACAATGAGGATGAAGGGGATTGACATGAGAAATGATTTGACAAAAATTCTAGGAAATGTCACCCAACAACATGTTTTAATCAAAAGAGACGTGTGGAATCTTAAAAACAAACAAGTACCACACAGTTCTGAACAGTTTAATAGAAAACTCTCAGTAGAAAAAAACAAACAAAAAAGCTCAATGAGGACAATCTCAATTTAATACAAAGTGTTCCCTGGTTAGTGGAAGAAGTAGGGGAGTACTCTGGATGGACACCTGGTAACTCCCTGTGCCCTGTGTGAATGCTGGCTTCCATCTGGGAGAAAGCAGAGCCCCAGGGCCGGCGGCAGCACTAGCGAAACTCAATCTGCCTTTCCCAGTTCACAGTCTATCGGTGTCTCTTTAATAATGATTTGCCCTGGCACCCAAAAAGCGAGCCAAAAGAGAAAATTGAATAATAACCTATGGGAAACATACTACATTAGCTCTGTCTCAGCTGGGTTGATTTTGCTGAGAGGGCTTTGGAAGAGAGGAATAATGGATGCTGTGTTGGGGTAGGAGGAGGGGGAATAAAATAGCCAATTTCAGTACCAAGCTTTGTTACAGCAAAACCCAGGGAACAACTTACATTTCACTTCCTTGGTGCTCAATTACAAGTACTCCAAAGGGAAAACCATCAAGAATTAAAAAAAAAAAAAGTAATACAGGACATCCCCCTGATAGCGTGGGGGGGGGGGGATTTGAATAAAAGAAGTTGTAGCCTAACAGCATTCTACCAAAATACTGCCTACAGGGCCCCCCCACTAGGATAGAATTCATCTCAGAAACCCTCTCACTGAATCACACGTATGCAAGAATTTTCTTCTTTCATATATTTTTCACTTGCACAAGTACATTTATTTAGTTTGGGAAAGTAATGTGGTATATTGGATTGGTAGTCAGGAAGCCAAAATTCTGAGTCTATCTAAGTAGCTAAATGATCATTAATGCCTCAGTTCCTCACTTGCAAAATAGTAAAATGAAACCTATTCCTTCTGATAACAATTATTGTGTGTAAAGATGTCATTCACGTATTTCTTTATTCAGAATTATTCACTGAAAGTCTCATACATGTTCTAGGTACCAAGGAAGACAAATTCTCTTTCTTTATTGTTTGACATCTAGTGGGGGAAATGTTCACCATAAATAAGCAAACAAAAAAGCAAAGTGATATCAATTTGCGAAACCGTGAGGAATATAAAATGAGATGATGTAATAGAGTGATAGAGCACATTTTATGTTTGATCATGGGGATTGTAGTTAATCTGAATTTCCTGATTGTTTGTATTATCAATGATTATATTACTCTTTAGTATATCAACTTAAATGTAATTTCCAAGGTCTTTCATTACACTCTAAAAATTTAGACTGATATTAAATTATTGCCTGGATAATTTGTAAGGAAGGTAGAACACAAAAACATTGATCACCAAGCATGGTATGCATGCACACACACACATGGCACTCCTTTGCCTCCTACTTTTATATGTTTGAGAGTGGATAGACCCTTGGGGTATATTAATGTATATGTTCAATTTTGCCACTTTAAGAAATGCAAATGGGATGTGTGTGGCCATAACAGGTTTTACAGTGCTTGCTTGGCTGGTCTGCTAAATGTTTGTATCTTTCAAATCATGCTCAGTTACTTGCCTACAGTTACTTGAGGAAATAGAAGGTAGTTACATTGCTTAAAAGATGTAATTTATGTGCTAAGAGAGTAGATCTTAATGTTCTCCCCACAAAAAAGGAAGAGGTAACCATGGGATGGGATGGAGGTGGTAGCTAATACCATGGTAATAATCATTTTGCAATTTATAAATGTATCATATTAACATGTTGTATACCTTAGACTCATACAATATTAAGGGTCAATAATATGTCGATAAAGCAGGAAAAAAGAGAAATGGGTAGGATCCCATTTTATTCAATATGATGAAGACTAAAAAAATCTTTTTTAAAATACACAAAATAAGATATGAACAAATGTATGAACATTCCATTCTTCATAAAGAAAAATCTAGTCTGTAACAATGCCAGTTCTCTTCAAATAAATGTATAAATCTAAAAAACATTGTAACTTTTATGGGCCATTGAGACTATCTTAAGAATTGAAGGAGTAAAGAAATATAAGCATAGAATAAGATTATGAGTGCAAATTTGTTATCAAGGGAAAAAGAGCCATTTCATCTTGAAGTAAAAAACTGTGCCGGGGGTGGGTGGATCAGTCGTTAAGCGTCTGCCTTTAACTCAGGTCATGATCCCAGGGTCCTGGGATAGAGCCCCGCATTAGGCTCCCTGCTCAGTGGGAAGCCGGCTTCTCCCTCTCCCACTCCCCCTGCTTGTGTTCCTGCTCTCACTGTCTCTCTCTCTCTATCAAATAAATAAATAAAATCTTTAAAAAAAAAAAAAACAACAACTGTGCCAGAATGTGAAAGATTAGCAAGAGACAAATTTGAGTGGGTAAGTTGTAGAAGTTTGATGACAAGAAAACTTTGTTTCGTTGGTTTGTAATGCCTGCAAATAATGAGTCTAGAAGGAAACAATGAAATATGTTAAAATTTTGACAAAATTGGCTCTGTTTTTTTTTCTTTTTTGAAGATTTTATGTATTTATTTGACAGAGAGAGACACAGCGAGAGAGGAAACACAGCAGGGGAAGCGGGAGAGGGAGAAGCAGGCTTCCCACGGAGCAAGGAGCCCGATGTGGGGCTCGATGTGGGGCTCGATCCCAGGACCCTGGGATCATGACCTGAGCCGAAGGTAGACGCTTAAGGACTGAGCCACCCAGGCACCCCAAAATTCGCTCTGTTTTAATGAGCTTACTCATAAGACTTTTTAAAAAGGCCTTTCTGGGGGCGCCTGGGTGGCTCAGTCGTTAAGCGTCTGCCTTCGGCTCAGGTCATGATCCCAGGGTCCTGGGATCGAGCCCCGCATCGGGCTCCCTGCTCCGCGGGAAGCCTGCTTCTCCCTCTCCCATTCCCGCTGCTTGTGTTCCCTCTCTCGCTGTGTCTCTCTCTGTCAAATAAATAAAATCTTTAAAAAAAAAAAAAAAGGCCTTTCTGACAATTGTTTCATTAACTCAAGAGTAGAATTTGGTTTTGTTTTTCTCTATGTTAAAATGACAAACTAGTCTTGGAATATTCAGTTGTTTGGGGGTTTTTTTGTTTTTGTTTGTTTGTTTTAGAAAGGCAGACCGCCACATGTAGCACCTCATTTGGATGTGTCCGGAGTTTTGGAAGTTTGACTACCCTATGTTCCCCAGAAATGGACCTTGAGAGCTTGTGTGGAGGTTCTAGCAGGGGAGTGAAGCTTCTCATATATCCTTGATCCAAGAATGGTCCTTCTCTAGGGGAGAAGGTCATCCTCTTCCACTGTGCTCAGCTTCGGGAGGAATGCACTAGGAGTGGTGTGGGAGGAAGGGGACACCCACATAGCCAGCCAGATCAGCCGAATCAACCCTGGCAATCAATGGGGTGATATGTTGCAGCCAGACTGCACTCATATCCTTAGTTTCTTCTTAACAAGAGCTAGTGAGGGGCACCTGGGTGGCTCAGTCAGTTAAGCATCTGCCTTCAGCTCAGGTCATGATCCCAACGTCCTGGGATCAAGCCCCATGTCTGTCTGGCTCCCTGCTCAGCATGGAGTCTGCTTCTCCCTCTGCCCCTCCCCCTGCTCGTGCTTGTACTCTCTCTCTCAAATAAATAAAAAATCTTAAAAAAATAAGAGATAGTGGAAGTTATTTTTAATTTCTATGTAATCTGCCCAAATAGCAGATATTATATATCTGATCAGCATAACTTTTCTGTTTTGTACTTTGTCATGCCCTTGATTACTTAAAAACAAAACAACAGAAGTTCCTCATTTCTTAAATAGCTAAAGTTCCTTATAATGATACCTATGGTTATATTTATTTAGTACTAGTGTATTGTTAATCTGATTAATAGACAGCCAAGCTACAACCATTCATCGTTCCCAGGCATCTATGCTTCTGTCTTAAGATAAGGAGGATTCTTTTTTGAAAATTCTTTTTAACATTACCTTCCCAGGATCAGTTCAATAGTTTATAAAAATGCAATGTGTTTTTACCTATCAAAGCATCTTTGGTGCTTCCTACATAGCTAAAATACCAAAGGCTTGGTCTCTCACCTTGTAACCCATGATGTGTCATTCACAATCAGGAGGGATAGTAGGTAAAGAATTAGTTAGGTATGTTTGAAATGCTCCCTATGTCTTAATTGGCTCACTACTGTTATAGGATTCACATTATATACTAAACCCACAAAATGGGATAAGCTGTCCAATCAAAAAAGTACATTCTAACTTCCCCATGTTTATTTTTAAAAGTAGATTTGTCTGGGGGGGGGGGTGCCTGGGTGGCTCAGTCAGTTGAGCGTCCAATTCTTGATTTCGGCTCAGGTCGTGATCTCAGGGTTGTGAGATTGAGCCCCTTGTCGGGCTCCGCGCTGGGCATGGAGCCTGCTTAGGATTCTCTCCGCCCCTCCACATCTCTGAAAAAAAATAAAAAAATAAAAATAAAAGTAGATTTGTCTATGTACCCATGTCCACAGTACACTCTTGAGGAAACACTGACAAAAACCATAACCCAGTAGGATTTTACTCTCCTCTATTCTGATATGGTTGTCTAGCCTAATAAGTTAACAGAGGCTTCAGTCTAATCAACAACAAGTAGTTTTTGCTTTCTTTACATGTGTACCTGAAGTCCTCTGCTGCATGCTCAAGCATCCTCAACAAAGGACAGGCCCAGCAACTTGGTGAGAAAGATTGTACCAGGCACTCTTAACTGGAATAGATTTACAGGGTCAGGCTTCTCACCATAAGCTAACATTGCGACCACACACAGCTATCTATAGATTGAAACACAGGACTGAATCAGGATTGCTCAGACTCTTTTTAGTCCAGAAACAAACAACTTTATGGAAGTACACTGTTGATCCAAAGTTTATGAATCAAGAATCAATCACATGAGCCAAATAAGTTCATGAGAAGAATATAATTGTGGTTATTTGTTTTAGAATATTATTAGATTGTTTTTAATGCTTTGTATTTGATGTGCTTATAAGGAAGTCTTTCCCCCCATTTTTTTTCTTTTCTGCTTTCTTCTCAATCTGTCTATAAGGCTCAAGTTAGCAGGCTATGCTTATGCAAACTAAAAGGAAATATTTTTTAATGATATCTTGTTCCCACTGATCCCTCAGAATTCAAGAGTGAGCACTTTACTGAGTCTCTAGCGATGTAACAAGAGTTGTACTTCCCGTGTGTACAGTGACCTCCCAGGAGACTGGTCTGGTGGAGCCTATTTCATGGCTCCCAGGTCCCGACATTATGCAGGTAAGATAGTGAGAAAGTTCACTTGCTGACAGGTCACCAACCTTAGCAAATATTGGGGACCTTGAGAAAGGATGAAGTCTCTTACTTTTAGGGACTGCAAGTAGAGCCTGATAGAGATTAACTTTTTAGCTTTGGTTTTCTGTTATTGGAAAAATGAACAAAGACATTAATCATTGAATAATTAAAATATTAACACTAGAAAACATCCACTTGATACAAAAGAAAGTGGCAAAGAAGGAATAAAACCAAAAAATACATATGAGATATAAAAAACAAAAAATGAAATGGCAGATGTAAATTCAACTCTATTGATGATAATATTAAGTGTAACTGAGTGACACAGTCCAATCAAAAGGCAGAGATTTTAGACTAGAGAAAATAAAAACAGAATCCAACTATATGCTATGTACAAGAGGCGCACTTCCAATTCAAAGACCCAAATAGGTTGAAAGTAAAAGGACAGAAAAGATATATGACTCAAAGCAACAGCAACCATAAGAAGGCTGGAGTGGCTGTATTACTAACAGGAAACAAACTTCTAAACAAAATGTTACAAGAAACAAGGAGGCACATTTTGTAATGATAAAAGCGACAATCCATGAGGAAATTATAAACATATATGCACCCAGCAACACACACACAACCATAAAGGCTGGTAGAATTGAGGGGAGAAAGAGACAATGTGATAATAATTTTCAGGGACTCTCATACCTCATTATCAATATTGGCTAGAGCAACTGGACAGAAGATTAACAGGGAAACAGAAGAATTGAACAGCATTATACACATGATCCAAAAGGCAGATCTACCCAACGACGAAAGAATACCCATTCTTTTTTTTTTTTTAAAGATTTTATTTATTTATTTGAGAGAGAGAGTGAGAGAGAGAAAGAGCACAAGAGGGGGGAGCGGGAGAGGGAGAAGCAGACTCCCTGCCGAGCAGGGAGCCCGATGCGGGACTCGATCCCGGGACTCCAGGATCATGACCTGAGCCGAAAGCAGTCGCTTAACCAACTGAGCCACCCAGGCACCCAGAATACCCATTCTTCTTATGTGCACACAGAATATTAGACCATATTTCAGGCCATGATGTAAGTCTCAATAAATTTAAGTTGACTGAAATCTTACCAAGCATGTTCTCTAATCAGGACAGCATGTGATTGGAAATGAATAACAAAAAGAAACTCGGGATATTAACAAATACGTGGAAATTAAACAGCATACTACTAAATAACCAGTGTATCAAAGAAGAAATCACAAAAGAAATTAGAAAATGCTTTAAGATGCATGAAAATTAAGACACAACATACAATAGCCTACAGAATGCAACTTAAAGCAGCAGATAGAGGAAAATGAATAGGTATAAATACCTATATTAAAAAAGAAGAAAGATCTCACATAAACAACCTAAACTACCATTAAGACACTGGAAAAAGAAGGGCAAACTAAACCAAAAGGAAGAGAAGGAAGGAAATGATAAGAATTAGAATGGATATTAATGACATAGAGGATAGAACAAAAATTAAGAAAAATCAATGAAACCAGAAGTTGCTTCTTTGAAAAGATCAACAAGATTGACAAAGTTGTAGCTATACTAAACAAGAAAAACAGAAAATCAAATGACTAGGGTCAGGAATAGAAGAGGGGGCATTACTACTGACCTTTCAGAAATAAAAATAATTACAAGGAAATACCATGAGCAACCCTGCCAAAAAATTAGGTAACTTCGATGGAATGGACAAATTCCCAGAAAAACATAAACTACGCAAACTGACTCGAGGAGGAACAGAAAAATCTGAATAGACCCATAACAAGTAAAGAAATTAAATTGGTAATCCAAATGTATGATCTCTCTCTCTAGATAGATAGATATCAGAAAACAAACAAACAAAAAACCTCTAAAAAGGAAAACCCAGGACCAGATGTTTCACTAGTGAATTCTAACAAATATTAAAGAAGAATTAATACCACTTCTTCACAAACTCTTCCAACGAACATAAGAGAAATGAATACTTCCCAATTCATTCTATGAGGCCAGTATTACCTCAATACCAAAATAAGACAAAGACAGCACAAGAAAACTACAGACCAGTGTTTCTTATAGTCACAAAAATTCTCAACAAACTACCAACAAATTTAATTCAGAAATAAATAAAAAAGATTGTATACCATGAGCAGGTGGGATTTACCCCAGGAATGCAAGTTTGGTTTAATATACAAAAATCAATTATGTAATATACCACATCAAGAGAACAAAGGACAAAAATGACATGATCATCTCAATAGACACAGATTCAATGTAATTTCTATCAAAAATTCCAACTGCCTTTTTTTTTTTTGCAGAGATGGACAAGCTTATAAATTAAATTTCATATGGAAATGCAAAGGATCATAAGTAGCACAAACAATCTTAAAAAGAACAAAGTTGGAGGATTCTACTTTCCAATTTCAAAACGTACAGAGCTACAATAATCAACAGTAGTACTGGAATAATGATAGGTACATAGATCAATGGGAACATAATTGAGAATCCAGAAGTAAACCCTCACATTTATGGCAAATTGATTTTCGAGAAGCTGCCAAAACAATTAAGTGGGGAAGGAACAGTCTCTTCAACAAATGGTGCGGGGACGACTGGATATCCAAGTGTCACAGAATAAAGAATAGATCACACCATACATAAAAATAAACTCAAAATGGATCAAAGACATAAATGAAAGAGTTAAAATGGTAAAACTCTTAGAAGAAAACAGGACTAAAACTTCACGACCCAACAGTGGAATATTACTCAGCAATTTAAAAAAATGAAGTACTGATGCACACTTCACATTGAACCTTGAAAACAGTATGCTAGGGGCACCTGGGTGGCTCAGTCAGTTAAGCGTCTGACTCTCGATTTGGCTCAGGTCATGATCTCAGGGTCATGAGATGGAGCCCCACGTCGGGCTCCAAGCTGGGAGTGGAGCCTGCTTGAGATTCTCTCCCATTCTCTCTCCCTCTGCCCCTGCCCCCTCTCTCTTCTCTCCTCTCTTTCTTTCTCTCCCTCTCTAAAAAGAAAGGAAGGAAGGAAGGAAGAAAAGAAAGAAAGAAGAAAGAAAGAAAAAGAAAGAAAGAAAGAAAGAAAGAAAGAAAGAAAGAAAGAAAGAAAGAAAGAAAGAAAGGAAGAAAGAAAACAGTATGCTAAATAGAGGAAGCAAGGCACAAAGGACCATGTATTATATATTCCATTTATGTGAAATATCAAAAACAGGCAAATCAGTAGAGATGGAAAGAAGATTAGTGATATCCTAGGGCTGGGGTTGTGAGGAGGGATGGGGGGTAATATCTAAAGGGTGCAGGATTTCTCTCTGGGGTAATGAAAATCTTCTGAAATTGATTGTGATGATCTTTGCACAACCCTGTGAACATACTAAAAGCGGTGGATTATATACTTGAATGAATTGTATGCTATGGGATTTATATCTCAATCAAGGTGAGAATATATCTTTGGAAGGATAGTGGGTATTGAAAACTCAATCCTAGTTCTTTGTGAAGTCTCCAAACAGAAGTTAATTCTCTTGGCTGTGGTAGCAGTTCAGCACCATATGCTCCACATTTGCTGACCACACAACAATGAGTCTTCTATGCAAACAAAACCGGTCAAATAACCCCAAAATATAATGAAATCAGCCACTTTTATAATCATAGATAATTCTTGAAGTTTGTGACCATAGAGGTGGAGTGATAAGAAAAATTATCCGGAACTTGGAAACAAACCAAAAGGATGACTAGATGTCTTGTTAACATCAAACAAGAGCACAGCTTCACAAGCCTGCCTAAAGATCACCTGACTCTCTAGGGATGAGTACCTTTGTTTCATTTACTGTTTACTGTTAATTAACGATCCGGACATCTTACAACTCCGTAAAGTTAGATGCTAACTTGTAGAAAGTTTGACAAGGGACAGATCTGTTTGTTTGGTTTGTCCAGTAGAGATGCAAATGGTTTCTATCTGTTAGCAAAGATGGCCCTAAAAGTTATGTTTTTATTGCCTTCGAGGGCATTAGCCAATTTTGCATCTAACTCATCAATCTTATTCCAGCATTCTTTCTCATCCTGCCAGTTCCTTCACTAAACACCTAAGTAAAATTTTGATGCATGCTCACTATAAGTATGTATAAAAATTATATTTTAAACATTGTCAAAATTATACTTTGAGAAACTATTTGGAGAGAACACTGTGCTGGAAACAGATCCTGGACCCCTTAAACTCATGCCATCCTTCCCAAATGCCCCAAATCCCCAAGCAAAAGGAGGTGTGTGCGCATGTAGTTTAGAGATTTTAAAAATTGAGTTTGATTGCTGATTCTGGCAGTGACTAACTATGTGACTCTGGGCCAAGTATTTAATGTCTATGAGCCTCAGTGTTTCCTTCTACAAAATGTGAATGGCACTGCCTTCCTCAAGGGGTTTTAGTTAGGATGAAGTAGGATCAAGTGAAATCATGAATGCAAAAAGAGCCTGTGACTGGTAAGCATGACCTATTTGTATACATAATATATATGGAGCATATATTCATGTATGGTTTTTTCTGGGCCCTGACGCAGATGTTTTATTGCCCCCTAGAGCATTAACTCATTTTGCGTCTTATTCAACAGTCTTGTTGGATTCTTTGCCATCTTATTGGTTGACTGATACTAGTGTTAATTCTTCCCTTCCTGCATTTTCAATAAATTAAGACACTGCACATCCAAAATTATAAGGGAAAGTTAAAGATCATTTAAGCAAAGCCCTCTTTTACATATGGGGAAACTAAACTGAGGCTCAGGAAGACTGAGCAGCTTCCCAAGGTCACCAGCTGGTCATTGTCAAAGCCAAAATATGAGCCCAGGACTGTCTGACTACAGAGCCAAAATTCTATGTCACTGCACTAACAATTTGGGGTAGGGTCTGATTTTATCAAGGCCCTCCGTTCAGAGATTGCAATATTGGTTGCAATGTTTTCCTTTCTATCACCAGCACCTGGTGCAGAATAATGCTGTCTGTGGGGTGAATAAATGACAGGATGTGGAGAGGAAGATGAGAGGTCAGCAAATACTTCTCTTTCTGGTTCTGAGGTTGTGCCTAAAAGTAGTTGGATGCTTGAAAACTTACTGTATTAGTCATGGCTCCCCAAAGAAACAGAACCAGTTGGATGGTGTGTGTGTGTGTGTGTGTGTGTGTGTGTGTGTGATGAGCTCCCTAACAGTGGAAGTATGCAAGCAGAGAGATATTGCAGAGGACTCCATTGGAATGGTGGGGGGCTGGTGAGACAGGGTAAGTGAGTACACCATGGGCATGATGGAAATATCCTTTCAAAGCTAAGACTCAGGATCTTAAGATCACTACAGTTTTGAGTTACAAGCATATCCATGCAGGATAATCCACCTTGTTCCACTTAGGGAAATGTCCAGCTCAGACATCAGTTTCCTGCTTACAGGTCCCTCAACAGCTCAGTCCTTCCCCAAAAGTCAGGTACTGGACAGCAGGACGCCTGAGATGACTGTTCTCTCCCTTCCCCTCTCTCCTTGGAACAATTCCCAATTCCTTGAGCAAATGCCATCTTACTCTTTGGAGAAGTCCCACTACTTGCTAACTTTCAAAAGAAATGTGCTTTTAACCTAAAAACTAGATGCAGGAATTTTTATTTTTATTTTGATTACAACCTGTTTTATCGTAGTCGAAAGACCTCATTGAACTAGTGATGAGGCAAGAAGGTAAAATGATGGGATTTTCCACACCTGTGGCATTTGAGATGAAAACATGTTGCCGAGCAGATAGGAAGGAAGAAATGGAGACGGGAGGCTTCCACATAACAGCTTTCAGGTGGAGCGATGGTCTTGTGGTCTCACGAGCGTGGTTGTAATTATCTGTATTCACTCTCATGGCTTAATTCCAAAGTGTTCAATTATCACCATCATGTAGCTGAGAGGGAAGAGAATGCCTATTCCTGGCAGATATCACAGTCCAGCCAGTATAATTTTTTTAAATTTTTAAAGATTTATTTATTTCTTTATTTTAGAGAGAGAGCATGAGTGGGAGGGGTGGAGGGAGAGGGAGAGAGAATCCCAAGCAGACTCTGCGCTGAATGTGGAGCCCCATGTTGGGTTCAATCTCACAACCCTGAGATCACAACCTGAGCCGAAACCAAGAGTTGGATGCTTAACTGACTGTACCACCCAGGTGCCCCCAGCCAATATAATTTTTGAAGTAAACTGTGGTCTTAAGGAAAAAAATCAGGGTGCCTGCGTGGCTCAGTGGGTTAAGTGTCTGCCTTTGGCTCAGGTCATGATCCTGGGATCAAGTCCCCACATCAGGCTCCCTGCTCAGTGGGGAGCCTGCTTCTCCCTCTCTCTTGCTCTCTCTCTCTCAAATAAATAAATAAATAAATAAATAAATAAATAAATAAATAAATAAATAAAATCTTAAAAAGGAAGAAAGAGAAAAGTATAAAATAACAGACTTTGCCTTTATTTTTTTCCAAAAAGATTAAAGAACACTTCTTCAGCATTTGCCACGTAGCAAGGGTTTTACATGCATCATACCACTGAGTCCTTGCAGCCATTCTGTGGTGCAAACGTTATGAACCTCCATGTTACACATGGGCAAACGGAGCCCCAAAGGGGACATGCTGACTTGCCCAAGATTAGTCAGCCAGGAAGTGGCAGGACCGTTCCTACTGTCTCGCAGCTAACTGCCTCCTACTGAGTTCAGCCCTCCCCGAGCCCACGCCTCTGTTGTCTGCTCCACGAGAAGGAGTAATTCCTGCCCTAGCTGCTGCACGATGCATGAGCACAGTCAGACCATTAGATGCATGACTATGATAGAGGGTGGAGGACAGGAATTGGGAGAATCAAGAGGAAAACAGTTTTGAAACCTAACAGTGCTATTAAATTTTAGGGAGTATTGGTAAATATTGCTCAGTTTATTTTTTTGTCTTTAACCCTGAATTCTTCTTTCAGTTTTTATTTATTTTATATTCATTTAGGTAGTCACTGTACCCAACGTGGGGCTCGAACTCATGACCCCGAGATCAAGAGTCAATGCTCTTCTGACTGAGCCAGCCAGGCACCCCTACCTGTTTACCTTAAATATGCGTGTAAGTTTTCTTTGTCCCTCTGGAATCTCGCTCTGCACACGCCTCGCTCCTGCGATGTGCATGGGAGGTGCATCTGTACAGTCTGTAGGCTGCACCCATGGGACGCTGTCAGCGCCCTGACCTCCCCCGCTCCGCTTCTCCCCAGGCTCTCAGCTGCCAGCACCAGGCTCTTGGTGGCTGAGGGCTTTTCCCACACAAGCTCAGACCCTGCCAGCCTGGCAATCCCAAAGTACCGAGGAATTCACACGCATCCCCGGGAGCAGCCCTCAGCCAAAGATGTGGGTAGAGGCATAAACACCTGATTCCTTCCCCCTTCGGTGGAGATGTTTTGAGGTGTGTGTTTACGTTGTCCCCCAGAGTTTCTCTGTGGAACTAAAGCTCAGGTCACCCACCCGGACTGCCTGTTTAACAACCCAGCCTTATTGGTCGCCTCGCCTTCCCTGTATCAGTTCCCCACTCCTCTACTAGTGCTCCCTGAGCCTCTCCACAGATGATTTCACTTAAACCCTCATCTTGTAGTCTGCTTCGGAGAGAAAACAAACGGAGATAGGTTTCCTTGATGTCTGACCTCCTGTTGGGTTCAGCTAAGGGGGACGTGGCAGCAGGAGATGAGGCATTTTGCATTCTACCTTCTGCCCTGGGGATGCCAATGCCTGGCTCTGTCCTGGACCCAAAGGTCCCAGCTCCTGTCAGGGGGCCCTCTTCACATCGCCCTGACTCCAGGTTCCAGTAAGTGCTCCCTCCCGTTAGCCCTCCAGACCTCAGGCCATAAACGGCACCCTGCTGTTATTAGCCCTGGGGTGCTGCAGTACTCCTTGTGATTACACTCCACTCCACTCCCACTTTTCAACAAAAATACAAACCCAGAAAGATGCGTGCCCTGCCGTGTTCATTGCAGCATCATATACAATAGCCAAGATGTGGAAACCTCAGTGTCCATCGATGGATGAATGGATAAAGAAATTGGGGTGTGTATACAATGGATATTATTCAACCATAAAACAAATGAAGTCTTGTCATTCGTGGCAACAAGGATGGACCTCACGGGCTTTGTGAAGTGAAATAAGTCAGACAGAGGGAGACAATTGCCTTATGATCTCTTCACTTACAGATATGTCCTGGAATGTCCTACAGGCAGAATCAAAAAACAAACACAAAAACAGAAAAGCTTCCCTGGGAGGGCAGAAAGATTCTCAGATGAAACACTGACAGCTCAAAATCTAAAAGGGCTCCCCAGAAATGAATTGTAAGAGGCAACCAAGAAGCACAGACAGGAGTGTGGGCAAGACTGGAAATCCCAATCATCCAAACATAATAAAAGAAATCAACTTGGTGCTCATTAGGTAAGCTAGAGATCCAGTTTCACTCCAGACAAACCACTTCCTCTGTCTGAACCTGTTTTTCCACATGTAAATGAAGGAATTAGACTAAACTTGGTGGCCTAATAACAAATACTAGCAACGTGATATGTTCTATGCTCTACCCACTTTAACTTTCATTCACTTGTTTTACTTTCACAGCAAAGGATAAAGCTTGTTTGGAAGAGCCCTTGACGCCATTCCAAAGGGGCTGGGCTCTCCCACACCAGCATCCCCTTCTCAGCCTGCGCCGGAGCTCTGAGGATCTGATGAATGTTTAGCCACGGACTGGCTCTTTCTCTGGGCCTCTTGTGAAATATACTTTTCTGTGTGGTAACCATCATGCTTTGTGATTTGGAACAAAGTAAACTAGAGACCGGACAAGTTAATTTCATCCCCTTCTTTTAAACATAAAAGCATCTGATCCTTTCTGTGATGTTTTTATTTTGACCTCAATAAGAAGAAACAGATCGTCTTGATAAAGAACTAAACTCCCAGTGGCTGAATTCAGCTAAACCATGAAATAGATTATTCCCTGACCCAACATGGGCCTCTGTGATGCAGGACTCCAAACCACCCTTCATATGGCAGTCTGTATGCATGACATACCCGAGTTGGACATCAGGACATCCTATCCTGTAGGCTCTACCTTCAAAATATAGTCAGAAT
This sequence comes from Mirounga angustirostris, assembly GCF_029215605.1. NCBI lineage: Eukaryota > Metazoa > Chordata > Mammalia > Carnivora > Phocidae > Mirounga > Mirounga angustirostris. The sequence goes on from NW_026991715.1 coordinate 112,196,041, forward strand.
TTCTGGTCCATGGCACTGTCACGTCCCACCTGGATTACTGCAGTAATCTCCAAACTGACCCCTTGCTTCTTTTTTTTTTTTTAAAGATTTTATTTATTTTTATTTTATTAGAGAGCGAGCGAGAAACAGCATGAGAGAGGAGAGGATCAGAGGGAGAAGCAGGCTCCCCGCTGAGCCGGGAGCCCGATGTGGGACTTGATCCCAGGACCCTGGGATCATGACCTGAGCCAAAGGCAGACGCTTAACCAACTGAGCCATCCAGGCGCCCCCCTTGCTTCTATCTTTGTCTTTCTATAGTTCATCCTCAAAATAGCATCCAGAGTGACCCTTGTAAAATGTAAGTTAGACCATGTCACTGCTCTGCTTGAAATCCTGCAATGGCTCCCTACTGCCTTCAAAGCAAAAATACAATGTCCTTAAAATGCCCTTCGAGATCCTACATGAGCTGCACCACCCCTTACCTCTGAGACTTCATTTCCTAAACTTCTCCCCCTTCCTCGCTCCTTAACAGCCCCTCTGCTTCCTTGCTGTTCCTCAGTTATAGAGACTTTGCCATCCTCTGCTTGGAAGGCTCTTCCCCCGGATAGATACCAGCCTACTTCCTACCTCCTTCAAATATTTGCTCAAATCCAATCTTCTCACCAGGCCTACCCTAACCACTCTATCTAAAACTGCAATCTGCCTCCCTTCCCCTATTTCTTTCTTCCTTTCTTTTTCTTTCTTTCTTTCTTTTTAAAGATTTTATTTATTTATTTGACAAAGAGAGAGAGCATAAGCAGGGGGAATGGCAGGCAGAGGGAGAAGGAGAAGCAGGCTCCCCACTGAGCAGACAGCCTGACATGGGGCTCAATCCCAGACCCTGGGATCATGACCTGAGCCGAAGGCAGATGCTTAACCAACTGAGCCACCCAGGCATCCCTACCCCCATTTCTTTCTTTACCTTCTAAAAGAAGGAATTGCTGAAAGTTTAAAAAAAATTTTTTTTAATTCATTGACTTCTATCCATCAGCAAGTTCTAGATGGTTGAAGGTAGTATTCATCCATTCAGCAAATGCTTATTGAGTGTCTGCTGTGTGTCAGGCACTGAGTTAGGCTGAAATTCAATTTTCAATTCTATTTTAGTCAAATCAACAGTCAATACACTGGTGGGTCTTCTAGAAGCCAGGTTTGGAGTTAAGCGGTGAACTGTGTAGAGATGGAGGTCCAGCCAAGTATAGTGAAGGCAATAAACTTGGAATGAAGACACAGGTCACTGGGGAAGAAAGTTAAACTGAGCAGGATGGCAATCTCTCTCTCCTGTACCCCTTTACCCCACCCCCTTGCCACTAGCCATTCTCCCTCTTTGCTGGGAGAAGGTCTCCAACTTGGGGCAATGTGTGCCCATCATCCTGCAATGGGCAATACAGAGAGAGGACCAGAAGTTTTCTCTCTTGTTATATAGCTACATAATATCCTTGAATAATGACTTGGAATAAAGCCAGGGTGTTCAAACCCTGGCTTTACCTCTAACTTCCTCTGGGGTCTTCCCAAGTCCCTTCCCTTTTCTGGGTTGGCTTTAGCTCATCTTTACAGTAAGGAGAGTGGACTAAATAATCTTTAAGGTCACTTCTGGCTCTACTGTTCCATGCTTTTACCCTTATTTCATGAGAGCTAATGTGAGTTCCCTGGGGTGAGTCGGCAAACAAGCGGGAGGAGGAAATGAGTGGAGTGCATGGCCGTGAGTTGTCTGTTCCTTATGAGCCAGCACTTCAGGGGCCAGAGGTCTGTCTTAAGCACCAGCAGCAGTTGGGTAACAGCTGCAGTGGTTAGCCCGAGGTCGCCCTGTGCATCCTCTAGCTGAAAGAGGACACCCAGCTCATGTCTCCGCATCCTCAGGAGAGCACAGAGGAAGTGTTCCATGGGGCCACAGAACTGACAGCAGCTTTCCATTGGTCTACTAAGACCAGAGAAGGGAGAGGGTGGAGGACAGGCTTTGCTTTGGCTTGAGGTGTGCTTGGGAAAGTCCCGTGGAAGCCAAGGGGAGAGCACTTTAGAGATGTGAAACTCACATGCCTCAAATGGGAAGGATGCCATCCCAGCAAACTTCCCAGGCAAAATTGAACAGACTATCCATTAGCATCCCACTTACTCTTACATTTGCTTTCTTTCTTCCTTATTTTTTTTTTTTAAGATTTTACTTATTTGAGAGGGAGAGAGAGAGAGACAGAGAGAGAGAGCAGGAGAGAGAGGACACACACAAGCAGTGGGGAGGGGCAGAGGGAGAGGGAGAAGCAGGCTCCCTGGGAAGCCTGGGGCAGACGCTTAACCGACTGAGCCACCTAGGCGCCCCTTCTTGTTTTTTAAGTGTTGTTAGAGGAGCAGCTGGTTTCTTACTCAGCTGCGGATAGGAATTAACAGATGCAGCATGAAGCCAGGAAGTTCATTTATGAAATGAGAAAACATAATACTGGGGCGCCTGGGTGGCTCAGTCAGTTAAGCGTCTGCCTTCAGCTCAGGTCATGATCCCGGGGTCCTGGGATCGAGCCCTGCCTCAGGCTCCCTGCTTCTCCTTCTCCTTCTGCCCCTTCCCCACCCACTCCTGCTGCTTGTGCTCTCTCTCATTTTTCCTCTTTCCCTCTCCCACTCTCGCTCTATCTCAAATAAATAAAATCTTTAAAAAAAAAAAAAAAGAGAGAGAGAGAGAAAAGAAAATGGAATACTGTACCAGGAATCAGAAAACCTGGGGCATATTTCTCTTTAACTCTCTGGATCTCATTTCACCATCTGAAAGATGCAGGGATTAAAGTGGGATCTTTCTGGTATGTGATGATTCTCAGTCATCCAGTCTACTATACCAGGATGCTATTATAGGCGGGAGACAGCAAACTCCAACCCCTGCCTGCTGCCTGTTTCTGGGAAGTCTGCAGGCACCACTGGGGCAGGCTGACACTGTAAGCCTTGGCAACCACGCCAGTCGTCCTCCTGTGCCCCTCTTTCCCTCACTGTTTCCAAGGCCTGCCTCCCAGGCCAGGAAGGCCTGTGCCTTACTGCTGCCCAGGGCCCGTGCTGGTAGCTACCTATACTGGGGATTCTGCTACTGGTGACTGCCAGTCACTGAGCAGAGGAATCTCAGTCTATCCCAGTTGAGATGGCCAGGCTCTCTTGGGAGGAGAGAAGGGCGCCCAGACACAGGTCACTGGGGAAGAAAGTTAAACTGAGCAGGATGGCAATCTCTCTCTCCTGTACCCCTTTACCCCACCCCCTTGCCACTAGCCATTCTCCCTCTTTGCTGGGAGAAGGTCTCCAACTTGGGGCAATGTGTGCCCATCATCCTGCAATGGGCAATACAGAGAGAGGACCAGAAGTTTTCTCTCTTGTTATATAGCTACATAATATCCTTGATTTTACCTCTTGGCCTGCAAAGCCCCAAATATTTGTGATCTGGCCCTTTACAGAACAAGTCTGCCAACCCATGAGCTATAGGGTAATCTGTAAGATGGTGGAGTGTGGAGTTAGGTGAGCTGGGTTCATCCACTTCCCACTGGCGTGACCTTGGGCAAGGTCCTTAACTTCTTTGAGCCTGTTTCCTCACCTGTAAGACTGAGTTCATAGGGATAGCAACTGCTGCATGTATATGTATGTTAGATGACTTGCGAACAATAACCTATCAGGCAATGTGAGCAGATTTAGCAATTTCTGCATGTAATAAATAGTCCCAGATGTATGTCATCAAACAGAATTTATTGAGTCCCTTTTCTGGGCCAGGCCCTTTGCCAGGCCATGGTCTGGAAGGGAAGACAGATTTGCTAAGAAAACAAAGACAATGCAGTATGTCAGTTGCTCTAACAGGACACAGCTGTGGGACAAAGGCGAGTGTGTCCAAGTCCCTCTTTGTAGGTTCAGACAAGGTTTCACTGATGAAATGAGCCTTGAACCGGCAGGCAGATGAAGGTTTTATCTGGCGGAGGGAACTGCACATACAGAGGCATGATGGCTTACATGAACTGCACATTTCTGTTGGTGGCTCGGCAAGAGTTAGATAGGCCTTGAGTCTAAGGAGGAGGTGTTTGGAAGATGAGGCTGAAGAGATAGGCAGGCCCCAGGGCCTGGGGGGCCTTATATGCTATCCCAAGAGTTTGGGGGTGTCTCCTGTATGTGTTGGAGAGCCACTGGAGAAAGCTGAACAACAGAAAAGGATCAAGATCAAAATATGCCTTTCAGAAACATCGCTCTGGCTCAGTGTGGAGAGCAAACCGAGGAGCAGTCAGGAGGCTGCGACACACTCAAGAGAAAACTGGTGAAACCGAATGAAGGCAGTGGGCAATGAGAATGAAGAGACGCAGGTGGCTGGGCTATGCAGGAGGTAGGATTGAAAGGCAACAGCCACCCAGGAAGTCCCCAGGTTTTTGGCTGGGGCAGCTAGGTGAGAGTAAGACTATAGCTACAATAGAGGAGGCAGGGAAACGGAGCAAGGTAAGAAGCTCTGGAAAAACAATTCCGTGTTGAGTCTGTGGCCACGACCCCAGAATGAAGACAGAGCTGCAGCCCTCTGCTATGTTTCCGCTGGGGAAATAAGCACCACCACCACATTTCCCAGGCAGTGCCCTTCGGGGGGGCCAGGAGGGGTTTGAAGAAACAGGGGACTTTTTTCTTCTCCCTCTGTTCACTTACTATGGCTTTTAGGTGAGTGTGCAGATTCAATGCAGGGAAACCTGTGGTTAATGCACTTTTCTAGCAGGAAACCCAAAGGAGAAGGGTGACCCAGGCCGATGGCCAGCACCGGTTCAGACTAGCCCTCCAGGATTCTTACGTTGCAGAGGACCCTGAGCCTTTGATGTGGGGGCTCAATTTCAGGCCCTCTCTGCAAGATCTCATCTGACCAAAGTGTGACTAACTCCAGTTTTTTTTAGTCGTTATTGTGAATTTACTCCTAAGGATTCTTTAGAGAAAGGAAAACCCTTTTGCGTTTTTCATATTTGGAATAATCAGGGACCGTTTCTTACATGTGCCTAGTCCTTCACAGCTTATAGAGTGCTTTCTCAGCCACGGTGATTTGCTATTTACCTCAAAACAGGGATTATTTTTCCATTCTGTGGGTTTTGAAACAAGACTCGGAGTGAAAATGGCTTTTTCAAGATCCCATAGCTAGAAAGCATAAAATTATTTACCCATATTTGATAATATTCCATATTCGCAAAACAATGAGGAAATGGGAGTTTCAGATACTAATGGTGAGAGTATAAACTGGTCTGGTCTTTTCATGAGGGCTCCCTGCCAATAAGTATTAAGTGTGGTTACCAGTTACCTGGCAGCTACACTCGTGGGTTTGTCTTAACTTCAACTCCCCTTAGACATCAGAGCTTGCAGGCAGGGAGCTGGGAAAAGTCAACCAGTTGAAATGAAGGTCAGTACAAGGGCACGTTATCCAAGCTGGTCACCACCACATGCAACTAGGGCTTGATCCTGCTGGTACCCTCTAAAGATACATTGAGAATGTCTAGGAGAAAGAAGAGAGAGGCATTTATTCACAGGTTCCCACCCTACATTGGTCAATGATTGTCCCATAAAATGTTCACTCTTTCACACCTCCAGGTTTGCCAAGTGGATTCCCAGAGGGATCCCAAGGAGGTATTCATGTAGTAATCATATACTTCAAAGTAAAAAGGTCTGGGGAGGACCCTGGGCCCGGGGACTGGAGTTGGCCCTGGAACATGGATCTCCAAAGTGAGGACTAATTTTCAGAGTCTGACAGGTAGGGCTCTGTGGAACCAGAATCATGGAGAATAGAATCCAGCCCCTGAAGGTGGGGAGAGAGGCCTGGCAAGAGATAGGCAGGATGCCTTAGTTTTCTGCCATTGGAGACTTCCCATATTCCATAGCACAGGGGGCAGAAAACATCTGATAACCTGCAAGGCAGTGCTACCAATGCTCAGAAAGCAGCAGAGACAAGGCCTGCCATGCTCAGGCCTGGGGCCAAATACAGAAAGTTAAACAAGTGATTATGAAAAAACAGTGGTTCTCCAATTTTGTGGGCATGAGACTCATCTGGAAGCTTAATAGAGATTTAGATTTCTGGGCCTCACCCCCAAAAATTCTAATTTGGGTCTTTTTATTTTTTTTTAAAGATTTTATTTATTTATTTGTCAGAGAGAGAGAGAGAGCAAGCCCAAGCAGGGAGAGGGGCAGGCAGAGGGAGCGGCGGGCAGAGAGAGAAGCAGGCTGCTTGCCGAGCAAGGAGCCTGATGCGGGACTCTGTCCCAGGACCCTGGGATCATGACCTGAGCAGAAGGCAGACGCTAACGACCTAGCCACCCAGGCGTCCCTTAATTTGGGTCTTGATAAGGGCCTGGAATCTGCATTTATAATGGTAATTCTCTGTGTAGGTGATCCACCGCCACACTTGAGAAACACTGCCCTAGGGCCTAGGGCAGGAACTGTCTCATTTATCTCTGATTCCCTCCCCAGTACCTGCCACATAGGGACCAGATAATTGTCCATTGAATTGAATTGTTCAGAAGCAGTGCTCCAAAAGGTATGTTTCATGTGGAGTCAGCTCAAGTCTGTAGCCTTTCTCTACCTGTAGGCTCTGGGCAACAAGAGCAAACATAGACAAGTGGGATTCCATCAAATTAAAAACCTTTTGCATAGCAGGAGCGCCTGGGTGGCTCAGTCAATTAAGGGTCTGCCTTCGGCTCAGGTCATGAACCAGGATCCTGGGATGGAGCCCTGCATCCGGCTTGGGGAGCCTGCTTCTCCCTCTCCCTCTGCCGCTCCCCCGGTTTGTGCTCTCTCGCTCTCTGTCAAATAAATAAAATAAAATCTTAAAAAAATAAAAAAAACTTTTCGCATAGCAAAAGAAACAATCAACAGAATGAAAAGGCAACCTACAGAATGGAAGAAAATATTTGCAAATCATGTATTTGATAAGGGGTTAATATCCAAAATAAATAGCAAAATAAATAAATAAGTACCCCACTTTAAAAATGGGCAAAGGACCTGAATAGATAGGTCTCTAAAGAAAACACAAATGACCACCAGATATATGAAAAGGTGCTCAACGTCACTAATCATCAGGGAAATGCAAATCAAAACCACAATGAGCCATCACCTCACACTTGTTAAAATGGCCATCATCAGATAAAAGATAACAAGTGTTGTCGAGGATATGGAGAAAAGAGAACTGTTGTACACGGTTGAGGGAATGTAAACTGGTACAGCCTCTACAGAAAGCAATATGGAGGTTCCTCAAAAAATTAAAAATAGAACTCTCTTATGATTCAGTAGTTCCACTTCTGGGTCTATAGCCAAAAGAAATGAAATCAGAATCTTAAAAGAGATAGCTGCACTCCCATGATCATTTCAGCATTATTCACAATAGCCAAGAGATGGAAACAATGTAAATATCAGCAGAGGAATAAAGAAAATGTGATATATAAATATTTACACAATAACTGAAATATAAATATAATACAAACATAAATATATACATATATATCTCCTGCCATTTGTAGCAACAGGATGAACCTGGAGGACAGTATGCTAAGCGAAATAAGCCAGACCCAGAGAGATAATATTGCATTATCTCACTTGTATATGGATTCTAAAATAGTCAAACTCATAGAAGCAGAGAGAATGGTTGTTGCCAAGGGCCGGGGGGAGGAGGAAATGAAGAAATGTTGGTCAAGGGGTACCCATCTGCCTTCTGGAAGTCGGCCTGGAAGGTGAGGGCAGGAGAGGCAGTTGTAAATAAAACAGAAGAGCAGCCTCTCTTTCTGGAAGAAACAAAGAAAAGGAGAGCACTGGCCTGTCTGGTTGTGATCTGTGATTGCGTACTTAATGATAGAAAAGTCAGACTTCGTGCAGGCAACAAACGCTCACTGAAACGTTGGGGAAGAAAGCAGGGATCCCCAGCTGCGCACGCGCACTGTGACTTTCGGCCCGCGTCAGACCCCGCTGGGTCGGAAACCCTACGCAAAGTCTCCGACGAAAGACGTAGGAAAAGCGGCGAGGCAAACGCAGGCTCTTGGATCACGTGACGCGACGAGAGCGTCGTTGACTCCTCCCCCTCCAAGATGGCGTCCTTGCTGCAATCGGAGCGGGTTCTCTACCTAGTCCAGGGAGAAAAGAAGGTTCGGGCCCCGCTGTCGCAGCTTTATTTCTGCCGCTATTGTAGCGAGCTGCGGTCGCTGGAATGTGTGTCTCACGAGGTAATGCAGCCGGCCCGTGAAGAATGTGTATATGTTGGGGGAGGGGGGGAAGGGTTCGTCCTAGTCACCGCGACTGGCGGGTAGTCATTTTCCTGGCTTGCCGATTGGTTATGTCTTCCGTCACTCAGATTTGCTGTTAATTTAATTTGCTTATAATTTGTCATTTGGAAAGAAGGACGGCCTTGGGTGGGGCTGAGCGGATCTTTTGGTTCTAGAGCGCTCTCGGATTGGACAAACCTGACTTTAGGGACCCTGGCGGTCTCCTGGGGTGTTTGGTAATTGGGTGGGTTGGGGAGGAAGATGTGGGGTGGATTATTCAGGCCACTTGAGGGGCGAGATCCGTAACTGATTGTAGGGTGGAGCCCACAGGCATTCTCATTCATGCCCCTCCCATCCTGGAAGTTCTGCCCCTACTTTGGCCAAAAACTGGGCGTTGCTGTGTTTTCTGGCTCAGGCCAAGGCCTGCAGCAGGGAAGAGATCGGGTTGGGGCGAGTTGGGTGAAAAGCTCTTAGAATAAGGTCTGGTCTAAGAAGCTCATGGCGCTTCTCCAGAGGGTATGGTGCTGTCCTTCGCAGGCACAAGTGGGCGTTGGAAGTCGGATTGCTCAGAACGTAAAACGCCCCACCCCATAAAAGAAACAAACAAAAAAACAAATAAGAAAATCCCCAAACTTCTACAGCACTTGGCACATCTTGTTGTTCATTCCGTAAGCTTTGGGTTTTAAAAGACGAGAAAAACATAAATCCTGCTGTTGAGTGACTCAGTCTAGTTAAGGAAAAGCTGCTGGTAACAGTTGCTGCTTATTCAGAACTTTCTATATGCCACGTGGTTTATGTAAACTCCTTTAATCATCCTACAGGCCAATAGAATGGATATTATTTAAAAAAAAAACAACAAAACTGTAATTAAAGCAACACAGTGTTTGCCCTAGGTCACACAGCCAAAACTTTGGGGGTGGCAGGGAGGACCAAGATTTGAAACTCAACAGCAGCCTTTCAAATCAGGATTTGAAACATGATTCAGAGAACATTGAAAATCCCTGGACTGTTAAAAATGCATATGAAAACGTGTCCTATACTATAAGCTGTTTTACACATTATTATTAACAATTTTATTGGGTGTATTTTTCATAATATTAAGAATAGTCACAGAAAGCAGTTAAGTAATACAAGAGAAAAATCAATGCCATATAATATACACGATATTTCTTGTATTTTTTTTCTCCATTAGCATTTTCTCTGTATCTGTTTAGCAGGTCCTTTGTCTTTTTTATGCTTTCCTGTTCCAGCTCCAGCTCCACCTCCACCTCCAGAATATGTTGGAATAGATTCCCACTTGATGGTCATTAGAGAGCTCAGTCTCCATGATTTCTAAGGATATCTTGAGCTAGGACATTCTGTCTTACTGCATCTTTTACAGACTCATGTGTACCTCCACCTGTGAAGTGGAGATCGTTTAGGGTTTGGGGAAGGATGGGGCTAGGGAGGGCTGGAGGAATCCAGAAAGTTCTAATGGAGAACATGGGATTGGAGCTGCACATGAAGGGACAGGCAGAATTTGAAAAGAGCCACAAGAAGGAACAAATTATAGTTTGCCTTTTATGATGAGTAAGTGCAGATATTAGTTAGCAATACTGTGTTTTATGTTCCTGGAGATTATTTGAGCAGCGACTTTATTTTTTCAAAGGTGGTCCTGTGTATAGCAGATGATGAAAAAAGAAGCCAGTTTCTGTCATAGTATTTATATTCATTTAAATCTGTCTTTACATCTGTAGGTGATTAGAGTTCTAGAACTGTCAAATAGGATCTACCTACATTAAAGAAAATAATTATTCAGAGCTTAAAAAATACAGTGAATTTACGGGGCGCCTGGGTGGCTCAGATGGTTAAGCCTCTGCCTTCGGCCCAGGTCATGATCCCAGGGTCCTAGGATCGAGCCCTGCATCGGGTTCCCTGCTCCGCGGGGTGTCTGCTTCTCCCCCTCCTTCCTGCTCGAGCTCTCTCTCACTATCTCTGTCTCTCTCAAATAAATAAATAAAATATTTTAAAAAAAATACAGTGAATTTAATTTTCTTCTGTGTTTTTGAGTTAAATACAGTAAGACTATCTTGCTAGTTTAGTAGTTTAATTTGCTATTTAAAAATCTCTAACCAGTTGGCTAAAGCTGATTTTGTAAATGTTAATTTATGCTTTTGTGAACATGTAATACTTCAGTAATGAGAAAACTTTTAAAGTCTCCCTTAACAACTTAAGTGTGGTCAAGTTAAAACAGTATAAAAGGATAGAAGGGTATTTGATCACAGCTTCACAAATTGGGTTATTTTATTTATTAGTCTGTTCATTAGATTATCATAGAGTTCTTCTTTTCCATAGACAACTTTTAACACATTATTACATAAAATCCTGATGGAACAGGTAAGATCAGAAAGGAAAAATGGAAGGGTTTTAGGAAATACAGAGGATAAGAAAAAACATGGTTGAAGAATAAACCCTAGGGCGCCTGGGTGGCTCAGTTGGTTAAGCAACTGCCTTCAGCTCAGGTCGTGATCCTGGAGTCCCAGGATCGAGTCCCACATCGGGCTCCCCACTCAGTGGGGAGTCTGCTCCTCTCTCTGACCTTCTCCCCTCTCATGCTCTCTCTCACTCTCTCTCTCTCTCAAATAAATAAATAAAATCTTTAAAAAAAAAAGAATAAACCCTAAGCTGAAAACAGTTTAGGTTCTTTGGCATATCAGTGGTTTCTCACTTTCTGCTGCAGTATGTTTTAGAATTCACTATTTGGAATAGATGTATATACAAGCTAGACTGAGTGCCTTTTCCTCTGATTTTTGATTTCTTGTTCCTTTCTAGGTGGACTCCCATTATTGTCCCAGTTGCTTAGAAAATATGCCATCGGCTGAAGCCAAACTAAAAAAGAATAGGTAAGATTGGGATCCATTTTTTTTTCTGTTTTCCTCAACTATTTTTTTAATAGCTGGCAAGAAAACACATGGAAAATAACTCACATTTTTAACTAGCTGGTTTTCATTTTTTAGCATCACCTTTGCCAAAGATGAAATGTCCTTTGATTTTTTAAAATTAATTTTCTATTTTAGAACAGTTTTAGACTTAAGAATTATTGTGAAGACGGTATAGAGAGTTCTGTGTACTTCATACATAGTCTCCCCTATTGTTAACATCTTGTATTAGTATAGTATATTTGTCTCAATTAATGAACATTGATACTTTATTATTAAATAAATGCTTCATTTTATTCAGATTTCCTCAGTTTTTCCCTAATCTCCTTTTTCTGTTCCTGGATTCTATTTAGGATACCCATGTTATATTTAATACTCATGTCTCTTTAGGCTTCTCTTGGTGTGACATTTTCTTAAACTTTCCTTGGTTTTGAGGACCTTGAAAGTTTTGAGGAGTACTGGTAAGATATTTTGTATAATGTCCCTCAATTGGAATTTATCTGATGTTTTTCTCGTCAGCTGGGGGAATGTGTTATGGGGAGGAAGACAACAGAGGTAAAGTGCATCTTTCATTACATCCCACCAAGGGTACATACTGTCAATGGAACTTATCACTGTTGATGTTAGCCTTGATGACCTGGCTTGAGCTAGTGTTTGTCAGGTTTCTCCAATATAGAATTTTTTCTCTTTTTTTATACTGTACTCTTTGGAAAGAAAACACTCTTACAGCCGACACTTAAATAGTGGGGAGTTATGTTCCCCCTCCATGAGGGTTCTCTACTTAAATTATTTGGAATTCTTTTGAAAGGCAGATTTTTCTCCTCCCCTATTTATTTATTTAATCATTTATTTAAAGCGTGAATATTGATTTTATACCTTAGGATATAATCCAGTACCACTTTATTTTTTTGCTCACGTTGTTCCAGCTTTGGCCATCGGGAGCTCTTTTGGTAGACTTCTATATCCCTTTGACATACCCCCATTGTTGCGTGGGTTGGGGGGGGCTGTGCATTCATTTGAGCATTTTCTTATTTTTTGGTCCTTCAAGATACTCCAGGCTCATCCCAGGACTCTGCCTCAGTCCTTGAATTAGCCATTTCTCCAAGGAGCCCTGGTTCCTTTTATTGGAAAATGGTATTAAAAACCAAGATCTGGGTAATAGGTGTGCTCATTGTCACTGGGTGCCATTTGGTTTTTAGCTTAGTGTGTAAGTCCTTTGCTACCAATCATATCCTTACACCTCCATGGATGTGAACCACCATGACTTTTCTTTCCTGAACCCGAGAAATAGTTCCTAATAAGCCAGACACTGTTTCTTTGTGTGCTGTCCACACATTGATTTCATCATTTAATCCTCAAAGTATCAGTGAGCAGTGAACAGTGGGTAGATACCATTATTATCCTTATATGAGGATGTTATGGCAAAATATCGCAGGTAATTAGAGTTGTAGAACAGAGTTTCAGAGTAAGTCCAGGACTAGGAGTGAAATCTTAATAATCTCAGATGGTGAAAAAGTTACAAGCAACAAGGCACAGGGGCCCCCGAAGGGGAAATGTTGGCTGAGCATTAGGAAGAGTAGTGCCTAAGGAGAGAACAGAAAGCCCCGAAAAGGCACTGCTCCTGAACTGTTGCAGTTTGATAGCATCGTTTGGTTTCTGTGTCAGCTCTCTGGCACAGCAAACAAGCAGTTGTTTTCCAGACCCAGTTTCACAGCCTATTGTAGTATTGCCTCTTGAGTTGTCATTGTGCAGCTGCTCTGTCCTGTCTAAAGGCATAAGCGGTGACCTCTCTCTTCCTCAGAAATCTTTGTGGTCTGTACAAGCCTAAACAGAGTCTGAAATTGTTAAATCCAGGCTGTTTAATAGTGATTTTCTCTGGAGTAGGATTCTGTCAGGCTCTAATTCTTCAGGAACTTTGGTGATGATTGCATTTTTTAAAAAATGAAATGAACATGTAATATCTTTTAAATTTTAAAACAAGATTTTAATATGTTTTTTATTTCTTTTTAGTTGAGAGACAGTCCTCCCTTATAGTTCCCTCTTGAGTTCCTAACACCTAGAACAGTGTGTGGCACATAGCAGTTGCTTGATAAATATTTGTCAAATGAATAACAGTGGTGTTGTATTATAGGTGTGCCAACTGCTTTGACTGTCCCGGCTGTATGCACACTCTCTCTACTCGGGCAACAAGCATCTCCACACAACTTCCAGATGACCCTGCCAAGACCACCATGAAGAAAGCCTACTACCTGGCCTGTGGATTTTGTCGCTGGACATCTAGAGATGTAGGCATGGCAGACAAATCTGTGGGTGAGTCAGGCGGACTTCAGCATGAGATTTTGTGAAATTGGTAGTGTTAAAATTGCCCACAGATGATTATTTCTGTTACCTGTTGGAAGGCAGGAGCTAAATTCAGAGGTAAATCTTCTGTGTTTCCAAATTCTCACATTTATGGACTATAATGTTTCATCTAAGACTGGGTAAACTATTGAGTTTTCTTAGAGTTGGTAAAATAGCATTGGTAAATCCGACACTTTTTTAGAATCAAAATGTTAATGCTCTTCATAAAACATAAATACTCCTGATGATGAAAGACACCATGAACAAATTTAAAAGATAAAAGTGACAAACTAAGAAAAATATTTGGGTCATATATAACAGACTAAAGATAAATAAGCAAAAATGAAGAATGCTTGTAAATCAAGGAAGAAGCCCCAGAGAAAAACTAGGCAAAGGATAAGAAGAGCAGCTCTCAGAAGTGGAAATAAAAATGATCAATAACCAAAATGTGTACATGGAAGGGCCCACAGTCAGGTTAAAATGATCTTTATCTTGACTCCAAACTCCTCCAAACCTTGCAGATTCCATGGAAGGACCTTAACCTTCCATAAAGTTACAACTCAAGTTTGTGTTTCTCTCCCCTGACATTTTTTAGCCCTTTATTTTTTTTTTTTTAAAGACACATTTAGCGTCTTATAGTCTGATCAGCGTCATGATCAAACTATTACATTTAGCAATCAACAGCATGGGTGCAAAAAAAAAAAAAACTACATTAAAACCTTTTGTTGGAATGCTTTACACTTTCCACAGAACTAAAATAACCTGTTACACAATTAGTCACAAATACAGTCCTCGAGTTTTTTGCCCATACACATGAGTATTGTCTAAAACATGTCTTCTTTGTAGCAGCGAGGCCCTGCCACCACTGTGCTTAGCTGAGTTCACAAATCTGCTGTAACCTGTAGCTTCCCTGTCACTTCTCTGGCTCTCCTCTCCTGCTAAGCTTTGTTTCCTGGCAGTGATTAGAACCTTCTGCCGCTGCTGTAGCTACTGCTGCTGCTGGAACCACCACAGCCACCTTGGTTTCGTGGTTTGGCAAAGTATTGGCCTCCACCACCATAGGGGCCGGAGCTTCTGCCTCCAAAATTTCCTCCTTTCATGGGTCCAAAATTTGAGGATTGATTGTCGTAATTGCCAAAATCATTAGAGCTTCCGCCACCTCCAAAGTTGCTTCCATCATTACCAAATCCGTTATAGCCATCCCCACTGCCACCATAGCCACCACCACCTCGACTGCCACCAAGGCCCCCTTGACCACTGAAGTTCCCTCCACGACCAAAGTTGTCATTCCCACCAAAACCACCTCCACGACCACCACCAAGTTTCCAGAACCACTTCGACCTCTTTGGCTGGATGAAGCAGTAGCCATCTCTTGCTTAGATAGGGCTTTCCTTACTTCCCAGTTGTGGCCATTCACTGTATGGGATTTTTGAATGACAATCCTGTCTACAGAGTCATGGTCATCAAATGTTACAAAAGCAAAACCTCTGGGGCGCCTGGGTGGCTCAGTTGGTTAAGCGACTGCCTTCGGCTCAGGTCATGATCCTGGAGTCCCGGGATCAAGTCCCGCATCGGGCTCCCTGCTCGGCAGGGAGTCTGCTTCTCCCTCTGACCCTCCTCCCTCTCATGCTCTCTGTCTCTCATTCTCTCTGTCTCAAATAAATAAATAAAATCTTTAAAAAAAAAAAAAAAAAACAAAAGCAAAACCTCTGTCTTGGTCAGTCATGATCTCAATCACTTCAATTTTCCCATACTGTTCAAAATAATCTCTTAGGTGATGTTCTTCAGTGTCTTCTTTAATGCCACCAGCAAAAATCTTTTTCACAGTTAAGTGGGCACCAGGTCTTTGAGAATCTTCTCTTGAGACAGCCCTCTTTGGTTCCACAGCTCTTCCATCCACCTTGTGTGGCCTTGCATTCATTAGCCCTTTCCTTTTATTTTGACTCTTTCTTTGAGTATCCATAAATTGCCTTGTATGATTAATGCAAATTAAAACTTCATTTATTTGGCAAATTTTTTAGATCTGGTAATATCATGTGTTGGCAAGAATATGGCAAAATAGTTCTTTCATCTACTACCACCTTGGAGAGCAGTTTGATAATTATTAAAATTTTATTTATTTATATTTATTTATTTTTAAAGTATATTTATTTAAGTGAGCTCTACACCCATCATGGGGCTTGAACTCACAGCCCCGAGATTGAGTCACATGCTCCTCCTTCACTGAGCCTGCCAGGGACCCCTATTTTTTTTTTATTTTAAAGATTTAATTTATTTATTTGAGAGAGAAAGAGACCACGAGTGGGAGGGGCAAAGGGAGAGAGAATCTCAAGCAGACTCCATGCTGAGTGTGGAGCCCAACTTGGGGCTCGATCTCACGATTGAGATCACAACCTGAGCCGAAACCAAGAGTAAGAAACTTAACTGACTACACCACCCAGACACCCCCCCCTTTTTTTTCCCCCCATACTTGGGGCTTGAACTCACAACCCTAAGATCAAGACTCAAGCTGAGATCAAGAGTTGGACGCTTAACTGATTGAGCCGCCCAGGTGCTCCAAAGTGCCCCTATTTATATTTGTTTTTATTTTAACAAAATAAATGGCATTTTATTTATTTATTTTAATTCTAGTAGAGTTAACATACAGTGTTACATTCATTTCAAGTGTACAATACAGTGACTCAACAATTCTGTACATTACTCAGTGTTCATCGTAATAGTGTACTCTTAAAAACCCCTTCACCGTTTATTGAAAATAAACGGCTTTTATCCTTCTGCCCAGCATTTCCATATCCATATATGCTGGAGCATTAAACACATGCTCAAAGACACATGTATTTACATAAAATGTTTAGCAGTAAAACAGAAAAACTGTGTGTGTGTTTTGACCTAAAGACCACCTAAGGCACTAACTACCTTTCCATCATTTGAGCATTTCAGGGTGGAGATTGCACTTACCTTTATTAAAGGGAACTTCCTTTATTTATTTTTTAAATAAAAAATTTAAGAAACAAAACGAACAAAGAAAAGAAGAGACAAAGAAAAACAGACTCTTAACTATAGAGAACAAACTGATGGTTACCAGAGAGCAGGTAAGTGGGGGGATGGGGGAAATAGGCAAAGAGGATTAAGAGTACACTTATTTGAGCACTGAGTAATGCATAGAATTGTTGAAACACTATATTGTACACCTGCAACGAATATAACACTGTACATTGGTTATACTGGAATTTAAAAAGTAATTAAGTTTTTAAAAAGTCCCACAACGAAAAAAAAAGAGTACACTGACTGTGATAAGCACTGAGTAATGTATAGAATTGTTTTGGGTTTTTTTTTTTAATTGTTGAATCACTATATTGTACAACTGCATCTAACACTGTATGTTAGAAGCATATTCATGATAAAAAATAATAAAATTAAAATACATAAAAATAAAAAGTTTAAAAATAGATCTTAATAACTATCTAGGGTGAATTCTCCAGCTTTGTCCTTCTTTAATATTATGTTGGTTATTATTTTTTTTTTAAACATATAATGTATTATTTGTTTCAGGGGTACAAGTCTGATTCATCAGTCTTAATACAATTCACAGCACTCACCATAGCACATACCCTCCCCAATGTCCATCACCCAGCCACCGCGTCCCTCCCACCGCCCTCCACTCCAGCAGCCCTCAGTTTGTTTCTCGAGATTAAAAGTCTCTTACGGTTTGTCTCCCTCTCTGATTTTGTCTTGTTTCATGTTTTTCCTCTCTTCCCCTATGATCCTCTGCCTTGTTTCTCAAATTCTACATATCAGTGAGATCATATGATACTTGTCTTTCTCTGATTGACTTATTTCACTTAGCATAATACCCTCTAGTTCTTTTTTTTTTTAATACCCTCTAGTTCTATCCATGTCGTTGCAAATGGCAAGATTTCATTTTCTGATGCTGCCTAATATTCCATTGTACGTATATACCACATCTTTATCCATTCATCTGTCGATGGACATCTAGGCTCTCTCCATAGTTTGGCTATTGTGGACATTGCTGCTATAAACATTGGGGTGCACATGCCCCTTCGGATCACTACATTTGTATCTTTGGGGTAAATACCCAGTAGTGCAATTGCTGGGTCATAGGGTAGCTCTATTTTCGACTTTTTGAGGAACCTCCATACTGTTTTCTAGAATGGCTGCACCAGCTTGCATTCCCACCAACGGTGTAGGAAGGTTCCCCTTTCTCCGCATCCTCGCCAACATCTGTCATTTCCTGACTTGTTAATTTTAGCCATTCTGACTGGTGTGAGGTGGTATCTCATTGTGGTTTTGATTTGTATTTCCCTGATGCCAAGGTGTTGAGCACTTTTTCATGTGTCTGTTGGCCATTTGTATGTCTTTTTTGCAGAAATGTCTGTTCATGTCTTCTCCCCATTTCTTGATTGGGTTATTTGTTCCTTGGGTGTTGAGTTTGATAAGTTCTTTATAGATTTTGGATACTAGCCCTTTATCTCATATGTCATTTGCAAATACCTTCTCCCATTCTGTCGGTTGTCTTTTGGCTTTGTTGACTGGGAAACTTCCTTTATTTTTACATTTCCGGTACTCCATGGTTAACATCAGAGAGTAGAAACTCTGTGTAGTCAGTTCAAAATCTTGAGTTGCTATTTATTTTTTATAAAAATAGTTGCATTGCTAACTCCCCATATCTTTTATCTTTCAGAAATTTTATTCAGTTTTCTGAAACTTTTTAGACTTGGTAAGAATTCCCATCTTGGGGGCCGCCTGAGTGGCTCTGTTGGGTGTCTGCCTGCAGCTCAGATCATGATCCTGGGGTCCTGGGATCAAGCCCCACATTGGGCTCCCTGCTCAGTGGGGTGTCTGCTTCTCCCTCTCCGCCTCCCTCCTGCTTGTGCGTTCTCTCTCTCTCTCAAATAAATAAATAAAATCTTTAAAATTGCAGCTTGCTAGTCTATGACGAAGCCCATAATGAACTCATTATGTCAGTTGACATAACTAAAATGAAGATGGACTTTAAGTAAAAACTTCTTATAGATGATTACACAATTTGGAAGTAAATATGGATCAGGTTTCTTTAGATTCAACTCTCTTCTTAAAAATTTAATTCTTGGGGTGCTGGGTGGCTCAGTCGTTGGGCATCTGCCTTCGGCTCAGGTCGTAATCCTGGGGTCATGGGGAGCTGGGTAGCTCAGTCGTTAAGCATCTGCCTTCGGCTCAGGTCATGATCCCAGGGTCCTGGGATGGAGCCCTGCATCGGGCTCCCTGCTTGGCGGGAAGCCTGCTTCTCCCTCTCCCACTCCCCCTGCTTCTCCCTCTCCCACTCCCCCTGCTTGTGTTCCTGCTCTCGCTCTCTCTCTGTCAAATAAATAAATAAAATCTTTTTAAAAAAATAAATAAAAATTTAATCCTTGATTCTGTTGTGTTTGCTCTTTGGTTTAGAATGCTTGAGCTCTTGGTTGTTGCTCATTGGTGGATAGATATTTCCTGAAATGTGATTTTTATTAGAAAGAGTCTATAGCATCTTTAGATTGTCAGTAAATATTTGTGTATTTTAGTATCAGTGTAGCAAGTAAGTTGTTTGAATTTGCTTATGAATGTAAGTTAAATATGAAAAACAACCTCAAAGTGGCAGAGTATGTATGCCTCAGTGAGTTGAAGTGTATTTTTTTTGAAGTGTATTTTTCTATGTTTGTATTTTGTCTCTTGTTGTCAAGGTAAAGAAACAAAGCCCAGAAGTTCAAATAGATTTCTCAGTGTTACTCTTAAGAGAATGTTTTATGCTTTTTAGATTATGAGCCATTAATGTTGGAGAATTTATATTTCAGAGCTTAAAACCTGTGTTTACTTCTAGAAGTCTGTCTCCTCTAGGGTATCTTGACAATAATAATTGAATAGTGGGAGCTCTTAAAGAGTACAGATAATTTTTTCTTTCATGATGTCATTGGTGTCTGAGAAACTCTGAAACCACTTTAGAACTATTTGTTTATTTATAAGTAAGCCATTGTGTCTGTAATGTGCAAGGAAATGAGATCGTTATGTCTCCCAAATTGCTCTTCAGAATAAATTACCAGTTCTAAAGCAGTTAGGTAAAACATCTAGATTTTTCGAAGTATTACAGCTAAAACATTTCTTTCACATAATTATTTTTCACGATTGTCTTAATAAGTAAGGCAACCTTTAAAATATGAATATCATACTAAAGGATATTGTTGTCGTTTCTTGCAAGAAGGTGTGGTGTCACTTTCAACAAGCGTCCTTTTTGTTTTGAAAAAAGGTTATTTTTACTTATACAGATAATACACATTCATGTATTTATCACCCAGCTTCAGAAATTTATCACCCAGCTTCAGAAATTAAACATAACCAAAACAGTTTAAGCTCCTTGTGTAGCCTATCCCCACTAGATCCCCCTTCCTCAGCCTCCCAGAGAAGTAATCATACCAGTCCTGAATCCAGTGTTTATCGGTATCCATGCATGTCTTTATACTTCTCCACATATGTATGTAGCCACTAACAATGTTTTTTCAATATGAAACAAATGGAAATATACTGTATATGTATCCTACTACAGCTTTTCTCTATTGGCATTATGTTCCTGATACATAGCTGATTTATGCATGACTTACCACAGTTTACTTATTCAGTCTCTTCTTGATGGACATTTATTTAGGCCTTCATTTTTTTGCTTTTGACAACAGTGCTATTAGAAACATTCTTGTCTGTATTTCCTAAGTCCAAGACTAAAGGCTTCTCTGCATAACTGAAAATAAAATTGCTTGTTTTGTCTACATCTTTAGCTCTCCAAAATGGCTTACCAGTTTTTGCTCCCACTAGTAATAAGAGTAGACTACCCGCTGCTCCAGATCCTTGGCTGCTGTAGTACTGTGGGACTTTCTTTCAAATTTTTCCAAACTGATGTTTGTAAAATAGTATCTCATTATAGTTTACTTTTTCCCTTTTTTTTTGTTAGCTTTATTGAGATATACAGTTGACCCTTGAACAAATGCAGAGGTTAGAGGTGTTGACCCCCCTCACTGTGCAGTCGAGAATCTGCAGGTAACTTCTGACTTCCCAAAAACTTAACTACTAATAGCTTACTGTTGACTGGAAGCCACACTGATAACATAAATAGTTGATGAACATATATTTTGTATATTTTATGTATTGTATATATGTAGTCTTAAAATATAGTAAGCTAGAAAAGAAAAAATAGTTACAGTGCTTTATTGTATTTATTGAAAAAAATTCGCCTATAAGTGGACCCTCACAGTTCAAACCCATGTTGTTCAAGAGTCAGCTGTATTCATTATGGTTTTAGCTTTCTGGAATAATCTTTTCCATTGTGATTTGTGCTGTTTGTTTCTTATGTAAGAAATTCTTCTCTGAATCAAGGTCATACAACATAGAAATTGCACAGTATTCTAGATAAGATCAGGTTCTTAAGAGTCAGACTGCTTGAGTTTGAATCCCAGCTTTACCACTTACTATCTGTGTGACTTTGGGCAAGTTATTTAACCTCTTTGAGCCTCAATTTCATGAGACTGATAATAAGAATCCCCATGTCAGAGGGTTATTGTATAAAATGAAACGTAATGCATTTCAGATGCTTGGCACAGAAGCTGTGCATGTGTTAGTTGTGGTGGGGGTGGTTATCTTTATCACCATCATTTTTTTTTTTTTTAAGATTATTTATTTATTTGAGAAAGCGAGAATGAGCGAGAGAGAGCGTACATGAGGGGGGAGGGTTAGAGGGAGAAGCAGGCTCTTCGCCGAGCAGGGAGCCCAATGCAGGACTCGATCCCGGGACTCCAGGATCATGACCTGAGCCGAAGGCAGTCGCTTAACCAACTGAGCCACCCACGTGCCCCTGTCACCATCATTATTTTTAATGAAAATTTCATTCTGAATGTTTTGGTCTATATAACTCATAGGACTATTTCTTAGAAGTTCTATGATTTTGGGGCACCTGGGTGGCTCAGTTGTTAAGCATCTGCCTTCGGCTCAGGTCATGATCCTGGGGTCCTGGGATCGAGCCCTGCATCGGGCTCCCTGCTTGGTGGGAAGCCTGCTTCTCCCTCACACTCCCCCTGCTTGTGTTCCCTTTCTCATTGTGTCTCTCTCTGTCAAATAAATAAATAAAATCTTTAAAAAAAAAAAAAAAGTTCTATGATTTTTAAGTTTCATTTTGTGGCCTGCAGATGACCTGTTTTTATGAAAATAAAAATACCAAGTTATGAAAATTTGTTTAATGTCCTTTTGTTTTGCAGCTAGTGGTGGTTGGCAGGAACCTGAAAATCCTCACACGCAACGGGTAAGTAAAGCGTCATCAGAGAGAGGATGAACTAAGAAAAGATGGAGAAAAAGACTGAAGATCTTCCATTTTATCAGTGGATATGGCATATGCCAGAAATCTTTGATATGTATTTTGGTGTCTGTTACACAGAAAGGGCTTCTTATAAGACATTTAAGTCACAATGGCTGTATTTTCTAGTCTGGCTTAAGTTAATAGAGAAACCTAGCTGTAGCTTTAGTTCTGTAGTCAGGCTGTGAATCAGAAAAAGAAAACAGTATGTGTTTGTTTTTAGTGAAATAAGTTATAAAATAATAAGTTTTTCCGCTATATGGAAAAATACTTATTTTCAGACATATAAAAGCTGTATATCTATACATAGGGTTTTTGTTTTAATGCGTGCAAAATGTAATCTCATACCCACGTCTGTAGTGTGTAAGAAAGATATCTAAGCTGATAATTGCAGATACCTTTAGTGAGGGCAAAAGTGGACTTGGGCACAAGAGACATAAGAGAAGTATTGCTTTTTATTCTTTATGTTTAATATTGCTTGAAGTTTTCACAATTAACATGTACTGCTTTTAGGATTAAGACATACTTTAAAAATGAAAATATATGAGTGGGGGAGAAGACAGTACAAGATGTCACATTCTTAGAAGTAGATAGGCCTGTGGCCGTGCAGAAAAAATGGGAGTAGTTGTAAGGGGAAATAAGTAATGAAGTAAAAGAGGAGTGAAAAGAGGGCATGAAATTTCCTAGCCTTTTCATTGCCCATTTCTTCCCATTGTTAAACTTAAAGGTTCCATTTTAATATTGCAAATAATTCAGAGAAATGTAATGAAGAGAAACTCTCTTTGAAGAAAAGGGCAAATTTGCCTACCGTAGTCATTTGTCTTCTCTGTTCATTATGTGTCCAGTTAGTGTTATTGATTAATTTTACATATTTCCTGTTAGCTTTTTCATGAAAACAATTACTGCATCTTTGATTTCTTACAGATGAACAAATTGATTGAATATTACCAGCAGCTTGCTCAGAAAGAGAAGGTTGAGCGAGATCGCAAGAAACTGGCACGGCGTAGAAACTATATGCCTTTGGCTTTTTCGGTGAGGACTTGGTACAAAAAGGAGTGTGCAGTTCATTGAACAAGACCTGTGTGCCTTGAGAACAGTGATCATTTCAGAAGGTGGCCACTGACCTTAGATTTCTGAATGATAGGTAGCAGAGGAAAGTTTCTCAAATCATAGGTTTTTAAGCCCAGCAGTTAGGTTTTTGCCATATCATTTACTCTATTTGAGTTCTTTGAGTTTTAAGGACACTTGTGTTCCTTTTTGCATCACTGCCCTCTCTTTTCTGATTATTCCCCAGGGCTAATGTTTAATTTTGTAGGTACCACAGAACTCTTAATCGGAAAAGTCAGAGAAGATGGGCGATTGTTAGATTTTATTCATATTACCTAGGTAGGCCACCTTTGACATTCTATAGTAATGGGTTCCCAGCTCAAATGATTATTTCTGGTACCTTCCTATAGTTCTCCAGGGTGAAGAACGCTGACTCTTACACGGTGCCTTTTGCGTGGTTAAATAAATAGTAATATGTGCCAGTGTCATTGATAGGAATTCTTTAAGGAAGTCATTCTCTGCTAGTTTGTGTACTACCAATCCAGAAGCAAAAGATTAGGATTTGGAGCTTTTGTTATTGTCCCCCAAGTTTTATTTGCTCTCATAGAACAATTTCTTTTCTGTATGCTTGCTTGGGGTCGAGCAGGTTGACATTGAATAAGTAACATTTTTTGAAGGGCAGTGATGTGTCAGACACTGTTCTAATAAGGACTTTTCACATATTTAATCCTCACAACAATCCTGTGGGGTAGATTGACAGTTGAGGAAATGTAACTTGTCATACTGCTTCTGCATGAGAATTAGTTAAGCCATTGAAACCCTAAGGATTGGTGAGGTCCATATAAAAATATTTAGTTTAGAACTTAATAAAAACATTAAAATATGCAAAGCATCTACATTTACCAGAGACTTTAATGAAGTCTAAATGAAATTTTCAGAATAGCCCAGTGGTATAATAAGCATATGCACTAGTGTATGTAGGAGAGAAATTTGAATTAAAGGCATTATTCTTCCAGCTTCCCTTATAACCTGCCTGCTGTATGAGTTTGCTTCTGTCTTATGCTGCATTTTTTTGTCTCTGTTGCAACCTGCTGCTATTTGGGGGCCTACAGCAACACACTATTCATGTAGTGGTAAGTTCTCTTTTATGATTCTTGCTAACCTTGAAGAAGTTAGCAGATGATCACTGGGTGTTCCAAGAAGACATTCATCATTTGCCTTAGACACTCCACATAGTTCTGGTCTAAGTCATAGCTTAGATATTTTTAGATTAATAGTTTTTTAAAAAAATCACATTTAGTTCAGTTTTACTCTACTAATGTATTTCAGTCTCCATGTTTGGTGCTTTTGCTATTATTTTAAAAATAAGATGATGTGGGGCTACAAATTACTTTCTTTAAAAGGAGCTTTCAAATTAGCTTTTTTTTTTGCTTATTTCCCTGAGCTTCTCATGCTGTCCCACCCAAAAGTCTTTCTTTTGGTAAATAGGATGTATAAAAATGGGATTTATAATTGGAATTTCTGAACTCTATTTAGGACAAATACGGTCTTGGAACCAGGCTTCAGCGACCACGAGCTGGTGCAACCATCAGTACCCTTGCTGGACTGTCGTAAGTTTGGACATTAAATGGCTTTGAGGAGAAAAGCAGGTATCAAAATGAATATTGAAGGAATGTGACATTAAACAGTTGCTACTGGGGAAGAAGATTGTCATGCTTAGAAAAGACCTGAACAGAGAAAGAATGTTCTACAATAGAAGAATACGTCAGTTATTGATATCATAGACTTTGAAGATGAACAGGTGGACCTTTGAGAAATTAGTGCTTTTTATCTTTTAGCCTTAAAGAAGGAGAGGACCAGAAAGAGATAAAGATTGAGCCAGCTCAGGCTGTAGACGAAGTGGAGCCGCTACCTGAAGATTACTATATAAGACCAGTAAATTTAACAGAGGGTAATCTTTTTATATGATTTTGCTTTGTTTCTATTTTACATCTAATTTTGCTTTTGTTACTGATACGCCCTGAGTTTTGAGATATTTAAGGCATCATGGTTGTTAGTAATAAAATAAATCAAGTAACAAATGAAATAGATACAATCATTTGAAGAACTTTAAAATATCAAATTTCTCTTTTGTAGTTTTTGAAGAACTATTCACAAAGGAAGTATTGTTTCATGTGATTATCTCATAAGTCTGATTTTGAGTGAATCATTGTAAACTAAGCCTGGGTTCTGCCTTTCATGCTAGTGACCACCCTTCAGCAGCGCCTCTTGCAGCCTGACTTCCAGCCAGTCTGTGCTTCACAGCTCTATCCTCGTCACAAACATCTTCTGATCAAACGGTCCCTGCGCTGTCGGGTAATTATTCCATTCTGTACAATTGTCATTTGTACCAGAGAAAAGCAGAAATAATTTAAACATTGGTATCTGGCCAATACCGAAACTTCTGGAATGTAGTAAATATAAAATATGCTTATAGAGAATGTACTTGGTGTCCAGGCACCATTTTAAATGCTTTCAAGATAAAAATCCTCCCAACTATGAGATGAAGGTACTGTTGTTACCCCTGTTCTATAGATGTGGAAACTGAGGTACCTGAAGGTTAATAAGTTCAGAGCACTGACCCCTAAAAGAGTAGTGAAAGAATATATAACTTTTAAGCTGGTAGAGAGGAAACAAAGAGGAGTAATAAAATAATTTAAAAGAGGGGGGCGCCTGGGTGGCTCAGATGGTTAAGCATCTGCCTTTAGCTCAGGTCATAATCCCAGGGTCCTGGGATCGAGTCCCGCGTCAGGCTCCCTGCTTGGAAGGGGGCCTGCTTCTTCCTCTCCCTCTGCTGCTCCCCCTGCTTGTGCTCTTTCACTCTCTCTGTCAAATAAATAAATAAAATCTTAAAATAATAATAATAATAATAATTTAAAAGAAAGCAAGAAAGAAGAAACATCAGCAAAATCCAGCCTCTATGAATTTATAAAACAACTGAGTTTCTTCAATAAATACACTGTAAAAGAAAACCAAAAGAAAATGGAAAAGAAACCTTTTAGATCAATGCTATTCAGCAGAACTTTCTCTGATGATGGGAATGTTCTGTATATGCACAGTCCAACATGGTAGCCACTCACCAAGTGTTGCTGTTGAGCACTTGAAATGTGACAGTGTGGCTGAGGTGCTAAGTCTTTCATTTTTATTAATTTATTAACCACATGTGACTAGTGGCTACCATTAACAACACAGCTGTAGATTAGAAGAGACCTGAGCGGCATATCAACCAAACACAGTGTGTAAGACTTCATTTAAATCCCAATTCAAATAAAACCTAAGAAGAAAGGGGCGAGGGAGGGAGGGAGGAAGGGAAGAAACATTTATGAAACCTTTGGAGAAAGTTAAACACTAGCTGGATTTTTGATGCTATTACAAGAACTTTTCATGTTTTTAGGGATAATAATAATGTTATTTTTTAAAATATCTTCATCTTTTAGAGATGTATACCAGAATATTATGGATGAAATGACATGATGTCTGATGTTTGTTTCAAAATAGGCATGGTGAATGGGTGAGAGTATAGATGAAACAAGATTGGCCATTGTTGCTAACAAGTTGCTAATTGTTGAAGCTGGGTCACGTGTACCTAGGAATTTCTAATACTGTTCTGTATTTTGCATATGTTAGAAAATTGCTATAATGCAAAAGCTTTCTAAGAAAGAAGGAAGAGATACAGGCTTCTAGTTATGGACAGGAATAAAAGGCTCAGCATAGGAATATAATTAATGATACTGTAATAGTGTTGTGACAGATGGTAGCTACACTTGTGAGCATAGCATATAGGGATGTTGAATCACTATGTTGTACACCTGAAGCTCATGTCACATTGTGTGTCAACTGTACTTAACAAATACTTTAAATAAAAAGGAAGGAAAAACCCACTTTTTAAGTAAAAAGACACATATAGATTAAAAGTAAGCAGATGGAAACAGATATACCATGCTAACACTACTCACTGGAGAGCAAGAAGAGTAGCTGTATTAGGTTCAGACAGAGCAGATTTCAAAGTAAAGAAAGTTAACAGAGATAAAGAAGGGCATCATATCATGCTAAAGGGGTTAATTTTCCGGGAAGACATAACAGTTCTTAACGTGTATATGCCTAACAATAGTGTCAAACTATGTGAGGCAAAAACTGATAGAGCTGCAGTAGTTGAGAGAGAAAATAGATGAATTCACTCTCGTAGTTAGAGACTTCATTACCCCCTTCTCAGAAATGGACAGATCCAGCAGGTAGAAAATCAGTAAGGACATAGGTGAACTCAACACCATCAATCACTAGATAAAATTGACATTTGTAGACTGCTTCATCTAACAGAATACACATTTTTCTCAAGCTCACCTCGTGCATTCACCAAGGCAGTCTACATTCTGGGCCATAAAAAAACAAAAAAAAACCCCGTAAATTTAAAAGAATAGAAATCATACAGTTTCTACTCTCAGACCACCATGGGAGAAAGGTAGAAAGTGTTCTAGAAAACTAGAAAGTTCTCAAGTATGTGCAGATTAAACAACACATTTCTGCTTGAATCTTGAAGCTGCTTCAGGATTCTTTCCCTCTACCCCTCCCCCTCCCTCCCTCCCCCCCTACTCACTCACTCACTCTAAAATAAATAAATCTAAAAAAAAAAAAAATTCAAGCAGAAATCAATGAAATTGAAAATAGGAACTCAATTGAGAAAAATCAACAAAACCAAAAGTTGGTTCTTTGAAGACCAATAAAATGGATAAGCCTCTCTTGGAAAAAAAGAGGGCACATTTTACTAGTCAGAAATGAAAAAGGGGGCATCACTTGAGCGCCTATGAAAATTAAAAGGGTAATAAAGAAATACTGTGAACAACAGACTAAAAAAAAAAACCAAAAAAACACACATGATCATATTGATAGGTGCAGAAAAGGCATTTGACAAAATCCAACACCCGTTCATGATTAAAAAAAAGGAGGGGGGGAACTCTCAAAAACAGGAATACAGAGCGTTCTCAGCTTGATAAAGGCTATGTACAAAAAGAAAAGAGGGAAAAGGACAAAAAACTGGTGGTTCAGGGCTCCTGGGTGGCTCAGTTGGTTAAGCGACTGCCTTCGGTTCAGGTCATGATCCTGGAGTCCTGGGATCGAGTCCCGCATCGGGCTCCCTGCTCGGCAGGGAGTGTGCTTCTCCCTCTGACCCTCCTCCCTCTCATGCTCTCTGTCTCTCATTCTCTCTGTCTCAAATAAATAAATAAAATCTTTAAAAAAAAAAACAAAAAAAAAAACTGGTGGTTCAAATAGAAAGTATGTAGTGAGATAGATTTACAGCCAAATATCTCAGTATTTATATAAATGCCAGTGAACTAAATGCTTGTTAAACAACTAAATAAGAAAACCAACAAAATGCCTACCCATTACATGCTAATCACAAGAAACACAAACAGAATTCAGAAAGGTTGGAAGTGAAGATAGCTGGGGAAGATAGATTGTGTAAATACTAAATTTTTAAATGGAGGGATAATTCATGAAGAAATAATTCACAAAGAGGATGTAACAGTTCTATAATTGTATGCACTAAATAACGTAGACTCAAAATACATAAACATTCGAGAATTTGGGGGAAATTCAGCATGCTTCTCTTGGTAACCGAGAAAATAAACATGTACCCAATATCTGCAGAATATATATTCTTTACTAATACACACAGAACACTTATAAAAATTAACTGTATACTGGTCATAAAGTTAGTCTTAACATTTTTCAAAAGATGACATTATTAGAATATATTATTTGATCATAATGCAGCTAAGTTAGGAATCAGTCATTCCTGTAGAGCAAAACTTACAGGATATTACTAAGGCTGTGCTTAGAAGTAAATCTATATATTAGAAAAGAAGAAATAAAAGATCAGTAATTTCAGGAGATATTTTAAGAAGTTAGGAAAAGAACAGCAAAGTAAGTACAAAGAAACTTGAAGGAAGAGGATACTAATGAATTAAGAACCACTGTAAAATACAAAAGATTTGGGCGCCTGGGTGGCTCAGTCAGTTAAGTGTCTGCCTTCTGCTCGGGTCATGATCCCAGGGTCCTGCGATCAAGCCCCGCATCGGGCTCCCTGCTCAGCGCGAGGCCTGCTTCTCCCTCTCCCACTCCCGCTGCTTGTGTTCCCTCTTTCGCTGTCTCTCTCTGTCAAATAAATAAAATCTTTAAAAAAAATAAATAAATGAAAAAAATAAAATAAAATACAAAAGAGCAATAAAACCAAAAGTCGATTCCTTTAAGATTAATGATAATAAATTTTAATATGTAAATTAATAAAACTTTACACAAGATTCATGTTGACTGTATAATTCACCATATTTACCAAAAGTAAATAAGCAGTTTCCTATTGATCCATCTGTCTTCAGGGTAGATAGGCCTCCACAAATACAAACCAAAATATGCAGATTATGGTACATCCACACAGTGAGTACTATAACTCTAAAAAAGAATGTACTAATATGGGATATATTTTTAAATGCAAAAAGCAGGGTGTGTGGCAAGTACACAACTTTTTGTGTAAGGAAGGGAGGGAGGGAAGGAAAATTAAAATGTGTGTATAAACAAAAATTTTTTTCAGTATGCATATATATAGATTAATAGACTTGGAACAGAATAGAGAAAGCAGAAACAGACTCATGGGTGTGAGGAAACTTGGTATTTACTAAATACAGCATTGCAGATCATTGGGGAAAGAATAGCCTATTAAATTTTGCTAGGTCAAATAATTACATGAAAATAAAATTGGGTCTCTGTCTCACACCATACACAAAAGTCAACTTCAGGAACATTAAAAACTTTTTTTAAGATAATTATTATTTATTAGAAGAGTGCATGAGCAGGAGGAAGGGGCAGAGGGAGAGGGGGAGAAGCAGACTCCCCACTGAGCAGGGAGCCCGATGCGAGGTTCATTCCCAGGACCCTGAGGTCATGACCTGAGCCGAAGGCAGTTGCGTAACCGACTGAGCCACCCAGGCACCCTGGAACATTAGAAACTTTAATGAGCACATATGAAGAGCGAAACTTCTAGAAGGAAACAAAATCTTTGACTTCTGGGTAGGGGAGTATTCCATAAATAAGACAAATCAGCACGAACTATAGAGGACAATATTATATATTTGACACATTAAAACTTGCACCTGCACTCCAAAGAAAACCTGTCGTAATGAAAAGATAGGCCATAGCCTGAGAAAAGTAATTTGTAAGATATGTAATTAAGGGATTAGTATCCAGAACATGTAAAGAACTTTGGCAAATTAGTAAGGAAAATATACTCCAGTCAGTATACGAATACCCAGTAAACAGTATCATAGAAGTCACGGCAGAGGAAATCCCAGCAGCCAATAAACATGAAAGATACTGCTACAATAATCAGAGAAATGTCTGTTAAAACTACAGTGAGATACCATTTGATAGTTAACCAGATTAGCAAAAGTTAACACATACGGGAAATGACTGATCTATAAGAATACTTAACTGATTGCTGCATTATTTATAGTAGCAAAATCAGGGAAACATCCCAGATATCCATCAATTTGGGTATGGTTGAATAAGTTTTACGGAAATGATTACAGTAAGATACAGAGGTAGCTCTCTGTGTGCTGGTATGGAATTCTAAGATAAGTAAAAAAGCAAAGGGCAGAAGAGTATATAAAATACTCCCTTTTATGTTATTGTGAAAAAGGCGATGTGTGTGTATACTTGTATGTGCACAGGCTATTTGTGAGAAAACACATGAGATACCGGTTGGGCTCTGGGGAGGAGGACAAGGGGACAAGTACCTTTACACTGTTCCTGTTTTGTACTGTTAAGAGATTTCTTTTAACCAGGTATATGTAGTATCCATTCAAGAAAGTAAAAAATTGTTACTGTATTTTAAAGCATGGGATCTGAAATCACACTACTTAGATTTAAATCCCAGCTTTGATTCTTTTTTTTTTTTTTTTAAGATTATTTATTTTAGGGGCGCCTGGGTGGCTCAGTTGGTTAAGCGACTGCCTTCGGCTCAGGTCATGATCCTGGAGTCCCTGGATCGAGTCCCGCATCGGGCTCCCTGCTCAGCAAGGAACCTGCTTCTCCCTCTAACCCTCTCCCCTCTCATGTACTCTCTCATTCTCGCTCTCTCAAATAAATAAATAAATCTTTAAAAAAAAAAAAAGATTATTTATTTTAGAGAGAGCACGAGCGCGTGAGTGGGGGGCAGAGAGAGAGAATCTCAGACTCCCGGCTGAGCGCGGAGCCTGACTCGGGGCTCAGTCTCATGATCCCAAGATCATGACCTGAGCCAAAACCAAGAGTCGGATGCTCAACTAACTGAGCCACCCAGGCGCCCTGACCCAGTTTTAATTCTTACTGGCTCTGTGGAGTTGTACAGATGACTTACCCTTCTTGTGACCCATTTTTATCATGTGTAAAATGGGGACAATAATAGTTTGGGTACCTACACTAACCTTACAAAATCGATGTGTTGTTTAAATCCACTTAAATTAAGGAGCACATGGTTCAACACACCTAGTATGTACTCAGTATGTGTCATTTTATTTCAGTAGTTATTAAGCTCCGCAAAAGTATAATAATACCTGTTAGTGTTCTTGCTTACGTCCAGAGAAGTCCAAATCATCTTTGCAAATTTTGGCAATCAGTGGCATACACAGTATTTCAAAACGTGTGGTATTGTAGCAGAATAAAACCGCAAAACTCGAGTCAATGCTATCCTTCCGAATTTAGCAGCTCTGTGGATCCAGCAGGGTTTGTTCTTGTTTTCCTCTGATACGTACTATAATTTTTTCTTTTTAGAAATGTGAACACAATTTGAGCAAGCCAGAATTTAATCCAACATCTATCAAATTCAAAATCCAACTGGTTGCTGTGTGAGTATTTTGGGATCAGTGTTTTTAGTTACTGTTCTTTGACTTTTTCAACACAAAATGTATTTACTCTGGGCTTAAAAACAAAAGAAAAGAAAAACTACATCAGAATAATCTTGCTATTTCTTCTGTTTAGGTTTCAAGTTATATACCATGAAGTTTAAAACAAATAAACCTAGAATCCAGGCTGTTTGCATCAAGGGACACTGTGATGATGTGGTCTGGGGCAGTGATTGTTAGTTGATTATTGGACAGAGAGTCACTGGTCATTGACTACAAATTATAAAGAACCTGATTTTGGTAATGATCCAAAATATTAAAGTAAAAAATAACCAAGCATAGCAAATCAAAGAGTACCCCTGCAGCAGTGTTCATCTTATGTTCTGATAACAGTCATTGAGTGGGATAAAAGTGATTATTAGTGTTAATTCACTGGGACTTGTCAATAGAAGGGAATTTTGTATACGAAAACCACCTATCAAACAAAAATATTTTGAAAAATTAGGAAAATATTGTCTTGACTTCAGGGCAAGAAGTGCTTAGAGGGAACTAAGTAAGGCAGGAAACCCAGAAACCACTAAAGAAGAAAATAGCTGGCCCTTAGCAAAAAAAAAAAAAACAACAAACATGACTTGTAACATATATATATATATGTATGTATGTATATATGTATATGTATATATATATACATATATATACACATATATTTGACAACAGAATCCTAAGACAGACAATAGAGCAGGAAAGAATATTTGCTACTCCATGACAGATAAAAGTTTAATGTCCCTGGAAGACATAATTCCCACAGATTGGAAAGATAAAAATGTGAGTAGGACAAAGGATTTGAACTGGCAGCTTATAGAAGAGGAATTTCAAATGGTCAGTGAATACATGGAAAGACTCTGAGACTTAATAGGAAAAGTTTAAAATAATAAAGAGCATTTAGTGCTCGTGAGAATGTGGGGAAACATATTTGCATACATTGTTGGTAGGCTTGTGGATTGCTAGAGTCTTTTTGGAGAGTGGTCTGGAATATCAAGACAAAATTACATAGACTAAACCAGCAGTACTATTTCAGGAATCTATTCTGTTGAAACAAAACCACCAATATCTAAAGATACCTATGTAAGGATGTGTTTTGTAACATTTTAATGGGAAAAAGCTAAAAACAATTTCAGTGTCAAGCTGATGAACCATTAACAAATAGTTGATTAAATTGAGGTACACTCAGGTTGTAGAATATTGTGCAGCAATTAAAAATAAGTCCTTCCAGCAGTCAAAAATGTTGAGAAATGCTGGTCTGTTGACTTTGGAGGAAAGAATAAGTGTATAAACACTAAGCTGAGATTTGACCCTGGGTGATTCTGAGTTCAGACTAAGCACGTGTGAGTATAGTATTCTGTTGTCTTGCTTAGAGAGGCAGCAGAACAGTGGTTAAGGGGAAGGACCCTGGAGCCTTGAGTTTGAATCCTGGCCACTCACCAGCAAGTTACTTCTCCCAAGCCGAGTTTCTTCATCTCTGTAATGGGAGTGATGATAATAACACCTGTCTCATGCAGTCACAGTGAAAATTCCATAAGTTAAATGTAAAGTGTTTAAAACATTGCCTGGCACATAGTGCTTTATAAAAGTGGTAAGTATGTGGTAGTGTGTTTCCACCTCTGCAGTGTGTTACTAAGTCAGTTGTGGGTCCTTTAACCAGTTGCCTTTTAGATTTACAGAAATGAATAAAATATCAAAAAATATATCTAGCAAATGTATAAGGAAGATACCTACCATGATGCACACAGATATATAGGCTCTAAATAGAAGTGTACATAACGATTTCAGAAAGAACTCGTTACCAGTTGGTTTCAGGTCTTAAGTTCTTACTATGGTGGTATGATTCTTTAAAATTCTTTTTCTCTGACGTGTTCTAATTAACTTGAAGAAATCTTCACTGAAATCACTTTAAAAAAAAGTAACAATAATTTTAAGCGACTTCAATGAACATTAATGTATTTTTTTATTCACACATAGCAATTATATCCCAGAAGTAAGAATCATGTCAATTCCCAACCTTCGCTACATGAAGGTTAGTACTTTGCTTATTAACTGGAAGACAAAGGATTGATCAGAGATGTGTGTGTATGTGTATGTGGGTGGCTGTGTGTATTTAGAATGAGATTCAGGAGCAAGGGATAGAAAAGAAAATTTGAAATCATAAAGGGATTGGGATTTTTAACTTCTTTAAGCTGGGATTTTTGGCAACAGCATCTTTGACATACATTTAAAAGGAGCAGTGTGCACATTATATAAAGATGGAATCATGGGTGGGGAAAGAAAGAAGATGTTTTACCCCACAGACATCTTTAGCTCTTCTCCAGCCAGGAGACTCTCCACATCCCATGTCTGTGCGTGTATCAGATACCATGAATGAACAGGATTTTTTTCTTTATCACAGCCCCTCTCTTCCTTGAGTTCCTTATCTATGTCCCCTCATCCCCTCCATGAGTTGTAGAATATTCTGCAACAGTCCCTTTTGTTCTTTCCTTTCATGCTGCTTATGAAGACATTTATGGAGTCCACGTTCATCTGAAAGATTTCACTAATCTCAAAGTACCAAACAAGGGCAAATTATGGGTCAAGAAATCTTAAAAGTCTTTTAGAGTTCTGATGAATGATCTTTTTCTATGTCTGGCTACCCTGTGGCTCTCATACTTTATTTGTGAGGACTTTCAGACTAAGCATACTAAGTTATTGCTCAGGAGTCCTTACGTGGAGGACTGGATGGAGCAAGAGTTGTAAACTTTAATCACTTGGATAATGTACGTTCCTCAGAATTTCTGAATCTAGTACCTGGCCCTTTCTGTGGGATCTGCCCTATTTCCTCAGGTAATTTCAGGAACTCCAGAGCATATATAGCCTAATCTATAAATAATAGAATAGGAATCCGTGAGCACTTTAAGAATGTAGTGATGTAGAGGTGTAGGTGGGTGTTACTGCTCGGGAGTGATTTTGTGAAATGCTTGGTACAGCAACTAAGAAAGTGGACCTAGGTGGCAGTAGTGGAACATGTCTGAGAGAGGCTTGTCCTGTTCCCCAGGAGAGCCAGGTCCTCCTGACGCTTACGAATCCAGTGGAGAACCTTACCCACGTGACACTGCTGGAGTGCGAGGAGGGGGACCCGGATAATATCAACAGCACTGCCAAGGTAGGAGCGTTTTGCCTCATCCTGAGAGACCCTGACTTTTCCTGGAGGGGCCTGTTGACCTGGCTTAAAGGACTCCACGCTGTCTTCCATTTCCGCATCCAAGCAGTCATCATGTTCTTTTGATTTCCTCTCCTGAGTTTTTTTTTACTTTATGCACAATCACACTGCCACTGCCCTGTTTGAAGGTCTCATCCTTTCTTACCTGGACTGTGCCAGTAACATCCTTGTTGACCTGTTTGGAATCTACCCCCACTTCCATTCCAGCCTATCGTCTGTCTTGGCCACCAGAGTGATCTTTCTAAAATCTAACTTTGATCATGGCATACTGATCATTTGGCATCTCTCTGACTTAGGGAGGAAATCCAAATTCCTCGGCATAGCATGAGAGGTTCTCAGTGGTCCCCCTCTGTTCTTGCAGGATGGCCTTCCCCCAGATCCCCAAATCTAGCATTCTCCAAATCATACATATTAATGTATATAATCCAAGCAGATGCAGTGCTTACGAGCTTTCATGCTAGAGAATTGCAGACGCTATTCTTTCTTCCTAGAATGCCATTCCCTGACATACGTACATACCCACACCTCTCTGTCTAACACATACTCAGGCTTCAAGACTCCTAGGATATAACATGTCCTTTTAAACGCTGGTATGCCTCCTCTAGATGCCCTTCACTTACATACAGCGTGCGTAGCACTAAATATTAAAATAGGTGATTTTGACTTTCAGTAAATGTTAGTTGAATGAATAAAATGCGGCCTTTTTTCGTTTTGCTATTTGGCGATTCATCTAGTACTTGAAATTTTAGATCAAGAACTTTACTCAATGGGCAATCTATTATTGACTCATAATTCAGCGTGATACAACAAAAATTGATAGAAATGATGCCTTTATCTTTCATTAGCTGTTATTCAGAGAATGCTTATTAGTAGAGAATTTCTTTATCCCCTTTTTCTTTTTTCCTTTTTAATGATTTCACTTATTAGCATCACTTTCCAAGAGAGATGACACTCATCTGTCCTTGCTTTTTTTATTAACACTAATAACCTGTTCCCGTGAGACAGAAATAAGTGCCTGACATGTACACCCAGTTTGTAGACTTGCTATCTTTCTCTTTATACCTCCCAGCCTCATTCATATCCATAATTATAAATGTGGTTGACATTGTTCTCTGCTGACCTCTGACTTAGCAAAGTTGAGGCCTAGTAACAACATAAGGCTTAGTCTGAAGAATGCTTAACTGTTCTTTGTTCTTGTACTTTCACTAGAAATGTCTGTGTTCCTAAATAGTAAGTTTTTAAACTCTGTAAAAGTGAAGTAATACTCTGTTTCTTGAAACTTGAAACGTCTCTATGTTTAGGTTGGTGTACTGCTGTCTTGTATTTTGTTGAATGAATGTCCTACAACACACTGACCCATTCTGAGGCAGCCCTCTCTGTTTTGCTGTCCAGGTGGTGGTGCCGCCCAAAGAGCTCATTTTAGCTGGCAAGGATGCAGCAGCGGAGTATGATGAGTTGGCAGAACCCCAGGACTTTCAGGATGATCCTGAGTGAGTGGATCTCTTAGTGATCCCCCCAACATACCACAGTTGGCTAATATAGGAGGCCCACTTACAGATCCCAGTTTTTTTATCTTGATTTTTTAAGATGCTTTTTTTCTTCTTGTTTATAAAAATACTTATTGTAGAAATTTGCAGAATATATATAAAACTATGAAGAAGGAAAATAAAATCCCACCACCAGAGATAAGCAGCATTAACCTTTTGGTCTTTATCCTTCCATATATTTCTTCCATTGTTGGGATCATTCTGTAAGCAGTTTCTAATCCTTGTTTCATTTTAAATAGTAAATATTTTCCCCTGTTAATAAAAATTTTCAAGAGCATTATTTTTAATAGTTGTGGACAGGATACAATATTCTCTCTCTATAGTTTTATCATTGGATTTATCCACTTACCCCTCCCCACCTGCCCCTTGAGTAATAGATTTGACTCGCTCTTACCTAATAACTGAGAAGTAAAAAACCAAACCTCTCCCTGGATGAGGATACATCAGTCAGGATCCAGTCTAAAACTGCAACGGGCGGGGGGGGGGCGGGGGGGGGGCGCGCCTGGGTGGCGTAGTTGTTAAGTGTCTGCCTTCGGCTCAGGTCATGATCCCAGGGTCCTGGGATCGAGCCCCGCATTGGGCTCCCTGCTCTGTGGGGAGCCTGCTTCTTCCTGTCCCACTCCCCCTGCTTGTGTTCCCTCTCTCGCTGTGTCTCTCTCTGTCAAATAAATAAATAAAATTGTTAAATAAATAAACAAACAAACAAACTGCAATGGGTACTGCCCCTTCTTGGGTGAAGAAGCATTGCTGGAGTGAGGCCCACAGGAACCACACACACATGGGCAGCTCACGGGCAGCTCATAGGCAGGAGTAAGCCCCTTCCCTCTCCAGGTTTCTAGTCTCCTTTAGAGTCCCTCCATTTGACATGAGCCTGACAGGGAGCCAGCCTACAAAGCAGAGAGACATGGACAGCAGAATCCTGTGTCACAAAGCAAGATATAGAAGGTAGGCTTGGAGCTGAAAAGAATAGCTTCATATACTGACACAAGGAACATGTAAGGTCTTTTTAACAGAATGATCCAAAGCTCCCTCAGCAAGACATTGGAAAGAAGAAATAACATGGGATGGGTGGGAAAAACAAAGGGCAAAGATGAGTTTAGTGCAGTGATTGCCAAACTTGAGTTAATTCAGAAAGCACCAGGGCAGGTGTTTTGTTTTGTTCTATAGAGTTCCAGGCCCTACCCCAGAGATTTCTCTTTGGCAGGTCTAGGGGTACACCAGAAATCTGCATTTTTTTTTTTTTTTTAAAGCTTCCCAGATATCAGTGGTTGCCTGGGAAATTAGGCTAGAAAGACATTAACTTTTGCCTTCTTACTATTTATAACTGAGGGGTTTTTTTTGTTTTTTTTTTTTAAGATTTTATTTATTTGACAGACACAGCGAGAGAGGGAACACAAGCAGGGGGAATGGGAGAGGGAGAAGCAGGCTTCCTGCTGAGCAGGGAGCCCGATGCGGGGCTCGATCCCAGGACCCCAGGATCATGACTGAGCCGAAGGCGGATGCTTAACGACTGAACCACCCAGGCGCTCCCTGAGTTTTTTTTTTTTTTTTTTTTTTTTAATGAATCCTACAGATCAAGGGTTTAGTTATTTACTACAGTACAAATGCATTATTGAGTTAATACAATACAAAATGCATTCTCTGTAATCCTTGCTTTATGTGGATCCTTAAATGACATTAATTTGGTATAGAAATTTGTTAAACCAAGGTCAGCGGCTGGAAAGATCATCTGAGATACCAAATTCTAGTCAGATTACATGACAGAGTAATAAAAAATTGAATTAATTATATTTCACATTGTACTTTTAGGACTTTCAGATATTTGGAAATTAATACTATATAATACTATGTAAATGTTTAAATCCAATAACTTTCCTTAGAGTATCGTTTGAATAGTAGATCAAATTCTGTTTCATTGCACTTTGACTTTTTGTTTGAAGCTAAGTTATTAAAGCACAAACTTCAAGTGCATGTCAGAGAAAATCAAAATGGAAATCTCAACTAAAGAGATTATTTTTCTATTCTAAAAATTTCTAATTTACAGAGCTTATTTACAAAAACACTAATTCAATTACGGTGTTCCAGAAAGTCCTCTAAAGTTCTGAGTTAATATCCGTCTGTATCCTATAGAAACATTACCACATGCACACAAAGATAAATGTAAAGGGATATTCACAGCACCATTGTTTATACAGGAAAACTGGCAGTAACATCAGTATATACAATTACGGTAAATCTATAATAGAATACTATGCAGCCATTAAGTAGAATGGAGAAGATCGACATATACCAGTATGGAAAAGTGTTTGTGATAAACTGAGTGGAAAAAAACAAGTTAATAGAATAAATAGTGTGTCCCTTTTGTGTTGGTTAAAAAAGCAGAAAGGTGTAAACTCATAGAAAAATATCTGGTAGGTTAAAAACAAAGTGTTTGTAGTTTTTCTGTGTGCTGAAGGGGAAAATAAGGGAAGACTTATTTCTTCCCATTTGAATTTTTTAGGACTGTATTTTACTTTTGTAATACTAAAAAGATAGATTGACATTTTGCTGAAAGAACTCTTTATTGCTAATAAATGAGATG
This sequence comes from Mirounga angustirostris, assembly GCF_029215605.1. Classification (NCBI taxonomy): domain Eukaryota; kingdom Metazoa; phylum Chordata; class Mammalia; order Carnivora; family Phocidae; genus Mirounga; species Mirounga angustirostris. The sequence continues at coordinate 112,235,223 of NW_026991715.1, forward strand.
ATGGTCTTACCTTGTCATCAGATAAAATGTAAGTCTTAGTGGCTTGGCTGACCTGTGACCTGCCTAATACTGTACTTATTTTTTTCCATAGCATTATAGCCTTCAGAAAGGCCAACAAAGTGGGTATTTTCATCAAAGTGACACCACAACGTGAGGAGGGTGAAGTGACCGTGTGCTTTAAGATGAAGCATGATTTTAAAAACCTGGCAGCCCCCATCCGTCCCATCGAAGAAAGTGACCAGGGCACAGAAGTCATCTGGCTCACCCAGCATGTGGAACTCAGCTTGGGCCCACTTCTTCCTTAAAGGTGCCACTGGTGGGGCAAAGGACACCATGAGCCCACATTAAAATGTGGAAGCCGCTGCTTCATTAAGCCTTGTCTGTAACGATGTACCCATGCACTACTGAATCCTATTCCTAGGAGGGTGGGGGCACTGGCAAGGCCTTAGGAACACAGGCTAACTGCTGTTCTCTCGCTCTCACTTCTGTTAATACCAGTAATCTGTCTCCCTCACTGAACTCTGCACGTCGAGTAACAACAGCATAGTTCCCTCTCAAGATAGGGGATGGCTGTTCTTTGGAGTGGCATTAGATTTACCACCTGAGAAACTCTGACCATACTGTCTCCCAGTCTGGTCTCAAAAAGGATCACAATCTCACAGATAAAATGATAACAAACCTGCTGTTAATGATCCAGCGTCGGTCTCTGTACTGGCTGCTATCTGTGTTCCGTGTAGCTATATAATCTAGCAGTCTAAACATACCCCTTCACTTGCCGCCATGGCTCCCATCGTGCCAAGGTTTCCACTGGACAGAAAAATAGAATTGTCACATTGTCTTTAGTTTTGTGGTGTTTGGAAAAACCCGTGAGATTCTTAAGTCGCTACCATTTGCCCTCTTCTGAGTAAATACAGGATGCCTGTTTATCGGGTGCTCTTAAAATTTCTTTCTCATTAGAATATGGAACTTTTTCCTTTAAGAATTGGAGAAGCAAGCAATCACATGTCATGTCAAGGGGGTGGCGAATTCCATTCATTTTAAATGTTGCCACAATATCCAGGGGTTAACGCTGTCATCCATAGGTAGCCCTTCTGTGTCTTACTCCCTCCCCCTCCCCTCTGCTCTGCCTCTTTAACTCAATAAGTTGTTCTAAATACTTGGCACCTGGAAAGAGGCCAAAGAAAACTTGGTAGACAAGTTCACTTCTGGAATGCAGAAAACATTTTAAAGGTCAGATTTTTAGCATGATCCAAACTGATGTTCTTTCCATTGATTTGAAGGGGGAAGTAGCAGTTACAATCTCTTGAATCCCAAACTGGATATTAAGATAAAGAACCTTTCCCCTTCCTGAGTTTTAAGACTTTTATCATATGGTGTGTCGAATAAGGCTGTTTTGCTGTAAACCATAAAAAAGTTCATCTAGTACCCCAGAATACTTGCCTGACAGCACACATGCTGTTTTCTTTTGGTATCCTGGAGTTGGCTTGCTAACCTTAATTTCTGTGACGTTTTCTAAAATGAGACTTGACCAAGTAGACCACCTTCTACACCACATTTTCTATAAATGTATTGTTAGCAAGCAGCCAACACATTTTTGGGGAAAAGAGAAATTTCCTGTTTATCCTGGTTTTGTTTTTTAAGTTCAAGCCTTTAGTTTAAAAAAAATTAAGATATGTAGTAATCTAGAATACAAACAGGACGTAGTAACTTATTAGCTCCCTCTGGAAGATAAAAATATTTAGGAAGCCTTTGAAAGACACTAAATTGTACTCGAAAGGTCAAGCTGACTTTATGAAACAATGCTCCACAGAGTAATATATATGCTGCAGTATAAGAAAAAAATACACATATCTCTAATATTATGACAATAATAAGTAAGGTTTAGCCTCTTAGGAGTTGTGGCAGGGGCTTGTGTAATGACAAAGACTAGAGAAATAGTTTAATTTTTTGTGACCCCACAGAGTGTTGGTTTTTATTTCACTACCTGCTAGAGCCTACTCTGAAGCCATTGCTCCCCATTTGCCAGTGGAGGACCCAAACGTCAAAGGAGAGAATGGCTTCCTGTGTTTACACGTTTGCGTGCATATTGTGCGTTTACGGCATGTAGCTAATATTTGTTCCCCAAAGTAATAACGTTGAAGTAATGGGTCTCATCACCCCCATGTGACACAGAAACACAAAAATACTTTTGGTCATAGAATTTTTTTTTCTTCACAAGCCAAATTAACTTGAAGAAATAACAGAGCCATTGTTTTAATGTTTCCTCAAGATTTCAGTGCAATCCAGTATTCTGTGTATTAGTAGAAACGGTTCAACACCTGCAGGTGGTGACTTTGGAATTTTATCTGTTGCATTTTTATATTAGATCAGGTGCAAGATTGTCAATGCATAGGCAGTGTGCACCACTGCAGGTGAGTGAGATGTCATTAGCACTAGAAACTACAGTTTTGGAAATATAAAGCTAAGTTAATTTGTATTTGTGGTTTGATTAACCCACCGAGGTTTCTTTTGTTCAAAGTGCTTATAGGTGTAATGAGCTAAATAAATGTCATGCATACTTGTGAAGAAACATCATTTTTGGTCCCTTTTGGGAATGAGAGGCTCTCCTTGATCTTTATGAATTTACAGGTTCCTGTTTTGCCTTATAGCTTAACTTAATGTAGTGAAATAAAGCAGACAAAGCTTGAGTGTGTCTTTCATTTGCTTTCATGAGGACTGAATGGAATAGCATGGCTCAGAGTCAAGACTGGCTTGGAGTGAAGAGACTTAGTAGGAGAGTCAGTGGGGTGTGCTCCCTCTTCCATTTCTTTAAATGAACTAAGCTGAAACCTCCTATCAAGTTAGTTCACTATAACATAGAGGTAGATGATGCTTGGGCTCTGTATAAACATATTCACAGAACTGTTACATAAATGTTATGTTGTTAGGTCTCTGTCAGCTTTTATCCTGGGTCATTGCTCCCAAAGATACCTTTTCAGATACCTAAAATGGCCCATGCCTGACAGGTAAGCGCCCCCTCCCCCCGCCCCCATTCCTCCTGGCACTCCTCCTTCCCTCCTGGGCCTGTAGATGATCTGTTGACACTCCTTTCTGGCGCTGGCCCCACCATCTAGCGCAGCTGGTCGCATCCTCTCACCTGTTCAAGGGTATCACTTCTGCAGCTCTCCCTCCACCCTCCTGCATCTTTCCATTAGCATGCTAGGATTTCTCTCCACTTAGAAACTGACCTCACACCCCTCCTTCAGCTGCCACCCCATATCTCTACTCCCTTTACAGCAAAACTCCTTCAAAACCTTTGAGTTCCTCTCCTGTTCTCACCTGAACCTGTTCCACTCAGGCTGTCACTCCAGCTTATCACCAAAATTGCTCCCGTCAAGTTCTCCGGCAATCCACACTTAAATACATGGCTGATTCTCAGTCCTTATGTGCTTAATCACTCAGTAACATCTGGCAGCTGATCTCTCCCTTCTTGAAAACCTTTCTTGACTTGGTTTCCAGAACACAAAGCTCCTGGTTTTGCTTCTACGTTAATGGCAACTTTTCTTCCATAAGGAGTGTGCCAGATCTCATTTCTTACACTTTTCTCTCTGCTCACTCTTAGTGATCTCACCGTTTTCAGATCATCTATCAAATTTACATACCGGGGCACCTGGGTGGCTCAGTCAGTTACACGACCGACTTGATTTCGGCTCAGGTCATGATCTCAGGGGCATGAGATCAAGCCCTGTGTGAGAGCATGCACAGCATGAGCCTGTTTAAGAGTCTCTCTCTCTCTCTCCCTCTGCCCCTTCCCCCGAGTGCACACTCTCTCAAATAAATTTACATACCAACTCTAGAATAGTCTCTGAAAGTTTAAAACCACAGTGGGCTTTCTCTCACCACATCTGCCTCTCCTGCATTCATCCTTAGCTAAATGACAACTGTATCCTTTCAGTTGCTCACAACAAAAACCTTGGCATCAACCTTGACTCTTTACATGCCCCGTGCAGTAAGTCAGCAAATCCTATCCGCTCTGTCTTCAAACTGTGACCACCTCACACCCTCTCTACCATTACTATCCTGGGCCAAATCACTATAGACTCTGTAGACCCCGAGGTTATTGCAGTAGCATCCAAACTGGTCTGGAAAGCACCCTGGCCCTCACCCCACCCTTGAGTCAACGTTCAACACAGCAGCCAGAATGAATAAGGCATTTTCCCACTTCAGACTCCTAGGCTTTTTAGCTTGCTCAAGAGCAAAGCCAAATACGAACTCCTTACAATGACTAACGAGGTCCTACGTGATATGAAACCCACCCCCTGCTGCTGCTTCCCTGAATTCATCTATCACTTCCCCATGCTCCATCCACTGCGGCTACACGAGTCTGCTATTCTTTAGTTACCCCGGCAGGCGTCTTCTCGGGGCCTTTGCACTAGCTGTTCCATCTGCTTAGAAAACTCCCAGATACCTGTATAACGCACACCGTCGTCACACTCAGGCCTTTGCTCAAATATTTCCTTCTTAGTGAGGCTTTCCCTGACCACCCTGTATAGGAGTGTTAAAACTGCCCTCTCCTCCCTGCTCAGCGGGAGTCGGGAGTCTGCTTCTCCCTCTCCTCTGTGCTCATGCTCTTTCTCGCTATCTCTGTGTGTGTCTCTCTCCAAATCTTAAAAAAAAAAAAAACCTGCCCTCCCTTAAGCAATTCTCTATCCTCCTTGGCTATGTTCTTTTTTTTCCATAGCACTAAACACCAGTATAATATATACTTTATTTTCTGACACATCACACTAGAATATAAGCCTTATAGTGCAGGGATTTTGCCTTTTTTTTTTTTTTTAAGTTGCTGTTATCTGCAGAGGCTAGAATACCTGACAGATAGTAGGCACCCGATATTTGTTAAATAAGTTAATGTCACCCTTTCCCTTATGTATGTAGCTGTTGATCTTTTAGCTTTATTTTTAAAAAAGATTTATTTGAGAGAAGAGAGCACAAGTGGGGTGAGGGGCAGAGGGAGAAGCAGACTCCCCTCTGAGCAGGGAGCCCAGTGCAGGGCTCGATCCTGGGACCCTGGGATCATGACCTGAGCCAAAGGCAGACGCTTAACCAACTGAGCCACCCCAGGTGCCTTTTTTTTTTTTTTTTTTTTAATATACATAAGCCTCTTTTTTGTCATAAGCCAAATATCTCACTTGCCTTGAGCTTTCTTGTTCTGGTGTTTTCTCTACCTAGAATACTCCTTCCTTCTGCACCTCCTCCAGAATTACTTCCCTGCTCTCCCTTCCCATCTCCCTTACTTCCATCTAGACATGACCTTGAGCCACAGCACTGTATCTCTCCAGGGCATTTACCTCTTTCTTTATGGGGTTTTGTATGCATGTAGCCCAGTTACTGGATTGCAGACTCTTTCAGAGACAAATTCAGGACCCTTTGTCATCTGTCTCCCCTTTATTCCACTGAAAGAGCAGCCTAGACAAAACTCAGAGCTGAGTCTCTTGCTCAGTGGCAATACTTAACTTTGTTTATCCTCATTTTCTGGTGATCAGGGACATATATATTGAAATATATTTCACAGTGTGAGGCATCTACACAAGATGACTTCAAGTATTAAATGAAAGTAACATTAAATAACATGGAATCAGCCAGGGGAAATAGTTTCCTCATGCTTTATAGCCCTATCTTTCTGTTAAGGAAAAAGTATCAATACTCAACATTTGTAACATCTAACACTTCCTCTTTTTTTTAAAACCTAGGCATCCAGTTCAGAGCCTTTGGCAGACAACGGTAGCTGATTATTAAAAAATACTGTTTCATTTTTACTGTACTTGTTTTTAAGGCTACATCTAAATATGTGATATTAATTTTCCATTTACAGAAGTGATAAAAGTGTTCCTCTTAAACTGTATTTCAAAATGAGGTCACTCAGGAGTTCACTTCTGCCAATGATGTAGATATCTGGAAAGAGTGTCACTCACTCCCTGCTCAAAAAGAAAAGGTGGATAGATGATAAAATCATAACTTTTATGGTATCTGTCAGAGAGCTGATGTGGCAAAGCAGCCAAATAGCCTGAATTTCAAGGAGGGACAGACCCTTCCAAGGAGAGATCAGACTTGTAGACTGACTCACCTGTAGCACAGCATGAGAGGAAGAAGTGTTGACCATCATATGACAGGTAAGAGAAAATCAATGAAAATCTTAACTGTTAAAAAGGCCAAACTTGGGCTAACAAGACAGTATAAAATCCCTGGGAGCCTAAGACACTAAGGGAGTTTGCATGCACTCACAAGCCCTTTCTAAAACTTCCACCAGGTATTCATGAGAAAGACCTGCAGGGAGAGGAGGATGCTGGAGCTCTACAGAGCTTCCTTGGTTTGGAGGCATGCGGGAGAGATCTGCTGCTACTGTGGGAAAGGCAGGAGAGCTTGCCTCCTCCTGTCCAGGCTCTTCCCTCATAAGGAGTAAAAAAGGCCTAAGCCACTCAGGGAACAACAGAAAATCATGTCTCCCCAGGGCACAGGTAAAGACCCATTGCTGCTGGGACCTGGTAAGAAAAAACCTCTACTCTTGGGGGTGGGGGACAAGACTCAGTCCTGAGCCCCAGGATTCCATACCAATCAATACCATTAAAGTTCTACCACTATGGGAAGGACAGGAAACTCTCCCCCACAAGGCCGGCTATGAACACAAGTCATGGTTTGGCTGCCACAGACAGGAGGGGCAAGAATGTTGAGAAAAATCCATTCCCAAGGCCTGGCCACAAAGGACCTACTGAAGACTGAGGCTGAACTGAAACAAAGAACCCCCAACCCATTCCCAACTACCAACCTAGCAAGGAGCTAATAACTAATAACAAATAACAGCTGCTGGGGGATAGGCAAGACCATAGAGACTTACCACTATGGTTCAGGTGTGCAGGACAGCTGAAAGCTAAGGATGAAATATGAACGCTTGAGAAAAGTTCTTCAGCCCCATCCTAAAGCACAAAGTAATGCTAGAGGATATAAAATCTGTAATGCACTGAAGGCAACCATAGCAACAACAAAACTCAAACCCAGCTCAGTTTCTGACTGGACTGACCAAATCCCACACAAATAGCCTGACTGAACAGATCTGCCCATTTCCAAGCATTAATACTTGTCTACTTCAGTCTACTGTTACATAGCAATGACTGGTATTAAATAAAAAATTTGAGTTACACAAAGAAGCAAGAAAAAACAACTCATTTTTCATAGGCAAAGTAAGACCATATACAGATATGCCCCAGATGTTGGAACTATCAGATGGGGACTTAAACTCTGATTAACATGTTGAAAAATCTAGTAAAAAATACGGATAATATGTATGAACATTTCAGCAGAGAGGCAGAAACTATAAGAAAGGGACAAATTGAAATAAAAAACACAGGATCAGAAATGAAGAATATCCTCTATGGTCTCATCAGTAGACTCATCATAGCTGAGGAAAAAGAGTGGAACCACACAGTATTCAAGATCTATGGAACAATGACTGACATGTATAATTGGAGTCCCAGATGGAGAAGAAATTAGGCAGAAGAATATTTAAAGAAATGATGTCTAAGAGTTTGCAAAACGGGTACCTGGCTGGCTCAGTCAGAAGAGCATGCAACTTGATCTCGGGGTCGTGAGTTTGAGCCCCATGTAGGGTGTAGAGATTACTTAAATAAAAATTTTTAAAACTATAAAAAAAAAAAAAAAGAATTTGCAAAAGATAACAGACCATAGGGGCACCTGGCTGGTTCAGTCAGTAGAGCATGTGACTCAATCTTGGGGTTCCAGTTTCGAGCCCCAGGCTGGGCATAAAGTTTACTTAAAAATAAAAAATAAAGAAGGGGTGCCTGGGTGGCTCAGTTGGTTAAGCGTCTGACTCTTGACTTCAACTCAGGTCTTGATCGCAGGGCTGTAAGATCGAGCCCTGCGTCCAGCTCTGCGCTGGGCATGGAGCTTGCTTAAGATTCTCTCTCCCTCTACTCCTCCCCGCCACTAAGAAAAAATAAAATCTTTTTCAAAAACGTAACAAACCATAGATTGAAGAAGCTCAGATAAATCCAATAACTTTCTCATCCAGGAAAATAAATACTTACCATTTGATCAAGTAATCCCACTCTTGTATTTAAAATGAAAACGTATGTCCATACAACATGTATGTGAATGTTATAATGGCTTTATTTATAGTCACGAAATCTGGAACAACTCAAATGTCTATCAACTGGGAATATGGATTTTTTTAAATCCCCTTGGTACATTAGAATTCTCAGTAATAGAAAGGAACAAATTACTGATACATGTAACAATATGGATTTGTGACTTCATTTTTAGCTACACGACAAGAAGTTACTTAATTTCTCTAAACTTGTTTCCTTTTCTGTTAAAAAAAAGGGACAATCATACTTGCCTAGAGGGTAGTGGTTACCAGATAAAATATAGGACATCCAGCTAAATTCGACTTTCAAATAAACGAGTCACTTTTTAGTATAAATATGTTTGGGACATATTTATACTAAAATATGGTTTGTTGTTTATCTGAACTTCAACTTTAACTAGACGTTCTGCGTTTTTGTTTGCTAAAGCTGGCAACCTTACAGAGAAATTGTGAGAATTAAGATACTGGCACAGCAAGACGTTCGCTCACCATTAGGCATAATAAGCGCTCCATGGGGGCAAACGCTGTTTTAATCCCAGTCCCTCATTCCTTACTTGTTCCTTTATTTTTTTGCTCCATTTTAAAATAAATCAACTGTACTTGTGGCTTTTCTTCCCAAACAGGGACCAACTCGAAGAGAGAACCAGGTTTCAACCCACTAACTCCCAATTGTCAAGCGAAGAAATTCCAGGTGACGTCACGACGCACAAGGACCGCCCCCAAGGGCGCCCACGACGCATAAATAAGACGTCAACGGGCGGGGAGCCAGCCTCGGGGTCTGACGGGATTGTGGCGGTCCTCTTTCCCAACTCGGAAGCCACCGGTGCCTCCAGACGCTCTCAAGATGGCGACCTCTCTGGGTTCCAACACCTACAACAGGCAGAACTGGGAGGATGCGGTGAGTATGCCTGCCGGAGGAGGACAGAGAGAGGCGGCGGAGACGGGCCTCCTTCGGGCAGGCAGGGCCGTGGTTGTGGAGCGGCCGAGGGAATTCCGGGCAGGAGCCGGCGCTGCGGCCTAGCTCCGCCAGAGCGGGAGGCTGGAGGGCGGCCCTCCTCCTCCGGGCTTGGAGGGAGGGGGCTTAGCCAGGGTCCCGGACCAGCCCGCTTCCCACCCCTGCCCTCTCCACTCACTTCGAGCTGGTCTTTCCTCCCGCCACCTGCCGGAAGTGCAGACAGCGCCCCCTCACGCGACCCGGCCCGTGCTGGACGTCGGGTTCCTGCCCTACCCTGTCCCCCCCCCACCCCCCCGTCCCCAAGAGCGTGGCAGAGATGGCAGGGTCTTCGGAGCCTGGCTCTCAACCAGATTTCCCATTTTCACCAGGACTTCCCCATTCTGTGCCAGACGTGTCTTGGAGAAAACCCATATATCCGAATGGTGAGTGATCGCGTGTGAAAAGGGAGTTTATTCAGGTTCTGTCATTGTTGTGGTATTTGCACGCTGTCCGTGAATTGCTTCTCTTAGCCAAGCCAAAGTATTGATGCTCCTTTACTAACCCAAAGCATAGGACGATTTGCAAAGGACTGTCATGCTTATTCTGTCTTTGGAACTCAGCAGCAGTCCTGCGATGTAGGAGTCCTAATATAACAGCTAATATTTGTTGAGCATTTATTTATCTAACAGTCAGGTCTGTTAACCAGAGGCAGAGACAGTTAGGTCTTTTCAATATGGCAAGTAAGGAGTGGAGCTTGGATTTAAATTCAGATATGCTGACTCCAGGAACCTTAGCAAGGTAGGAGGAGAACCAGGACTAGATTAAGTGTCCTGACTCCTAATCAAATGCCTTTTGGCCACTGCACCTCTAGTCTCTTTAGTGTAAGGTAACCCCATCCTTATAAATGAGGGTAAAATAATCAGTAATTAACATTTAATAATTAGAATAGGGCTATGTTGTGATCGATCTCGGAGATCTTGATTGACTCTATATAGAGTATCTGACAAGATGGGTCTATAGTAGTTACCCCTGACTAACTTTTGTAAAATGGGCTGGCCAGAGCTATGTCCTCCGTGATTTGAGGACTGTGGAAACTGTTAGGAATTTTAATTCCTAGGGAGAGAACTTGGGAGCCAGAAGTGAGCCTAAGAATTGTGGCAATGGAAAGATACATATTAACTTAGAGCCATAAGATTCTTAAGAGGTTATGATTCATAGTAGCTGGTAGACTATATCTCCTCTCTCGCACCTCCAATAGTGATCCATCACCACCACCTTATTGGGATGCCGGGGATCTACAGACACATTTCTTGGGTTGTCTTTATGGAAGGAGCAGACACCTAGTTTTTGTTTTTCTGTAACTTGCTCTTTTCTATTTTTTCTGTTTCAGACCAAAGAAAAGTATGGGAAGGAATGTAAAGTAAGTATGTCTGTTAAAGAATAATGATTTAATTTTATTTTTCTTTTCTTTTCAACTTGCTGGGCTTTGAGGTTCTCCAATAAAAGTCAGTGCTACACAGACTTTCATATATCATTTATATACTCATTGACTGTTAACTGTTCAGTGTGAGAGGTAAGAAAGTGAGCCCTTTAATGTAAAGGTTCTTAACCTGGTGTCTGTGGATGGGCTTTGAACCCTCTGAGAGGATATACTGAGTGTTGTCTGACAATGCACATAAGGATTTTAGCAGAGGAGGAAGGTCATAGCTGGCATAAGATTCTTTTTTTTAAGATTTTATTTATTCATTTGAGACACAGAGATACAGAGAGAGAGAGCATGAGCAGTGGGAGAGGCAGAGGGAGAGGGAGAAGCAGACTCCCGGCTGAGCCAGGAGCCCGATGTGGGGCTCTATCCCAGGACCCTGGGATCATGACCTGAGCCGAAGGCAGACGCTTAACCATCTGAGCCACCCAGGCGCCCCTGGCATAAGATTCTTAAAGGAGTATATGGCACTCCCCATTGCCCCCTCAAAAAGATTAATGGTCATATTATTGGTGGTGGTTATCTCTAGTGTGGGGAGGACTTCGACTCTTTAATATTTCATTTCTGTACTATGTGAATTTTTTAACTCCTGGAGAAGGGTGTTATAAATGGGATTGAAACATCAGATGGTATTTAGACTACATAATTGCTAAGGTCTCTTTTAAACCCTAGATTCAAGGATCTTTTCTTTCAATCTCCCATTGTTATTAAATCTCCTGGCCTTAATTGTCCAGATCAGAACTATTAACACTCTTTGGCTCTTATTTTGTTTTCCCAGATCTGTGCCAGACCATTCACGGTGTTTCGTTGGTGCCCCGGGGTCCGCATGCGTTTCAAGAAAACTGAAGTGTGCCAAACCTGCAGTAAATTGAAGAATGTCTGTCAGACCTGCCTCTTGGACCTGGAGTACGGTATGTTTGCCCTGTCTAACGTGTCTGAAAGCATGTAGGTGCCCGTGCCCTAGACAACAAACCAATCTTTTTCTTTCCCATTTCTCACCCTATCTCTGGTTCTGACCCCACTTTGGAGGGCCTACTGTGCTCTACTTTTCCTAGAAGAGGAGAATCATACTAGGCCATTCTAGAGCTCTTCTGAGTAACAGGAAGAACTTAACGAAAAGTTGGGGATTAATCAGAACTAGCCCAAATCTCTCTCATTTACATCCCTATAGCCAAAGTGAGGGAAAGACATCGTTCCTATGATAGGTAATTGCTTTGCCTTGGGCTTCTTTCAAGATTCAGAGCTCTTTCCCACAATCCCTACCAGAAGCATTGGCTAATTATATTTTAGATTTTTGTCTCAACTGTGTTTTTAGGACTGGTGTACTGTAACTGCTACGATTTTAAGGGTAACTGCTTTTGAGAGTGATTTTTTTTTTTTTTAACTAAAAGTGACTTTTTGTTAATGAGAAAAATAATTTTTCAACAAGAATTTCTACTATACAATAAAAGGGAAAATATAAGTTTATATATATGTTAAGTTCAGAAAGATAGCTGCTAATCGAAGTCCTGGTCACATATTGTTTAATATTATTTATATATTTGTTAAAAGAAGTGTTCTGGTTCTAGAATACTGTGATCCTTACATGCTTGTGACTATCCAGAGGATCTATAAGACAGGCTTAAAAAATAACTCACTTTTGGGGCATCTGGGTGGCTCAGTCAGTTAAGTGTCTGCCTTTGGCTCAGGTCATGATCCTGGGGTCCTGGGATCGAGCTCCACATCTGGCTCCCTGCTCAGTTGGGAGCCTGCTTCTCCCTCTCCTTCTGCCTGCTTGTGCACGTGCGTGCGTGCGTGCTCTCTCTCTCTCTGTCAAATAAATAAATAACATACATACGTACTTAAAAAAAAAAAACCCACTTTTTACACTTATTTAAATAAATGCTGTTCTAGTAAAAGCTATTATTTATTATTTAAGCTATTATTTATTAATTACAGGTCAAGTTTGACTGTAACCAAACGTCGTTCATCTAAAATATGTTCTAAAACATTGATTTCAACTTTCATGACAGGTCAGGAATTTGGACAGTTTCATAGGATACTCTGTGGTAGTTTTGGCCTGATGGTAATAAAGATTTTGAATAAAAATAAAGCCTCCAATACCTAGGAAGCTGGAGAAGGGAATAATGATGTTGTATTCCATGTGCAGGTTTGGTATGGATTTGTTTTAAAATATATCTTGAGGTTTTTTCCTCTTTTCCTTTGTACCAGGGCTGCCCATCCAGGTTCGTGATGCAGGATTGTCTTTTAAGGATGACATGCCAAAGTCAGATGTCAACAAAGAGTACTACACACAGAATATGGAGAGAGAAGTATGCTGCCACTTTCTTGATGTAATTTTATATTTGGTAGAATCCTAGTGGTTTGACACAGGGTCTATACAATTTATCTTTGGAATGTGTCATCCCTCTATAGATTTCTAACTCTGATGGAACGCGGCCGGTTGGCATGTTGGGGAAAGCCACCTCCACCAGTGACATGTTGCTCAAGCTAGCCCGGACCACACCCTACTATAAGAGGAATCGACCCCACATTTGCTCCTTCTGGGTAAAAGGAGAATGTAAGAGAGGAGAGGAGTGTCCATACAGGCAAGAACTGAATTGGCACTTTCATTATCGGCTTTCAGATAATTAGTCATTTAAGAAATGGGAGGTGCTAGTTTAAACTATTTCTGATTTAAAATCTACAAGTTTATACAACTAGTATGATAGATGTCATGTCTTAGGGCTATTACATTTAGAAGAGCTTGTTGAAATTGTTGTTTTTATTTGTAATGGGACTTTTACTCATAACCAGGCCTTGGGAAACTAAGTTGTTATGCCATATAATGCAGATGTTGACTCTAAAGGTAAGTCATCACTGTCATGGTATAACTAGCTTGAATCTCAATGTATGGTTGAAGTCCAGTGAAGGCCAGGCCTCTAAAGGGTGTGTGAGTATGTTTCAGTCAAGACTGCCGAGCATCTGGACTAGGAGTTGGTTTTTTTTTTTTTTTTTTTTTTTTTAAGATTTTACTTATTTATTTGACATAGAGAGATAGCGAGAGCAGGAACACAGGCAGGGGGAGTGGGAGAGGGAGTAGCAGGCTTCCCGCGGAGCAGGGAGCCCAATGCGGGGCTCGATCCCAGGACCCTGGGATCATGACCTGAGCCGAAGGCAGACGCTTAGCAACTGCGCCACCCAGGCGCCCCTGGACTAGGAGTTCCTGACTTGGGGTTGGTTAACCCCACACCCACAAAAAAAAAATTATCTATCCTTTTTTCTGGGGCTGGTCCATTAGCTTTAATGAGACTCTCAGTGGCATGCAAGACCTCAGATACATTAAGAACCATTGACCGAGAGAAGGGGAACCATGTTTTGGTTACTTCTTGTTTTGGAGTGGATTGTGCCAAAAGCATTTCTTGATTAAAAAAACCCTGTTACCTTAGACGGCCATTTATTTTCTTTTCTTTTTTTTCTTTTTTTTTAAGATTTTATTTATTTATTTATTTATTTATTTATTTATTTATTTATTTATTTTTCTTATGTTAATCCCCATACATTACATCATTAATTTTATTTTATTTTATTTTTTTTTAAAGATTTTATTTTTATTTATTTATTCATGAGAGACAGAGAGAGAGAGAGAGGCAGAGGGAGAAGCAGGCTCCCAAGGAGCAGAGAGCCCGATGCGGGACTCAATCCCAGGACCCTGGGATCATGACCTGAGCCGAAGGCAGACGCTTAACCGTCTGAGCCACCCAGGCGCCCTACATCATTAATTTTAGATGAAGTGTTCCATGATTCATTGTTTGTGCATAACACCCAGTGCTCCATGCAGAATGTGCCCTCCTCAATACCCACCACCAGGCTAACCCATCCTCCCACCCCCCTCCCCTCTAGAACCCTGTTTGTTTTTCAGAGTCCATCGTCTCTCATGGTTCGTCTACCCCTCCGATTTCCCCCGCTTCATTCTTCCCCTCCCGCTACCTTCTTCTTCTTTTTTTTTCTTAACATATATTGCATTATTTGTTTCAGAGGTACAGATCTGAGATTCAACAGTCTTGCACAATTCACAGCGCTTACCAGAGCACATACCCTCCCCAGTGTCTATCACCCAGTCACCCCATCCCTCCCACCCCACCCCCCACTCCAGCAACCCTCAGTTTGTTTCCTACAATTAAGAATTCCTCATATCAGTGAGATCATATGATACATGTCTTTCTCTATTTGACTTATTTCACTCAACATAATACCCTCCAGTTCCATCCACGTCGTTGCAAATGGCAAGATCTCATTCCTTTTGATGGCTGCATAATATTCCATTGTATATATACACCACATCTTCTTTATCCATTCATCTGTCGATGGACATCTTGGCTCTTTCCACAGTTTGGCTATTGTGGACATTGCTGCTATAAACATCGGGGTGCACGTACCCCTTCGGATCCCTACTTTTGTATCTTTGGGGTAAATACCCAGTAGTGCAATTGCTGGATCATATGGTAGCTCTATTTTCAACTTTTTGAGGAACCTCCATACAGTTTTCCAGAGTGGCTGCACCAGCTTGCATTCCCACCAACAGTGTAGGAGGGTTCCCCTTTCTCCGCATCCCCGCCAACATCTGTCGTTTCCTGACTTGTTAATTTTAGCCATTCTGACTGGTGTGAGGTGGTATCTCATTGAGGTTTTGATTTGGATTTCCCTGATGCCGAGCGATATTGAGCACTTTTTCATGTGCTTAGACGGCCATTTAAATGGCTTTTAGGAGGCTGGCAAGTCTTTGTGTGATACAGTAAATCCTTTGGTATTAGCTCTGTCTTGATACTTATGTTTTGGTATGGCCATGGTTTCTAGTTCAGAAGGCATTTCCGGGTATGTGTATGTAGCTACTGTTGGGTGATACCTGTAAATTCTTTTCCTTTGTTTCACCTTTATGTGCTGTTCTTTCCTGAACCATAGACATGAGAAGCCAACAGATCCAGATGACCCCCTTGCTGATCAGAACATTAAAGACCGATATTATGGTATCAATGACCCTGTGGCAGATAAGCTTCTAAAGCGGGCTTCAACAATGCCTCGTCTGGACCCACCAGAGGACAAGACTATCACCACACTGTATGTTGGTGGTCTGGGTGATACCATTACTGAGACTGATCTAAGGTTTGTAGATAAAATTTTATGAGCTCTTTCTGCTTTTAACTGTCCTGGAATACTTTTTTAGCAAAAACACAGCAAGCATGATAATTCTGTACAAAGTACATTGTTCTTTAGCCACTCTATAGTTAGTATTGTGCCAACTAGAATTTTTATAAAATTATCTTTTCTGAAGCCAAAGTGGTAGTGTTCATCAACAGTGCTTGCTTGATCCTTGCGTATAGTAATGATTACGTGAGATTCTTTTTTTTTTTTTTTTTTTTGGAGAGAGGGCACGTGAGCAGGGAGCAGGGGGATGAGGGGCAGAGAGGGAGAGAGAGAATCTTAAGCAGGCTCCATGCTCAGCATATCACTGACACGGGGCTCGATCTCACGACCTTGAGATCACGACCTAAGCCTAAATCAAGAGTCAGACGCTTAACTGACTGAGCCACCCAGGCTCCCCTATGTGAGATTCTATTTGACCTATAATAGCCAATTAGAATTTTTAAAATATGGCACATATCCAGGTATGATTAATTATGTCAAGGAGGGAGAACTTGGCAGTTAGAAAGCTCTTACAGTTTAAATTGTTGACCTTTTGAAGAGATTTCTATTTGGTGTATTTGTATTATCCTTGACTTGTATTTTGCTTGGCTAGATGAAACATCTGGATAGATAGTGATGGAAATTACCTCTTGCAAAGAGATAAATGAAGAAGAGTCTCTTATAGTATATAACATGCCTTCCATAACCTTCTCCATTAAACCTGGTCTGAGAGAGCTAGACCATCCCTGCAGTTGGCAGACGTTTCCGTGCTCCTCCTCCTCCCTTTTATTTTGTCGTCATTGTCATCGTTGTTGTTTCACAATCTTGAAAAAATGTTTTGAATGTTCTTGGTTCATGGGCCATGGGGGCTATAGTTTGCCAGACCCTTATGTAGGGCTTAGGTCCCTAAGGAACCTGCTGGACCCCTTTTTCCTCCATGGGAAAAACCTCTGAGATGTTTGTAAACCTTTATTTACTCATTATTTTTCTTACTCTCTTTCAGTAAGTAGCACCCACAGTAGGGCAGGGTATTGGGGGGTCTACCTGCAGGTGGTTAGACAGATAACCATGGGGCCACCTGCTTCGTGAGTCAGCGGAAGAGTGAATAATCCACCACAGCCTCCTGGGAGTATATCATTAACTCTCCTGTTTCTCTGCCTGTATCCCTTCAGAAATCACTTCTACCAGTTTGGGGAAATTCGGACGATCACTGTCGTGCAAAGACAGCAGTGTGCATTCATCCAGTTTGCCACGAGGCAGGCTGCAGAAGTGGCTGCAGAGAAGTCTTTTAATAAGTTGATTGTCAATGGCCGTAGACTCAACGTGAAATGGGGAAGGTGAGAATTAGACTCAACATTTTTTTATTGAGATTTTCAAGAAAGTGTTCCATTATCTGGGGACTAGTATGTTTTTGGTGAATAGATATAAATCAGTAGGACTGTTAAAAAGAATTTTTCATTTTCTAACACTTCAATCTTGTGGATGTTGGGAAGATCCTGCTTTGGAAATTCATTCAGGGTTTTGATGTAGTAATCTACTCCTTTGAAGGTTCGTGTTTTTTATGACCAGCTATTATAGGCCAACTGTGACGCCAGGGTATGAAAAGTGGATTTGAGAGTTTACAAATGCATTAGACCTAGATTCTGCCCTCTAGAGGCCGGTTGTCCAATGGAGAAGAAAAGCTAATTCAAGTTTTTGAAAGTGATGATTGTGTAAGAGAGACTCAGGTGAAATGCCCTGAAAGTTCAAAGGGAGGATAGGTTTCCGGCTTGGAAGCAGGAAGGAGATCACTAAAAGCAGCGCCCCAGACCAAGTGCTTCCGGTGTGCTAAGTCAGCACTATGCCAAACACACAGAGGTAGCCTCTTCTCGTCCATACAACATTTCCAGCAGATTTTGGATCCAGGTCTTTCTGGCTTTAAAACATTTGCTTTTATCCACTCTGCACTGTGGCCTTTATGGGGAAGGAGTGTTTGCCAAAGAGGAGGCAAGGAGCGAAGCATCTCTGCTTGACTAAGAAAATGAGAAGCAGACGTGTGAGAGAAGGTGGGACCAAGTGCTGACATTGTGTGTTTGTGTATGTCTCTCCCAGGTCCCAAGCAGCCAGAGGAAAAGAAAAAGAGAAGGATGGAACCACAGACTCTGGGATCAAGCTTGAGCCCGTTCCAGGACTGCCAGGAGGTGAGTGCAGACTTTCTGCTACCCGCCCCCCCCCCCCCCCCCCCCCCGGTAGCTGGATGACTTCAGATGCTCACACTGCCCTAATGTTCCTCAGTGTGAGGAGAGACCAGCTGGCTGGGTCTCTGGCTCCTGCAGCAGCCCTTTTCTGTCAGTAGGAGCCCAGGACTTACAGGAGGGGAAACAGTGTTGCACTGTTGTCTTCCCTCCAACTGTTGGCTCTTTTCTGTTCTCCAGCTCTTCCTCCTCCTCCTGCAGCAGAAGAAGAAGCCTCTGCCAACTACTTCAACCTCCCCCCGAGTGGTCCTCCAGCTGTGGTGAACATTGCACTGCCACCACCCCCTGGTATTGCCCCGCCCCCACCCCCAGGTAACATCCATCGTCCTTCTCAGCAGATAGGTCTAACTTAGCCCAGAAAAATCCTTGTGAGAGTCCTGTCTTCACACCTCATTATCATGTCCAAAGCCTTTTAATTTCCCCCATAGAAGTCTGCAAGTAAACCTGATTTGTTAGGGTCCCTGATCTTTTTTTTCTTGGCCTGCCGAGGAGAGGAAAGTCGCCAGAGCTAAAGATCTGAGTATATATATAATCAGAATGGGAGTTACTGGATTATAGTTATCTATCATCAGTTTGTCCCCTGTTCTAAACTAAATCCTAACTAATGTCCTAGAGTGCCATTGCTTAAAGTGCATGTGTGTCACTGTACAAAGCATTCATTACCTGTCTGTAAGATACAGAGCTTGTGCCAGGATATAAAGTCATTAAGAGAGTTTTGTTAAAAAAATGTGTCAGATGAACTAAACAGGGTGCTTGGTCTTGTAATTAAGTTAAACTTTGGCTCAAGTTACATATGGCATTATCTTTGGGGGTGGGGGGGCAGTAATAAACAGTTCCAGGACCAGCACTTTGTATCGTGCTGCTCTAGAAGCTGTTAGTGACAATGTGAAAAATGTAGGTAAATCACAAGTGGCCATTTCTCCTGTGGCAGAGTCCCCATTCTCTTTAACAAAGTCCTGGTTTTTGAACACCCTCCATTCTAGGATAAAGCGTTGATGTTGGTGGTGACAGGGTCTTGCCTCCGCCTGATATCTTCCTCCCCTCGCAAATCCTGATTGAATCCTGGCCAGTAGGAGTGGCGTGTTCGATAGATAGCAAAGGTTCAGATGACATACTAGCAGATACCTTGAGTCCCGTGGAGTTTTCTTTTAACCTGGTGTGAGGGGACAGGTTTCTAAAACCAAGGAAGTACTACAGGTAGACGTTCCTAAGCAAGTCTGTGAACTGACATTTTCTGAAGCCCCTTGTCAGCTAGCTTGGTTTCTGTGTAGGTGGTTTTGACCTTAGAAAGATTCAGAGGTTTGAAAGGTTGTCAAGGAAACTGCAAGCCTAACAAATTTGTCCTCTCCCATCTGCAGGTTTTGGGCCACACATGTTCCACCCAATGGGACCACCCCCTCCTTTCATGAGGGCTCCAGGACCAATCCACTATCCTTCTCAGGACCCTCAGAGGATGGGCGCTCATGCCGGCAAACACAGCAGTCCCTAGCACATTATCACCACTCCGGGGCTTTACAGAAGAAAGGGCGCTTAAAAATCCCAGTACATGAATCTTGGAATAAATATATTTTTCCTTCCTTTGTAGTTTCCATGGTAGCTGAATGTGTTCAGATGTGGGCAGTCAGAGAACGACAGCCGTGCTTCCCTACACGTATTCCAAGGATTGATGGACCTCAAATAAGCTGCCATTAACACATCTGGTTACTACTATAACATTACTAATCAAACTTAATGCCTGTTCTCCTTACTTCTGTGGCGAACAAGCAACTGGGTGAATTGGAATGTCTAACGGAGTTACCATCCCAATTGTATGTTCATTTTGTATCTTTTTTTGGGGGAAAAAATTGACCTGCAGTAAAATCTTTTTGACCATTTTTATGTCCATTGGGTATTTTTCCTTTTTATCATCTGCAAAAAGATTACTAGTACTAATCATTGTAGTGGCATGAGTGTGATTTAACACTTCAGAAGTCAACATTAAAGAGACAGTAGGAACCAGCACCCAGCACAGCCCAGATCTTTTCTTACCTCTCCTTTCCTCATTACTAAAGGAATCTGGCGGATAGTTTTACCTCTCTGCGCTACCAAAACAAGACAAAAACAAAAATTGCTTTTTATTCCCGTCAATTGGATGGAAACACAAATGTTATGGAGCTGCGTATTATTGAAAAAATCTGGTGTCTGGGATGAAATTATTTTAAAGAGCTTCCTGTAAAACACGTGAGCAAACTGAGCCGAAAGGCACTGGCGCGTGTTGGAAGACCTGTGACCTGCAGCTAGCTGGGACTGTCACCTCTAGCATTCACCTTCGTGTGTCTTCAGCGTCACGTCTTCAGCCCCTGCTTCTGGCCAGGGCACTCTGTTTGGTTTTAGAATGTTTGGATATAACTGAATTGTAGATGGTAAAAATAATTGGATGTTGTGTTGTGTTTTTTGTTTTTAAAAAATTAAAACGGGTCAATTTTCCAAACGTTGTCATAGGCTTATTTCTAGATTTTTGTTTTCCTTATCCTTTGGTAGCTCACCTTGAGGTTGGTAGAAATTAGAAACCAGTACATTTTTGGCTTTAGACTGTTCTGATTTTTATCTCTGTGTCCATTTTATGATGGGAAAAAGGCCCAGCCGCTTTAGTAAGTACTTAAGGGTATGAGGTTGAAATAAGATAATGCACAGAGGGCACTCTGTGCAGAACCTGCCATGTGGTGGTTGATAAGTGGTAGCTTTAAAAAGTCATTGCCATATTTTATAGAAGTCATTTTAAAGGGAAACAAGCAAAAATTACCTGAAATTCCATTTCTCCAGGAGCCGATTCCATGTCACTTACCTAAAATATATACTAATGGGGTGGACATAACCCATATAAAACCCATTTTTAGCTTCTCTGGAGAATTTTTTTTTCCTCTAGAAGGTTTCATCATGGAGGGGTTTTTTTGTTGTTGTTTTTTATTAAGTTTTTTTTAAGTTTTAAAAATCTAAAAGGATTTAGAAAATCTGATTTAATTTCTAGTAATACCAAATGTGAATCAATGAGGGTACTTCCAAGTATTTTGACACCATTTTGGGTAGGGTTGAGTTTGTTTTAGTTTTTGGCTTACTTTTGAACATGTAAAAGATTTTTAACCAATTTGTGAATAAGATGTAGATTATGTATTGTGTTTTAATAATTCCCAAGTTTATATCTGTACATATATATATATATATACATATGTAAATATATGACTCCAATTGTATATTCTTGCCTTTTTGAGAAGGAGGAGATTCTAAATTTTGTGCACTGCCTGGCTATGGATATATATTTTTTGAAAAGCATAATATGCCAGCATAAATTGAAGTATAGAATCGATGCTCAATCTTTCTTGAGTAAATCAAAATTAAGAGCAATTAGATTTTGACAAAAACTCTTAGGTACTTAACCACCTCCATTTCCTTTTCCTCTAGGGCACACAGCTGGGGGCACACTTGGTGAAAAGTAACCTTTGCCATTCCCAGACCAGGTCTGTAAAAACATCTCACGTAATCCTATGAGCTCTTTTGCCGTCTGGCTAAATACACTGGAGAATGATGAAGATGGCAGAATCACACAGAAGGAGCCTGGGTTTTCTATCACTGCTTTGAAGATAGAGCATTATAATGGGAGGAATTTTTGTTATAGTAAACTTTTGAGACCTGGGGATTTATCTGTTACAGCAGCTAGTGTTACTCTAGTAACAGAGGTGTAGCTGACTCTCATCACAAAAAAAGAAAAACCCCGTTTTTGTTTATACTGAGTAATGGTTTAAACAGACTCTGGAGCCAGATTACTGCGTTCAGATTCTCACTTCGGCACCTCCCAGCTGTGTGCCCTTGGGCACATTACTTAGCCTCTGTCTATTTGTCATAATGCCTCCCCCACAGCCCTTGTCGCTGCCTGTAGTAATTTGAGGTCCTCCCGTCATGGAGAAGGCTCAAAAGGTAAAGCAGCATGATAGCTGAACTAAGGCAGCTTATGGTGCAAAGAGTGATGTGACAGATGTTTTAGAAGCCAAGTCAGTGAGCCAGTGTAATGACACCTGAAATAATGGAAGTGAAAGAGGGGTCTAGGATGACCCCCAGGGTCTCTGGTTTGCTCAGATGGGCAGAAGGATGCCTTTTCCTGACAGAATGATGGGTAGGGGAGGAGAGTGAGATTGGGAAATGGTAGGAGAATGAGTCCGATGTGGGATTTGGTAAGTTGAAGTTACCTATGAGACCGGTGGCAATTCCCAGCCCAAAAGGAATTGGAGCTTAAGAAAGATCAAGATTTGGGAGTTGGTGATGAAGTAGCATTTGAAGCTCTGGGTGTGGAGTGAAATCCTGCGGGATAGGGATATAGAACATTTGTTCTTAAACTTCATTAGGTGAGTTCCTTCCATGGGTAAGGCAAAGACCACCCTCTGAGAAACACTAGTATAGGATAAAATGGCTTTCTAAGTTTAGAAAAAGTTATCTTCCCCAGATATCCTCTAGTCTTCATATTCTCTGTAACATTTTATTACAAAAATTTTCTAACATACAGGAAGGTTGAATGAGTTTTACTGTGAGCAATCCTATATCCACTCACTAGATCCACAATTAACATTTGGCCATATTTGCTTCACCACATATCTGTATTCCTTTATGCATCCATCAATCTATTTTTTATGCATTTCAGAGTAAATTGAAGACATCAGTATACTTCACCTTGAAGCACTTAAGCATTTATATAATTAACCAGAGTTCAATATTTATAGATTTTCTAGGTAAAATTTACATAGATTGAAATGCACAGATCTTGAGTATGCTATTCAAGAATTTTAACATTGTATCCATCTATGTGACTCAAATCTCTGGCAAGATGTGGAACGTTACCATCATTCCAGAAAAATTTCCCCTCTTCTCCCCAGTCAATACCCACCCCCCACCAATCTCCAGAGGCAACTACTATTCTGATTTTTTCACCATAGCTTAGTTTTACTTATTTTAGAACTTTATATAAATGGAATCATGCATTGTGAACTCTTTGTTTTTGACTTCTTTCCAACAACATGATGTTTTGAAGGATCATCCATGATGTTGTGTATAATTCCTTTTTTTTGTTGAGTAGCATTCCATGATATTATACCATCACTTACCTATCAACTTTTTGCTATCATGATTTGAAGCTGCTATGGATATCCTTGTACACATTTTTTGGTGAATATATGTTTTTATTTCTCTTGAATAAATAGAGTGGAATTCCTGGATCACAGGGCTGGTGCCTGTTTATTTTTAAAAGAAACCGTCGGACCTTTTCCCAAAGTGGTGGTACCCTTTTACATTCCCACCAACAAGAGTTCCAGTTGGTCTACAACATCACCAAAATTTGATGTAAAAAGTCTTTCTGGTGGGTGTATCGTAGTAGTTCATTGTGGTTTCAGTTTGCATTTCCATTTTGACAAATAAGTTGAGCACCTTTTCAAGTAGTTGTTGGTTGTTTATATCTCTTCTTTTGTGAAGTGCCTTTTCAGGTATGTTGGCCATTTTCATTGGCTTTCTGTCTTTTTTTTAACTAGCTATAGGAGTTTAAAATATAGATATTAGTCCTCTGTCAGATATATGTTTGCAAATACTTTCTTCGAATCTACCTATTAAGTTTCCTAATGCGCAGATGATGACCAATTTTCTTGATGGTCAGAGATTTCTCATTTAATGAAGTCCAATTTATTGTCCAGCATACCAAAATTTGTATCAGTTTGCCAAGGCTGCTGTAACAAAGTATCATAAACTGGGTGGCTTAACCAACAGAAATGTAGCGTCTCCTCTTTCTGGAGGTTAGATATCCAAGATCAAGGTGTTGGCAGGGTTGATTCTTTTTAAGGCTGTGAGAATGTGTTCCGGGTCCCTCTCCTAGCTTCTGGTGTTTGCCGGCAAGCTTTGGCATTCCTTGGCTTATAGAAATATCACCCCCGTATCTGCCTTTGTTTCCACATGGTGTTCTCCCTGTGTATATGTCTCTGTTTCCAAATATCCCCTTTTATATCAGGACGCCAGTCAGATTGGATTCAAGCTCATCCCAGTGACTTCATTTCTTGTTTGTTGAAAAGATATTCCTTTATTAGGTCTTTTGCATTTCCATATACATTTTAAAATCAATCTGTCAATGTCTACAAAAACATAGGACTGTGATTGGGATTGCGTTGGATTTGTAGATCAGTTTGAGAAGAACTGACATCTTGACACTACTGAGTCCTCCAGTTTATGAGCATGGTATATGTCTCCATTGCACCAAGTCTTCTGTAATTTCTCTCAGCAGTATTTTATCCTTTCAGCATGCAGGTCTTGCATGACATTTGTTAACTATTGCTGAGAATTTTGTGATTTGTTCCTATTGTAAATGGAATTTTTAAAAAATGTACTTTCTAATTGTTGCAGCTAATATATAAAAATATAATGATTTTTGTGTATCCACCCTGTATCCTGTGACCTTGCGAATTCAGTTTTTCTAGTCCTTGCTTTATAGATTCTAGCAATAATACCATCTGCAGATAGAGACTATTTTACTTATTCATTCCCAATCTTTACGCCTTTTATTTCTTTTTCTTGCCTTGCTGAACTGGCTGGGACCTTGAATAATATATTAAACAGAACTGGTGAGAGTGGACATCTTTGTCTTGTTCCCAATCTTGGGGGGATACCTTCAGTATTTCAACATTAAGTAGGATATTAGCTATAGATTTTTTTTTTTTGTAGCTGCCTTTTATCAGACTGAAGAAGCTACCTTCCAAATTCTCTGAGAATTTTCACCATAAAATGGTGTTGAAGTTTGTCAGCACTTTTTTGGCCTCATATGGTTTTCTCTTTCACTATGTTAATGTGGCAAATTACATTGATTGATTTTTTTTTTAAGTTTTTATTTAAATTCTATTTAGTTAACATATAGTGTAATATTGATTTCTGGAGTAGAATTCAGAGATTTGTCACTTGAAACACCCAGTGCTCATCACAAGTGCCCTCCTTAATACCCATCACCCATCTAGCCCCTCCCCTACCCACTTCCCACCGGCGGCCCTCAGTTTGTTAAGAGTCTATAGTAAAGAGTCTCTTATGGTTTGCTTCCCTCTCTTTTTTTTTCCCCCTTCCCCTATGTTCATCTGTTTTGTTTCTTAAATTCCACATATGAGTGAAATCATATGGTATTTGTCTTTCTATGATACACTGATTTTTAAATGTCAAAGCAACCTTGCATTTCTGGGATAAGCCTAACTTAGTCATTTATTTCTTTTTAAAATTTTTTTATTGTATTTTTTCCACTCTTATTGAGATATAATTGGCACATAGCATTGGATTAGCTTAAGGTGTACAATGTGATTTGATACTTGTATGTATAGCAAAATAATTACAAAATAACTAGTTCACATCCATCACCTCACATAGTTACACTTTCCTCTTGTGATGAGAACTTTTAAGATCTATTCTCTTAACTTTCGAATATGTCATACAGTTTTGTTGACTGTAATCACCATACTGTACATTACATCCCTAGAACTTATTTATCTTACAGCAAGAAATTTGTGCCTTTTGACCACCTCCACCATTTGAAGCCTATCACCCAACACAGTCATAATGTATTTTATATATGTATTTATATATCATATATCTTTATATTTATGAATTACATATATATCACTTGGTTTTTTGTGTTTATGTTTATGAGAAGTATTGATCTTGAATTTTCTGTAACATCTTTGTGAGGTTTCTTCTGGCTTTATCAAATATCTTTGGAAATGTTACCTCTTCCTGTATATTCTGAAAGAGTTTGTGTAACATTGCTATTATTTTTTTCTTAAATATTTGATACAATTCACTGGTGAAGCCATCTGGGCCTGGAGTTTTCTTTGTGGGGATTGTTTTTTCTTTAGTTTTAAAACTTTATTTTGGAATAACTTGAGATTTACAAAAAAGTTGCACAGATGTACAGAGAGTTGTTACTGTTCACCCAGCTTTCCCAATGTTAACATCTAACATAGCCATGGTATTTTTGTCAAAACTAAGAAATTAACATTCATATAATACTATTAATTAAACAAAGTCTTTATTTGAATTTCGCCATTTTTTTCCCCCTCTGATATCCCTTTCTGTTCCAGAACCCAACACAGTCTACCACATTACCAACGAGTACTGGTAAGCTATTTTGTAGACTGTCTCTCGACTTGAATTTGTCTGATGTTTTCTCATGATTCGCCTGGGCTTATGGATTTGGGGAAAATATCTCAAAGGGCAGTGCCCTTCTTACCATGTTATGTCAGGGATCTGAATATCATTGATGATGTTAACCTTGATCCCTTGATGTCTTCCAGGTTTCTCCTTCATAAATTTACTGTTTTTCCCTTCCTGTGTTCTATTTTTTGGAAGCAAGTCAGTAAGGCCAATCTACAATCAATAGGATGGGAATTACATTTCATCTCCTGAAGAGGAAGTTTCTACATACATTATTTGGAAATCTTTTGTGAGGAAGAAAGAAGGTTTGTCTTTTCTCCCCCATTTATTTGTTTGTTCAATGATTTATTTACATCACTGTGAATTCATGGATATTTACTTTATTCTTTGAGTTATAATCTTTTATTCTGTAGATTGTCCTTTTGCTGTCTTGATCTTACACTGTTGGTGGGAATGCAAGCTAGTACAGCCACTCTGGTAAACAGTGTGGAGGTTCCTCAAGATGTTAAAAATAGAGCTACCCTATGACCCAGGAATTGCACTACTAGGTATTTACCCCAAAGATACAGACGTAGTGAAAAGAAGGGGCACATGCACCCCAGTGTTCATAGCAGCAATGTCCGCAATAACCAAACTGTGGAAAGAGCCGAGATGCCCTTCAACAGATGAATGGGTAAAGAAGATGTGGTTCATATATACAATGGAATATTACTCAGCCATCAGAAAGGATGAATACCCAACTTTTACATCAACATGGACAGAACTGGAGGGGATTATGCTAAGTGAAATAAGTCAAGCAGAGAAAGACAATTATATGGTTTCACTCATATGTGGAACATAAGGAATAGCGTGGAGGACCACAGGGGAAGGAGGGAAAGCTGAGGGGAAGAAATCAGAGAGGGAGACAAACCACGAGAGACTCTGGACTCCGGGAACCAAACTGAGGGTTACAGAAAGGAGGGAGGTGGGGGGATGGGGTAACCGGGTGATGGGTATTAAGGAGGGCACGTGTTGTGATGAGCACTTGGTGTTATATGCAACTAATGAATTGTTGAACACTCTATCAAAAACTGATGATGTACTATATGTTGACTAATTGAACATAATAAAAAAAAGGATCCTTTGATGCATAAAAGTTTTTAAATTTTTTTATTGTTGTTAATCACCATACATTACATCATTAGTTTTAGATGTAGTGTTCCATGATTCATTGTTTGTGATGCATAAAAGTTTTAAGTTTTGTGTGTTCATTTTATGAAGTGTTTCATAGTAGTTGAAAATAACGAGTATTCTCTAATTTGGTGGTGCAAGATTCCACATTTTCCTTTCATTGTACAAATTTCCTATATCCTTACTCTGATGACTGATCAGTAATTCAAAGAAATGTGTTAAATCTTCCACAATGACTATGGGCTTATCATTATGTTAGGATCCTCTTTATCACAATAATGCTTTTTGCCAGGAAGTCTCCTTGTCTGATGTTAATATAACTAGATCACATTTCTTCCGGACAACATCTAACTGCTTTATCCTTTTCCATTTCTTTAGTTTGCCTCCATGTCATATTTTTAGGAGTGCTATTTGTGAAAGGCATAGAGCTGGAATTACTTTTTACCCAAACTGTGAGTATCTTTAAATTGGTGAGTTGTATACATTTACATTTATTGTGATAACTGATATATTTAAATGTATTTATACTTTAATTCATGTCCCTTTAATTGCTTCTTTTTCATCCTTCCTGCTGTCTATTGAATTGATTGATCTCTGTGCTCACCATTGCTTCTTAGATTCTATACTTTTTTTCTGGATCCTTCCTAAAGTGTCTGACAGTACTAAAGCATGTTCTTTTGTTCTTTCCGGGGTTAGTGGGAAATTCTCATACTACTTATTTGTCTGAAAATGAGTTTATTTTGCTCTCACTTCTTGAAAATATTTTTGTGTTATTGCTGTCATTGTAAATGTCCATCTTTTGTAGATAATCTAGCTTTTTCATCTGGGTAATTTGTAGGTAATTTAAGCTTTCTTGAAATTTCTCTGTGACTTTGGAGTTCTGCAATTTCAATACAGTGGGTTTTTTTAAAAAGATTTTATTTGAGAGAGAGAGAAAGAGAACGTGAGTGCTCCACAAGTGGGGGAGGCGGGGGGAGAGGGAGGCGCAGACTCCCTGCTGAGCAGGGAGCCCTCAGGGCTTGATCCCAAGACCCTGAGATTATGATCTGAGCTGAAGGCTGATGCTCAACCGCTCAACCGGCTGAGCCACAGAGGCGCCCCTCAATACAGTGGTTCTTAAGTGTAGATTTAATATCCCTTCTCATGACAGGGTGAGGATGGTGTGAATTTATGTCTTTTATCAAATCTGGAGAAAACCCAGTCATTTTAAAGCATTTTCTGGAATTCCTATCAGTACTGTCAGACACTTCCATTTTATTCTCCGTGTCTTTTTAATTTTTCTCTCATACTCTCTGTCTTTTCACCTCTCTTTGAAACATTATGGGCACTTCTAGTTCACTAATTCTTTCATCAGGTACGTCTGATCTGTTACTGATTTGTCCATTCACTTTTTGAAAGAAGGAATTGTTTTGGTAAAATATAACACATGTACAGAACAAGTGCATAAAATACGGATGTACAACTAAATTTAATATTCTAGAGTGAACACTCGTGTAACGGTCACCTGAATCCAGCAACGGAAATTGTCCAGCTTTCCCCAGAAGCCTTTTATCCCTTCACAATCACCAGCCTTTCCTTCCTCCCAAAGTTAACCCCATCCCGACTTTCATATGAACACTTCCTTGCAAGAGCACACATACATGTTTGTATCCGCCTTCCTTTGCTTGCTAATTTGTGTCTGCGCCCACGCCCAAGGAACCCAGCTCCTCTCCACTCATCCCTGCCATAGCTCATGTCCACTTTCCCAATGTCCTGGCTGGTCTCAGTCCTTTTCATTTCCATATCACCGGATGATTTCATTTAGGTAAGGAATAGAACAGGCAAAAGCATAGAATTTTCTTTTCTTTTTTTTTTTTTTTAAAGATTTTATTTATTTATTTATTTGAGAGAGAGAGAGAGAGAGAAACAGCATGAGAGGGGAGAGGGTCAGAGGGAGAAGCAGGCTCCCCGCTGAGCCGGGAGCCCGATGTGGGACTCGATCCCAGGACTCTGGGACCAAAAAGCATAGAATTTTCTATGAACAGGCAAAGAATAGGATTTTATATGAAGGGCTCACTAAACCCACAAATTACATGAAAAGTTAATGGCCTGCTTTTTCAGGATCCAAATTTTACTTATTGTTGAATAAAGATGCAAAATACAAAATAGTACATACGGTATGATCCCATTAAACAAAGACATATTTTCGCCCCATGCACCTTTCCACACTACATATTTATCTAGTCAAATAATTCTAGAATTCTTGAAGGTCCAAACTGTTACTCATGGTTACCTCCAGTATGTGGGGATGAGGCAGAATGCAGGAGGCTGGGAAAGTCTATGAGCATGGGAGATACTATGAGCATGGGAGATGGGCCAGTCTTTCCACATTTTACTTATTTATTTAGATAATAAGCATTCCTTTTTTTTTTTTTTTTTTAAACAATGTCAGTGAAAGTCACATCATCAGAAGAAAGAATGCGGATTCGCTTTCGGGTGTAGCAGCCCCTCCTCTCCTGTAGCTAGGGGCAGCCATCACCATCCGGAACACAGCAGAGCTAAGCCAAGGTAGTCCAGATCCTCTCTTCTATGTGTCAGACACTTTCACGGTTGGTTTTCAGCTCACGCAGACATGGCCTTCAATAGCAGCCCCCCAATTCAAAACAACACATCAATGGCAGGCAAGTCTAATAGGCTGCTGGCCCCTCAAGATGGTGTGGGGTGCAGTGAAAGTCCAGAACAAAAGGAAAATGTAACCACTATCCCACACACCCTGGGAACTAGCTGGATTTCTCACCTTCTCATGTTCCCAAGAGAGGGAGTCAGGGAGGAGGCAGAGGGAGGTAATTCCATGTCCATGTCCATGTCCACAGGGAGCCCTACAGTAATCAGAGGCTCTCCTTCCAGCTTAAGCTTTGCTGACCCCAATGACATCTTGCAGCCAGCTTCTCAAGAACAAGAACGTCTCTTCTAGTCAAGAGCAGTAGCTTCATGAAATCTAATAATGACTGAGGGCTTCTTAAGTATGTGTCCATCACTGTGCTCACAACAGCCCTATCCAGGAGGTTCTGGCCTTGTCCTCGTCTTACAGGTATAGAGACAGAAAAATGACTTGCTCAAGTTCACACAGCCAGCAGTAGCTGTTAGAGCCCAACCCATCCATTCTGACTTCCCAACCTGCACTTTTCACCCCTAAGCCCGAAGGCAGGACACCATGCTTAGATGGTTCCAGAGTGAGTGGGCATTGGTCTGGCCACCCAGTGCAGTGAAAAGGGACAGCCAGTGGAATTAGACATTCTCATTTTGGCTCTGTACCTGGATAAGCCACTTCCTTTGAGCCTGGATATCCACATCTGTAAAATGGGACAATACCTTTCCCTTAGGGTTGAACTGCAAATAAGAAATAGGATATGTGGAGAATCTACTAGCAGCCCAAGCACTGACGCACCCAATAAAAAGCAGCCACCACCATCATCATTTTCATTGTCTTCCTCATCACCAGTTGAACTAAGAGGCATTCCTTTCTCTCCTTTTCCTAGTGAAAGGGATATAGCCTTGAATAGCCCTGGTGGAGACTAGGACGAGATTTACCCTGAGGCTTGCACAGGATGGTGAGTGGAAGGAGAAAAGAAAGAAGGGGGCCTTACAGGTACTCCACATTGTACCTGACCTGTAAGGTGCACAGAGGGGTGCCCCTTCATTCCATCCCCATGGCCATCTCCCTAGTCTAGACCTTGTTCCCTGCAGGATTCCTGGCTTCTGGCCTTAGTCCTTGCCACTCTGTGCCCCACATAGCAAGACCCATCACTCCTCAGCTTAAAAACTGCCCCCATCTCCTTAGTAAAGTCCCCCCAGTGCTGGCCCTCACTGACCCCTCTAGCACAGCGCCCTCCTTTTTCCAGAACACACCTCTTCCTGTGCACAATTCCACACTTCGCACATGCCGGTCCACTTGGCAGGAGTGCCCTCCCCATCACTCCCTCTGCCCTTGATGGCTCTCCGTCCTCCTCTGGGGTCCCACCCAAAGTCTCTGAGAAGCTTCATGGAATCCCGCCCCAGCCCCAGGGCTAGGGACCCCCTCTTCTGCCTCAAGCCCCCTTTCTTCCTCTGTTGTCAGTCAGTGTGCTGTAGGGAAAAGGAACATGATTTCCTGCTTTACAAATGTGTCTTCCCTACTGTCCTTTGTTCCTCTAGGCCAGGGCCTGGGCGTGTTCGCCACACACTCTCCCTGGGCTGGCAGAGGGTGTCTACACACAGTCGCCACTTAGCAGATGTTTAGAGCTGCGTCTCAATAAAAGGAAAAGCTTTCTGATTATCAGAGTTATCCGTAGGTAGATGGGCTGCTAGTGAGCTCCCTGCCAGGGGAGTGTAAGCTAGAGTCCACAGCAGGGAGGAGCGGAGGCGTGCATGTGAATTCACTGGTGGCTTGGATGTCTAAAGACGCAAACCATGAGCAAGTTTCCCTGGAATCAGCTCGGAGTGTTGGTTACTGATAGAAATTCCCCAGCTCAGGAGATCTGAATGCTGCGAGTCTGGGGCAGGCCCGAAATCCGTGTGCAAAACATCATCCCCAGGAAATTTGGGGACTACTGAACTCTGTGGCCTTCGAGGCCACTTGCAGTAAGGTGTTGTGTGTGAAGACCCTTCAGAAACTGTGACGTGCTGCCCGGAAGTCTTGACTGCAAGATGTTCCCCGAACACCAAGACGGGGGAACTGAATATTCAGGCTGGGGCTACAGCTCCTCGGACTCGGGGAGGTTGCGGACCCAGCCCTGGGCCACTCTGTTGAAGCTGGGTCTGAGACGAAGGAGCTCCAAGCCACTGATGAGCTCCGGGACACAGGGGGTGCCTGCCCTGGGAATGGTCTCTCCCACCAGGGGTCCTCCAAAGGGCACCGGGGTCCTGTGGAGAGAAGAGCAGCAGGAGAGGTGGGCTGTGTGGGAGACCACTGGATGGCAGAGCACTGATATGCGGGTCACCATGTAGGGCCCCCTCCCTGCCTCCCTCTGGGCCTCAGTGTCACCACCTGTACAGCAAGGCTTTGTATTATCCTTAACAGGTTTCTCCAGCTCTGCCCATCCCCCGATCTGCCTCTGGTGGGGATGGCTTGGTGCTTGGGAATAGGAATGAAATTTTCAAAGCTAGAATTGGCTTGTCCTAGGCAAAACTCTAGGTTCCCCTTAAGTAAGCTCCAGAGGCAGTGGAGCTGGAATGGGGTTTTTCCTTCCTCTGCTCATCTCTCCTCAGAACAATATACCCGCAGGCCAGAGAGGGAAGAGGGGTTAGAAAGAGCACCGAGAATCAGGAAATGCAAATGATAACAGAGACATGCCACTTCTCACCTGTAAAACTGGTGAAAAGAAATAATTTGATAATGGGGCAAAGTTGGTGAGATGGTGGGGCAAATTTTCACTCAGATACTGCTGGTTGGAGGGTAAATTATGCTGCTACCTTGGACAACTTGCAGGATCTTTTTAATTTAAAAATGTGCAAACTCTGTGAACCAGCAATTGCACCCGTAAGCATAGGGCTTAGGGGAGCACGTGCATGTACACACAAAGACACGGGTATGAGCAGCGAGTGGTGACAAACCAGAAACAGCCCAGATGTCCATTAGCAGAGACCCAGACAAGACAGATGTACTGTATTCGCATGGTGGAATACCATACAGCCGCTTAAAGGGAATGAAAAGATCTGTGTACAATAAGTAGGATAGATTTCAAAACGTCCAAAAGGCAAGCAAGTTACAGAATGAGATACAAAGTATCAAAACGCACACATACACCCCAAACAATGCCATCCACTATAGGACTGGAGTTGCTGGGAGAAAATGATCTGAAAACATACACACCAACCTGACCAGTGTTACCTTTGAGAATTTGGGAAGGGAACTGGGATTGGAGGATGCTGAACAAAGGGCTCTCTCTTTATTTGTAGTTGCCTCTGTGTGTGTGTGTGTGTGTGTGTGTGTATAAGAGAATATAAGTATGTTATTTTTAAACTATTTTTTCATCTTAAGAAAACTTAAAAAGCACCGCTCATGTAGTGTTTTCCTCGAAGCCTGGGAACAGTGGGAATGAGGGCGTGCTTGCCTCTGGGGTAGAAAGGCAGGCCTCGGGCCAGGGCCTGGGCTCCAGCCAGGAGAACGGGTCTGCCTGGACCACCCTGGCTGTGGCGGCAACAGCCAGGCCCTGCGGGAATAGGCTGGGCAATTTCCAAGCTGCACAGGCCTCACGATCCAGCCCTTGACTAGAAGCCCAGAGCCCTGGATCCTTAGCACAGCTTGGCCACTAACACTGCTGCTCACCCCCGCTTTGGCATCAGTTGGCTCTTGGGTCTCAACGGGGGCCTGGGCTTAGGGCCCCCTAAGGCCCTCCTCCAACAGTTGGTAGGAATGTGCTTCGTCCTGTCCTAGCTGCAGCGTGAGATGGATGGGGCCAGCCTGGAAGCCAGCGCTCAGGACTGAATGTCTACCGAGGGTCTGAACTAGCTGGGCGGGTAAGGGCTGAGGGCCCCAGGAGCAGAGAGAACACGGTCTGGCCTGGCAGAAACCCCAGAATGCCTGCCAATGGCTCGTGGCTCCCGTGGTGCCTGTTGGGCACAGTTCTTCCCGTCGGGGCCCTCCCTGGCTATCAGCTGTGTGAGGGAGGTCACCTCTCTTCTGAGCAGTCTCTTCTCAGGGCTGATCGCCCCCGGCTGTCAGACAGTCTCGCATGTGGTCTGAGCAGGTGCCAGAAGAGCTGGACCGTGGCCTCCTCCCGTGGACCCTCGTCTTTCTCACTTAATGCCGCCCAGGCCAGAGGAGCATTTTTCAGAAATCGCATCAGCCTGAGGAAGCCAACTGCAGTTGAAAGGCATCCCCTAGCCCAAGGCCTCCCTCCTGTGCCAGGCTCCTGTCTTGATGCCTGTGATTTGTCTTTGGGCCCCTGGGGCAGAACACTAAATTTATCCCTTTCCAGTTCTCTCTATTAGCTTTTCCAACCATTATTTCAGCCTGCAACTAATACTAGTACGAATACTAATACTAATAGCTACTGTTTATTGAGAGCTTATTACTTACTAGAAACTTTGCCTACAGCTTCTCATGCCACCCTCACAACAGTCTTACAAAGTAGATACTGTAATAGTCTCATTTTACAGATGGGGAAATAGAGGCTCAGAGAGGTTAAGTCACTTGCCCAAGGTCACACAGCGAAGCAAGGAGTCTGCATGTAAGCCCACGTTGAGGCCCCATGCTCTAAATAGTACAAGCCACTCCTCTGCGGCTCTCAACATCTGGCGTCCAACATTTCACTGCCACTCCCCACTTTGATACACCCCAAAGCCATCTCTAGGCCTCTTCCAGACCTTTGAGGAAAGTGAGGAAAAGGCTGAGCTGATCTAGGACTAGTGAGATTGGGGCCCCACCCAGGGAGGAACGTGCGTCAAAGGGATGGCACACAACAGGGAGGAAACAAGAAACCGGGCTCTGGAGTCAGACAAATGCAGACTTGGATCCCACACCCGCTGCTTCCTTGCTTTGTGACCTTGGGCAGGTTGTTGATGTTCCTGAGTGGGTCCCTTCACTCGCAGAATAGGAAAAACTGTAGCACCTCCCTGCCCTGTTGTGTGGAGAAACCAAGATGTGTGGCACATTCACCCATTCATTCCCTGTGCATTTCTTGAGCACCTACTATGGGCCGAGGCAAGAGTGTGGAAGTGCTCAGATAGAGCTTGGCCTGTGAGAGGGCTCAGGAACTGCCACCACGGGCACCTGCACACCCCAGCCATCTCTCCCCAAGCCGCCCCCCCGCCCCCGGCCTTACTTGTTGAAATTTCGATACTGGGCCACGCTGGGGGTGTCACTTCTGCCATCCCTCTGGTAGTCCCGGTAGCTGATGAACTCCTGCCAAGGACAGCGGTAGCCCTTGGGGATGGCTGTGTGGTTGAACTTCTCTGGCGGGACACCCTTCAGTGGCTCGGCATAGCCTGGAGATGGAGCAGGGCTCATGGGGGGCAGGCAGATGGGGGGGCAGCTCGGTTCTTTTCTCCCTCAGCTCCCACTCCTGCCCACCCCACAGATATGGTTGGGGGAGGGAAGCCTGGAGCTGGGATGGGGGGTGTGGGGGGAATATAACGCCAGAGTTGTTCCAGCAAAGGGGACCGATCCTTCCCCATCCCTGGAAGCAAGGAGGACTGGAGCAGGGGAATTGTGAGTTGGGGCGCAGACTCTGGCTCAGTGTGTGACCTTGGGTGCATTGCTGCACCTCTCTGGGCTTGTGTTAGGTCTGTGGAGGGGGATGGGGGATGTAGACCAGACACTCTCTGGGCGCTGGTTCCCGCCCCACAGTGGAGCATGGCCTGGGCTCTGGTCCCCCAGCCCTGGTCCCAGGACCCGGGGAGGCACTCACCGGGTGCCAGGGCGCTGGGGCTGCGGGCACGCACTGTGGGGAAGGCTGCAGAATGGGCATCCTCGGGGCCCTGGGATGAGGCTGGGAAGATGTGGAGCTCAGAGCGGCAGTTCTGCCCCTCGGGGCCATTGGCAACCTGGGCACAGGGGCGGGTGCTCAGAGGCCATGGACTGCCACACAGAGCTGCCTGGCCCCTTCCCCCAGCTTCCCCTCTTGCGGGGGTTCCCTGCATACTCACCGTCCCCAGCTCTGCTGTTCCTGTCACCTTCGATCCTGTTACCTTCCCCTTGGCACTTCCATCCACGATCTGTGGGGGCAAATAGACCACAGGGAGGCTCAGTGCAGCAAGGGGCCAGGGTTCTCCTTCCAACAAAAAAGGGGGGTGCATAATCTTAGTGCCTACATCCCAGGGATATTGGGGGGATGAATTAATAGCATAGGGTGCTAATCCCAGTTCCTGGAACAGAGAAATGCTCTCTGTATGTTAATTGCTATTCTAATATTGACCTTGGGCAGATAACCATCCCGAGTCTCAGTTTCCTTATCTATAAAATGGGAGTAGTGTTGATAATTTCTAGCTTATAGGGCTCTATGGGCATTAAATGAGATGATACACATGAAGTGCTTGGCTAGCAAAGGTAGGTGTTTTGTTGTCTTTACTATTCTGCATTCTGCCACATCATCGCCTCTTAGTCACCCCCTTTTTAGTCCAGACATTGAGTGGAGTATGAGTGGAATGACCCCAAGTTCATTCCAAGTAACTGAAACTGCCTGCTGACTTTCTGAAGCCTGAGGATAAGCCATTCTTGTCTCTACCAGCAGACTGTTTTCTGGCCTTTAAGTTCTTATAGGGGCAAGAAGAGAGAGTTTTGTGTTTTCTCACTTAGGTCAAGCTCAATGTCTAATCTAAATCCTGCTCACTGCAAAGTCAGCCAAGAGCACTTTTTGTAGGAGCTAGAATCCCTTCACCTACAGCTCGCCGTGCCCATTCCACTTTATGTTTTGTATCTGGGGAGAGATGCCTAAAGAGATACCACTTTTCTAAGATCACAGAGCAAGTCAGGGGCTCAATTTGATGGGAACATCACAGCCTTTCCAGCTGGAGCTAGAGGGATTCCCCAGGGGCCAGATGTCCTCATCTGGCTCACTGTTTGGCTTTAGGCTAACCACTGGCCCTCTCTGGGCCTCAATTCCCCTATAAGCACAATGGGACTAACTCACCACTCGTGGGCTGGCTGCAAACTCAAAGGTGAATCTCTGCACCCGGCGCTGTCTCTTCTGGAAGAGGAGGGATCCTCTGTTGTTTCGCAGCGAGAGCTCCTCCATCATCAAGTCCTGGGGCACGCTCAGCTTCTTGCCCAGGTCCAGCAAAGGGACTGCCCAGAGAGGCCAGAGTGAGCTCTTACCGCCAAACCCTCGGGGCCCTCGGGGCTGCCAGCTTCTAAGGGTGCCCGCCTCCGAGCACTCTCCAGGGTGTAGGAGAATGCCGCTTTCTCCCCACAGCTGCTGACACTGGGTGTCACCATTCTGTGGGATCTTTGCCTACCTGGTGGGCAGAAATGACACCTCCACCTAATTTGCATGTGTTTGTCACTCAGTGAAATTGAACTCCATTTCAGATGTTCTTTGGCCATTTGTATTTATTCCATGAATTTCCTCTGCAGTTCTTTGCCCATAGCGGTAGGAGTCGTGAGAAATGGTCAGATTCTAGATTAATCTTCTAACAGTGAGCCATGGGTGTGAGCCCTGCCACGGGAGGAGGGGAGGCTTTTGGCCTGAGCCACTCCGTCCTCGTCCTGGGAGCAGCCACTCACTGAGATAGGAAGGGCAGGAGGAGGTTGAGATGGGAAAGATCAGGAGCTCAGTGTTAGACATGTGTTCTTTCCATTTTAAAATAGCCTTTTCTTATAAAAATAGCATATATATATGTGCACTGAAGGAATTTAGAAAATACAGATATAAGGGGAAAAGAGAAAAATACCATTTCTATCTCCCAGAGGTTGCTACTTTTAACACCTTAGTGTATATCCGTTCATATCCTTTTCAAAGACTATATATTCCTGTATGAGGGGCGCCTGGGTGGCTCAGTCAGTTAAGTGTCTGACTCCTGATTTCAGCTCAGGTCATGATCTCAGCATCCTGGCGTTGAGCCCCACCAGGAATCTACGCACACCTGGGTGTCCGCTGGAGGATTCTCCCTCTCCCTCTCCCCCTGCTCATGTGCTCGCTCGCTCTCTCTCTTCTAAAATAAAATAAATAAATCTTATAAGAAAAAGACTATATATTCATTGGGGCGCCTGAGTGGCTCAGTTGTTAAGCGTCTGCCTTCGGCTCAGGTCATGATCCCAGGGTTCTGGGATCAAGCCCCGCATCGGGCTCCCTCCTTCGCGGGAAGCCTGCTTCTCCCTCTCCCACTCCTCCGGCTTGTGTTTGTTCTCTCGCTGTGTCTCTCTCTGTCAAATAAAATATTTAAAAAATAAAAGAAAAGAAAAGAAAAAAAAGAAAAAGACTATATATTCATGTAAGAGTTTTCAGCCAAAACGAAGTCATAGTTAATACATGCTTTGTGGGTGCCTGGGTGGCTCAGTTGGTTAAGCGACTGCCTTTGGCTCAGGTCATGATCCTGGAGTCCCGGGATCGAGTCCCACGTCGGGCTCCCTGCTCAGCAGGGAGTCTGCCTCTCTCTCTGACCCTCCCCCCTCTCATGCTCTCTATCTCATTCTCTCTCTCAAATAAATAAATAAAATCTTTAAAAAAAAATACATGCTTTGTAACTTGCTTTTTATCAAAGATCTCCACCTGTGCAAGTGGACACATTTTTTGTTTTGTTTTGTTTTATTCAATGCCTAATCCCTATTCAAATTCCCCTAATTGCCTGCAGAACTGGGCATATAAGGTTTGAAGAGCCTTGCAGATGTCTAAGTAGAGAAGCTGAGAAGGAGAGAGCCAGATATGGGAGCCTAGTGCTCATGGGAGAAACTGACCTGAGGTGAAAGTTGGGGCATCGTGAGCTGACAAATGGTGTTTGCTGTTGTTTGATGAAGACCATTACATTTCTTTCTTTTTTCAGAGTTAGGACTCATCGTGATAGCCACATAGAGGGTTTCCAGGGCTGATGGCTGTCCTTAATAGTCTGGAGCCCATCCATATCCTTTGTGTTTCCCCCACTGGCAAAACACCCTCTTTGACACACTTCCCAACAAGGAGAGGCTTTGGGAGGAAAGGGGTGACGGAGGGGTGAGGACACCGGTAGGAAAAGGATAAGTATGGACAGCATGGCCAGAGTTGTCCACCTCTAAAATTGGATACACGGAGGTTCATGTTCCAGCTCTATAAATGGTGTTTAGAGTCGGGAGGCTGGGTAAGATCACCAGGGGTGTGAGGGGGAAAGAGATCCAAAGCCTGAGCCCCGGACTGGCTGCTGGCATCCAGACCGAGGAGGTGAGGAACCAGTCACGGAGCCTGGGAAGGGGCGCCCCGTGAGGCAGGAGGAGAGCGTGGTGCCCTGGAAACCAAGGGATAACAGCGTTTCAGGGAAGATGGAGTGCTCACGGAGCCGAAAACTGACCATCCTCTTTAGTGTCGGGGCATTGTTATTGGTCATCTTCATAAAAGTAGTTTCTGTGGAGTGTTTGGGTGTGAAAACTGTATTGGAAAGTGTTAAGAGAAAATGGACAGAGGAGCATTTTAACCACACCTCGAGGAAGCAGTGAACCAAATTGAGAATGTGAGATATTTTATAGGGCAGCTGGCCTGGGTTCTTCAAAGGAGGGAATGACCTGGGAAAAAAACCCAAAACGATAGGGCAGGGCAGGAGTGGGGCTTATAGATTCAGGGAGATTGAAGAGCCGTGGCCACCAGATAAACAGTGGTCCTTCTTGGAGCCTCATTAACACAAACTGGAGAAAGTTGACTGTGGGACTGGTCATTAGGTGGTATTAAATCAAAGTTGCTAATTTTGTTCAGTGTGCTACCGTCTTTGTGGCGTGTAAGGAAATGTCTTCTTTGTTATTTTTGGTGCATCCTGAAGTATGGAGGGGATGAAATGACACGCTCTTTGGGTTTTGCCTTGGACTCCAGGAACAAAAGGAGGGCCATGAGGATTTGCACTCCCTATTTTTGTGTGTTTGGAAGTGAGCTTAATAAAAAGAGAGAGAGAGGAGGTGAGAAAGTATAGACAACAGCTTTGAGAGTTGTGCTCCATAGGACCCAAGCAGCAAGAGAATCAGGAGGTGTTTGTTTTTAAAAGGGAGAAATAAAAGCATGTTTTTTAGCTGACGGGAAATTTTGACAATACAGTAGAGAGGGAAGACTGCCTGGAAGAATGTCCTTGAGCAGGACAGAGGGGAGGGGAGGGGAGGGTGTGGACCGGAAGAGGTCATCCTCCACATGGGGAATGCGGACACAGATGCGAGCACAGGGCCAGGTATGGAGGAGGGAGCTGGCAGAGGTGCTCTTTTGGTTCCTTCACTGTCCTCAGTGCAACAGGAAGCAAGGTCATCAGCTGAGAAGGAGGACAGGGGAGGAGGCATCGGGAGTTTGGGGCCAGAGTTTGCCACCATCGTCTAAGCGAGTCCTATGGGACAGGGAGATGGACGGGGCTGCCAGGCAGCATCTGGGGACCATGCAGGTGCTGTGATTCATTCCAGTCAATGGAATCCAAACAGGCTTTTAAAAAAGGACGCTGATGGTTTTTTAATTCTTTCAGCAAATATAGAGAGAAGACCTCCTACATGTTAGGAATAGAAAGAGATACATTGTAGGTTAAGAGGGGAAAAAAGTAAGTTTCAGAAGAATCTGTATTCTAAGATCCCACTCATTTATTTAAAAAAGTAAGTACTATATGTTTATGCATGCATTGAAAAATCTGCACGGAGGCATGCCGAATATCAGTAGTGACTATAGGATATAGGAAGAGGAGGGCTGGAAATTGCACTGTTTTTTTTTTTTAACAAGAAAAGGTACTGCATACTAAAAGCATGAAAGACTATTTATATCTAAATACATAATAAAAAGTCCCCTGGCATCATATTATCAAATACTACCAGATGAATTGAGCTCAATATTTTTAAAAAAGTTATAGATAAAATCTATTTGATGAAACTTTTCTATTTCTAGGCATTCATTCTTAGGGAGAAAAGTTGAATAAACACACCTGAAGACAGACATACAAGGATGTTGAGTGCACTGAGGTTTCAGATTGTGAAAACCGGGCATCCATGTTGTGGGGGTGCTGCCCAGATGCCCTTCATCAGCGGCTCAGGGTCACAACTGCCCCATTTCTGCAGAGGGCTGCCCTGCTGAGCAGAAGCGTTCATGGCCTCCTCGCTGAAGACAGGGTGAATTCTGTGGAGCCATTCCTGCTCTGGAGCTCCCACGGGATCAGACTGAACCTGGGCTAACAGCTGAGCCCACATCCTTGCTTAGCAATTTCCCCTGCCCTATCCTGCTTCTGTCATTTCCCTCTTCCTGAGGGCGTGACCTCAATCAGTCACTTGTGTTGGTGACCAACCACTTGTGGTTGGTCCTAACGGTCCAACCTGAGATGAACCTTCCTGACCACCAATATGGTGTGTGTGTGTATCAATACACTTAATATATTACATGCTGGGGGAGCAGGGGGAGGGGCGGAGAGATACATCATACCAGGATGGAAAGAAGTCTGTGGTAGGCTGCTAAATGAAAAAAAAAGCAAGCTGAAGAACACAGCGTAGAGTACTTAGCCCACATATATATGGGTTTTTATAAATATGTTTATATATGAACGGAAGATGACTTTACACAAATATGTTAATAGTGGTTATCTCCAGATGGTCCCATTATGAGGAACTTTCACTTTCAAAGTCATTCATGTCTGTTTTGTCTGAATATCTTATAAAAGGGATGTATTATTTGTACAACCGTGTAGTAAAGAAGTAGCTCTGGAGACAAAGAGATCTGGAGTCCAATCTCAGCTCTACCAACAATTA
Organism: Mirounga angustirostris; assembly: GCF_029215605.1. Lineage (NCBI taxonomy): Eukaryota > Metazoa > Chordata > Mammalia > Carnivora > Phocidae > Mirounga > Mirounga angustirostris. Next base: position 112,276,875 of record NW_026991715.1, read on the forward strand.
GCTATGTGACCACCGAGCTCCTCTGAACCTCGGCTTTCTCGTCAACAAAACAGGGGCAACAATATCTAACTTAGAGAGTTGTTGTGAGGGTTATATAACATAAAGCACAGAAGCTCTTAGCACAGGATCTGACACCGATTAAGTACATAATAATGGTGTTTGTATTATTATTACAGTGGCTGTCTTTTCATGGTAAGACCATGAGAGTTTTTTTCTTTCTACTTTTCTTTAGTTTCAAAACTGTCTTGAGTTAATATCCTAGCAACAGCCAACAATTTATGTATTTCCAGTCTGGCATAAATGATATGTGCCCACATTTGGGGGACTGTAATTAATTAATTACTTAGCCAAGGGAAAAGAGAATGCATTGCCTGGTTCTTCTAGTTAGAGCATCAATATCTCACCAAGTTGTTGTATGTTAGCACCCAAAATCATGAAATTAAAAAAAAAAAAGAAACTTGACATCCACAAAAGGCGGCAAGAACACACAAAATAGGTTAGCACCACTCCCATATAAAGTCATACAAGAGGGTAAAATACTTAGAAGCTGCATGGGGCAAAACCTCAGTGGTGTCCTTACGGGATGGTTTGTCAGAGCTCGGGTCACGGTCCCTGTGCTCCAGAATCCCCCGGGACACTTGTCTCAAAGGCACATGTCCGGCCCCCTCTCCAGGTCCACTGAATTAGGATCCTGGGGGTGGAAGCTGGGAATCTGCATTTTTAGCCAACAGCACCTCTCACTATCATTTGCACTATAGGATGAGAGCCCTGACCTAGTTGAATTTGTTTTTTAAATACTTGAAATCCCCATTTCAAGTCTGAGTGGCTCAGTCAGTTAAGCGTCTGCCTTCAGCTCAGGTCATAATCTCGAGGTCCTGGGATCGAGCCCCACTCGGGCTCCACACTCAGTGGGGAATCTGCTTCTCCCTCTCCCTCTGTGTGCACACTCATTCTATCACCCTCTCAAATAAATAAATAACATCTTTTTTAAAAATAAAATACTTGCAATGCTCTGAAGTAGGCCAAATTAACAGACTCCAAAATTATGCCGAGAGTTCTGGAGGAGGTCTTATATGGTGATAAACATGTATTTTAGCTGATTTCTTCATTGGGTGAGCCTACTTTTAAGTGAAATGGTCTGAGTCACACTGGGGAGTCTGCTCTGGCCAGCCTGTCCCCACGCCCCCCCGACAATTGTCTCCTGCCACGGGGGCTCTGGGAGACCCACAGTGACAGGAAGCAAGGGCAAGTGTGGGAGGGAGCTTGAGGCCAGTTAGGGCTGGAACTGGGACCAGAGCCCTCAGTATTCAATCTGGGGCTGAGGTAAGGACTTAGTTAGGCCCAGGGCCCAGTGTAAGGCATTCAGTCTCAGCCTCTGGGTGTGTGGGCATCAGGGCAAGGCCCCTCGCAATCCTTCGGGAAGTGACCCAACCCAAGTGGCAGATTCCACAATGCTCCCTCAGGGCTGGCCTGGAACTCACACCTGTTTGCCCAGGCCTCAGGCCAACAGGCCCGAGTGGCTACACTTTGGGACCAGGAAAGGATGGGGTCTGAGGACCGCACAAGGGCTGAGTCCACCTTACCTGGTCCAGTGAGGTCCCCCATGGCAGCCATCACTGGCCCCTTCTGCTCCTCAGGGATCATCCTGTGGAAGAGAGATGCCTGCAAATAGCCAGCCCCCCTTCATCCCTCCCCAGATGTCCTCCCAGTCCCTGGTCCACCCAGCCTCAGCCCTGAACTGCCTTGGCCCACCCCAGTCTCAAGGAAGGGCTCTGAGCTGGACAGGGCTTTGGGGTCTCTTTGTACTGAGGAGGAGACTGAGGTCCAGGGAAGGCAAGGGAGGTGCTAGAAGCCACACAAATCTGCTTCCCATGTTGCCAGGGAGGCACTCTTTCTTCAGGGGGCAATCTCTGGGACACGGGGGGTAAGGGGGGTGGGGGTCTCAGACGACCGTCATCTGCTCACGCAGATGAACTCTAATCAGAGGCTGAAGGAGGTTTAAGTCAGGGAGAGGGGGATATGGATGGGTTGTTAGCCTGGGGCTACACTGGGGTCTACGAGGCTGATCCTGTCCTTCTGTCCCCAGTACTTGGCTCTGAGGCTTGAGGGCACAGGCTGGTCCAAGGAGGCCGAGAGACCCATCACCCCCTTCCCTATGCCCCATTCCCCAGCTGACTTGCAGGGTGCTCTCCTTCACCCTTCTCTACCTCCCCTTTTATCCCCCCTCCCCATTTGCACCCCACGGCACTTTCCAGCGATCTTGGAAGAGATTTACAAACAAAATGAGGTCCAGAGCCCCAGAGAATCCCTGTAGGTTCCAAATCCAGATTCCCTAACTTGCCCCCAGGAGAGAAGGCGGAGCTCTTGAGTCTCCTTACAGACTACCCCTGTGTTTTGCTTCCAGGTTTTCCGACACTCCTTCCTTTAGAAAAAACAGCCCACCTCCATCTATAGCCCACACCCACACATGGCCCCGCGTCAGTGGGCACTGAGATGGGCAACCTGGAGTCTAGTCCATGTCCTTGACTTCCTCTGTAACTGTGAGCAAGTAGCTCTCCCGCTTTGAGCCTCAGTTCCTCTCATGTGTCTCTGTTACATAAGGAGGTTGGGCCCCATCATGGGCTCCACAGATGGGCTTCAGGGCATCCACAGTCCCCCACCCGGCAAACCGTATCAGATCTGAGCATGTCTGCTCGCATTTGGGATGAGGGCCATGAATTGACGGAGAATGCTCCAACTGTGACCACTCAGGAGTCCACAGTGCATGGGTCTGTTCCGTGATAAACACTCCCCTTACAGACCTTTACAGACACTGGGAAGGGCTCTCATCTTACGGACAGGGGCCCTGCTTCCCTCTGCAGCCTAAAGACCTTGAAATCCTATGCAGAGCCATTACCTCTGCCCACCTTGAATCCCAGCCACCCCTTCCCATTTAACCGAGAGTGACCTAGAATTTAGAATCCCTCCCATCCCAAATCAGGCACCTGGCTTCCTTGAGGCCCCATGCTCCCCAGACCCTTGGCAGGGCCCTTCCTCTGCTTGGGGGCTGGGGCTCTGGCAGCTGGCTCATCTCCTCGGCCCCCACCCCATAGCTCCTCAAGCTCCCCTAGGATCCTGGTACCTGAGTGGCAGGACCACAGTGTGCAGGAGGGAGTGTCAGACCCTCAAAATTAACACCTCTGTCGGGAAGCTGAGAGCAGGGTAGTCGTGTAGGTGCTAGTGGTCCTTGGTCCAGTCTGAGCGGGTGCGTCCTTGCAGCCAGCTCTGGCCTCAGCTGACAAGAATCAAGAATCTTTCCTGCTTTGTCGTGGCTCACAGCCTTATTTTGGGCTGCAACAGGATCCAGGGACAGATGTTAAAAGCACCAGGCCCCAGGGAAGACAGGTGCCCCGGCAGCAGGCCCTTGCAGACAGAAGGGCTTACACACACACACACACACACACACACACACACAAGTCACCTGGAAATGCCGAGGGTCAGTTGCCAGTCATTTGAGCTTGCCGATTGTATCCTTAGTGCCTAAAACGGGGCCTGATAGGAATTCAATAGATATTTGTTGAATGAATGAATGGATGGATGCATGAATCAGTGAATTTTCCCCTGATATCCTTGTTTGGCTTATTCATTTCTTCTTTCCTCTTTTCTTTCCTGCCTTTCTTCCTTCTGCTCCCTCTCTCCCTCCCTTCCTCCACCTTCTCACACCGTCTGAGTCTCTATGGACAGAAGATAAATAAGGCAGGGCTCTGTCCTCAAGGAGCTCAGCCAGGCCCAAGTCAGACCCGTAAATAAGCCTTTGCGATGCATGATGGGAAATACTCTGGGCGTACCCAGGGGAGGGTGCCACCAGCTCTGCCTGGGGGTGGGGTGGGGGACGGGGAAGGCGCTTCCCAGAGGAGACATTTGATCTGGGCCTGGAAGGCTAGTAGGAGTTCACTGGGCAGAGAGGCATAGGCCTTGCGGGCAGAGGCCACGTTGGGTTTAACAGTGCCAGGGGTCCGCAAGCAGAGCCAGAACTTGCCCGCAGAGCTGAGAGATGGGGCCGGACAGGTGAGCCAGATCACAGCAGGCTCTCCCAGAGGGACGTATGCTTTAGAAAGGACTGTTGAAGCGTTTAAAGCGGTAGAATGGAGGGGTCACGTTGGCATTTTTCAAATATATCTCTGGGCTGCCAGGTGAAAAATGAGTTGGAGGGGGCCAGACTGGAGGCAGGAAGATTTGCTGGGTCAGGTGAGAGATGGAGAGCCCGCACAGGGGCAGGGGTAGAGGCCATGGAGAGCATGGAGAGGAGGAGGACCCGAGCAGCAGTAGCGGGGGGCTCACCAGGTCCTGCTCTGAGATTGGATGTGGGGAGTTCGGGAAAGGCCACTGTGCCCTGAGTGACTGAGGAAGGTAAAGGCGGAACAGCTTGGGGCGGGCACAGCTACTCAGCTCAGTTTGGAATGAACTTGATTTGCGGTGTCAGGGATGGGAATCACCAGTAGGCAGGGGGACGTTGTGCTCAGGAGGGGTTCTGGCTGGAGATAAAGACTGGGTCACTTGCAGGGAAGGGTGGGCTGGCAAGGACGCGCTGGGTCCAGGGCGGGCAGTACCTGTTCCCGTGTGCAGGGACAGAATGTCCAAGGGCGGGTTTCTGACATGCCCTTAGGAAGGAGCCGGGGCTCTGAGGACTCCAGGAGCTCCACGTTCTGCCCCTTAGGTTCCTGCCCCCAGCCTCTGCTGGGCCTGCGCTTTTAGAGAGGAAGGTGAGGGGTGTTCCCAAGGCAGGCTTGGCCTCACCTGGGAGTGGGGCCACAGTCCCCTTCTCTGGACAAAGGACACCGCCACCAGGTGAGGAGCACTCCTGATAGCCTGGGTCCCGAGCTCACTAGGGTTACCTGGACTCAGATGGGACCCTTATAGGGGCTTCTCCTGCTGCATGGAGCCCCAACCTGCCATGAGGAACCCGCCCCACAGCCCTGGGCCCTGACCCAGCTTGGCCCTACCTGCCCCAGTGATAGTGGCCTGTGGTGAGGGGCAATACCACCTCGCCCAGCTCACTCTGCACAGATAGGGAAGCTGAGGCTGGCTAAGCAGGGAGCTTACTCAGGGTCACCCAGCTGGTAGGAGACAGGATCAGGACCTCAACCCTGGGACCTCATCTATGGCCTGGAGTTGTCCCATTGTTCCCCGTCTCTCTCCATGGTTGCTACGCCCCAAGCTCCCATCCCACCTGTGTCAAACATTCTCGTCCCCGCAGAATCCCTCGGACTGTTCCATGGGGAGAAGGGAGGGGCTTTAGACGAAGCTTTTGAAAATGACACAGGAGGCAGAAGTATGCAGGAAGCATTTATTGAGGGCCAGAGATGAATTCTGCAGGAGGCAAGAGGCAGAACACAGGCAGTCTCTAGTGGGCTAGAGGGGAGGATGGGGGGAGAAGACAGTGACAGGAACAGCCAGGCAGAAACGCAGCTTTCCAGGGCTGCCTTCTGCTGGCTCTTTGGGGAAATGCAAGCAGAAGTGGATTTTCTATGGCACTGCATCAACCAGTGGCCTGAGAGCGTCTCTTCTGTGAAAGGGGCCCTTAGCCCCAGTCTCCCGTGCTACAAAGGAACCCTGAAGCAGATGGGGACTTCATCATCAACCATCATCGACCAAGCAGGAATACTCCCTTATCTTCCCTCTGTCAGGGCCTGTGTTCCCAATCCTTTGGCCCTAGGCACCCTCTGGGATCACTCCTTAATTTCAAAGACCCCCATCTGACTCTCTCCCACCCCGACCCCAGCTTTCCCTAGCCTTCTGTGGGGGTTTCAGGTCTAACATCACCTGATGTTACCCACCTGGGTGGGTAAGTCTACCCCTAACCCCAAATCACACTCAGTCCCTCACCGTTAGCAACATCCTGGTATCCTTTCTCTTAATCTTTTATCCTACATCTCTTTGATCCTCAGTCAAGTCCAGTGCCCCATCCCCACCCTCCTCTGTGCTTAGTATCCTGAAGCTGGTATTCTGAACCTCTAGAGGGCACCACCAGCCAACTTTGGAAGCTATAGAATTTAGCCGCATTCTTCCCATGTCCCTCCTGGGGATTGGAATGAGAACCACCCAGGTCTAAGGGACAGGCCAGAGTCTGCAGCCAGGCTCCTCAAGGTCACTGGGCACCAGGCACTAGCTAGGCCAGAGTGTAACAGGAAAGAGATGGGGCAGAACAGTGCCCACTCATCTGGGCATGATATGGATACTGAGGCCTAAAACTGAAGCATGGGGTATTTCCCAAGGAGCCAGAAACACAGGCGGACTAGTCTAACCCCTCCCTCACCCACCCATGCTCATCTGCCCCCAAATTCTGCCCAATCAGTCCTCCACCACCAACTGCCTCCCTTCCTAACCCCATGCAATGCATTTCAGGACTGGAAGAGCCCTCAGAGGTCATCTGAGCCAATCCACTTCCTACTAGAATCTCCTCTATGCATCCTGGCTACTGCTTGAATACCTCCCATAACAAGGAACTCTTGCCTCCCCTTTTCCAAGTGGCCAACCTCAAACTCAGGACCATTAGGTAAAGTCACAGGCGAGCAGATAGCTCCATATCAACTCTTCTCCCCCCAGCTCAGCGTTGAGCCTGGAACCTGCCATGAAAGGGCTGAGAAGAGATAGATGGGTTGGAGGCACCTACAGTATTCCTGGAGGCCCAAGTCCTGGGGCCGGGGCCATAAGTCATCACCTTCCAGCTTTCCCCTCTGGTGGCAGATAAGCGGCCCTGACACCCTAAGCCAGAGCTGGAAAAGCGTGAGAGGGACCTGGGAGGAGGAATCTTTCCACCTCTTGTCTCCCGAGGGGCCAGCAGGGCACCTTGAGCTGGCCTGGGAGACCTCTCTAAAGGTCACCATGGTAAAAATAGAGCTTGTCTGGGAAGGGGTGGCAAGCAGCTGCTCCTGCCTGGGACTTGGTGCCAGGGAGGCAGGCGGTCAAGCCAGGGCCCAGGCAGGGGACTGAGGCCTAGGATCTTGTGAACACACCCCTCATTTGCCAGACTCCAGAGAGCAGAGCCAGGAAGGGAGGGAGGACTGTGGAACCCTGAACCAGAGCGAGTCTAGGGGTCCATACACACAATACCCTGACTCTTTCAGGGCAGGTGTGTGTGGGTGCGTGTGTGCGTGTGTGTATTGATGGGGAGGGGAGGGGAAATTTAGACCTGTGAAGATGGCCTTGCTCCAAGTCTTATTAAACGGATGGGAAGGCTGAGGGTCGGACAGAGGAAGGGTCTTGCCCAGGGCCACACAATGACTGAATGAAAGAATAAGGGCTAGAACCCAAGCTTGGATCACTACCCCAGCCCCAAGCCCAGAGCACGCCTCCCCTTACCCCTTGTCCAAAGCGGCCAGACCTCACCGCCCCCCACCCCCACCCCTCCACCCCCCGGACGTGGTGCTGGGATCTACCAAGCCCCACAACTCTTCTTCTGGCTCAGCCCTCCCGGGGTGGGGACGGAGCGGGAGCGGGCGAGGCTTTAGGTGGTGCAGGAGGCCTCGGCGGGGAGGCTGCCACGCTTGAGCCTCAGGCTGCCGTTCCACCCGCGGGGACAGATGTTGTAGCCGAGGATGCCGGGCGACTTAGCCCCGGAGTCCTCGGAGTCGAGGGACACGTCGGAGTCCGTGGGCGACCGGCGGTAGGCGAAGGGCCTGGGCGTCGCGGGCAGCGGGCTCCGGGGGCTGGCGCAGGGCGAGGGGCCGGCGGGCAGCGGGCTCCGCGGGATCGGGGCGAACGTGGCCCCGGGGGCGGCGGCGGCGGCGGCGGCGGGGCCGGGCCGGGAGGGCTGCGGCGAGCGCAGGCGCGGCGGCGGCGGCGGCGGCGGCGGCGGCCCGGGCGGGGAGAAGGGCCGCAGGCTCTCGGCGCCCGCCGGCCGCGGGGAGGCGCTCTTGCGCCGGGCGGCGTTGATGATGTTTCGCGCCAGGAGGGCCTGCAGCTGACGGCTGGGAGGCCGCGCCTCGGCCTCGGGTCGCAGCGGGGATACGGAGCGCTCGCTCCACGAGGGAGACATGGGCGGCGGCGGCGGGAGCGGCGGGGGGCTGCTCATGCTGCTCCCCCGGCCCGGCTCCCACGGCCCCGGGCTCACCCAGCCGTCCAGGCTGCTGGGGGGCCGGGAGGCGCCCGGCGTCCAGGGCGGGGAGGTGGGCAGGCTCTCCCGGCGGTCCTGGGGAGAGAGCACAGAGGGCGGGGCAGGCGTTAGTGCTGGGGTCCTCCAGCCCGGGGCTCCGGGAGGGACTGGTCTGCTTTGTCCACCCGACTCAGCGAAGTATTGCCTGCGGTAAAACGCAGGGCGCCCCAGCTCTCAGCCCCCATCCTCGGATCAGCCCGAGCTGCCTGCTCCTGAGCTTAACAGGGAGGCAGGTGACTAGTGGTTAAGAACGCTCGCTTCGGGGAGAGCCGGCTGCTTACTGAACGAACTTGGGCAAGTTGTTGCAGCAACGGAAGCCTCTGGGCTTCAGTTTCCTCCTCTGTGAAATGGGGGTGTAATAGCAGCACCTACTCTTTGGGGGCTGTTGTGAGGATTAAATGAGATGACTCATGTAGAAGAACATTACGTGGATTGAAAGATTCCCTGGAGGAGAGTGGGTGCTCAGTAGATGTTAGTTACCATAAAGAAATACTGGAAGGATACACATGAAACTAGCCGAAGTGGGTCGCTGTTAGGAAATGGGGCCAACAGGGCAAGGTATGCAGCCACAGGAGTGGGAATGAAGCTTTCATGTATTAGTTTTTATATTAGTTTAGGTTTTTGAAAGATATGGACGTATTATCTATTTTAAAAATTTTAAACGAGGGGTCCCTGGGTGGCTCAGTCGGGTTGGCGTCTGCCTTCGGCTCAGGTCATGATCCTGGGGTCCTGGGATCCAGCCCAGTGTGGGGCTCCCTGCTCAGCAGGGAACCTGCTTCTCTTTCTCCCTCTGCTGCTCCCCCTGCTTGTGCTCCCTCTCTCTCTCTCAATAAATAAAATCTTTAAAAATAAATAAATAAAAATGTAAAACGATAATATTGATCATTATTACGAAGCACTTCGGGAAAGGCCCTCTTAGCCCCAACCCCCTTGCCATGTTGCCACGGTCACCTCCTAATTTTTGCTTGCATACCCTGAGCAGAGAGGAAGTTCCCACTGACAGGTGGGCACACAGAAGGAAGTTGGGTCCTTGTGCCTTAGGCAGCACACTCTCCGGACTGGACCTCTCGCCAGCAGGGGGTAGGGAGTGTGGCTTCGGTCAAGCCAAGTTGGTGAACGTCGTCGAGGTGATAAAGCACTGCTCTGCTCTACACTACTGTACCTGTTTCCTACCTATTTAGGGATTTTCCAGTCCACAAATTTCCGTGTCATCCTTTATGTCTCATTAGATCCTCACAACACACTGATGAGGTAGCTGGCATTATCACACCCATTTTACAAGGATGAACATGAAGTTCAGAGGTGTAAATAACTATCTGGTGTGTTCTACCCCACCAGGATGTGTGTGTGTGTGTGTGTGTGTGTGTGTGTGTGTGTGTGTGTGTGTGACTACCTCCTGCTCAAGGGCTACACCATGCTAAAGCAGTGTGGAGAACTGGTTTGAAAGTGCAGGGCTTGGGAATCATGGCCAGCCTGTATCTGCTAAACCGCCCAACTCTTCATCCAATCAGATCCCAGCAGTAAACCAGTCCACTCAGCCTTCAATTCAATACAGATTCACCAGCAGTCATTCCTCAGAGTCCAGAACTAGCCAGTCCATTCAGCGTCTTCTACCTAATCAACATCTAGAACCATTCATGAGATCCGTTCTTTCATCCAATCAGTAATCAGCCACAGTCAAGCCAGTCTGCCTCTCATCCAATGAGAATCTGATTTCTCCCAATCAAAAGGAAGTAGCAAAGTGTTATGCTTTCTCCCTACAAGGCAGCTAGCTACTAGATGAGCTGACTCAGAATGGGGTCCCTTAAACAGCAGTCCGGATAGGAGATTTTTCATGGGATGGTAATGCTGGAGGGACCCCTAGGGGCCTCCTGGGGACATCCAAGACCCCAATCATCCATTTGAAAAGTTAAAGCTCAGCATAGGATCCACCCCTTTCACTCCAGGATCAGAACTGTGTCTATGTGAGCCAGAGACCCTGGGAGCTACTCTGTGACACATCCCAGGAAGCTTTCAGTCAGCCCAGCTGTGGGAAATGGGGGCAAGAGTTCATGATCCCAGCCCATCAACAAGCATGGGCACACAAGGACCCGGGCTCTGCAGCCAGGAAAATGGCAGGCTGGGGCAGGAAGCGTTATGATACCTGTCTGAAATCTCTAAGGGTTATCTCTGCCCTTGGTGGCCACGAGGGGAAGGCTAGGGCCAGCCAGTTCCCAAGCCTGGGGTGGAATGTTAGGCAGTGGTAAGCAGTTCCTCATCATTTGGAGGTGGGCCAGAGCGTGACCTCATCGGAACTGCCATGTCTGGGTACTGACTCTGTGTGCAGTGAGGGAGGTGGGGTGCACAGTACAAAAAAGCTGTGAGAAATCAGGACTGTTCACTTTCTGACAAAGCTCTTAATGTCTTATATAAGCCAGAACTCCCTGGCAATGCACATGGGTGAAAATTCAGAAAGCAGCACCCACTTACCCCAGCACCAGCCCCATTGCAGGGCACGTGCGTGGGGTGAAGGCTTGGGCAGAACAGTCAGACAGGAACTGTCAAAGACCAAACGGAGCTAGCTCCCAGATGGCCTTCTGCAACCCTTCCCTTGTAGGGAAGAGAAACTGAGGCCCAGAGGTGAGAAGGGGTTGTCTAAGGTCACACAAGGAGTCAGGTGCAGATCTGGGACTACAACCCACTTGTGACACTTGATGGCAGTTTGTTCCTCTCCACCAGGGGCAGAAACTCTTTTCAGGAGCCCGGAGGTGACGAATATGGGAAATTGCCGGATGAAGATAACAGGGAGAGGGGGAGGGGGGCCTGAGGGAACCAGAAAGTATATGCTCTGGCTGAAGAGGCATTTACATTCCACTTTTAAAGAATTCAAACAAACCCGGACTGTAAGGGGCTGTGGGTTTTCCCCATGCTCTCTAGCCTTTTTGGCCAAAATCTGGAAGAAGGAGAAAACAGAAGAAGGATTTACGCAGGATTATGGATGGTTTCCTACGTGCTGACCCAGGGAAGAGCGAGGGCAGCCCTCACTTCCAGGCCACCACATCCCTGTACCCACGGCAGATCCAGACGCACAGAGGTCGCAAACAGCACGCAGGGACACGCCACACGTTCACACACAGTAACGGAGTTGTCCTCCCCCACTTCCCAGGCCAGAATCAGCAAGGAAGGCGGGGGAGAGCCTGGACCACCAACCAGGGAGCGAGGAAGAAAGAAAAAAGCAAGACAGATTTGAGGCTGAGTGTATTGAGAACAGGAGAGAAAACAAAGTTGGAGGACGAGTTCGGCCAGCCTGGCCACAGGAGCTGCAGGATGGAGGGTGGGCTCTTCTGTTGCTGGCCCTCAGGGGTCGAAGGGATCAGAGGTCTGGGGCAGGGGCCTCACTCTGTCCTGGGAGGGGCCTGGCATGAAGAAGCTGAGCTCACTTACGACTCCCCCACGCATGCCCCCAAGTTCCGGGCAGAATGAACTCACTAGGAAGGCACCCCCCGTTCCCATGGAGACGAGCCCAGAGCTCACGAAAACTGCAGGCTCAGCCCAGCATGGGCACCGCCTCCACCACCCCTCGCCCCGCTGGGGAGCCCAGAAATAGGGCTGGGGAAGAGAAAGTGGGTGGTGCTCGGCCCCCAGCCTTGGGAAGCTTCCATCTGAATTCTGCCTCTTGCGTCTGTATCCTCTCACACTCCCCCCCCCCCAAGCCTGGTTTGGGGGCTGCATCACATCACACATGTCAGAGGTGGTGAGGATCTCACACCACCTGACTCAACACCCTCACTGTATGGGGAAACTGAGAACCAAGGATACACATGGAATTAATCTGTTGGAATCCAGATCTCTTAAATCCCAGGCTCTTGCTCCAAACCTAAAGGTCTCCTCCTCTGTCCCACCAAGCTGCTGTGCTCCTGCCCTGGCTTCCTATGGTCTACGGTCTCCAGGCCCTCCCGGCCTGCAGCCTCCCAGCCTGGGCTCCTGAGCCTCTGGCCTCCTGCAGCAGCTCGTTCCAGCCACACCCTCCCAGGGACACCCTCACAGACCTCTCATCTCCAACAGTTCTATGGCAACAGCCTGTTGCCTCCCCCTTTTTCCCCCCAGGGGACTGTCTTATCACTTCCAAGGCCTTTCTCCCGAAGCTCCAGCCCTATCCCCTCAATCCTCACAGACGGTCACAGCTAGAAGGGCACTGACTGTTTAGATAAGAAAACCGAGGCCCAGAAAGGGAAAGTGACTTGGCCAGACTCACCCAGCAAAGGGGAGGCTGGGATGGGGCCACACACCCCTCTCCGGCCTCTCTCCCCGTGGCCCCCTCCATTGCACAGAGAGAGCTGCTTTCACGGGGCAGATCTCGGCTGAGGCTGAAGCCAAGCTAGCCGATGGATACACTGCCGGGGCCTCTCTCACTGCACGCCCGCACCTGCACCTCCTTCTACGGGGCCCCCCTCCTCTCGGGGACTCCCTGGGACCTCGCACGCCCCAGCACATGGAGGGCCAGCCAGGTGGAACCGGGACCGAGGTCTGGTCCCCAAAGTGCAGCCAGGTGTTTGGAGAGGACAGGGAGGCAGGGCAGCAGAGGGGCAGGAAGGAAAGCGTCAGACAGCCGTGGCGGGCTGAGTCCTCATCCAGCGGAAGAACCCGCGAGAGGAGAAAACGTGGCGGCCGAGGCGAAGCTCTCTGAAGCAGCGGAGAGGAAACGGTGTCCAGAAGGCAGAGGTGGAGGAGACAGACCAGTGCAGGTAAGAAGCCAGCGACAGGCGGAAGGATGCCAGGAGCTGGGGCGGCTGAGAAGGCGGACCCTTGGCTGGCTGGCTACACGGAGGCACTGGCCGGCTCTCTTTGTTCCAGAAGCCCATGTTGGGGTCCCCTTCTAGGCCATTCCCCAGCAAGACGCTGGCATCCCTACAGCTCACAAAGGCCCGAGGAAGCCCCCCAGCCTCACTTCGGCCTGCTGAGGGAGTTCTCGCTTCGTGACCCTCCCCCCGGCCCGGTATGGGACGGCAGATCCCTCAGACATGGAGTCTAATGACCCTTGCGCAGCCACAGCCCAGAGAGCGGAGGTGACTTGGCCAGAGTCACAAAGCTAGCTGGTGGCAGCATCACCCTTTGAGCCCCGAGGCCCCATACTCCTGACCCTCCTCAGCTCGGTGCCATTTCCAGCCACATCTGCTGTCCATCCAGCCCTCAGAGAGGGGGTCCTGCCAGGCAGTGGGATCCCTGCGGGGTCCTCTACTTGAAGCAGAAGGAAGGCTTCCACACCTGAGCCTCGATCCCAGCATTCCGGGTGGAGAAGGAGGGCCTGGGGGCCTGCCTGGCGCGGGGAGACCACGCCCTGGAGGGCGACACGGGGGAGATATCACTGCTGTAGGTCGGGCTCACGGCTGTGGGCTGGAGGCCGTCCTGGCCGGGGGAGCTGTAGAGGCCCGGTGAGGAGCGGGAGGGCCGAGGCAGGGCCGGGGATGCCGGGAGGGCCCCCTTGGGGAGGCTGGGCACCAGGTCCAGGGAGCTCGGCTTGGCAGGAGAGGCGGCTCTCGGTGAGGGCTTGACAGGCTCCTTGATGGGCGAGAGGACGAAGAGCGAGGGCCGCAGCTGGTAGGCCGGCTGCTTGGTGGGCTCAGGGCGCAGGACCCCGTTCTCAGGCAGGTAGCCGTGGTAGAGGGAGGCGGGCGGGGTCCGAGCTGGGCTCCGGGATGCCACTCGGAAGGCGCCAGGAGCATTGGTGGAATATTTCCAGGATGAAGGCAGGGACATGGTGGGCGAAGGGCAGCGGGCCAGTTCGGCGTGGCCCGAGGACTCGATGACATACTTCTCCATCCGGGACTGGCGGCGGGCGTAGAGCTCAGCCCCCTTCCCGGAGGCCTCGGACAGGTTCTGGTTGGGCTTGGGCTTGGGCTTGGCCTGGATGCGCGGTGACTTGAGGCACGAGGCCCACTCCGGGAGGATCTCCTCGGCCGCCGCAGGGCCGGCCCTGTCCCGGGGTGCTGACTCCTGCTGAAAGTTGGAGGCCTCGGCCCCCAGCGCGAAGGGCTCGTCCTCCACGCCTGCCTCCCCCTGGTCCCTCTGCCTCCGCTTCTCATCGGCCGTCTGTACCAGATCCAGCAGGTCTGGATTTGGGGTCACCTTGGGCTTCTCCACGAAGGTGAACATGGATTTCCGGCTGCCCCTGCGGGCCATCGACTCCTCCAAAATGCCCGTCTTGCTGGCAGGAACTGCCTGGCCCTTCAGAGGAGAAGGCTTGGGGTCAGAGCTGGGGTAAAGGGCAGAGTAGGACGGGGGAGACCTAACCCGGGAAGCCAGGGGGGCCGTGGACAAGGTCTCGGCATAGGTGGGGGGTGGGGTGAAGTTCCCCAAGGGGCGTCTCTCCAAGGCAGGGCTTCGCTGTGCCACAGACCTCCTTTCCACCATGGGGCTATGGGACATCACGTGTCTCTGTGGCCGAGGGCTCCTGTCTGCCATGCTGGAGGGCTGGGGAGCCAGGGCCTTCTCCCCGAGATGTCGTCTCTCTACCATGGGGCTCCGCTCCATCTGGCTGGTGCTCCCTGGCGCCTGGATCCCGAAGGGTCTGGCGGTCCTGTTGACCACTGATGGGGGCTTGGCCAGTGTGAAGTGGACCTCACTGTATAGCTTGGCGGGCGTGGGCGTGGCCGCCCACCCAGACGTCTCTTGTTCTGCTGACACCGCTGGGGCACTGGGCTGTATATCGATGAGCAGGGAGCTAGACATGAAATCTGGGGCTGGGGTCCCGGAGCTGGAGAGGGGAGTCGTTTCTTTGGAGAAGGTGCTGGTGGTGGTCGGTGGAGCTGACACCTTATCAATTAGGAGCGTGCTGCATCTCACCTCCGCAGCCGGCTCCGGGGGCTGCCCGCCGGAACACAGGGTGCCGGGTTTGGGATCTGACACCGTGCCATTGGGAGGGAGCTGTGCCTCCGAGGGCTGCTCGCTGTTTGGAAGCGGCAGGCTCTGTGGGGTGACAGGTGCCGGGGGGTTCTGGTTGTTGTCTGTGGCCGGCAGGCTGTGGGTGCTGTTAGAGGCTGGCACGATGAGGGTGGCACTGAGTGAGGAAACGTTTTTGTTGACATCTGCAGCCGGGCTGTGGACCTCAGCCGTCGGCGGGCTTGCTGGGCTCTGCTGGGCTTCTCGGTTCTGGGACAGGTGCAGTCCGTTGGCCGTCAGCAGGGCTGCGTTCTCCTTCAAATAAACCACCAGGGGTACCTCCTCCTCCTCGCTGGCCACCTTCTCCAGGTGCCGCAGCAAGTTGGCCTTCTCCGAGCATCCCTCCATGCTGTGAGCAGGGACCCCTACGTCAGGGCTCTGGCTGTCGGCGTTCCTCGGAGGGCCTGGTTCAGGGAGTGAGGTGGGACTCAAGCTGAGCCCTGAGGCATAGCCTGTGGGGCTGGCAGGGGGCACTCGGAGGGACTCCTGGCTGGGCTTCTGTCCCCTCCGGCCGTGGTTCTCCAAGGTGAACTCGTTCACCCTCTGCCGCCGCCTGTTGAAGAGCTGGACGCCGCGGGAGCTGGAGCTGGGAGGGGTGGTCAGCTGGGCTGCGATCTGCTGACTCCGGGCCTTCGCCTCTTTCAGATCTCTCTCAGTGAGGCTAGTGCTCGGGCCCAAGGCTGTAGGGAGGGACAGAGGTCCAGTTAGCAAATGGGAATGCTGAGCCACACGGGTACAGAGACAGACAGATGGCCACCGTGTCCCTCCTACCGATGATCTTTTCCTCTGGAATTTGATCTTTACTCACTGTTTCCTGGAATTCCCTCTCCTCATAAAGATCCCTGACCCAACAATCATGGCCCAACTCAAATGCCACCACCTGTGTAAAACCTCCCCTGATTACCCTTTCAGGATAAACTGGCCCCTCATTTGGCTTCCCCCTGAAGGTTGTCAATACTGCACTTTATCAAACTCAGCAAGCACACCTCATCCTAGCAGTAGAGGCCCACTATACCCTGACTCATCCCCTACCACCCTTCTCCACTCACTAGGCTCTGCCCTGCTGGCATCCTTTCAATTCCTTGAAAATGCCAAGTTTTTTTCCTGCCCCAGGACCTTTACACTTGCTCTTTTCTCTGGTTGGCATTCGATATTGGTTCCTTCTTGCCATATGGGACTCTCTGGAGGGATCTTCTTCTGTAATAAGTCCTCCCCCCTCCTATCCCACCATCTCTTTGTTATATTTTCTTCATGGCATTCACCATAATTTGGAATTATCGTTTCCTTGTTTATCATCAATCACCCCACCTAGAATATAAGCTCTAAGGGGGCAATAACCTTGTTTGACTGGTCATCCTGCTGTTCCTGGCCTCTAGAATAGTGCTTGGCATAAAGTGGGCACCCAGTAGGCATTACTGAAGGCATGAATGAACTCCCAGGACATTTTCTATGTGCCTGTCTTGGGGCCCTTTACACTTTCAAACTCACAGTGTGATCATTTGCTAATACTAACAGTAACACTTCCTCTTTTTAGAATAGGTCATGCATTCACATGGCCTAAAAATTCAAAAATTTAAAAAAGCAAAAAGTATTTACTAAAAAATGTCCCTGCACCCCTGAGCACCCCTACCACAAATCAGTAACAACTGTGACCAGTTTCTTCTCGCAGAGTTTCTTCTTACTTTTATTTAAATAATCGTTTTTAAATTCTCATATTTTAATATCATGACAGTAAGGCATTGGGCTAAATTCAGCAGCGACTATCCTAGAACATTGCATTACTTGATATTGTCCTCACAAGGACACTGGGAGACAAACATTGCCCGTCTCTGTTTTACAGAAGTGGAAAATGAGGTCCAGAGGCTTTTAAGTAACTCATCGACAGTCACACAACAAACAGCGGCAAGGCCGGGGTCAAAACCAGTTCTCTCTGGGTTCACAACCCAAGCTCAAGTTGCCCATTTGTCCCAAAAGGTCCCTTTGGGATGTACAGAAGACAGAATCAGTGGTGGGGGGCGGGTTCAGTCGAGGGCTGTGGAGTCTGGGGCCTGAGGTCGGTGATCAGGCTGGTGTCAGACCCCTGTTAATCTGTAAGTTCACTGTAGGCAACCACTTCTCTCTATATCCCCGGTGCCCAGCTGGTACACCGTTGGTGCTCAATTTATGCTTATTGAACAACGAATGAACGAAAGGACCAGTGGACAGATGGATGAGATAGCCTGTGTCCACGGCTAACAGCTCAGTCAGTGGCTGGGAAAATTCTTCCCTGTCATCCTCCCCCCGCCCCTCTCTACTGTGGGAAGCTAATTAGTTCTTGAGGAATCTGACCCTGCCCTCCCTCCTACCATGCCCTCATTAGCACTGGCCATGACATGCTGAATGGGTCTCCAGGGACAGTCTTTCCAGGCATCCTGCCAGCGAGGCTCAGAATTCATGGACTCCCAGAGCTGGAAGGGCCCTTACAAAGGAGCCATTTGAACACCACCCCCATTGTATAGATGAGGAAACTGAGGCCCAGAGAGTCACACTAGGGTCAGCAGGGAGGCCCACACATAGCAGAAGCTCTCTGGTCCCCACCTCCTCCTCCCATCCTCCCATCAAGATCTGGCTTCGCACCCCCATACACCTATGCCCACCTGTCCAGAAGAGCCTGCCCCGTGCACCCCGACACTTGTTCCCTCCTGGTAGGGCTCCTCTCCTGCCTGGATCCCCCCCCTCTGTAAAAGATGAAGGATTTGTGGGTTTGGCCAGGCTGCTGCCCAGGGGTGGGGTCTCAGGTAGGGGCGAACCGGCCACACAGGAGGGACCTGAGAGGTTTGCCGGGCTCATGCAATGCTTGCCTCCTCTGCTCTGCTTAGAAACCAGGACTCCTGGCCCGAATCTGGGCTCTGCTGTTTGCTGCTTGTGTGACCTTGGCAAGTCAGCACACCTCTCGAAGCCAGTTTCCTTAACTGAGGAGAAGTGATAAACGCACTGCCATTAGGGTTGAGAGGCTGCGATGAGGTCATGCATTGTCATGAAGCCCAGGGGACAGCGCAGAGGGCTCATGCTCCCCGGGGAGGAGCTGCTCAGTGGTGACCCTACTCTCGTCCCTGGAAGGGGTCAGAGCCTCTTCTGGCAAGGGAGATTCACTCCCAAGATCAGGATCCTGAGGGGGAATGTGACTCTCTTAAGGTCACACCTGCAGGGGATTCCAGCATCGTGGAGAGGCAGGGATTACTGCCCCCAACCACACAGCCTCAGAGTCTCGGGGATGGCTGCCACTGGGTCCGACTGCCCCCATAATTCCCGTGTCCCTAAGACCACGCCCCTGAGTTACAAGCCTCTGTTTACACACCCCACTGACAGGGAGCTCACGGCCCTAAAGAGCTGCCTTTCACTAATGAACGCTCCTTTGCTATAAAGTTACTCCTTACATTAACTCCCAACCTCTACTGCCACGTATATTGACACATAGATAAAAAGCTTTTTCTTTCCAACCTGAGAGCCCTGCAGAGATTCACAGACACAAATCACATCCCCCTGGGGCGTGGTCAGGATACACGTCCGTCGTCCCACCAGGGTTTCTTATGACACAATTGCTAACATTGATTAAACATATTGTCTTATTTAATTCCCACAACAACTCTACGGAACATGAACTATTATCCACTTTGTAGTGATGAGAAAACCAAGGCTCGGAGAGGTACAGTGAGTTGCCCAAGGTCACAGAGCCAGAAAGTAGTGGGGCTGGCTCCCCGCTGGCTCTGCACGACTCCGGAGAGCAACAGGCTTTCTGGGAAACACATTCCCACAGTGTAAGGCTCTCAGAAGGTCCCTCAAGGGTTGAATAATCCAGACCTTCCAATTCCCTGCACTTGCCTGTTTTTCTCCTTGCTTCTCTGCTTCCATCCTATCCCCAGACTGGTTCTAAAGGCCATGGGTTTTGAAAATGCTCAAAATGTCAGAGCATGAAGGGCTCTCGGGGGCTAAATGAGCCTGGGAGGCTGCGAGAGGGAAAGAGTGGCAGAGTAGGCCTCTGGGCCAGGACTCTGTCTGCTGACCCCCAGCTGGGCTTGGACCCCCCCCCAACCTCCCACTGCTGTTCTGAGACAAGAAGAGGGCAGGGGAAAAGGCCAAGGGGTGAGAGAGCCCTGCCTCCGAGGGAGCTCCTGGGCCCCCACCCCCAGCCCGCAGTGACTCCACGGAAAAGGAATCCGGCAGGAGGCTTGGGCAAGACCCTGCCAGCAATTCAGCCGATTTCTGCCACCCTCACAAACAAAGCTGAGAGAAGGGGGGCTGGGCCAGCCACAGGCAACCCACAGTCCCACACTTGAGGGCACCAGGGGAGGTGGTTCTGTCCAACATCCCCCAGACTCAGGAATTGGTGCCCCTGGCCATGCCCCAGCCAGCCAGGACCAAGATGGTGCTCCCTGATGCCGGTACCTCGACCGAGTCCCCCCTCTGCACGGCTGGGGCCTGTGCCTGTGTAAGCCAGAATGCCCCCTCTTTTCAGGGCGGGGTGCTGGCCCTTGAAAGATCTGCTCTGGACAATGGATCAGGAGCTCCGAAGACAGGCGTTCAAGAGAGGAAGAGGTGAGGGCAGACACAAGGAAGAGCTGCCCGGGCTCAGGAGACCTGGGTCCAACAGGGCTAACTCCCTAAGCAGGCAGGAAGACAAGAAGCCCCAAGTTCAGCTGGCAGAGTGAGGACTACATTGGATGCTGCAATCGGGCAGGGGCCGCGCTGTGCACTTTACACGCATCAGCCCCCTCAGTTCTTCCCCCAAACTCTGAGAGGTCAGCACTACTATTCTCCCCAGTTTGCAAATTAAAGGGGAGCTCAGAGAGACCTGTCCAAGGCCATACAACTTGCAAGTAGCAGAGCTGGGATGCAAAACTCTAAGTCTGGCTGCTGAGTCTCATTTCCTAACCATTTTGCCTTCTAGACCCAGACTTTGGAGGGACGGACACCAATAGAAATTCCAGAGCTCTTGGACGAGGCTCTGCAGAACAGCCTGTTTCTTTGTCTCATGGTCCATGTCCCCAGCAGTGCCCTCTCCCCTCTCAGCTGCCTAGAACAACCCATGCATTCTTTCCCTTCTTCCTCTCAGGAGAAGAACTGATAGAACTCATTCTTACTACGGTAGAAATGACTGCTAGGAGATGAAAGCCCAGTGGAGTGGAAAGAGCATGGTATCAGGAGTCACGATACCTGAGTTCCAGTTGTGCTTAGGCAAGGATAAGCCCTTTCTCCCACCCCGATTACCCCTGTAGGCAGTTGCCTGGTCTGCTGACCATCAGGCCTGTCTGGACGGAGGAACTGAAGGAAGGAGGTGGGGCAGGGGAAGGGAGGCCAGAGCAGAAGGTCAGGACAGGGAGAGAATTCAAGGAAATGCTTCTTCACACGGCTGCCGTCAATGGGAGTGCCCAGGCCCCATGTAGGATGGAGTGGGACAGGGAGCCAGAGGTGGGACTAGAGACTGGCTGGAGGCAGCCCATTGTGGCCGCCTGGGAGTCTTGGCAATGGGACAGGTAAACAGGCTGGGTAAACTGCCCCCCTGCCGGGGTCAGGAAGGAACCAATGGCTGGCCGCTGCATAACCTCTGGCTCGGCTGGGGGCAGGAAGATGAACTGGGCCTGAGTAATGGCCTGGCCGCCTTGCCATCCCCTGCCCCATATCCTCCCGGCTGCAAGGAGGAAATGACACAGCCTCCATTCCCTAGGGAGTTCTCCATCCACACCAAAGTCCCAGGGAGCGCAACCTGACTGAATCTCAGCAGGCTGCCAGCCCTCCTCTCAGGAGAATACTTCATACTAAGGTGAGGAGGACTGCCAGGACATGGGCGATGCATAAGGACAGAAATGGGGAGCCTCAGACCTAGCTCCAGCCTTGCCACTAACAGGCTGGCAGAAGGCATCACATGCTTCTTCTCTTGATGCCCAGAGGGGAACTGAGACCAGAGAGGGAGGCCATATGCCCTAAGTCACACACCCCAAACCACAAAGGCACTGCCGCGCTCTCCTCTTACTCACTGCAGCTGGGTCCTCCCTGCAGCCCAGCTTCCCCCTGGATGCTGAGCCGGCCTCGGTTTCAAAGCCTCCGGGAAAGGCAGCCAATTGCCGCGCCGACAAAGAGAGGAAAATCCCACTTCGAAGGCAACGGAGGAGCTGGACGAGACTGCTCTCCTCCACAGATGACTCAGCCCCGCTCTTTATCAGGAAAACCGATTTTGCAACAGTTTTTCTAAATGGCCCCTCCGCCCCCAGTCTCTCCTCCGCCAATCCACCCGCCCCATGCTGCCAGATTCATCTTCCTCGGCCTGGCTCCGCTCACTTCTCTCTCCTGCCTCCCCAGGACGTGGACGATCCAGCAGCTAGTCCTCAGCCTGGCATTCAGGGCCTCTGACACCACAGCCTGCCCGAGAGCTGGCTAACCCGCTCTCTGTGCCCTCACCAGCGGCCAGAGAAAACCCAATGGTTCGCGCTTCCCACACGCCCCCTGTGAGTTCCCGCCTCCCGTGTGGTCTGCCCCCGACCCCTCTCTGTGGAACCCGGCCCCCATCCTTTCTACATACCCCAGCCTGCCCACCTAACTTGAATGCCACTATTCCCTCCGAAAAGCCTCACCAGCATTTTATCTGCACCACTTCGTAATACCCTCATCGCTTTGCACATTCTTCATATGAGTGAGGATTACCCTTCAGGGCATGCTCACCACATGCCAGGTCCTTGCTTCATTTGTAACAACCCTTGTGGTCAGCAGTACCCTCATATCCATGTTAGAGGAGACACGAGCTCGGAGGGGTGAAGTGACTTGCTCAAGGCCGCACAGCTAGACGGAGGCAGAGCTGGAATTCAAACAGGGTCGCCCAGCGCCCGGTCCAGGGCCCATCCTATGGGCCACACTGCCTCCTCCCAAGGTCTTGTTCCGCAGCAATCACGGTCTAGGTCTTATTTCCCCCCCACCCACACGGCAGGAGCCCCCCCTCCCACCAGGGCAGGGGCCTCAAAGGCTTCCTTTCTGTATTCTCCCCTATCCCCAACACCTTCCACGCGTGCTTGCAGAATAACAATGAATTCAATGAGGATGACAATAGCCAACATGTGAGGAGCACCAGCTGCTGCTAAGCAAAGGGGTGAGCATGTATTTTCTCATTGAAACCTCACAGTAACTCATAAGGGAGGCTCCCTGGCCTGTGTTGAGGGAAAAGAGACCCACAGAATTAGAGAGCTCCCCCCAGGTCTCACAGCCAGCAGGGGGCAGGCAGAGCAGAGTTGGAGCTGGGAGTCTGATTCCAAGCCTGGGCCCCCTCCTTCTGAGGAGCTCATTTTCCCCAACCACTGTTCCAGGCCCAGCCCAACTGCCATTTCTTCCAGGAAGCCCTCATCAATCCATCCAGACTCCTAAGATCAATGCTCCACCCCTGCTCAAGCTGGCCCCGGGGCCTCAGAGCAGAAGGGGGTCAGAGGAAACAATGGGTTGAGAAAGTTTAGGAGCCAAGGCCTGAGGGGAAGCAGGCCTGGCCCAACTCCTGGTCTCTCTGCTGGAAGTGGGTTAGGATCAGGCAGGTGGGTGGGTTGGGGGGAACCTAAGAAGAGGGCTCTCAAGTCGGCGTGGGCCTTAGCGGGCAGCATCCCTTTAGGCCACAAGCCCTGCTCATCACTAGGCCTCTGCTGTAGGGTCCTTCTCTGCCAAGGACCAGGAGCCACCACCTCTCTCCTGCCTGCTCTGCTGGCCTAAACACTAATCTACAATTAGATTTCCAGGGACTTGAACATGGTGACCCAGAGAGAGGCAGGCTCAGCCCCAGGTGCACAGCAAACTGGAAAGGACTGGTTCACAGAGAACCACACTCAGACTTGGGCCTCCACTTCCCAGTCCAGCCCTGGTAAGCCAGGCCTGCCAGCCAAGTCCTCTCCTGTTGCACCAGCCTCCATCACCCCAGCCCTGGGAGCCTCGGGAGTACAGAAAGGACTGCCACACCCTGCCCTTCTAGACAGAATGTTTCATCCAGGAGACAAAAGGTGGGGAGCCAGTGTGGGGAGAGATGGCTTCCCCTAAACTGCCGCTGCCGGGGGTGTAGGTGGGCCTAGTCCATCTCTGGGGCTCGGGCTCCAGCACCCAGCCCAGGGCCTGGCACGCTGGGCCCTCCACAAAGATGCAGCCCTTTCTCTTGGCCAGGTCTCCATGCTCTCTAAATGCCCCCACACTCAGCAGAGGCCAGCACTCGCTCAGTAAGTGGGGAGGAAATTAATGACTGAAGGATGAGCCCTCCCACAATCCAAATCCACCTTCACACTTTGCCCCACCATTCGTCCTGGGAGACAACTTCTAGGTACCTCTAGATCTCAGATTCATCTAGATTCTAGATCAGAGATCTAGAGGATACTTCCTAGAAGAAGAGGGGAGAAGGAAGAAGGGAGGGAGCAACATGGGTCTGTGGGTGAAGAGGGAGATGAAACCTCAAATCACAGTGTTAGACCTAAGAGGCAGAATATTCCATTAAGCACCGAGAGAATAAAGGGCCTAAAAGAGAGATTAATTAGGATAAAGGAATCCTGGAAGGCTTCCTGGAGGGGGTGGCATCTACGCTAGGTCTTGAAAGATGGAGCTGTGGAGGCATTCCAAGCAACAGGGCCAGCCCAGCAGAGGCCAGAAGGCTCAAGGCAATCCCCACCCCATTCCCCTCCATCGCCCCTACCCCAAATCAAGACCAGCTGGAGAGGAAGGAACCTCTGAGAAGAACACAGCCCTTGGGCTGGCCCCGAGACTGAGGGTGAGTGGGGTGTTCCAGGGAGGGTGCCACCGGAGCTGTGTACATTACGTGGCACATGCCCGGGGACCAGTGGCACCGTGGTACCAGCCCGGGGCCTCCGGGTGGGTTACATAACCGTCCCACCGTCCCCGACTGGGCCGCGCACTCGGCCCGGACCCTCCTCCGCCTCCGCTCGGCCTCCTCAGCCATCTGTCTGGGCCGCTTCCCTCTTACAGAAGAGGCCGCTGCAGCGAAAGTGAAGGCCAGCGCCCTGTGGTAAATTCCCCACATTCCTTCCTCACAGAAAAATAAATAGCCCCGGAGAAAGAACGCAGGAGGAATGATAATGACGGCCGGCAGAGTCCTGGCGGGCCCGGGGTAAACAGCGCAGGCAGCCTGAGCGCCCGCAGAGTCCCTGGCCCTGGGGGACCACTGCCTGTCCCTGGAGGCTGCCGGACTCAGGAGGCTGCCTGACCCTGGAGGCTGCCTGTCCCCTGGAGGCTGCCTGTCCCCGAGGTTGCCTGACCCTGGAGGCTGCCTCTCCCTGGAGGCTGCCTGTCCCTGGAGGCTGCCTCACCCTGGAGGCTGCCGGTCCCCTGGAGGCTGCTGGTCCTCAGGAGGCTGCCTGTGCCCGGGAGGCTGCCTGTCCCTGGCGGCTCCCTGGGCCATGCCAACTCTCTCAGGTCTCAGGCTTGCTCACATCTGCCCAAGAAGGCTCTGGGAATCCCTTGGTCGGGGAGATGACTTCGGAGGGCAAACGTGTCAAGGGCGGGACACACTTCACTTCTATCACTCAAGCTGCTGTTTACTGGGAACTTCTTAAGTTCCAGGCATTCGGTTTAAGTATTATCATTATGTTATTATGTTGCTTCATTTTCTCTTTGCAAGCTGTGGCCTGGGGGTGCCGTTATACCCACTTGACAGATGAGAAAACAGGCTCAGGAAGGTTTGGGGGTTTTGCCAAGGTTATTTGGCCAGTTAGTGGTACGCGGTCTCCGCTCCTGCCTCTCACTCGCACGTCCGTTCAGCCCACCTGCCCTTCCCAGAAAGCCTTCCTCCACCAAGTCCAGCCCGAGGCGCCGCCTGTTCTCCTCCCATGCCCTGTTCAACCAGGCGTCCTGTACCACTTGCGGGCTACCTTTAGTAAATCACCTCACCTCTCCGGGCCTCGCCTTCCTTATCAGCGCAACTGGGAGGATAATACCTGCTTTGCAGAGTCACCGCAGGGTAAATGAGATGTGGAAATGGTTCCTACAGTATAAAGTACTATGCACGCCTGAGGGGGACTTAACTCAGCCGTTTGCACAAACCCACCTCTGCATAACTCTGCGGGGCTCAGGCTCTGTCTGTCTCTCTTCCTCCTTTCTCTGGCCCTCTCTGGGTCTGGTCTCGCTCTTGTGCTCAGCCAGGCACAGCCCAACTTCCCCTCACTCAGACCCCCCCTCCCCCAGCATCCTCTCTGCAAGGGCACCCCAGCGTCAATCTCTAGCCAACGTGCTGCAGCAGAGAGAACCAGGTTTGAACCCCAGGTCTGCCCCTTGCTAGATGTGAGTACCCAGGCCCCTCTGGTCCAAGAGTGCTAGGAGGCAAGGTGCCGCCCAGGCTGGCTCCCACCTCTCGGCGCACCGCCCTACAGGGTACCGCGGCCTGGGGCATTCTGGAGGCTGCCGACCCTGCCATGCCCCCAGGGACCAGGCCTATCTGGCTCCCCTCCAGCAGGACCACCCAGCCCCACCCGCCCCTTGTCCCTCACACTGCAAAAGAACAGAAGACTAGAGGCCAGGATATTTGGCCCCAGTATCTGTCCTGTCACAGTTTGGGTGAGACATTGGACTAGTTCCTGACCCTGTTTGGGCTTATTTGTCCATGTGTTGAAAGAAGGGATTGGACTGGAACAGTGATTCCTAGAGTATGGTGCCCCCACACCTCTAGTGGAAGCCAAAGGATTTAAGTGGGACCCTGAGACCTGAAATTGTAATAGGTAAGTTTCACACGTGTAGTGGCAAAGGAGTATAATGAACACATCAAACCTGTGAAGGGCATATTACTGCTTAGGGAAAAGTAGATATTTCAGTAATGAAAGTTAAACACTTTAAAGGAAATAAGGAAATATAGGTGGTGCATGGACTCATTCATTCACCCGATATTTATTGCACCCCAACTAAGGGCCAGGCACCGTTCACAGCCACGAAGAGTAACAAAGATCCCTGCT
Organism: Mirounga angustirostris; assembly: GCF_029215605.1. NCBI lineage: Eukaryota > Metazoa > Chordata > Mammalia > Carnivora > Phocidae > Mirounga > Mirounga angustirostris. The sequence continues at coordinate 112,302,876 of NW_026991715.1, forward strand.
TGCATTCGAGTAGGGGGGCAAGATAATAAATATATGAGTAATGACACCAGTAAGTCAGAAGACAAATGTTAAAGAAAGAGATAAAGCAGGGACAAGACTTATACTGACTGCATGGGGTGGGGGTGGGGGGTCTGCAAAGTAAATACGGTAATCAAAGTCCCGAAGAAGTCACGCCTGAGTAAAGAAGCGAAGCAGGTGAGGGAGTGAGGCCTGTGCATGTCCAGGAAACGAGAAACCAGGCAGAGGGAAGAGCTGGTGTTAAGGTCCTGAGGCAGGCTCGCACCTGGCCCGTCTGAGGATGGTGCACGTAAGGTGGAGGTGGGGCACGGATGAAGAAACCGAGTTCTCTAACGGCCCTTCTCCTGCTGCCCTTCTGGATCTTAGGGATCCCCCTGCATCACAGCCATTTGCGCACGCGCACACCCACACGTGCACACGCACACACACCCTGCAACACACACACATTCTCAGTAGCTTCTCAGTGCTGCCCAGAGCCTCGCCTGCAGCAGCACCTCCTCCTCTGCGCGCACACCAACACACGAAGGTGTTGCTTGCTTCACACCTGCAGTACCCGGAGGCTGGCCTGCACACCCACAGAGGGGCAGAGCCTACGTGCGAATGTGTATGCCCTGAGCACATGCACGTACGCAAGCGAGACGCACAGGTCCTCGGGGGGCCGAGCGGCCCAGGCGCGCATGCAGCCGGCATACACCCTGTGGCAGGTGCATTTCTCGCCCGCCGGCCTGCCCTGTCTGCAGGGAACTAAGCGACCACACAGCCCTTGCCTGGAGGGCACATGCTACTGTAGAATGTTACATGTGCTGCGGGCGTGACTCCAAATTCGCCTCTCCAGCCTCTCTGCCCCTCGGCCATGGTTTCCTCTTTCCAGGGATACGTAAAAATCTACCGCCTGATACTCAAATGTGCCGGTGCGTCTTGTCCTTGTGGAGAATGTCCCCTTTTCTACCCATACTGTGATTAAATGGCAAAGCCGTGTAAAATGCCTTGCGCAGCACGTAAATGTTAACCAGCTGCCACCAGCATCACTGCATGTCATAATCCTCGCCCCCGGCTTCATCCCTTCAGGTTGCTGCGGGGAGAGGGGGGGTGGAGCAGCTGATGAGTAGGAGCAAAGGGCCAGACAGGGAGCAGGAGGTCTGGCTTTTAGTTTCAGTCTGGTCCCCAACTCATCGTGAGGCCTCGAGCAAGTCCCATCCCCTCTCTGGCCCAGAGCAGAAACCTGCAGGTGCTCTAGGATCCCTCAGGGAGTGTGTCCCAAATGCACATTCCTGGGCTCCACCCCGGCCCCGGACCACGATTACCCACCTTAACAGTCCCCCCTGAGGGGTTCTGGAGCACTGCCAAGCTGGGGACCCACTGGGCTTTAGAGCGCATGCTTTTATTAATGTGTTTATAAGTGAATTAACGTATGGGAAAATGCTGGAACATAGTGTGGTACATAGTAAGACCCCATAATGTTAACAAAAAATACACTTAAGAAAATATATTTATTTACGTAGTGAGCCATCCCTTGGTATGCATGCTTTTATAGTCTTACCAGCACCTTCACATCCATCAGAGAGAGAAGCAGGGCAGGGGTTGCTACACTAGATTACTGACTAAACAACCGAAGCAGAGAGAGACCAAGGAGCCTGGCCAGGATCTCCCAGGATGCAGCCAGAGACCTCGGCTCAGCTTCATGGGAGGTGCCACCCCGGGGCCTTGTCACCTCACCCCCAATGGCTCTGACTTCTGGCCCACAGAGTACCTGTCCTTCCCCTGTAGGCTTACAAAAACTCTGGACACACATGACTTCTCCAGTAACTCAGGGTTCACTGAGAACAGGACAACCGCAGTTAAGTTCCTGCTAGCCATAATATCCCTCTCACTGGGCAGTGCAGGGGCTCCCCAAATTCCTAACATTTCATGCTACCATTTGATCCAAAGTGATCCTTTGTTCCAGTCAACCTGGATTCAAACGCCAGCTGAGCAGATCACTACCTTGAGCGCGTCTTATAAATGCTATGCCCAGCTCCCCGCTTTGTAAAGGGTGATCCCTACTCTGCAGGGTGATTGTGAGGACTAGGTCTCAGATGTGCAAAGCACCCAGCATCAGGCCTGGCATGGATGCTCCTGCGAGGACACAGCACCATGAACTCACAGGCTCAAGTGGGAGATTCTGGAAGGCAGGGATTCTGTCTCATTCACCTGTGTACCCACACCTACTGCGTGTAATACGTGCTCAATAAATACGTGCTGAATGAACGCAGAAATGAAATGATATCTCCAAAGCAACTCTGTCCTAGTCCTAGCGTACCATTCTATTTCATGACCCATTTCCCAGCTTGGAGGCTGGAGGCTCTGAGCAGGAATGGTCAGGGCCAGAAGGGATGGGTTATGGGGAATGGGAAGTGCCCCCCCCCCCCCATCTGCCAAGGCAGTGACAATGACGGCCATCCAGGGAAGGTGGTGCTCTTGGAGCTTTGAGTGTAATCCTGTTGACTCAGAGCCATAAATAATGCACCAGCATGTTCTCTCCTCACTCTTCTGTCGCGCTGAGAATAGCCCTGGCTACCCTTGCAGGAATTCCACAGGGAAGAGAACAGGACACCAAGATGGGAACAAGCAGGGAACGAGGTTGCTAGGCTGCGGACGGTCAAGTGCCTTCCCTCCAAGGCCATCTTTCCAAACCCGTGAGACAAAGGACCCTGGATGTCAGAGCTGAAAATGCTTTTCGAGGCACCTGCCAGGAGCTCTCCAGGGAAAAGGAAGAAGGCTGAGAAGATGCGGCACCACCCCCACCCTCTTCCTGTTATCTTTTCCTCCTCCCTTCCGATGCCCATCCTAATACGCCCAGGCCTCAACCACCCCTCCACACTCCTCCCTCTCCCTATTCATGCGATGAATAAATATAGAGTGGGTGGTTCCCCTCTTATGCGTTTCGTATGTAAAACTTCAGAGAGAGAGGAAGCTTCTATAGCTTTTAATTTAAAAAAAATGTTTAAGTTTAAAAGTGGCCGACCTAGAACAGGGCCTCTCCAACTCTAACGTACACGTAATGTCATTGTTCGGGGATGTTGTTAAAATGCAGATTCAGATGCAGGAGGCTGAGGGTGAGGCCTGAGAGTCTGCCTTTCTAAGAAGCTTCCAGGGGATACTGATAGTGTATGCATGGGCCAGACACTGAGCACAGAAAACTAGAGTATTTCCCTACAAGACAGATGGAGAGGCTGAGGCCCAGAGAGGAGAAGGGATGTGCCCAAGAGCACACAGCGGACCTGGGCTCAGAATACAGGCCCCCCGACTCCTCCTAGGGTTTGGCCCTAAGGGGCTTTGGAGTTGAATGGTGCTGCTTGGTGTGGGGAGGGGACAGGTGACAGTGACAGGCAGTGGTAGGCAGTCCTGGGGCAGGCCTTCATTCAGCCACAGGCCAAACCTCCTTGGGTCCACAGGCTCTCACAGGAATAAAAGGAAGTAAGGACTATCCTGAACAGAGGCACTCAACCGAGTGAGTAGCTAAGAACATGCCCTCACCAGCCTGCATTTGAGGCCTGATGGACCACCAGAACCTCCTGGAAGGTGGGGTGCATCAAGTGGCCATTAAACTGCAAACAAAGATCCAGACGTTGGGTAAGGAGGCTGGGGGAGTGCGGAAGGACCCCGTGGCAGCTCTATCAGGGTGCAGATCCAAGGGAAAGAAGAGAGGAAGGCAAGACTGCCTCCCAGACCAGCCCTGGGAGCCACTCCTCCTTCCCAGGATGGATCTCAAACCCCTTCGCAGGCTCCAGGCCTTGCGTGACCAGCCCCACTGCCCGTGTTTCCCCGCTGCAGCCCCCCCTCCCCCACCACGGTGCCTCACCGCCCTACCCTCCAGCCTTGCTGGCCCTCCTTCAAGCGCTCAGACAGGGCCCAAGCACCTCCTAACCCCAGGGCCTTGGCATCGGCTGCTGCTTAGAAAGCCTAGAATGCTTTCTTCCTTACCCCCTGGGTTGTCCCTTTCTGACCACACTTCTCACCCTTCAGGTCTGTTTCTGGGTCTCAGGGAGGGCTGCCTGCCCTCGGAGGTCACATTCCTCTGCCTCTCCTCTAAACTCTCATTAGATCTGTAATTCCATCATATTTTTCTAAGCGTCAGTCTGCACTGACTGACGACAGTAAGCAGCCCTGAAGGGCAGGGACCTTGGCTGTCATTCCTCTGTTCTGTCCCTGCCTCTGTGCGTAGGCCATGGCTGGGGCTCAGTAAACCTTTGTCGACTGAATGAAGGAATAAATGGATAAAAACACGGCTCACATCAGTACTGCAAAGCCTCCTACCTCCGTGGTTTCTGGCCCTGCTCACCCTGAAGAAGTTGTACGGGACCGGGGTTTGCAAGATTCTCTGGGTCCAGTCCTCTGCTCCGCTACCCTCCAGCTGAGTGGGCTTCGCAGGGCACATCGCGCTCTGAGGTGGGTCTCCAGCGCGGGCCGCTGGGTTAAAAGGAGCCATGGAATCTGGCAAAGACTTTGGAAGCGGTCAAGAGCTTTCAGCGGTAGCATTACTCTGGTGTGTTTGAGGCCCAGAGAGGGAAAGAGCCTCACTCAAGATCACACAGCCAGCGTGTGCTGACACCAGCTCCCACGGGCACAGCTTAAACCTACGGCTGAGCTTCGGGCCCACCCAGGCTCAGTGAGAGCGCCATCTGCCTGGCGGCTGGGCAGGGGTGGAGGAGGGAGAGCATTCAGCCTCAGGCCCAGTGCCAGGGTGGGTGGGCGGAGCCCCCAGCGGGAGCCCTGAGTGGGGCCGGGCAGCCGGGCCTGGGGGAGCCAACTGGAGCCCGCTGGGTGGTGGCATACTTGTTCCCCATGCGCGTGACAGTCTATTTTTTGTCAGCGCCCTCCCCCCAACTCCATGTACCCTCCCAAAGGGCCCCGTATCAGGAATCATGTCCTGGCTGAGACCAGGGCCACCTTGGGGATCAGGGGGAGTGTCCCCAAGTCCCATTGCCTCACGGAGCCCACAAGTACTAAGCATCCCATAAGGCAGGGCAGGAGGGCTGGGGAGAAAGAGCACCTCCTACCTGTGTGAACTTGGGCTGGTCCCTGGACCCTCTGACCTCAGTTTCCCCCATCTGTACAGTGAGGGGAGGCATGCCAGACTCCATAGGAGTTCATTACAACTCAAGCTCTTGGGATCCGCTCAAGCTCTATGACACTAATGATACCACTCGCCAGGCCCTGGCAGAGCCTCCGTGCCCACAGCCCTCCCAGGGTACGCTTGATCCTCCCTGACCTACTCCCAGGGGAGGAGGGGGGTAGGGAGAAAAAAGGCTGAGCTGGCTCAGGGGCCAACCTCAGAACCGCAGACTCCAGACCTCAGGTTCCTCTTTCCAAGACCTGAGGGATAGAGGTGAAGAAGATCAAAGAGGAATGCTGTGTGTTCTTAAGCAGGTGGCCTGGCCTCTCTGAGCTTCTGGCACACCATCTAAAGTAGAAGAGATTGTGCAGAAGTTAAGCTCACAGGCTCTGGAGCCAAACTGCCTGGGTTTGAATCTAGCCACTTACCAGCTGTGTGACCTTGGGAAGCTCACTTAACCTCTCTGTGCCGAAGTTTCCCATCTGTAAAATGTTGATAATAACAGCACTTACTTCATGGAGTTGTTGACATGTAAAGAACTTAGGATACCCTTGGCACATAGTAAGTAACCATAAATATTAACTTTTTTTCAAGAACTTTGGTTTTTATCTCTCGAACACTCTTAGTCTCCAAGAGATTTTATTCCAGAAGATTAGATGTGTGAGTCTCAGGTCAGCCTACTCTCTTGTCTGTGGGGCTCATCTAGCCTGCCCTTTCCTAGCTGGCCCCAAGTTTTTAGTGTCTGCTGAGATCTTTCACTTCCATGATCCTCTCACATCCTTCCTACCCCATTTCATCGCAGCTCAGAACCGAAGCCTGAGCCCCAGAGGAAACAAATGATTTGTCCCAGACCACCAGCCAGTTAGCTAAGACTAGAGGTTCAAGTATTTGTTCCTGAAGTGCAGTCCAGGCCCTTTCCCACTGCGCTGTGCCCATCCTCCCGCCATCAAAACCTGTTCCTGGCCAAACATCAAAAAGCTCAAGATGTGAGTCTTGAGCTAGGGTCCATCTCCTCAAAGCCTTGCTATTTTAACAGATCAAAACACGACAATACTATTTAAGAAGTAAGAGTTATCTCTTTTAGCATTTATCATCATTTAACTTCAAAACAACAGTAAAGATAGGGTTTATTATTATTTCTATTTATAGATGAGGAAACGCAAGCCCAGAGAGGTTATATAATATGCTTCAGATCTCCCAGCTAGCCAGGAGGACCCAGGGGTCCAGCCACAGAATCTGCGGGTTAGCCACGCAGGAAGCTGGTCACACAGGAGTAGACTGAACTTTGCTTCACCTGCAGTGGGCCTGGGAGGCTGAGCGGGGGAGTAGAGGGTTGCCACAGACCTATACTATCCTGCCTCACCAAGTGGAAAAGATGAAGCTAGGATGGTGGAATTTCAGGCAGTGGCCAGTTGGTAAAGATTTCATTCTGGAGAGAGAGGGCTTTTGTAAGCCTCTGGAATTACAGGCCCTGGAGGCTGTCCCCACACTGATTCCTCCTCTGGCCACACTAGGTAGAGACTGAGCCCCAGTGTCCAGGGACAGTTCACAAAGGACTATGAGCTCACACACATACACGCAGGCCTAACTCAGCAAAGCCCAGCCACTCCTCTGACCAGATCACAGGCCTGGGGCTCCTTTGGGTCTGCAGCCTGAAGCCATGGGGGATGAAGGCATTTTCATAATCTATAGCCAATGGCCGCCCCCAACCGTACTCCCACCCCAGCTCCTAGTTTAAACCATTTATTGTCCTCTGAAATACCCTTCCTCCCAACCAAATCCCTCTCATTCTTCTAGACCCAGGTCCTGGACATGCCTCCTCCATGAAGCCAGCCATGACCACTCTTCCAAATAATATTCAGGTCTCCACTCCAATGGAGTAAGAGAGGCCTTCCTTAACCACCAACACAAAGTATCCCCTCCAAATTGTTCTCCATCTTAGCAGCATGGCATATATATATATTCTATCTGAAAATATTTTGTGTTTTTCTCTGCCCTCCTTTTTCTTGTCTATTTCTCCAATCAAAATGCAAGCTCCTTGAGGACAGGGATCCATCTCTCTTGTTCATTACTGTAACCCTAGTGCCTAAGGACCCACCTCATCCTGTAGCTAGCCAGGGACACTGAGGTCCATAAAGAGCAAGGGTTTCACCCAAGGTCACAGAGCAAGCAAGCAGCAGAGATCAGCTTAACACCCAGGTCCCTGCCCTGCAGCCGAGGGCACTTGGCCATCCTCATCCCCACCCCCGTTGACCCTCTGCTGGCCAAGCTTGTCCCTGCCTCCACACAACAGTGAGGGCCAGAGCCTACAAATCCTCCACAATGGAGGCACCTTTCCACTTCCCTGGGGGCCTGCAGTGCCCCGAGCTGGGCAGCCCTGCCTGCTTCCCGGCCTCGGTCCCTCCCTTCCTGGCATCAGCAGCTCTGATGAGCTCATGTCTGGAAGCCTGGGAGCTGCCCTGAAGGAAAAGGTGCCTCCCAGGCCAGGCCCATGGGACAGCAGCGCGGCAGGTGGAGGGACTCCTAGGCTCAGGGTGACATGTGTCAACCATGGAGATAGGGGGAAAAGGACACATAGAGACTGTTCCTCCTGTGCTTCTCCCATCTCTCCAGATGGTCCTCTGTCACTGGGCCCCCTCCCTTATCAAGGAGCTGCTCTGTCCTAAGGAGGGGGGGCTCTGCTGCCTTCTACTCACAGAACTACCCGGGGCAGAGCTCATCCCCTCCCCAGCCTCAGTCTCCCTGACTCTAGAATGGGGAGAGTAGATAAAATGCTGACTGAAGAAGCTGGGGATCAGCTAGGGAGTGGGCACCTGAATGCCACAGGGTTTTGTCCTTTTTTTCACCTTAGGGGAAGGGCAACAGCCAATAAGAGAGGGAAGGGGTTAAAGGTCTTATTTTTAACCATAAGTGCTGATTCCAACCACAGCTTAATTTAGGTGCTAGCTTGGGAGATGGGGGGAGCTAGCCCACAGCTTGCAAAGTGGGGGCCACCCTGAAAAAAGTGGGAGCTGGGGCAGCACGGCAGCAAAAACCTTGCCTTTCGGAAGTTCTCTGAATATCAAACTACAGTGATTCTAGTCCATTCCCCTTGTTGTACAGATGGGGAAATTGAGGACCAGAGAGGAGGAAGAGCCAAACCAAGATCTCACATAGAGACAGAAGGAGGGGACCCCACTCCAAAGGGTATTTTCAACTCCCTCAAGGAGCCCCATCCCACTGCCTGAGGTAATACCGAGGTTTGTTTGTGGCTCTGCCCCCCAGCACAGGATGGGGGGGGCAGGCATGGGGTTGGTGACAGGCTGGTGGGCACCAGCAAGACTTCCAGTCTCTTACCCCAGCATACCCTAGTCCCTCTGATCAGCATCTGCTCTCATCCTAGGCCTTGCATCATGACAGGGGCGGGGCACCCTCAGACTGCCCCCTTTACCCACCCAGTCCCTGCTGTCTCCAATGCAGTTGCCCCTCGGGGGTCCTCTGCCCACTCTGTCACTGGAAGCCAGCAAGGACAGGGCTTGCGTCCAGATCACACAGCAAGTTGGTTTATTCCAGTGTCACTTGTCACTCAGGATAGGGTGGGGAGTGGGGTGTCTGGTGCTTCCCTGCTCACTCTTGTTCCTTGTAGACAACCGAGACCAGGAACTCGGGGGTCCCTGTCCCAATCCAGAGTAAGCCCATAACTTGGGGGTGGCGGTAGGGAGAAAGGGAGACCCTTGCCCCAGAGTCCTCAGAGAGGTCTTGTCAGGGGTTGCTTAGAGCCCCTGATTCCGCAGTGTAGGGCTTCGGAAGGAGCCCCACCCTCCCCTCACTTCACCTCCATGGCTCTCACCTTGCAAACGGGGTAGCGGTCAGGGTGTTGTGCGACTCTGCTGTAGAGCCCTTAGGACAGTTCCTCCTCTGCCCCTAGGCGCTCAGGAAGGGCCTCGATCTGCCCAGGGGGCTCGGCCCGTGCTCCCCGCGGTCGGAAGGTGCCGCGTCCCGCATGCGTCGCCCGCCCCGCCAGAGCCCGGCGCCGCCGCCCCGCCCGCGGCAAGGGGGACGCGAGGCCAGCACACGCCGTTCTGCCACCCCACGGGCGCCCATGTTGGTCACCCCGGCGCGAGCCCGGCCCGCCTTTCCCGGAGCCGGCTAGCGGCCCGCAGAGCCCTCCGGCGGGTGCCCACCCGTCAGCCCGGGCTGCGCCGGCCCCCCGAGGCGCTCGCGGGTTGGGGCTCGAGCGCCGGGCCCCCCGCGCAGCCCCGGGAAGTAGCTTCCCCGCGTCGTGGCGTCCTCCCGCTCCGGGGCTGCTCGAGAGATTCCAGCTTTCCCCAGCACTTCCCCCCGCCCCCCCCCCCGCCACCGTACAGATGGGGAAACTGAGGTCCACCGTGTAGCAGCGACTCGGCCAAGGTCACCCTGTGCGCGGGGACCGGAGCCCAGATGTACCACCTCCACCTGGGCGGCGCGGGGAACAGCACAGGTGGGAAGGGGCGAGGCTCGCCGGGCGCCGGCACCCCTGCCCCGCCAGCGCCCCTCACTCACCTCCTGCCGCCGCGCGCGGTCCCCGAGCTCACCGGCGCCGCCGCCTCTGTGCACCTGGCCGCGTCGGTCAGTGCGCCCCGCCCCGAGACCCCCGCCGTCCCCGCTCCGCCCCGGGCGCCCCCTCCGCGTCGCCGCCGCCGCCGCCGCCACCACCTCCTAGCGGGCTGCTCGGGGACCCGGAGCCGGGAGCCGGGAGGGCTGGGCGGGCGAGAGGGCCAGCCGCGCTCCTGCCGCCCGCTCCCCGGGGCCCTAGCGCCGCCCCGCCCGCCGCCCCGCCCAGCTCCCCCCCCCACCCCCGTGGGGCGACTCCCTTCCCTGCGGGCTCGGCCCAGGGATCCCGGCGGTCCCCCTGTTCTCCCGCTTTCTTCCCTTGTGCCGCACTCTGCTACCTCGTTGTGCCTCTCTGTTTCCTCCTCCTTTTTTGTATCTCCAGGTCAGTCCCTAAAATCCTCTGCTTTCATTTCACCCAGTTCTTCCTGTCTCCCCATCTTTTTTCTCAATTCCCACCAACCACCCCTGTCTTAAATGTGTCTTTGTGATTCTGTCCCCAGAACTGATACCATCCCCACCTCCCCAGCCCCTTTCCTTTCTGACCCAGATGCAGTACCCCTCAGGCCCATCTTCCCTCCCCCTTCTCAGCCCTGGTGACTAGCATAACTGTCTACCTTGACAGGACTCAGACAGATGGGGACCGAGGAAGCTTGCCACCTCCCCGCTGGCCTGGGGCCATCCCCGGGCTTAACGGGTGGGTCAGGAGCAGCCAGGGCAGGGAGGCTGTGCGGCTCCTGGGTCTCAGTTCCCCATCTTTTCATTGAACTAAATGCCATTCAGATTGGGCTAGCAGAGCCCCATGGCAGTGGTCAGTGTGCCTCAGAGTCAAGTGCGGATGCTGGTACCGGTCGAGACGCCCACATTCTAGCACACCCTCCCAGTGGTGAGGAGCCAGTGGGCTTGGAAACAGTACTGATAACAAGCACCCTTCACACTCCCACCAGTTTTGAAAAAAAAAACTACACTTGGAAAAGCGTTGGCCTGGGTTTTCACCAAAGTTTCCCTGGGTTCCAAGTACCCCACCCCTTCAACCAGGGTGAAGGGTGGTTCCACTTTCATTTGTCTTTCATATCAAGGTTCTGTGTTTAGATTTCTGCTAGAGGAAGCTAGAAGTGTGCTGATGTGAGCCCACCCCAGCAGAGGACCTGTGAAACCCAGAGCTGCAGGTGGCCTGTGCTTGGGACATACCCTGTCCCCAGCGGGTGGGCTCAGCATGCAGGAGGTCAGGTGGGGGGGGGGCAAACCCTCCCTGGCTGCTCCCATCCCTCTGGTGGGCCTCAGGGTCTGCAGAGAATCCCTCTGGCCCTGTGCGGATCTTGCGCTGGGGCTGTCACAAGTGGAGGTGGGACACATGGAGGGGGTCCTGGGGATTGGCACCAGGTAAGCTACTGCCTGCCTGATGAGTACATGTGCTAGAAAAGTGGCTATAGCCCAGCCTGTGGGGAACCAGGAAACAAACTGTGTGGGTGAGAGAGAGAGAGGGAGGGAGGAGAGAAGCTAGAATTACTGTGTGGGTGGGTATGAAAGAGAAAGAGATGGGGAAGAGGAAGGAGGACAGAAAGTGGTTCCGTCTATACGTAGGTGTGTGACAGAGGGTGTGCAAGAGTGGATATGCCTGTAGGAGAGAATGTGTGCGTGCAGGAGAGATTTTAAAGTGTAGGTATGTGAGCAAAAGAAAATGGAGAAAAGAACATGCTTTTAACCTGTATGTAAGGAAGGGAATATGTGTGCTTGGATGTTTCCAGGTGGGACTGTAGCTCTGTGTGCAAATCTGATACATGTGTCCACATGTGAAAGGTAGGCACGCCCGAGTGAGGGGTGTGTGTGTGTGTGTGTGTGTGTGTGGAAGGGTGTACTGCTGTATGCCCCATGCATGGATATGTAGGTATCTGAGGGCATGCATATGTGTGCACGTGTGTGCGGATGTGTGATTATATCCATGTGCGTATTTGCGTAAGAACATGGTGTGGAGATACCATGTGCATATATCACCCCTTTGGGGGGGTGTGACCGTGCATGAGTGCATGTGTGAGGCACGTGTGAGCCTGTGTGTCTTGCTCCCACACCATTGCCCTCCTATGCTGGTCCCTGTGGAAGTGAGAGGGGGCGTGGATGGTATCCCGCCCAGCCTCCTGCTCTGTCTACCTTCTCCCACAGGCCTAAAGAGCAGGCATCTTGTCTTTGGTCCAGTGACCACTGTCAGCTCCTACAGTGGCCAGGGGTTCCTCTGCCTCAACGTTATAGACACGGCCAGGGGCAGGGTGCATCTGACAAGCCAGATTCACACCCTCATCCCCACCTTAGAGGCTCAGAGCGTGTTCATTAGAGTTGGAAAGGCCCCCGGTAGCAAATGGCCTGGGGAGGAGGGAAGGTAGCTCTCCCCAAGCCACAGATGCAGGAGGGGCTGGATCAGTAGTGGGTCCCAGGTCTCCCTAAGTGTACGGGAGGGGGTGAAATATGGCTTGGCAGAATCCTCCACCATCCTCCAGAGCTTGAACAACCTTTTTCCAGCCCTAGGTGGGTGGAAGAACACAGCCTGCTGCCTTGTTTCCATAGAGACAAGGCAGCACAGAAGGTGGTTGAAAGCATGAGCCCAGACCTCCTGGGGTTCAAACCTCGGCTCCTCCACCCACGGGCCTAAGACTGTGACAAGTCACTTAAACTCATTGTGCCTTAGTTTCCTCATCTGTGAAGCAGAGGTAAGGAAAGTATGAACTTCATAGGGTTGTTCAGAGGACGAAATGAAGTAACCCATACAAAACAGGACAGCGTGTGGCAGCTGTACTGGGGGGCAAAAGCCCTGGGTTCCAGCTCGAGCTTTGTACCAACGGGCTGTGTGACCTTGGACAAGCTGCTTGCCATCTCTGGGCTTCGGAGTCTCCACAAGATTATCGCCACAATAATCTCGACCGGCCCTGCTGGTTATGCGCAGCTGAGACCTTGTGGTGAGGACAGTGGCAGTAGCTCCGGGCTCTCTTGGTGAGTTGTGGACCAGCTATTGCTGGCGGAGTCCCAATCATGAGCCCTGCCCGACACTTTCCTGCCCATATATGTTCTCTCCTGATGGCAGGAAGCTTGAGCTGCCGGCCACTGCTCACCTCATCTCTCTGCCGAGGATGACACTTTGCCCTGCTCAGCTGGTACTCAGGCTTTAGAGAAATGGCACCAGTGCCCACCCACCCCAGATGGTGGGTGCCCAAGGCAGAAGATGCCATGACCCATCCTTAAAACTGCCGGGGGCACTCAAGAGAGGCGGTATAATTGCAGAAGGACGGGGGTAATTGTCTGAAGATGCTTATAATCCTTTGGCAGTACTAGGAGGAAGCTTTAAAAGGAAGCCCTAATCCACTAATAACCTGGCAGCTCCACAGGCCTCTTACCTCCAGATCTCCAGGCAGAGAGAAGGGACTCTGGCCGCTCCCTTTCCTGAGGGAGCAGAAAGACCAGAGTGGGCTCTGACCCAAGACCACCTGGATTTCAACTCTCCTGCAAGACCCAGCTTCCTTCCTGCCTCCACCTCCAAGAAGACTTCCCTGAGACATTCGTCCTAAGGTCACTCCTGCCCCCTCCATCCTTAGAAATGTTCAGGCCAGAACTGGAGGCCATTTGGCTGGACATTAAAGGAAGAAATGAGCCGGACTGTGAGGAAGAAAGACTGATCATAGTCTCAGCTCCCACACTGACAATGTGACTTTGGGCAAGGGACTTAGGTGTCTGAGCCTCTGCTGTGTCACCTATAAAATGGGGAGATTAATATCTGCCTTGGAAGTCCATATAGTGATATGGACGAGAATGGGATACCACAAAATGACCTAGCTCTGTGTAAGGACCAACAGGATTCATTAAAGGTGGCCCCTCTCCTGCCTTCACTCATGGTCTCTTCCACTTCAGGAGGTCACAGACGACACTGTCCCCTTGTAACTCCAGAATACAGTGGTGGCTAAGAACAAAGTCCTGTATTCAAAAAACCATGGTTGAATCATGGCATAGCAGCTTACGAGTCAGGAGTCTTAGACAAGTCACCTATGTTCTTTGAGCCTCAATCTTCGCATCCGTGTAATGGAGATAATCGTAGTATGTCCCTCATGGAGATTGCTATGAGGTTAAGTGAAACGATATAGGTAAAGCTCTTAGCACAGTGGGCTGGGCACATAAGGACTTACTTAAATAATAGCTTTCATACTGTTGAGTTGGTGATGATCATTTTAATTATTATTAATGTCCATCATGTGATCACTCTAAAATTTCCAAAACACTAACCCAATCTAAGAGCATTGCAACCTCACGATAGCTCTGTGAGGTAGAGAGGGCTCCTATTTTAATTTCATTTTCACGAATGAGGAAACTGAAATTCCCCAAGGGAAAGCAGTTTGCTGGGGTTTGGCCGGTTGGTATCAGGTCCAGAACCAGCACCATGGCTCCTGACCCTCAGCCAGGGTCTGTGAGAGGGAAGGGAGCAGGTCCTGGGGCTTGCAGGCTCTTGGGGACCTGAGTTTGGGCTAACTCTGGTATGAGGGCCCATCTCCAAGTTCAAGGCTGCTGGGCCCTCCTGGGTCCTCCTTCTTCTTGCCCTTGATGCATCGAAGGCATCTGCTGGAGATCCCGTCCAGCTCCCTGTGTGACCCAAGCGTGGGGGAGTGGGGCGGGGGGGGGGGGGGCGGGCAATGCTGGCCATGGAGGGGGATCAGAGCCTGGCGAGAATTATTTCAGAAAGGAGAGTGGGCGGGACGGCCGGTGGGATGTCAGCCAGGGCAGCAGCCTTGCCTGCAGAGAAACGAGGTGTTCCTCCAGTTTCCTGACGCATTAGCCCTCCCAGGCCTGTGTGGCCCACGTGCCCTGTGCTCCCAGCATCTGCTGGCTGCGGCTCCTGCCTCAGTAAGCATGGCTGGGCTCACGTCCTCCCCGTCTGGACCCACTTCAGCGCTTCCATGGGCCCAGGCAATGAAGGTGATCCAGTGTGGGTTTCCCTGTCCTGCCCTGCTCTGCTGTCTCCTGAGCCTGTGGGGAAATGATCTCTCTCCCTCCTTTCCTTCCTCCCCGTCTTCCTTCTTTACCCCCTCCCTCCCTGACTCCCTCCCTTCCATCCTTCCTTCCTTCCTCCCTCCCTGACTCCCTCCCTTCCATCCTTCCTTCCTTCCTTCCAGGCAGTGCACCCTGAACTCTTCCTTATACACTGTCCTTGGGTCCTCGCTGCAGCCCAGGTGACATAGATCCTGCCTCTGTCGTCTCTAATAGATGGGAAACGGGGGCCTGGGGGAGGAATGTGGCCCAGCTCAGCCACCAACAGGCCGAGAGACCTGGAGCAGTCTCTTGCTCACTCTGGGCCTCAGTTTTTCCACCTGCAAAATCAGGAGGTCAGATTGGATCCGAGGCTTTAGCCTATACCTCGAGAACTCCACGAGGGCAGCAAGCTCATCTGCTCTGCCAAGTGCTGTGTCCCCAGCACCCTCGAGCAGCCGGGGTACAGTATGTTCAGTGAGGCCGTCCTGCCCCATCATTGCCTGGAATCCAAGGCCATTTGTTGCCACGAATGACAAGAGGGAGAGATGGACCTCCGTTTAGCCGAGCATGCTCACAGGGCTTTCTCTCGCGGACTTGTCATGTGCCCCCTTTGGCAGAGAAAAGAGTGGGCATAGATGCTGCACAGCTGGGTCTGCATGAAACTCCCAGCCCCCCGCCTGTCTCCCCACAGCTGTTAATTGGGGCGTGGCCGTGGGACAGTGAGGCACTGTTACGTATCATGGGAAAGTATGGTTGGGAGACCTGTGGGGTGTCCGGTGGGCTCTGGCAGTCCAGGAGGAAAGGGGTGTGAGCTTACCTGGTTTCTGGGCAACCCTGGACCCAGGGCTGGGCCTGGAGCTGGAGCGGGCTGTCACCACCTGCTGAGCCTTCACCACGTCCCAGTCCTGGCTGGCCCTGTTAACATGCTGGGGCCCCCGTCGTGCTTCCCTGAAGCAGCTGGGTGGCTGGATGCCCAGGGCATTGGGCAGCTCTGGTGCTCCTTGGGTGGCTCTGCAAGCCGAGTTGTCCCCATTCCTGTCCTCCTCCAAGTTCACGAGCCCTGCCTCTCCCTGGAGGCCCTCCTCGCTGCTGCTCTCCTCAGCCTCCAAGGCCAGACACCTGTAGCTCCCATCAGGGATCCGGAAGGTGCAGGGGGTAGGCCTGTCTTCGCTGAGTCCACGGGGTGGAGGTGGGAGGTGGGGACCCAGCATGATGCTGCCTCTCCTTAGTGAGGCAGAGAAGCTGGGGCCAGGCCAGCTACCTGTGTGAACACCGGTCTTTGCTCCTCTTGGGGTCTCCTCTCTGGCTCTCTGCAGCTTTGTCTTCCTCAGCCAAGTCCCAGAGCTGGGGCAAGGTCCAACCGTGGGGCCCTCCTGGACTGGGTGGGGTGGTAGGCCCCCAAACCTTCCTCTCAACCTGTGTCTGGTCTGTGAGGCCCTCCTTCAAGATGATCTACCTGCCCAGGGAGAAAAGAAAGAGCAACATGAGACAGTCTGCTGGGTGTTCTGGGCTGAATGTCTGAGACCTGCCCACCTTGAGGGGGCCCTGAGAACTGGCTGGGGCTTGGGGTACAGGTCTCACACACCCATGGAAAAGTCCCAAACTTCAGTCATTCAACATCCCAAATTTTCACCATATCCTTATGCCACCTGACACCTTATTTGCTTAATATTTTTCCATAAATCAACTTTAAATAACTTACTTCTATTACTTCAGACTTATCTTAAGCAATAATTGCGGGAAAACCACAAGTATGTTGTGCTAAGTCGTTTCCCTCCTAATACACATTAAATAAGTATCTAGTTATTTAAAAATACTTAACCGCCTAGAAAGAATTCCCTCACACGCCTGCAAAGGTACATACACCATAGGCATCACAGGAACGATGGGGCGGAGGATGCAAGGCTGGGGCCAGGGACCCCCTGAGGGGGCTGTGCCCCAAGGGGGACGGAGGCGGCAGTGTGCTTTTGTGCCCAGGCTTTGAGCTAGACCCCGAGCCCTGCCACCTGTGGAGCTGGCAGCAAGTCACATGGCCTCTCTGAACCTCAGCTTTCCCATCTGTGAAATAGGAACTCTAATATTTCCAATGTAGTGTTGCGTGGAGAATTAAGTGAGAAAATGCGTGCCGAGGACTCAGTATGGTTTCTGAGATATAATTTAATACATGTTGGCTATTCTTTTATTACACAAAAATGTCTTGAGCTTCTGTTGATGGCAGACACCGTACAAGCTAGTGGGAATACAATGGGGATAAAGAAGATACGGTACTCTGGCTTCATGAAGCCTTAAAATCCGGTGGGGGGAGCTGTGAATGATAACAAGAACCATAATAATAACAGTATGATTATTTATAAATGTTAACAAAGTTGATGATTTCGGAGAGAGGGGATGAGGAGGCTTCTCATAGGGTATGCGGGATGCGGGGAGGGGATGCGTGGGAGAGGAACTTGGGCGGGAGAACTGGCTGGGCTGGGAGGCAGATGGAGAGTGGGTGTGGAGGAAGAGGGAGGAGTCTAGGCTGCAGGTTTGTCGCTCTGGTGACAGGGTGATTTTGTTAATAGAGATCAGGAGTACCTGGGAAGGAGCAGGTATCCAGAGGAGCAGGGAGATGAGTTTGATTTGGCTTCCAAGGGAGATGAGTGTGGTCAGCTCCACGTAGGGGCCTGGAAAGCAGGGGAGAGCTCCAGGCTGGAGACAAAGGCTTGAAAATCATTTGTGGAGGCACAGGGCGGAGGTAGACAAGATGCCCCAGGATGGACAGCTAGAGCTTAAAACAGGGCCAGTGGTTATGTACACTGGGAGGAAACCCTGGGATTTATAGATCTTGGTTAACAGATTCCACCACCGCTTAGCTATATAACTCTGGCAAGTATGCACTCTCTGAATCTCATCCTATTGGGAAATGGGGAGAGAAGAACCACCCCCCCAAGAAACACACACACACACACACACACACTGGCTGGCCATGAATAGTGGAGAATCCTGAGATGTGATGAAAGTCTGGGGACACTAGTGACCTCAGGGCTTACACTGACCTTGCCTGCTGTGGTCCTTGACCTGGAGGTCACTCCTCCGCCCTCCAGGTGGGGTCAGGCCCCCCCACCCCCCACCCCAGCAGGCTGGGCCAAGGCCTCGGCCTCTGGGGAGCTGTGCCAGGAGAGTGTGGTAGGCAAGGGGAAAGATAAGTGCATTACCAGGCCCTGGGGCAAATCAGCGCCAACCAGGGAAAGGCAAACAAGCGTCAGAATCAGAAAGATAACAGGCACCTGTTACGGCAGCCTCTGTGGCAGTGAAATGAGCACAAAGAAGCCAACCTTCTGCCCAGAGAAGAACTGAACACCTGTTCCACACTGGGTTATTCACTGAGGTTGTTGAAATAAATCATCACGACAACGCTTCGAGAGAGGTACTGCTGTTATCCCATTTCCGAAGTGAGGAAACTGAGGCTCAGACAGGCGAAGTGGCTTGTGCCTAAGTCACACAGCTAGTAAGCGGCAGGGCTCCATCTGAACCCAGCTCTGACACCTTGACCGTGGGGGTGGACACAGAGACGTGGAAGGGATAGCTCCGGCGCCTCTCTCCTCTCTGTGCCTTTTCTCACTCAGCTGCTGCCAGGTTTCCACACTAGAGGGTCACAGAATCTTCGAATCTCATGAAGAGCCAGTAGAATTCTGAAAAGACCTAACTGGCCATGGGACCTTGGGCAGGTGTCTTCTGTATCCCTGAGTCCGCTTGCCGCAAGGCACAATGGCTGGGGTTGAGCCGGATGATGCCGGAGGGTCCCTCCGACCCTGGCATCGCAGGATGCCGTGATTTTAAGCCCATGGAGCCCCGCTCCCCACCACCCGCCTCCACTACCACCCACACCGTCACAGAGCCAGATGGCAACAGGCGGGAGTGGGTGCGGGGGGCAGGGCTCCCTCTGACGCCCCACAGGGGCCTCGCCTTGCTCTCTCTCTGCTTCTGTTTTGCTGTATTTGACGGTGGCCACGGTTTCCAGGAAAGAAGAGAGAGGCGGAAGAGTTAACTTTCCGCCACCCACACAAATATTTTTGGCCGGCTTTGTCTTCACGTTGCCAAGCCAGGAGGGAGGGGTTGGCAGGAGCACTCCAATGCAAGTCTCCCTCCTGAGGAGGGAGGACTCCCAACCCAGCTGGGGGGCCTGGGCAGGCCCCTTGCGGCCTGAGTGCTGGAACACCCACTGAGCTCAGGAGCCTAGGGCAGGGGCAGGGTGGTCAGGACCCACAGCAGGAATGGCAGCTTCCCCTTACTGAGCAGCCTCTAGTGCACGGCCAAGCCTTTTGCCGAGCACTCCTGGGTGGCAGGTGTGTGTGCGCTGCCTACGGATGAGGAAACTGAGGCAAGCAGAGATGAAGTCCAAATCCAGAGGCACAGCAGTGCTGAGGGGTAGAGCAGGACGTGAGTCCAGCTGCTGGGCTCTGGGCTCTTACCCTCTGCTCCCAGTGGCTGGAGACTATCTCCGGCAACCCCCGCAGGGGACCTGTCTGTGTGGACACATCTCCAAGGTGGGCAGGAGAGAGCCTGCTCCAACCTCAGCAGAAACAGGAGGGGGGTCCTCTAATTCTGGCTCCCCCAGACCCACCTCCCTCATCAGGCCGCAGGCTCCAGGGGTACAGAGCCTCAGCAGGCAGGGCTGACACAGAAGGCACAAACCTGTTGCTCTTTTCTCAGAGAGGGCAACTCTGAGCCCAGAGCCAGGGAGGAGAAGCCCAGGTTACCCAGCAAATCAGATGCAAGCTTGGCACTAGGACCCAGGCGCCCAGGCACCTGCCTCCCACTAAGTCCCGCTCCACCCTGTGGGGTCAGCTTTCCCTCCTCCCTCTCCTGACCTCCGGCAGTCCAAACAGGGTACCCAGCTGAGCTGAGAGTCAGATGCTCTATACTCCCTGTCCATACAGTCTGAGGGCCTGCCCAGATCTCCTGAGGGTGGGCCCAGGGAACATGGCCTTGGGAGCCTCATGTTCCTCCTGCTGTTCGCTATGTGGTGGGGGAGACACTGGCTTTGGAATCAGATCTGGGTTCAAATTCTGACTCTACCATTTAGTGGCTGCCTGACCGTGGGCAAGTCTCTTCATATTTGTGAGCTTCAGCTTCCCCAGCTGCAAAATGGGTTAAAATAGGATGTACTTCAAAGGGTTGATGTAGGGATTCATTGAAAAACATAGGCTCATTCCTTCACTCCGAAGAGAATGAGGGAGCATTGTTGTATGCAGCTCAGCTGCTGGGCCCTGGGGATGAACGTATAGCCAGATGAGTGTACAGCACAGTCTGGCCTCCCCGGATTCCGCATCCCCAGTTCCCACAGCCTGCTTTGTGGCTGCAGGGGAGGGTAGGTAGAGGGAGTGAGGGGTGGTGAGGGTCAGGCTTAAGTAGGTGCATTGCAGGCAGGGGTCAGGGCCTGGGGTCCCAGTTTTGACTCTCCCACTGACTTAGTAAGTCATGTTGGGGAAAATCACAGGATCTGATTCTACAGTGGGGGGATGGAAGTAGGCAGAGAGGGGAGAAGCAGCCCAGAAAGACTAGACTCTCATTCCTCTGAAGGCCCTTTTGCCCCAGAAGTCTCCATACCTAGCCTCCCCGACCTGCAGTCCCTTCTTGTCTCCACCCTCTACAGGGTCTAGTCCATTCTTCTAAAGTGCAGCTTTGAATGTGTTGCTCACTTGCTCAAGGACCCTCCATGGCTCCCCATTGCTCACAGAATTAGAAAAAAAAACAGTTGTAAACAAAGGGAAATGCAGATTCAAAGGCAGATCTCATGATTCTTGGCTAAGGGGAAGGAAGGAGGGCTTCCTGGGGATGATGACGCTTCAGGTGGATTTGAAGGACCTTGACAGGAAGTGCTTGGCATTCTGATGGTTGGAAGGTACTCCATCCATTAAGGCCCAGGACCATTTGGGGATGAATCTGGAGAAACATGATGGCCTGGATAGGCTGAGGTTACATTTGTGGCAGGGCAGAGGGAGGTAAGGCTGAAAGACAAAATTGTGACAGGCTGCGGTTTCCTGGACCCTCTCTCCTCCTGGCTTGAGAAGAGATGCAGAGGGCAGCCCGATAGGACAAGGGGAGCCACTGCAAGGCCCAGTTCTTGGGGGTGGGGCCGGGAGGAGAAGGTGGGAGGCTGAAACGAGGGCTGGCTTGCAGGGATCCCTGCCAGAGGAACATTTTGGAGCAATTTCCTCAACACCTGGCACAGAGCCAGGCACATAATAACAATAACAATGATAATAGCTGATGTTTATGAAGTGTTTACTATGTCAGGTGCTGTTCCAGACACTTAGTGTGCAGTAACTCATTCGATCCTTGTCACAACACTCTAAGGAAGGTGCTATTATTATCCCATTCTACAGATAGGGAGGTCGGGCTTGTGTGACTCGCCAAGCTCACACAGCTTAAAGTAAGTGGCTGAGTCAGGGTTCGTATCCTGACAGTCTAGCTCCAAATAGCACTCTTATCCAAAAGGGATGTACTGCCTCAATAGTGTAACTAGTTACTGAATGAACGAATGAATGAATGAGAAAGAAGGATGGGAGGAGGGAAGGTTGGAAGAGAAAGAGAGAGGAGATTATCTCCAACACCTGGTACATTGCCTGGCACATAGTAGTTACTCAATAAATATTTATCAGGTGCAGTAATGAGTGCAGGGTGACTGAGGCATTAACTGTATACACAGCCTAGGGGAAAAAATGGAGTTCACGATTATCTTGCTATATGTTCTCGGAAGAGTCACTTTCTTACAGTGGGCCTCCATTTCTCCAGCTGAAAAAGGCCTTGGGCAGAATGGCTGGTGGGGGTAGAAGCTGCCAAGATTGAAACTATCCCTGATTCCTCCTTGGACTTGCCCTGTCCCGGCATTTTCCCGTGAGTGAAGTCAGCTCTAGAAGGATATGCAAGCGTGACCACACATTACTGACCCCTCCCTCCAGTGCTGCAGGACAGACTGACCAATCCTCCCCTCCTTCCTTCCTGCCTCAGCCTCCAGCCATCTCTGCTCTGGCTGCCCAGCCTGCTCTGACCTCTCCTCCTTCCTCCCTCCTTCTCTCATCTCCTCCATTCCCGTCCACCCCCTGGGGAGGAAGGAGCCAGTGTCGGGGGGCATCATGTGAAGCTGGAGGGAGCTCTGGAGGCGTCAGGAAACCATCCCTTGGTGAGAGGTGAAGGGCTGGGAAGAGCACCCCAAGCTGGGCATGCTGAGTGGTCTCAGGAGAGATGAGTGTCAGCCGGACCTCAGTTCAGCCTCACAATAGCTGGGTAACCGGACCAGTCACATCATCTCAACGGATTTCAGTTGCCTTCTTGGTAGAATGGCGACTCAGTCATTCATTTGTTCCTTCATTCATTCGACACGTACTCACTGAATGCCAGCTATGTGCCATCGGCTATTTTAAGCACTGGTGGTACACAGTGAACAAAAAAGAAAAAGGCCCTGCCCACGTGAAGCTCACATGTTAGCTGGGGTGGATGGATAATAAATAAATAAAGCATGTCAGATGGTGATAAGTACAACGGAAAAATAATTAAGCAGGAAAGGGAAGCAGGGAGTGCTGTGTATTAGGAGGACAGAGAAAACAGTGATATTAATATGAAAAACCTTGACAGATACCATTCTGTGTTTTTATGGCAGAAGTATTTCAAGTTCACAATTATGTTAAATTCTCATATGCAATTATAAATACATAAAATCAACATTAGGTGGCAAACTCGGGAACATAAGCCCCGCAAACCTCTGGGAGATTTATTTCTTATGCTAATATTCTGATTATGCAATTGTTCATTTCATCTTCCACTACAAACAAATCTACCATTTAGGATTGAGTATTTTTATAATCCTGGATATAAAAATATGATTTTGCATATTAGCATTATCTCTTTGAAAACATTCTTTTCCAAATTCATTAAATTGAGAGTGTCCCCTCGATGTAAAACATGAACTTGAGGATAACAATATTGATGTCATAGAGTTGTGAAGATTAAATCAGGTAACACGTGTAAGTACTTGATAAGATGCAGCTATTGAGATCATTATTATTTCTGTTCAGGGGTGACTGGGGATATAATCATACCATTTATTGCATATTGACTATGTACTGGGCACTGAATTCATACATTATATCAGTTATGATCTTATTTATTCCCCCCAATAACTTTATAAAGCAGGTACCTACTACTATCCCCATTTAACAGATGGGGGGAATGGAGGCCAGGAGGATGAGTCTGCCCATGGTTCCAGGGCAGGAAAACAACTAGCCAGGACTTGAGGGTGCCTGGGACCTGATCTGGCCACTTGGGGGCTCCCTAAGGGTCTGGCCTTGGCTCTGCCATGCCCTCTGTGACCTGGGCCACATCCCTCCACTCCGGGGCCTCGGTGCCCCCAAACCGCACAATTGCAGGGCTGAGCTTGGGGGATCTAAGTGGCTCTCCTGCTGCGGATTGCCCATGAATCCCAGCACCCAGGATGCTGGAGGACTCGAGCTTGTTCCAAATGGACTCGCCAAATCCAGCCTGCTCACAAAATCAGCCAAGTCCCATGCACGTCACATCTATTTCTGCCCTGCTGGGTTTATAAATATGTGGGCCAGGGAACCAGCTTCGGCAGAACCGGAGAGACTGAAGTCATGGGTATAAATATAGGGCCAGGCTGTCTGGGGTCAGGTGGGGGATGCCGCAGGGTCAAGGCCGGCCTGAAAAACCACACCCCAGGGGTCCTGCGTGCGGTCCAGTCTCCTGGAAACACAAGAGAACGGAGGCCCCAGGGGCAGAGACTTGCCCAAGTCCATATGGGCAGTGAGGGTCTGAGGTGGGCTTGGAGCACAAGGCTCCTGGCTCTGAGTAGAGGCTGCTCCTCGTGCCACCTACTGTCCTTGCTCATAAATGCCCCTCACCCCGCCCTGCGGCTCTCTCCAGTTGAACAAACGCGTGATATTAGGATTTAAGTTCATAAAATAAGCTTCTGCTAATCACATACTGCTTTTTATCTGTGTGATATATTGGGGTTCTCAAAAATTTCAGTTGAGAAAGAGTTCTATAATGAAAAAATCAGGAAATGACTAATCGTATCTACCCCCCCTCAATAGGACGCCCCCATGCAGCAGCGTGGCCCAGCTCTGAGCTGAAGCCTGCCATACTGACCCAACAGCCGACCCTGTGAATGTCTTCCCAAGTCTGCACTTGGTGACATGACTTTGATAGCTCAAAATTGGCCATGGTGGGAGTTGTTACGCCATAGAGATGGGCAGATGATACAAATCAGGCAGCTTCCCCCCCCGCCCCCCCCGCCCCCCCCGCCCCCGGAGAGCCAGTTGTTAACATTTATCAGCACACCACTGCTTATGACCATGGCTAGTGAATCCCTACTCTGCCTGTTTCCTGACCTCGGGCTAGTTCTCTATCTGACCTCTGTGAGCCCCCACTTTTCCATCTGTAAAGTGGGAACCATACCACACCTACAGCATGGCTACTGTAAGGCTAAATGAGCTTGTACCCCTAAAGGTTAGCACAGTGGGTTTCCAAACCTGTCTGCATGTTAGGATCCCCGGAGGACTTTTTACACACACCAAAGCCCCAGCCATCCCCCAGGCCAATTCAGTTATAGCCTAGGGAGGTAGAACCCGGGCACCAGTGTATTTGGAAATTTCCCAGGTGATTCCAATATGCAGACAGGGTTGGGAACCCCTGGCTCACATTGCCTGCCTCTTGGCAAGCACTCGGCCGCTGTCCAGGAACCAGGAGAGAGAAGGGGGCAGTGGTGGAGGATTTTGTTTGTTTGTTTGTTTGTTTGTTTGTTTGTTCTATTTAAAGGCCCAGTCTGCCTAAAGTGTGCAGGAGATGCTGCCTCGAGGGAGCATGGCAGGAGGGTCTTTGCCCTCTCCCTTCCAGATGTGCTCTTGGACACCCCACACGCTCCAGAGCAGATGGGCACAAGCTTATACACCCCAAGGAGGCCTCACTTCATTTGGTACTCCACTGGCCAGCTGGGAGATGAACAGGCCTCAGCCAGGCCTCTCCCTCCCCTCCTAGAGAGAGTCAGGCTGGCTCTTCTCAACGCACAGGCCAAGGATCCACGAAGCTTGGCTTAGCCTGGGAGACAACAAGCTGCCGACTTGGAAGACTCAGATTAAGAATAGAGATATCAGTGCTTATGCCAAGGGCTTGGGGCCTCAGCCCAGCTTTGCCCTGGACCACCACCAATGAAAATCAGTAGTAAAAATAAGCATAATAGAGGCCAATATGTATTGGATTCTTCCTGCACGCTAGGATATACCACATAAGCACCTTGACAGACAGTCTAGTATAGAGCTACGCTCTCCAATCCAGTGGTCACCAGCCCCCTGCACTACCGAGCCCTTGAGATGTGGCGAGTTCAGATTGAGATGTACTGTCAATGAAGGATACCACCAGATTTCAAAGATTTTGTACCCAAGGAAGAATGTAAAATGTCTTATTGATAACTTTTTAAGGATTTATTACGTGATAAAATGATGCTATCATGGACTTCAATAAATGTATTATTAAAATAAATTCCCTAAGTTCTTTTTTTTACCACCTGTTGATTTTTACTTGCGTAGCATGGCTGCTAGAAAATTTAAAATTACATATGTACTTGCATTATTTCAACAAACAGTGCTGGCATGGAGGTCAGGAGGACATACTCTATAGTGTCACGGTCCTGGGCTTTGAATCCTATTCTGTACTCTGCAGTTACCAGCTGGGAGACCTTGGACAAGTTATATAACTGTGCCTCGGTTTCCTTATCTGTCAAATTAGGATAATAATCGTAATTACCTCTTGTGACTTTGGTGTGGATTTAGCATCCTGGCACGGACAAAGAACCCTTAAAAATCAGCAATCAGGGGACCATCTGGCACTCGGCTAAGTGATTTCCTTGGATTATCTCACGCCTCATTAGGTGCCGAGCTCCCTGTCACTGGTGGTGACCAAGCAGAGGCTGGGAAACTCCTTGGCAGGCTGCTCTAGAGGTAGTGAGAAAATTGAATGTTGGGGCGGAGGGGGAACTGGATGAAATGGTCTTTGAAGGTGGCTCCCGGCACTGCTTTGTGCTGCTGTCTGAACCTTGTTTAGTGTTCCCATTAATCCCCTTCTCCACTATATCCTTTCCTTTCCCAAATTTTCATTCAACCCAACTGAATATAACAAACACTCATAGGTGCCCCGTGGGCCAGAGTCCCGCAGGACACTGTGGGGGAAAAACAAAGGTAAAGCAGACGTTGTTCTTTCTACAAGCAGTGCAGTGTGGGCAGAGGGCCTGAGGTAGCAGCTTGGATATTTATAATATGAGGTGGGAGGCGACAAAGGCCATGAGCAGCTACCTAACTGCTCCAAGCCTCAATTTCTCCATCTGTAAAATGGGGCCACTGACAGAACCACCTTCTAGGACTTGTTATGGGAGAAGCATTCAGCACCGTGCTGGGCACACAGACAAGCTCAGGAAGTGTTGGTCATCATTCCGGTATGAGAGAACATACCCAGCCCCCGCGGGACCCCTCATCTTCAGCACTCACTGTGGGAAGAGCCAAAGAGGGGAGACACTGGTGCACAGTGACCGAATATTGGGCCTGGAAGGGAGCTAAAGCCGCCATCTGATTCTTCAATTCCCTTTCCCTCAGGGCCCCGAGCCTCAGCTAGTTCACCTCCGGGGTTGGGGGCCTCACTCTCCCCAGGGGAAGTTCCTTCATTCCATCTTAAGTGCCCCTTTTCTATAGAGATGAAATCTCTCTTGTGGTAGCTCCCTCCACACCACCCCACTGATCGTAATCCCATCGTCTGAGCATGACAGAACAACTTCAGCCCTCTTTTCTATTCCTTCCTCCCTTTAACCATTCCATCCAGGAAAGAATTCTCTGATCTCTTCCCATCCCATCCACCCCCCTCTACCGTCAGCTCAGTCTGTCAGATTCTCAGAAGTGAACTGACCCCATCATTCCAGGAAAACCAAACCAATACAGACGATGGCAAGACCATCACCGCCTTCACTTCGGACATTCTATCATTATCGGTGCAGTCAAGCATCCATTAGCCTTTTTTTCCCTTTCTTTCAACAGCCGTATCTCTGCTAGGTCCTATTGTTCCCATGGATCACAAAGACCTCACTTTATAACTGCTATTATCATGCCACATCTCCCACACCCTGGACCTGCGCTGTTGGCATTGTGAGCCCAATGGAGGATTCTGATCTGTGCTTTAGTTAGTTGGACCCTCTATGGGAAGGATTCTCCATGAGTGGTTGAGTCAAGTTAAAAGAAAATAATAATCATCACCAACAAGCCCCCCCGCCCCCAGCCAGCACATACATGCACATACAGGATAAAATAAAATAATGGAAGGGAAACATGTTTTGTCAACAGTTATCCAAAGCTATTATTAAGGAAACTCAGAACACGCTCATCCAAGCAATGGCTGGCTGGCTGAACAAGCCTGAAACGTGGGGCACCGGACACACAGGTTTAGTGGGTAGAGCTACGTCTCAGGGGTCGGCGCAGCTGAGGGAAAGGGAGCTGCGGCGGAAGATGCCAAAGGAGGAGGCTGGAGGTGCCGAGTCTGACTCTGCCGATGTGGTAGTCTGTCCCTCCCTGACCCCCCGCTTCTCCTCTCCCCTGAAGCCTTGGCTCAGCACACACAAAGACATCCAGCCCCACTCCTACTCTCTGTGACCAAGGGCAGGGCACTTCCCTTCCCTGGGCCTGAGAAAGCTGCAACCTCAGCTTGCTGCTTCACATGGCATGGGCAGTGGGGGCCCAAGTGCTGAACAGAGCCGCAGTCTAGCGCCCCCAGAGACGGCGGGGGGCAGTGCTCAGCCAATGGGCCCCGTGCTCTGGGGGCCTGCCTCGGAGGCGGGGGTCACTGGACAAACTGTGTGACGTTGGCTGAGTTACTTTGCCTCTCTGTTTTCCCTTATGCAAACCAGGGCTAACTACAGTGCCCACCTCACTGGGCTGCTGTGAGGATTGAAACCGGTTCATATAAGTAAAGGGCTTTAAGCTCACCAGTAAGTACACGGTACGTGTTATTGTGGTTGTAGTGAAGGGCTGAGCCAGGGGTTCCAGAAACCCTCCATCTCAGCACCTGCCCTCCAGCTCAGAGCTGCTGCACCACGTGCGTGTATGCGTGCGTACGTCTGTCTCGTGTGCACGTGTGCGTGTCTCTCTGTGCGTGACTGTATGCGTGTGTGTGTCTCTGTGCATCTGCGTGTCCGCATGCCTGTGTTAGCTGTGCATGCGTGTGTGCGTGCGTGTGTGTGCGCGTGTGAGGGGTCCGTGTGCAATGCTGCTGGGAGTGGCCCAGGGGGCGGCTCTGCCAGACCGAACAACCCGGGTGCTCCAGGCTCCAGGCTTTTCTCTCTGTTTGCATGCTTCCTCTCCTTTCCGGTTCCCGTGTAACTGGTTCCTGCTCCCCGGGAGTGGAGCTGGAGGGAGGCCCTGGCAGGGTAGGCACAGGGCCCTCCCCGCACTCCCCCCCAAGCTCTCCTGGCCGCTGCTTTACCGCTACAACCCCACACAGGCCCCTTCCCTCTCTGAAGGGTTCTCGGGGTTCCCGGTCCCTCCCGGAGGAAGGCAGCCCGCAAGTCTGCGGATGATGCTCTGATGAGCCCCGTCATGCCTGCCCCCTGCCCGGGATGGGGCCCAGCATCCCCCCAGGAGTTAGTGTCTGTGGCTCTACCCGGGGCCAGTCCCCAGGGAGCAGCCGTCCTGGGGCCTCCCTGAACTTCCGGCCACCCAGAAAGCCTGGGGCCCCGCCCAGGGACTAGAGGGACTATTTGGGAACATTCTGAGGGGCGAGGGCCCTTGAGGCCAGCCAGGCCCCGGCCCCGGGCCTCCAGGTCCCCATTCAGCCAGGGCGGTGGTCACTGCCGGGTTGGCTCATTCAACCCCCACAGACGCCTTCCGAGGCGGGTGCTGCCCCCGCCCCAATTCTACAGACGAGGAAACGGAGACTCAGAGAGGTCCCTGGGCTGCTCGAAGTTACAGAGCCGGTGCGGACAGGGCTGGGCCTGGAGCCCGAGGCTTGGAAAGAGTGGGTGCTCTCCCCTCCTCCCCGGGCTACCACTCGCGGTCCCGTTCTCCCCTTCGTGAGGGGGTGGCGACCCGGTCCTCTGACATCAGCAGAGTCACTGACGGGCCCGATACGGGCGCTGGGCACAATGTGTGCAGGGCTTCTGCATCGTCATCTCAGGGGGCTTCATGACAACCCATTTTACAGATCAGGAAAGCAGAGCTAAGAGAGGAGCAGCGACCCGGCCAGTCCCTCAGCCTCAGCAGGAACAGGGCGCAGGTCCACCTGACCGCTTTTCTTCCTTCTCTTTTTTCCTACCCCCATAGCAAATGCCACCTTTTCCCTTTGCTTGAAGTCGATGTCATCACTGGTAGACCTGGCTGCAACTCTCCAGGGAAAGTGCCTTGCCGTCACACACAGTCTGTCTCTGGAAATCGAGGCAAAATCAAAGGAGGTGGAGTGCCCAGGGCATCCCCGTGGCTAGGTTTAACTAGAATCCTCTGCCTCCGTCGGAACCCACTGCTCAGCACAGCAAGGGTTACATGTTTATGTGGATGCTGGTCATATGAATAGTTTCGTCTTCTAAACGGCAATGTTACTTTAGGAAGGGTTGTTCTTTAAAGCAGGGCCACCTCCCGCTCCCTGGCCAGGCAGATCTCTCTATAACCATGCCCAGAAAGCTGCCCAGTGCATCGTAAAGTAGGCATCTGTGTGCCCTTGGCCTTGGGTGTAGCTGTTGGTAGTTCTGCAGGACCCACAAGGCCACTGAAGGCCATCTGGAAAGTGATAAGTTCTGAAAGCAGGGACTGTGCCCCTGACCCTGGTCAGCTGCTTCTGTGGGATTTGAAATAGCTGATCCCGGCCCCAAGGGAACCTGGTCCCAAGGAATGTGGACAACTCCATGTGGCCCACCCATGCTCCAAGGAGCCCAACCCTAAAACTCACAATCTTCTAGAGGAACAAGAACCCCCTAGAAGTAGATGGATGGATGTTGCTCCATCCTCAGACAGAGCTAGGGAATGACTGCAGCCTTGCTGAGAACAGTGCCTCCCGAGGCTGGTGTGGATACTGAGGCCCTGGGAGCGCGAGGAACATGCCCTGGGCTCCTTCCTCTGCACCTGCTGCCTCCCCAAGAAGGGATCCTGAGTCCATCCCCACCCAAAGATACTGTCCACATCCTTGAGCCAATGTGAGGTGCCCTCTGCCTGCTGCACGATGAGACAAGAAAGGACAGTCTCAGAAGCTGTGCCTGTAGCCGGGCAGGGTAGCGCTTGCCTAGAGTCAGTGATGAGACAAATCACCAATGAAGATCCATGGATAAACAGTCATTGTCATGAGTAACAGTAACTGCATCAGCAAGCCACTTAGTAAGGAGGGGATATATGGGGGCACATCCTTAAGGACACTAGCTCTAATCACCCCAGCCTGGAGAAGTGACTGAAGGACTCTACCCAGGGACTCCCCACACCCCCCTGCATCCTCCCAGGGCACCCCTCCCAGGGGAGGTCCTGGGTTGGCACATAAAACACAGCCAAGTAGCCAGGGAGCCAAGGCTGAATGGCAGGAAGGCTGAAGCCAGGGTGGCCCCTCGCCTAACCACCCAACCCAGTGATTCAAAGCAAGGCTGAGGCCGGATAAAACACTTGAGAATGTCAGTCAGGAAACAATCTCTTTCCCAAATTCTCCGCCTTTGACCTTGGGCACCCAGCCCCGACCTTGGGATGGGCTGATCTTTTTCCCAGCTCTGCCCATTTCATCCCTTGTCCCTCCTCAAACACACACACACACACACACACGCACACACAGAGTGTGTGTGACAACTGGGCTTTTCACTCTAATCACAGAATTATAAAACTGCTAATTTGTGGAGGCCAAAGGATGGTTTACAAGCAGATCACAGTGGATCCTAGACAGTCCAAACCAACATTCTTCTGGGCATTTAAAATGGGAGAAGCACCAAAAGTTGCCTAAATGGACAGGACCCTGGGGACCTTCTAGCAGTCCCCTGTCTTCATTCCTTTGAGGAGTTTATACTTTCATCTAATGTATTTTTATGTATTTTTCCCTCATGTAGGTGAAAACAACACACAAGCCTTGTGAAAACAAAAATTAGTAGTCCACGTGGCACCATGTCCTGAGCTGCCAGGGCGGCACATTCCACACTCGGAGAAATACTGTGTTGGCCCAAACCTGCCATTGCAGGGATGGGGAAACTGAGGCCCAGGGAAGAGAAGAGTCCTGTCCAACATCCACAGAAAGGAAGGGGTGGGACCACCACCAGAACCCAGAGCCCTGCTCCCAGTGAGTCTCACTCTTTAGGGAGAGAAGACCCAGGACTCAGGTCACTGGGGCCCCCAGGTGCCCTCGTTTGTCACAGCATCTGAGGTCAGCCTCTGGCCACTTCCCCGAGGCCTGGCCCTTGTCCCCGTTGTTCCTCTGACCCCTTCTGGAGCTGTCAGCCCCCACTACCGTCTCCCTGATGCTGTGGGAAAGCTGTCCCCTCTCTTGCTTTCCTCACCTTCCTTGGCGACAGTGAAGATGCCATGCTCTCGGAAGTGCGCCCTCTGAAAAAGATGACAACAGACGTGGGAGAAGAGGCCGTTATCGGCCCCTTGCTCTGTGCCTCAGCCTTTCTTTCTGGGAAATAGGCAGAGGTTTGCAGGTGTGAGAAAGCCTGAACTGGGCTGGAGGAAAAGAAAGGAAGGAGGATGGCGGCCAAAGGGGTGTCTCCACATAGAAGGACCAGCACCAACTCAGCTGGGGTGCCTGCTCACCCCAGAGGACCCCTCCAGGAGGCAGCCAGCACGCTCCCAGGCTCTGGGAGATGGGTAGGAGTCTGCTCAGGACTCTGGCCACAGGAGGCCAAGAGGGAGGCCAGTCTGACCCTGTGAACGGGGCCACACCGACCTACAGATATGCTCACACACACACTCATCTGTGTAACGTGCACATACACAGAACTCAGACATTCGCACACACTTCTCGACATGCTCTCATTTGTACAGATGCAAATGACCCCAACCATTCCTACCCCACCACCCACCCTGGGCACACAGCGGGGCCAGCCCGCCTCTTCCCTCGCACCCCCCCCACCCCCCCGCCTGCCCCAGTCCCCAGCCCCAGGCTTGGCGGCGTCTCTGTCCTGCTGCCTGGGAGACACATGTGGTTTCAGTTAGCAGCAGAGCGGGCATTTCCGTCCCAGACAGCCGGGCCCTGCCAGGGCCCCGGCCCCACAGGCGCCCACCAGAAGAGCCACCGCGACCCCCGCTCCTCCACTGGCCATCCCGGGGACCCCAGAGGGCCCTCTCCCCTGGAAGACCCCACTCTCCTCTCCCACGGTCTCCCCCTCACCTGGAGCCAGAATCCGCACCCACGCGTGCAGGCACCAGCTATGCCCGGGCCTCCGGCCACGACTGCCCGCCTGCCTCCTCGCTCTCGCTCTGTCTCGGAGCAGGCTGAGCGAGATAGAAGGAGGGCAGGGTGTCAGGGGGGCGGGCGGGAGGGAGGGGAGGGGGCGTGTGGAAATGAAACTTTAATAACAGAGCCCCTTTTGTTTCCGAGCATATGGGATATTTCATACATACTGAAGACATTAGCCGTCTATATTTTTAAGGGCTCCGGCTAAAGGACGAATAAATACAGCCCATATTCCACTCGGCAAACACGCACATGGAGTGCTGACTTCTGGAGCATTTCAAAACCCAAAGAGAAAGCCCCCAGTGACACAGGACACTTAAAAATAAATATGTTTCCAAAACCTCAGGCTCGCCTTGCCCCTCTTATAGCTACCTGGAGGCCTTGGGGCTCCTTTTCTCCCACCACCCTCCCTGCATCCCCTCTACCTTCTATTTCAGAGCAGGGAAGCAAGCCCCTGGAATCAAGCCTCCATCCCAGTTCTCTTTCCCAGTACCCCCTCCCCCCAACTCCCAACAAGACCCCAGAGTGTCAGAGTTCCAAAAAAGCTTAGAAATCTTTGCCTTGTCATTTCTGAGAAAGGGCACCAAGGCCCAGAAAGGGGCAGGGACTTGCCTGAGGTCACACAGCAAATCAGGATCTTGAGCCAAGGGGCAGTGCCTTCTTCTTTCAATAAAATGTATCCCCCACTTCCCTATCTCGGGTTGGGGGTGGGGAGACCCCAAGACCCCAGAAGGAGGGCCAAGGTATGGGCTGGGAGCAGGCCTGCCTGCCTTTCCCACTGGAGTGCTGCTCTGGGCACCCCCCCACACCCAGCCCCAACTCTGGGCATGCATCCAGTGAAGACGTCAGCAGGGCTGGGAACTGGGCCGGCCCCAGGAAATCCCCTTCAGGTCGGCAGATCCCAACAGGCCTGGAGGCCTCAGGTGAGGGAGACTCCCTCCCTGACAGCTCAGCTCCCGGTCCCTTGTGCCCTCCATCTGTTCTCCCTGAGGAAAAACAGAGGCTTAGAGAGGGCTGGGCCTTGGCCAGAGTCACATGGCAAGATGACAACCAAGTGGGAAATTGAATGGGGTTTTCAAACCCTGTGCTTGTTGGCATGCTTTGCTGGTGAGCTATTCCCCCGCTCCCCCCAGGTCAGGGCCCCTTCCTCCTGGCCTACAGTCCCCCACACTGATGTTTATTCACCCCTAGCAGTGGCCTCAGCTCCCCACTCCTGGTAGAGTTCAGTTCCTTCCCACCAATGGTCTCACCATCCATTTAGTCGAGACCTTTACACAGAGCTTGACACAGAGTAAGTGCCCATCATAAACGTGAACAATTGATTGTGATGACATTGACGGAGTTTCTATGGTGCTCCGAGCCCCGCGCCAGGCGTGGGGGCTGTGACATTCACTGTGAGACAAGTCTACTCCCTCCCCGGGCTCATGAAAGAGAAAGAGCATCCCCTGAGGCAGACAGCTCCACACTGAGGGGAAACTGAGGCCCAGAGAGGTTCAGATGCTTCTCCAGGCCACACTGCTGGTAAGTAATGGGGCTGAGCCTCCAACCAGGATTCCCTGCCTCCGGAGTCAGTGCTTGTAACCCTCTAGGGGCTCACTCATCGGACCCTACCCTGGTCCCAAGACTGCAGGGCTTTGTTGTTCTCAAAAGTCTCTGCATTTAATAAGCATAGGCAGACAGAGCCCCTCAAACCCTCCAGGAGGAAGGGGTATTGATGCAGGAGCTAGACGCCTGGGTTCTCGGCCTCACTATGCCACTAAAGCGGAGGCGAGGTCCCTTCTTTGGAGACATGACTTTTCTCCTCTGCAAAGTAGAGATAACAATTTTGCTGAATTATGAAGATCCTGTGATATAAAGGATGTGAAGGGGGGCTTTGCCAAGTACTTGGTGATTTTCCTGTCTGGAGTTTCATGCTGTGGATGGATCCTGGCATTAAATCTTGTCTGGGTTCCACCGGGCCCTGACTGGCCTCCTTGCCAGCTGGTGCCCCTTGCCGTAACCTGCGTTAGCCCCCAGTCAGCTTTCTGAAGAAAGCCTTGCATCTTGCCACCCCCCCAACAGTGACCCCACGGCAGTTCCCACTGCCCCAGGGCAGCCAATGAGTTAGACTCCTGGGAACCTGGTCCCTACCTCAGCCTCCCGACTCTTTCCCAATCCAGACCCTTTACCCATGTCAGCCTGGCATCCTCAGGCCTCAGGAAGCCTTCCTGTCCTCAAGTGATCTGAACTAGCTCCACCCTCACTTCTATCATCAGCTTATTGAGGAGGAAGGCCCCTGAGCTTCGGTGCACAAACTTGCTACTCTCGAGGTGATAGCTCAGAGGTCTTTTTTAAAAAGATTTTATTTATTTGAGAGAGAGAGAGAGCGAAAGCACTAGCGGGGGGAGCGGCAGAGGGAGAAGCAGACTCCCCACTGAGTAGGGAGCCCATCACCAGGCTTGATCCCAGGGCCCTGGGATCATGACCTGAGCCGAAGGCAGACGCTTAACCCACTGAGCCACCCAGGTGCCCCTCAGAGGTCTTTTTAGAAGGAAAGCTTCATATAAGTTCTTGGCTGGGTTCTGCAAGGTAGGAGGGTTTCCAGGTAAGTGAGAGGTTATTGTCTCAATGCTAATTATTTCATACAATGATAATAAAGCAGCTATTCGTGGAGCACTTTACTCTGGGTCAGGCACCATGCTGGTGTTGAGCATGCATTGCCTGCTTGTTCCTGACAACTGGACAACCATTTGAGGCTGGGAGGGAGGCTGAGCTGTTTGCCCAAAGCCCCCGCCCGGCTGTGGTAGAGCTGGTATTCAAGCCTGGCCTGCCCGGCCCCAGCTTCTGCTCCTAACTGGCTCTCAAGTCAGTGTTTTCTTTCCGCATCGACAGTGGGAGCCCCTGGGGGCGTGACATTTGGCCTCAGACGTTTCATTCTTCGCACAGCAGAGTTGAGCCCAGTGCTTTGTTCTTAATTGGCATTAGTGAATTTTTGCTGGCTTGAACACTGGAGCAGTCCTGGTGAGATTCAGGGATGGGAGGAGGTGGGGCGTGGGTGTGTGTGCGCATGTGTGCACTACTCCGCCAGCCTGGCAAGCCCAGCCCAGCTCATGCGGAGCCCATGACCATGGTGGGTCACCAGGAGGGCAGTAGGCACTCCTAGGCGGGATTCTGCTGCTGATCAGCGTGACTCACTCTGTTTCCAATCCTTCGGGCAATCTGGTGGCCCCCAACTCCCGGCAGGTTACTAAACTGATGGGCACAGCTCACTACAGCCCAGAACTCTTGGGCTCAGTGACCCTTCTGTGTATGTGGATGGTGAGGGGTGGGGAGGCTTGATGTCCAGGAACACAGTTCTCTAGCAATGGGCTCAGCATAAGAGGTTTTGAATGCAGACTTGAAGAAACAGGAAACCCCAAAGCCCATTGCTCCCCACTCACCAACTTAGCAGAAGCTGCAGGAAGACAGCAGGGATCACTTGAATTTCCCAAGGCGGTCATCCTATGACACAGCACTCCATCCCTGACCCTCACTACTGCAGCCTTGCAAGTAAGCACCAGTCTTTACCTTCCAGACTCCCTGCTAGGGATTGGAATGTAAGGAGAAGTCATAAGGGTTGCCACGTTCGCGGATTCCACGGCTGGGCACAGAGCCAGACCAGTTGGTCTAAGATTCAAACACCATCTTCCTTCACCTTCCAGACTCTATGTGCTGATTCAGGTCTTGAATGGACAGGGGGCCTGAGACACAGAGCAGGAAGTGGCAGCCCCTTCTGTGTCCCCAACCCCTGTTCATCAGGACACTGCTCACCAAGCCCTGTCCCCACAGGGGCCCCAAGAGGGCATCCCAGCCTGTGAGAAGGGTGGGCCACACATCCAGGAACCCTCATCTCTGGCAAAACAACCTTCCCCAGGGCCCCCTCTGACACATGAGCCGTCCTGATCAGATCACCGGTAATTGAGTTGCTTTGGGGGGTAAATTCCATCCAGATGTGGAGGGCGGGGCAGACTTCCTGAGCAGAGCAGGGGCGGGGTACTGATACATGGGGGCCATGTAGCCAACTTGCCAAGCACCCAGGAGGCCTGGGCTAGAACATCGTCTTGTAAAAAAGCCAGAAATAGAATTTCAGTGCCAGGATATGAATCTAACCCCCTCCCTTAGTCAGTATATGGGGAAACTGAGGCGTGGAAAGCCTATAGAGGAGAAGAGACTGGTCCAACAGTGGCTGGTTGGTCCCAGATCTCCTGTCTGGCCAGATTTCTTAAGTCTGGGAGTTTTTAGATGGATGGAAGGAGACAGAGCAGCCTCTTCTCCAGCCCTTGGATTAGGAGGTCAGGAACTGGGCTCATGGAGTAAGGAATCTGCAGGTGGGGGAAACTCTAATCACCTCCATCCTAAACCCCCAACCAGAGAGTTCTGTGTTTCATTTGCGGGGATTGGGGGCGGGGAGGAAGAATGCCCCAGGGACAAGCCTGTAAACAACATGCCTCCTACACCCCACCTAGCCCTTGCTGGTGGTGGGAGAGCCTGGGCCTCTTTTCCCAGGGGAAGCCCCTCCATACTTCTCCCTTTTAACCTCCTCTGGGCCGCATACCTTCCTGGCTCCTTTGGGCTGGCTTACTGGAAAGCAGGAAGAGGCTAGCCAGCAGGGTGGGTTGGGTTGGGGGGGGGGGGGCATGAGAACTTGCAGAGAATGAGAGGAAACGAGGGGGGTTAGTGGGTTGGGGGGGCAGATTAAGAAGGGAATTTTTTTCCTCCTGCCTCATGTTTTGGCTGCCTTAGTGTGAACATGTCTAGGCGCCTTATCGCAAAGGCCAGCATAGTCTGCACGAGAAAGAAAATAGTGTGCAGTGGGAAAAGTGACATCTTGATAAAATATCCCTTTGGAATGGCATTGTGGGTCTCTTATCAGCAGGCGGCTGGACCCCACATGTCTCTTGTCTGACTGTCCCCAGGCCCCTAGCCCCCTCTATTTCTTCCCCTTCCCTGGCCCTCTACCCCGTTGCCTCCCCAGAGTGGTCTGTGCTGAAACTGTGGGGGAAGTCAGGAGACCCAAGTTCTAGTCCTGTCTCTGCCACTGAGGCTGGGTAACCTGGACCAAATGCTTTCCTCTTTCTGGGCCTTAGTGTCCCTTCGGTAAAAGGCAGGGAGGCATGGATGGACCAGATGGTTTCTAAAGATCCTTCCATCACGAACACTTTGTGATACTAACATCTTCATACTTAGTGCGTTGTGAAAATTTCCAACTTCCACTCAAACACCATGACATGCTATAAATGTCTCTGAAAAAAAAAAAAAAGAACACACAAAAACGTTCAGGGAGGTTGGTGGGGGGATGGGATAACTGGGTGATGGGCATTTAAGAAGGCACTTGATGGAATGAGAACTGGGTGTTGTATGCAACTGATGAATCTCTAAATTCTACCTCTGAAACTAATAATACACTGTATGTTAATTTAATTGAATTTAAATAAAAATTAAAAAAAAAAACGTGCAAATCCCCTTCATTTCCATTAGACACGTGAAGCTCTTGCCTGAACGCCAGGTAAAGCTATGCAACCGAGAGCTCGTGCAGCTGAGAAGGGGTTCTTCTCAGCTCCCACCTGAGGAATCCAAGGAGAGCACAAGGCTTTCATTTCTCTTTAGATACAAATATTGTTCCCACGAAGTACTTCTTACATAGAAATCCATGTGGAAAACAGGCAAGGGAAACAATTGTGCCTGCTCTGACCCATGCTTTCATCCCCCCGCACTGCAGGAGTGTGCAAACCACCAGGGCGGTGGATGGAGGTCTGGACGCAGCCACGGGAGCCTGGCTCAGTCACTACCTCACGGTGTGAACTTGGAGGACCCCTTCTTCTCTCTGAGCCTTCGTTTTGTCATCTGAAAAAAATTGGAGGGAGAGCGCGCACCACGCCCCCCTCACTAACCACCAGGTTGTTGGGAGGAAAACTAAGCAGGAAATAGGAAAGTGCTCTGTGAACTGTAAGAGCTTCTTACTGTTGAGAACTTGGGAGTCTGCAAATGTGGGACCGGGAGGGCTCAACGAGACCATCTATCCCAGTCCTTCCTCACATGGCTGGGGAAACTGAGGCCCAGAGAGATGGGCAGGGACAAAGTCACCAGCGAGATAGCAGCAGAAACAAGGGACAAAGGAGAGAGCCGGGGAGGCGGCAGGACCCCCTTCTCTGGCCATCTGCCCTCTGTGACGACGGCTTGTCCGAAGGCTGGGGGGCCGACTTGTTGGTTTTTGGAGACCCTGCCCAGCTTGAAGATTCAATATGAGCCCTCTGAGCTTTCCCCTCACTCAGCCTCCCAGGCCTGAAGGTCAGGGACGGGGAGAAAGCCCCTTTGTGTAGTCATCAGGCCCCAGCTCTGACTCGTGTTTTTGTTTCCTAAAGACCTTCCCCCTGGCAGAGAAGGCCCATCTGCACCCCCAGCCCTGCCCAGCCAGTCTCGCCTGCTTCTACAGCAGCCTCAGGCCGGGACTCTTGGCCTGCTCACAGGACTCCACAGAGCACCTCTGTCCTCTGGCCGTCTGGGTGGCAGGGTGTGGGCTAACACACATGTGCAAGTCTGCAGGCTGGAGTAACACAGGGCCCGGGACCAGCTTACCCACGTGGGGACAGCCCCTCCCCCATACCTGACTTCACTGATCACCTTGTTTTGTCCTCTTTGTCACTCAGCCCAGAGCTGGTGGCCCCCTCAAGGCGCAGCTCCCAGACTGCCACCAGGTCATCCACACTGCCCATTGTCCCACTGAGCCCTGACACTGCCTAAAACCCTTCCCTCACAGTACCCAGGGGGCAGAGTACCAATCAATCAGAACAGGCACAAGCGTTTTTACCTATAAGAATAGATCAAGTATGCTCGTGGTTCATAAAGCAGAGCGAAGCCCAGGAAGGAGAGGGGGCTTGCCTGAGGCCACACAGCGAACTAGGGGCTGAGCAGGGACAGACCCCAGGTGTCCAGGGCTCTTCCTGCAATTCCTGCAAGCTGAGTCTCTGCAAGAAGGGAACTTCCCTCCCATCCCGGTTCTATCCTCACCTCTGCTCCCAGCATTCCCCACGGTCAACCTCTTCCCTGCTCCCTGACTAAGGATAGTACACAAGTCAGGGACACCCCAAGCACTGTCCCCATCCCAAGCCCTAAGCCTCTTCCCTGCAAATGAGGAAGTCAGAAATCAAGCCGTCAGAAGTAGAGTTCAAAGAAATGGGTCTGAATAGATTCGGAGGGCCTACTCTCACGACTGACAGATCTCTGAAGGACTGTCCTGGGCCAGAGGGGAGCACTTTGTTCAGAGGGCCAAAGTGAATCTACAGAGACTCTGTAGGAAGGCAGATTTCTGTTCAGGCTAAGGAAGGGCTTTCTCACCGTCAACACTGCCTAATGACAGAAAGAGATGCCCTCGGAGGTAGTGAGCACCCCGTCACTGGAGAAGTGCAAGTAAGTTTCAGATCCCCGCATGGGGCAGGCAGGGGCTGGGGGAGGTGTTGGAGGAGACTCCCTCAAAAGCCCTTTTGTGTCCTGAGAGGGTGTGATTTGAGCAAACACATACAGTCACTCATGCTCACAAGCCGCAGCTACTCAAACACATGCCTCTCTGTCGTCTGTGAGCAGGGTTAAGACTGCACCCCCGGGGAGTGTCCTCTGTTCCTCCAGCCCTGGGGGTCAATGGGGGAAGGGTGTGCAGAACTGCATTCACTGGTCGCTGATTAGGACCCAGACCCCACACCTCCCTCTCCCTCATGGAGCCTTTCAGAATTTCCCCCAAGTGCATTGCTCTTCCCGCCTCCAGATCCCCATGCTGGTGTGCTTGTTGCTTGCTCTCATTCCACCTGGAATCAGAGCAGTTTCTCAAGATTATTTTCGGTGGTGCAGGGATACTGCATGGAAACATCTAATCTCCTAGCAGTGAGAAAGTTATTCCTTCAAAAGCTGTCTTTCATTCATCAAGGAGAGAGTTGCCAAATTTAACAAATAAAAATACAGGATTCCCAGTTAAACTTGAATTTCAGATAAACAACACATTTTTTTCAGTATAAGTATAACCTATGCAACATTTTGGATATACTCATATGAAAATATTATTCATTGTTTATCTGAAATTTAAATTTAACTGGGCATTTTGTATTTTGTCTGACAGCTCTACTCAAGGAAGAAGTCTTAATTGGGTGCTAGCCTTTCTCTCACATTGGCTAATCTCGTTTGTTTCTATCAAAGACAGAGCAAGTCTCAGGCTAGCCAGAACTGAACAACATTGTTTTGCTTTTATTATATTTAATATGGTTATCTGCATGGCAAGTGATAGAAGTCTTGCATTTACAATAGCAATACAAAGTTCTTTTCTAAAGAAATGTATTCACATTTTAAAAAGGAGTCAATTGAAAGAAAAATGTTAGATAAGTGAAATCACAGGCTAAACACGGATATGACAAAAACCAGGAAGGTAGAGCCCAAGGGACTATCTGAGAAAGTGCTTACCCCCTTCCCCACCTGTGAGCTCCTAGGCAGGGTCCCTTCCTCCCTGACTTGGTCCCCTGTGCCCTGTCTTCTAGAAGTCTCCAGCCCCTGGGGCAGGCCCTCAGGAGACGCAGAGGCTCAGTGGAGGGGGCATGTGTTGTAATTCTTGGGGAGAGGCTTCAGCCTGTCCTCCATCACTGAGGTCCCCCGAGCCCCTTTATATAAAACAGCCTCCCCAGCCTGGGCTCAACTTCAGAGAGGCTGTTTCTGAGGAGGCAGCCGCCAGGGACTTCTCAATGTGTTTCCAAGTCGAATCCAAAGCTTTTCAGCTTTGCCAGGAAACCACCCCCCCTTTCCCACCCTGGCTGCCTCCGGGAGTGAGGGCTGTAAGGCCACATCCTCCCAGACGCGCCTCTCCTGCCTCTTGAGCCTCCTGGCCCAGACCCCATCGGTGCCCCACCCCACGCCTGGCACGGTGTTTCCATCCGCCCTCACACCCTCCAGCTGAGGCTCAGAAGAAGAGGCTTGGTATCAGAGATGGGGAGTGAGGGGAGGAGCATAGAAGGATCTCGTTCCCTGGAGGCAGTGATGGCCCCAGCCCCTGCTTTGAGCCCGGCTGGACAGGGGTGGGGCCCTGTATGAGCAGAGATACTCCACATGAGCCCCCTCGGCTTAGAAACCCCTCCCCCCCTTGTTTATCCCCATCACCAATAACAACCATGGTAGGAGCTATTCTTTTTAAGACTCTGCATCAAACATTATGCTAAATACTTGCAGGAATCTTTTCAATTCCCCCTCGCAAGGACCCTCTGAGGTGGGAATGTCATCACCCTGTTGAAGCTCAGAAGTGTTAAGTAACTTGATCAAGGTCACACAGCTCAAACGAACAGAGCCCAGGATTTGAACCCTCCCAGAGGAACTGCCCCTCCTGCCTCAGTTGCAGTGTGTTGGCACCAGGAGGGTTCTAGGAAACCAGGTGGGGAAGCTGAGAGATCAACAAGGATGCCAGGTTCGCTCAATCACAGTAGAAATCCCCTTCGTGGCCTCCCCCAGAGACTGGACAGCATCTGAGAGGGGCCACTTCACCAATTCGTTGTGTGGTCTGGGGTAGCCCCTTGCCCCCTCTGGGCCTCTGGTTCCCTCCTGGGCTCTTTCACAGGGGCCTGGGCCAGGCAACGATGGTCTCTCCACGCCCCCTCCAGGAGGAGCCTGCGGTCCCCGCAGGAGTGGGGCCAGGGAAGCACATCAGGTGGGGAAGGCCTGGGGACCATCTCAGCTTGACTCCTCCCTTGATCCTTAGCAAAGATGCTTCTCCCCGAGGCAGAGGCAGGCTCAGCCCAGACATCAAAGGGCCTGCACGGCTGGCGCTTTGATGGGAGTCTTGTAAAGTAATAGGAAACATGAGGATGACACTGTGCCCCAGCCCAAAGCACAAGACTTGGAGAAATGAAAAGAAGAAACTCTTGGCAGCCCTCTGCACGGGTTTTGGCTGAACTCGGGCCCCTCACAGCTGCCGACAGCCTGTCCTCTCTCCACGAGGCTGCTTGCGGGCCCCCGTGGGGGATGCGAGTCCTGGGCCTGGCCATGGGCCTGCGGGCCTCCCCGACAGCAAAGGAACACATCCACAGGGGCCCCTTCCTCCCAGGCTCCATGAGGCATTGCAGGGAGCCCCCGAGCCCGAGTTCACAGGGGCCCCAAGGGAACCCTCACCTGAGGATCCTTTAGCCCCCGTCAACCTTGAGACTGTGTGGCTCAAAATCATGTAGCCTGCTCTTTCCACCCCCTCCCTCAGAAACAACCGGACCTTGGAAGCCTGTCATCCCCTGTTCAAAACTTGCTGGGGGCATCTTGGTGCTATCGACTGAGTGCTGAGGGATGGTTCCCTTCGACCCAGCACAACCGCTTCTAGGAATGTAGGTGGCGTGTACCAGCCCGTGTGCTTAAAGCTGGATGCACAAGGATCTGTTCATCCCAGGATTGTTTGTGGAACCAAAAGCCTTGGAAAAAATGTCACTGTTCATTAGTAGGGACTGGGTAATGAAGTGCAGTGTCCACACAGCAAAGCAGCACCCAGCAGTAAACTCCACGCTCAGAGACAACCTGCAATGCATACGTTGCAACAGAATGGTGGGTCCGATAGGCTTCCATTGGGTCAAAAGGAGGGATGGCCACATTGCATAAATACAGCGTAGAGTATCTCTTGGAGGATAGAAAAGACCTAGCAATAAGGGTCATTTCTAGGGAGGGAACTTGGGGGAGGGGGAAGGGAAATGTGGATTTTACTGAACATTCAGATGTACGTTTGCTTTTTTTTTTTTTTTTTTTACAATGAACATGCAACATGAATTTTTTTTAGTGTAAAAAAAAAAAATGTGACAGCCTTAACCCTGCTTTCTAGAGGATAAAGTCCAAAGGCTCAGCCTGACTTTATGGCCCCAGGAGTCCCTGTGAGTGCCACCCAGCATCTTCCTCTGTCCTTGGTCCCCCTCCTGCACCCCACCCCATACCGCTGCCATGGGGCTGTCACCTATCTCTATCTCAGTCTCTGATACCCACCCACACACACACACACACCCACACACACACCAGAATCCCCTCCTCTTCTGACCTCCACAGTCCTGTGTCTGGGGCCTCTGAGTACACTTAACCCCTACTGTCTTCCAGGGCCACCACAAAGCCCCCTTCCTTGCCAACATGTAGAACCCCTTTTTCTTGAGACTGGGACCAATAGCCCAAGGCTGCTCTGAGGCGGTTCTCCCCGACTAAACACACCCCTCTCCAGCTTCAGGGGCTGGGATTACAGGTGTCCAGGCAGGTGACCAAGTTCCAGCCAAGGGATGTGGATCCAGAAACTCACTGAGGGACCCTACAGTCCCCTCCCTGGGGTACACCCGAGAGTGCAAAATCAGGCCCAGAGATACAGTCAAGGGCCAGGCTGGCTCATGAGGGAGATGGACGCTGGTGTCCCCACTCCAGATCTGGAGCCTTACCTGCCCTCCACCCCAGGGGCCTGGCGTCCACTCTGACAGTTCTACTGGGCTTTGAGAAAGGGGTGGGGGGATATCTGTACCCAGATCTGGCAAAGCTCAGGGAGGCTGGCCTTCCCAAGAACACAAAGAAAACCCTAGATTTTATAACTTTTCCTTCTAAAGAGGAAATGGAGGCCCAGTGACTTGTCCCGGGTCACACAGAAACCACGGGAGAGACAGGACTGGAACACGGGACTTTGACCCCTTCCCCAGAGGCTGCTTTGCACAATGGTTAGGAAATAGGGATTGGGGGTCATCTAATTTGCCTGGTCGTCTTGGACAAATCTACATCACTTTTATGAGTCTGTCTGCTCACCTCTTGTAAGAGGGAGCTGAGCTCTGTAATTGCCCCTTCTAATTATGATGCTGAGCTGTTCTATTCTAACAGGATAATGCAATTTTTAAAAGTAGGATTTCAGCAACCCAGAGTTTCATGATTATTAACATTCTTATAGTCTAACGTTCCAAAGTTCTACCCAGCCATTCTTTCACTCGTGCCCCTGTCCCCCACCGACCCATCCATCTTCCTTACCCATCCAGCACCCATTCATGAACACCTTCCATTCACTCAGCCTTCTACTCACCTACCCATCTGTCCATCCACACCCACACACACACCTACACACACGCCCCCCACCTGCCCACTCACTCTTTTGTTCAACAAATGGCTCTTACTATATGCGGGGGGACACTGGTGACCGTGAATGACTCATCTCCCGCCCTCTCAGAGCACACAGCTAGAAGGGGCCCAATAGCCATCAAATAATCCCACAAATGAGAACATAATTACAAACTACGCTAGGCGAAGCCCCAGTTCTAGAAGGGCCATTCCAAAGGAGTTCGACCGCACCTCCAGTGTGTGGTAGGAGCTGGAGGGTAGATATCAGGGGCGGCTCCCCGCAAAGACAGGTCACCTGAGCTGAGAACGGCAGGAAGAGGCGGCGGTGAACCAGAAAGCAGGGTGGAAAGGGAAGAGTTGTGTGTTCGGAGGTTCCTGACATAATCATTCCCTGCTTCTGCTACAGTGCGCTGGATTCTAACTCCTGTGATTTGGGATTTGACTGACAGGTCATAGGGCTGGTCTCAGCTGCCTTGCCTACCCTAGACAGAGACAAGTGGCAGAAGTAGGGTTCCCCTTCTCCCTCTTCCATTTGCCAGCCTCCTCCCGGCACTCACCTCGGCCAGCCGGGCATACTGGCCTGCACTTGCCCCATGCGCCAGGGAGCCGGATGCCCATGGGTCCCGAGGACCTTCGGGGTCTGCTTCCTGCATCCGCCCTGGCGGTGTCTTTCTCC
Source organism: Mirounga angustirostris (assembly GCF_029215605.1). Lineage (NCBI taxonomy): Eukaryota > Metazoa > Chordata > Mammalia > Carnivora > Phocidae > Mirounga > Mirounga angustirostris. The sequence goes on from NW_026991715.1 coordinate 112,347,770, forward strand.
GGGGCTGGCACAGTCACTAGGGGCCTCTTGGCTCCTCCTTCCATAACACCTGGTTAGTGACGCCAGGGAGAACTTTGCCTGGCTCAAGGTTTCCTATGGCTTCTCTGGGGCCAACCCTGCACAGTCGTCAAGAGCACTCCAGACCAGAGCACCAGGGCCAGGGTCACCCATTAGTCCCTCCTTCAAGAAAGGATCAGAGGGATTTCAAGAGCTTGCCCGGCTCCTTGGTGAGTTTGCCGCTCCTTGGGTGACCTTGAGCAAGCTGGGCCTCTGGGCCTCATAGGACCTGCTGAGCTGTCAGTTCCTCAAGGATGGAAGCCTGGGCTACTCTCCCCGCCAAGGCCCAGTGTTAACCTCAGTGCCAGGCACCCGGAAGTAGGTCTTCCAGGTCGGCTTGAGAGGACAAAGGAGGAGAAAGAGGGGAGATGAAGGGGTGGGGAGGGGCGTTCGAGGAAGGGAGGGGGCTGTCCTTTCCAGTGCAGAAGCTCCTGTCTGGGGAAAGCTCTTTAAAGCCCATGAGAAAACAAGACGGTGGTTTACATCCTGGATTTACTGTGTCTCCAGCTGCCTGAGTCTGGACAAGCCTGGTCTGTTCAACTGTGTACCAAGGGCTGGGTGAGGCTTGGAGGGACTCAGGCAGCAAGCGCTCCCTCGGCGGCCCCCGGCAGCCTGGACAGGAAGGCAGAGCGCGAGCACGAGTGTGGGCGAGGGGCCCCCTGTGTGCCCAGGGCGGGGCTCCTCTGCTTACCACCTCTGTGACCCTAGGCAAGTGACCTCACCTCCTCTGGGCCACGGATCTCACGATCAGGTCTGCTCCTGGGGGCATTAAATGGTGCGTGGGAAAGGCCCAGCCTAGGAAATGCTCAATAAATGTGCTCTTACAGTTATTGTTATCCTATTATTAGTACTGCCTATCTGAGTGTGACCAAGTGTTGTGAGGCCAAGTGCAGGCTTCAGTTTGTGTGTGTGTGTGGGTGGGGGGGGTGTGGTGTGAAAGGGAAGAGAATGCTGGAATGTTGTCAGGAGTAGCTAGCTGATGGACCAGTTTGCGTGTGAAGTTGAATGAGCGTGTACACGTGAATGCCATGAAAGGTGCTGGTTCCAAGCAGTTCGCAGGATTCTCGGGGGCCAGGAACCCTTGAGAGGTCACCTCCAAGTCCATTCCCCTCCCCCAACACTTCTCCCAGAGGTCACAACTCGGGCTGCATGGTCACACATCCTTCTCCCCAGGGACCCCCAGCCAGGGATCTTCCGGCGGCTGCCCAGTGGTAAGCAGGCCTGCCCCTGCACGGAACTGTGCCTGCCGCCGTCCCCGCGCCGGTCGCCAAAGTCCCTGCCTGCTAGAGGTGGGATTATAGAAGAGGCGCTATCTTTCATGGTCCCATGAACTGGAGAGAACTGTGAGGCTGGCTCCCCCAGGTTACAGATGGGCAAACTGAGGACCAGACAGGATTTATCCAAGTTCTCCTCAGTTCCAATCCAGGGCTTCCCCACTCCTTGGTGTCCACTAGAGAACATCAGGGAAAGATGTGTCCCTGGGCCCGTAGTCCCAGCCAGGGGTCCCTGTGGGGACCAAACACCTTCCTCCAAAAGTGGGGCCAGGGCAGGGTGGCCATGGAAGGCAGCCTCCAGGGTGAAGCGCATGAGCGGAACTGGGGAGATGGGGGCTCACGTGTGCAAGTTAAATTGGTTCAGGCTCTCAGAGGGTCAGTTTGGTCCTAAGTCCCTCAAAGTCCCCATACAACATACTCTTCAACCCACGGATTTTACTTCTTGGAAGGTATCCTAAGGAAATCATCTATATGTGTACAAAGGTAGACGTACAGAGAGATTCGGTGCTGCATTGTCCATTTTAGGGAAAGTCTGAAAATTGCCCCAAAGGCAATGACACGGGACAGCTGCGGACTGGAAAGGCCCCAACAAGGTTGACGTGGGTCTACATTTCTGAATGTGGGCAGATGTTCACAGCGTGCTGCCGAGTGGAGGAAGGCAGGTTACAAAGCTAGATGTGCATGGTGAGCCCACTTATTTGAAAAATATGCATACATAAATATTTATATCCATAGATTCAGAATACAAATAAAGACGAATTTATACCATGTTAGCAGTTAATCTGTCACACATGGTGAATCTTGGGGTAATGTTTAGTTCTCTCTTTTTTAGTTGTTCCTTATCTATATATTTTTCTTGCTTTCTTTTCATTATTATGTATTTAATACTAAAAGCATTAGAAGGCCAAAGATGATGTAGTGCTCTTTGTTACAATCATGGTTCTTTAGAAGAGTCTATGAGGCAATAAACCTTGGGTGGATCTTAGCATCTGCTGGTGGAGCACCACCTTCTTACCCAGAATCTGTCTTCAGATCTACTCCCCAGACCACAAATCCAGGGGCCTCTCTTGGATCCTCCCACCCTGTGGAGGGCCCAGGCCCTGGTCACACCGCTGCCTATGGCTCTGGCCAGAATAACACAAGAGCCTTAGGCAGGTGAGACATTTTCCTCTTTGGAGCCTAAAGCTCTTTTCTGGGCAGCTACGTGCCTCGCCCCGCAGGACAGGATGGGTGAAGACCACCAGCCCCAACTCTAAACAGAGTCAAGGCCCAGAGAGACATGGCCACTGGCCAAAGGTCAACAACGGAACCAAAGCCACCTGAGCCCAGCTGTGGAGGAAAAAGAGGTAGAGGCTCAACATCTGGGTGGCTGCCCCCTGGCCCACTGCCGGTCTTCCCTGCCCCCATCCCGGCTCCCCAAAGGCCAGGAACATCTGGCTGCTGGCCTTCTTCCAGGAGGGGTGAGTGGCGGCGGCAGAGGGGCCTCCTTCCACCAGGCCCTGCTGCTGTGGTGCAAAGGCACATCAATCAAGCTGCAGGGCTGGCTGGTGCTAGGAGGGGAGCTGATTCCTTCCCCACCCCCTCCCCAGACATTCCTGCGTAATGGAATCTCCTTTCCTGTCTATTTATTACCGACCCACAGAGCTCCGCCAAGCTCAGTCTGCAGATGGAAAACCCACCAGCCCTGACTTTTCCTGGGGAAAGGGGTTCCCCAGGGGACACCTGGGAGGAGCACCAGACCCTAACCCTCACCCGTATGTCCCACCTTGCTCTTCCATCCTGCCCTTGCGTTTGCACGAGGGGCCAGGTCTGAATTAAGCACTTCACGTAGGGGCTTTGTGTGTCCGGATCTGGGAAATGAGTGCCGTCTCATTATCTTCATGTTAACAAATGAAAAAACTCAGGCTCAGAGAGGTCAACTCACTTGCGCAGAATCACACAGCAAGGCAGAGTTTGCCTGATCTCCAGACCCAAGCTCTTTCCTGGCTCTTCTCTTCCTGCTGAAAATACTACTCTTTCTCCATTAAATGGCCTTGGCACCCTTGTTGAAAATCAGTTGACCACAGAGATACGAATTTAATCCTGGACTGTCCATTCTATTCCACTGATCTAAATGGTTAGCTTTGTGCTTTTACCACACTGTCTTGCTTACTGTTGCTCTGCAGTGAGTTTTGAAATTGGGAAATGTGAGCCCTCCTAACTTATTCTTCTTTTTCAGGGTTGTTTTGTCCATTCTGGATCTCTTGAAATTCCATATGAACTTTGGAATTAGCTTGTCCGTTTGTACAAAGAAGTCAGTTGGGGTTTTGATAGAGATTGTGTTGAATCTGTAGATCAGTTTGGGGAATATTGTCATCTTAGTAATATTACTGGAGTCTTCCAATTCATGAATATATGATGTTTTTCCATTTATTTAGATTTTCCCCAGTCTATTTCAACAATGTTTTGTAGTTGTCAGAGATAAGTTTTGCACTTCTTTTGACAAATTTATTTGTATGTATGTTATTCTTTTTGATGCTATTGTGAAAGAATTGTTTTTTCGATATGGGATGATGGGGCTGCCCATGCTGGGGTCTTGGGAAGGGACTTGTCCTTGCTGCTTGGATCCCTTAGGAGTCATGGAAGAAACCAACATGACTTCTGCTCCCATAGTGTTTGCCAAGGGCTTACTATGTCCAGGCCCACTGCTAGGGACTTCCCAGAGAAGATGACAATAATAATGATCATTATTCTTATTTCAGCTTCCTATATGTATCTGTCAGGGTTCAGCGAGAGAAAGAGGATCAGTAGGAGGAACACATTAAGAGATTTATTGCAAGGAACTGGCTTATACAATGGTAGGGGCTCGCTAGGCAAGTTGGAAATCTGTATGTGATGGTTCATTTTATGTCAATTTATCTGGGCCATGGGATGTCCAGATATCTGGGTATTTCCCTGAGGATGTTTTTGCATGAGATTAACATTTGAATCAGGAGACTGAGCAAAGCAGATTCCCTTCCCTGATGTGGGTGGGCCTCATCCTAGCAGTTGAAGGGCTAATAGAACAAAAAGGCTGACCCTCCTGGGCGTAAGGGAGCATTCTTTCTGCCTGACTGCCTTTGAACTGACACATTTGTTTTTCCTGCCCTTGGACTTGAACTGAAACATTAGCTGTCCTGGATCTCAGGCCTTGGGACTAGAATTGGAACTACTCCGACAGTTTACCAACTCACCAAGTATATATATATCCATATATAATCAGTAGAATGTATATACATGCACACATATACGTTCTATTGGTTGTGTTTTCTGGAGAACCCTGCCGCATACAGTAGGGCAGACTGTCAGGAAGGACACACTCTGAAACTGTCAGGTGGAATCTCTTCTTCAGGGACACGTGGGTCTGCTCTGAAGACCTCCGACCTGATTCTATCAGGCCCATCCAGATTACCTAGGATAATCCCCCTCACTAAAAGCCAACTGATTATGGACTACAATCACATCTGTAAGATACCTTCCCAGTAACACCTGGATGAGCACTTGACGGGGTCACTGGGCACTGCAGCCTAGCCAAGCTGACACATACATCTGACCAACACAGATGGGCCAAATGGGATGCCAAGCCCATGGCTACGTGTCAGCTCATTTGTTTCTCCAACAGTCCCACGAGGAAGATTTTTTAAAACTCTTTTTTCTAGAAGAAAGTGACTTGGGGAGCCTGGGTGGCGCAGTTGGTTGAGCATCTGACTCTTCGTTTCAGCTCAGGTCGAGATCTCAGGGTCGTGAGATTGAGCCCCGAGTCCGGCTTTGCTTGAGATTCTCTCTCCCTCTCCCTCCTTACCTCCCATTCATGCTCTCTCTCTTGCTCTCTAAAATAATAAATAAATAAATCTAAAAAGAAAAGAAAAGAAAGGAAGAAAGCGACATGCCCAAGGTCACACAGCAAAGAGGGAAGGAGCTGGGGTTTGAAGCTGGGTTGCTCCCAGCGCAGGCTCTTCACCACCGCCGGGTTCTGCATCACCACCTGATCATCCTCAGCCCTCACACAGCCCTCTGCGGGCTTCTTCTGTCTGCTTTAGAAGCACGTGGAGGCTCACAGGGGGCAGGTGGCCGCCCTGCTCGCTCAGCCAGGAAGTGGAGGGCTGTTCCATATCCGCTCAGACTCCTCTCAGCAGCCACCTTCTCACTGCTCTTACCTCAGCTGTCCACTCCCAAGGAAAACGCTGACCTTCTGCACCCGAATGCTCTGTGTGTCACAGGCACCCTCTTCCTCCTGGTTTCAGCATTGTCCTGTGTAAGGAGGGGCAAGAGTCTTTTGGGTTTGACACTGGAGGGTCTGGATGCCTTGGAGCGCAGGGTGGAGCCCAGCCAGGGACGCCTGTCTCCAGGGAGCTCCTATTCTGGGGCTAGTCCCACCCTTGGGGATGTCCCAAGGCCATCCTGTGGGAGACACCCAGCCAGGACCGAATGCCCTCAAAGTATCTCTGTCACCAGCCTCAGGCTGGACAAGGCCCGAGTTGCCCAGTAGAAAGCACATTCCTTGGGAAACCAGAGTGCCTTCTGGGACACCAGGCCCCTGAAGGGTCCTGACTCAGCCAAGACTGCGGTCAGTGCTGGCCACGGCCTGGCCTGCACACCCCTTCCTGTGGGGGCCTCAGTGCCAGGGAGGCGGCCCTGTGAACAATGCCCTGCTCTGTTCTTGGCCTAGGAGGGGGTGGTTAGTTCAGCGGCACCTCACACCAGCTGGGGATCCAATGCTCCCCTGCTCACCTCTACTAACTGGAGCCTTCGGGCCTCAGCGGAAACACAGACACCCCACGCTTGGCACCCTCCCAACTCCCAGACAGGCCACGGTTCAGAGGTCAGGAGTTAGGGCCAGAATGACTTTAGGAGCCCTAGAGATGGCACCTCAGCAGAACCAGCCATGAACCCCCAAAACCCCACCCCAACCGATGTCTTTGCTCAGACCCTCTGACCAGGCCTTGGTCCTCATTTGGTGAATGAGAAGGGCTCAGAGAGGCTAAGCAACTTGCCTCTGGTCACACAGCTAGGAAGCAGCAGAAGTGGAGCTCAAACCTAGGTCTGTGAGCCTCCAGAGCCTACGGTCTTAATCACTGCACCAAACTACCCTTCAGAAATCCCCAAGTGACAATGAGTCCCAGGGCTCAGGGTGCCCTGCATAGATTTCAGCACACACACACACACACACACACACACACACACACACACACCCCTTCCTTAGTAGCCAACCCTGCCAAGGATAGCCTTGGAAAGGGCCTGAGACTATCCAGGCCCAGATCCTCCCCCTGACCTGGAAAGGGCCTCTCTGCCTCCCGAGTCCCCAGTATGGGCCCAGGGGTCAGGGTCCCCTTGGTGTGTGCGCCGGTGGGGGAGGTCAGTCCTGCCCTGGAGCTCCCCTCAGCCCGGCAGGCCTGTAGGTCGGTTGGCCCTCCTCCCCCAGTCCTCCCAGGGCCCACAGGCCCCGGGCCAGGCTTGGCTTCCGGAGCTGCCGCCACCTTGGCCGGCTGCACCACACATGGTTTCCATCAGCAGCCCGCGGGATGAATGGTGCCTTGTGAGAGCTCCGCGGGGCTCACCTCGGAGAGGAGGAAGGCCAGGTGGGACAGCCTCTGGGAGGCGGCCATGCGAGGGGACCTTGGGTGAGGGATGAGCTAGGGGCACGGGACAGCACAGCACTTAGGAGCCAGGGCCTGTGGTCAGACAGGGAAGAGCGGGGTTCCAGGCCTGCCGCCCATAACTCACCAGCCATCTCCAGGCCTCGGCTCCGGGGTGAGGGGAGGAATGAGGCCCCTCCGAGGGGGTTTGAGGATTCCGTGAGGATGCCCAGCACGCCGAAAGGGCCTGGCACCCAGTAGGCACTTTGTTACCTAGAATCCAGCCCAACCTGTCAGGGAGCCCTGGGGCAGGAGGCCCACAAACTCGATTTAATGGGGAAGGGAGAGGACCCCGCTTAGAGCAGGCGACTTCATATGCGAAGGGGGAAGGCTGCAACCAACTGCTTCCGTCAGCTCCCTCCACACTTCGAAGGGGCCTTCCAAAGGGAGCTTTAGAAGCAGGCCTCGGCTCCACGAGGGGGGCAGAACTGGCGCCCCACCTTTCTTGCAGAGGAGAGCTTCAGGGTAACCAGCCCAGGCAGAAGTCATGTTCACTGAGCACTTACTGGGTGCTGAGCTCTGCGGGTCACGTGCATCGTCTTATTTCGTCCTCCGCCTCCTTCTATTAATGTTTCCACTTCACACATAATAAAACTATGACTCAGAAAGGGAAAGCAACCAGGCTGCAGCCACACAGCTGGGGAGGAGCTGAGCTGGGGTGTGAGGCCACATGATTCTGCTTCAGAGGCCAGGCTCTTGCCTTCTCCCCCACCTGCTGCCTGGGTGGCCGGCACAGGACACCCGTCCACAGAGCTGAGAGCTGCTTTTCTTTCTTTCTTTTTTTTTTTTAAAGATTTTATTTGTTTATTTGACAGAGAGAGACACAGCGAGAGAAGGAACACAAGCAGGGCGAGTGGGAGAGGGAGAAGCAGGCTTCCTGCGGAGCAGGGAGCCCGATGTGGGGCTCGATCCCAGGACCCTGGGATCATGACCTGAGCCGAAGGCAGACGCTTAACAACTGAGCCACCCAGGCGCCCCGAGAGCTGCTTTTCTGACGGTCTCCAGTGGACAGGGCTGGTGGGGGCAGTGCTCCCTGGTGTCCCTGCTCAGCCTCCTTCCCCGCCCACAGAGCTTCCAAAGACCCAGTCCAAAGGGCCCAAGGACCCATGTCCTCCTCCCCACCTCTCTCCCACCAGCAGGCTGAGCCTGGCACAGAGAAGAGGCCTCTGGGCATTTGAGAACAGAGGGGAGGGAAGGAGGAAGTGTCAGGGAGAGGCAAAAAACTCATCATGTTTCTTTGTACTGGACCAGTATGCGGGTCCTACCACCAGACTGTCACGTGCAGACTCCTTACACCTTGGACAAAGGTCCATGGACCCTGTGAAAGCCTCCAGCTTCGTCACCCCTCCTTCTTTAAACTGCCACTCCCCCCCCCCCCACCCGCCGTCCCCATTCTCCACTCTCCAGGCTAAGGCCCCTCAGGTCCTCAGCAGCCGTTGGTTCTCCATTTCTCACCTCCATGCTTTGCCCATGATTTTACCTGCCTGAACCCTCTCGTCCCCGGCCCTAGCTAGCTAGTCCTCCAAAACCCAGCCAAGCACTCTGTGCACCAGGATGCCCAATCTGTCCCACTGGGCTCCAGAGCATCCTCCCAGGTGTTTCTGGGAGCAGAGACCTAGGGCCTCGTGGACTTTCTCTGGAATTGGGCCCAAATTCAGAATCTAATCTATCTCTGTGGAGGAAGGAGATGCTTCCTCTCCTTTCTGTTGGAGATGGGATGCCACCTTTTCAGACTGGTTTCTCTTGTTCCTTTTCTTATTCAACTGTCTATGAAGTCAAGGGAGATGCACTCATGTGGCTACGTGTGGGTCATTCGCTGGGCAGCTCATTTCTAGCTCTTAACCTTTTAGTGGTTCCACTGAGAAACCATCTTCGGAGCACAGTTTAAAGAACAAGACATTTCTGCTGTCTTCTGTATAGACAGACCGTCCCTCTCAAGCAGCACCAGCTCAGCCAGGAGCTGGGAATGCCTGGGCGTCCCCCCACCCAACCCCGTCACACTTTCCTCCTTGCCCTTTGGTGTGATGGGTCAGGGAGGGCCGTTAGAGAAAGCAGCCCTGTGGAAATAACTGTGGACATCCTCAGGAGTTGCGTGGCAAAAATGTTCAGTGTGGCTTTGTTTAGGAGACTACAAATCTAAAATAATGCATGTATTCAACTATTAAATAAAATGTGGTACATTCACAAACTAAAGCCTATGAAGAAGAATTTTTAATGACACCAGAAGATGGTCATCATTTATCACTAAGCAGAAAAAAAAAGCAGATTATGAAACATTATGTTGGAAGAGGAAAACCAGCCGCCAGGCAGATATGTAAACGGAGCAGGGTTGTGGGGTAAGATGCAGACTCGGAAACTAGAAGGCCCAGGGCCAAACGCAGACTTTGTAGCCTGTAGCCGGGAGACAACTGATGAGTCTCCAAACCTAAAAGCTGGACTCGCAGCATCTGTCAAGTGGGGAGGACCTGGTCCTCTGGTACATACTAGGTACTTAGCGCAGTGAGACCGGCACAGTCCAAGCATCCGATAAACATGAGCTTTGATGATTACTTACAGCAGTGCTTATGGCTGTGTTGAGTGATTTTCATTTTCTTAGTTTGGCTTATTTGTATTTTTAAAAATTTCTGCTATAAATGCAAATTACTTGTATTAATTAAAAAATATATAAACAAACATGACTGCACAAGGAAGAAGCCCCACGGAACTCCTTCCTGAGTTTTCCAGCATGTTACTGAGGACGTCACTCACTGTGATGCACTGATGAGATTTTCCTGGGAGAAACTGATCTGCTTTGGGTATCAGGAGGTTCCCTGGAACACACTGGCTGCCTGTGGACTTCAAGCCACGGCGGGGTGCCTAACCTCAATGTCCAGTGCCAGGGGAGCATTAAATAACTTAGGACCCAGGCTCTACAGCGTGCCCAGGACAACGTGTGAAGGCGTCCCACCAAAGAGTTAGAAGTGTTACCCCAGGGACCAGATCAAGAGGGACACTCCCACGTCAGAGTTTGTGCACCTACTGGCGATTCCAATTCTTTCACAACAATCTTGTATCACAATAAAAATGGAAATGACATCATTTGATGTAGTAGAAAAATGTTTAGTAAGACGCAAAAATGTTGACAACTTACTATGATTTAAAAGGGGTTTGCAAAACAGAATGTCAGGATATTCCCATTTCTACAGAAACAACTTTACACATCAGACAGAAGGGCAAAGTCCTAAAATATGAGCAGCGGTGGGATACAGTTTCAAAAATTTTCTTCTCATTTGTATGTTCTCAATTTTCCACAATGGACATCTATCATTTTTGTGATTTTCTTTTAAAAAAGTGTATTTTCGGGGCACCTGGGTGGCTCAGTCTTTAAGCGTCTGCCTTTGGCTCAGGTCATGATCCCAGGGTCCTGGGATCGAGCCCCACATTGGGCTCCCTGCTCAGCAGGGAGTCTGCTTCTCCCTCTCCCACTCCCCCTGCTTGTGTTCCCTCTCTCGCTGTCTCTCTTTCTGTCAAATAAATAAAAATAAATAAATACAAATAAAAAAATAAAAAATAAAAAGTGTATTTTCTTGAAAGGAAGGATTTGGCCCCAAATTTTTGCCTGCATTTCTTAGCCTTTGTCTAGCCTTTTCCCCTCCCCCATGTGCCTGTTCTCTCACCTGATTTTAATTGACGCCATCTTTCTGTCCCTTGTGTGTCCTTGAAAAGGGCCCAAAATCTTTGTTGGAGCGAGGCAAGGCAGAAGCCAGGGCACAGGTCCAGCCCGCTGCTCCCCGTCAGTGGTCCCCCACCACCCCGGGCCGCCTCCTGGAGTATTGTTCTAATTAGTGGGGACGCAAAGCAGACCCGAAGGCGGAACTATAAACACCAGAGGCAAAGACCCATAAACAGCTGGGTAACTGACTCCAGCTTGTGCAGATGGCCCTGGCCCTCCTTCACGCTAGGGGCTGGGTGGGGGCTGGGCTGGCCACTGAGGACTTCCCTCTGCCTCCCCTCTCTAGACCACAAGCTGCTATGAGCCAGGTGGTTAGAGACTTGGGGTTCAGTCATGGGTGAGCTTATAGTTTCATGAATAGGTGGTATGGGGACCAAGGATCTTCAAGTTCACCAGAGCCCCATTATCTGCCCTGGGGCCTCAATTTACCTATCTGTAAAATGGGAAAGAGAAGAACCAAGAGACTAAGTGGGCCTTTTTTTTGTTTTAAATTTAATTAATTAATTAATTTATTTATTTGAGAGAGAGGAGAGCGTGAGCAGGGGAAGGACACACAGAGGGAGAGCGACAAGCAGACTCCACGCTTAGTATGAAGCCCAATGTGGGGCTCAATGTGGAGCTCAACATGGAGCTCAATCCCACGACTCTGAGATCATGACCTGAGCCAAAATCAAGAGACGGATGCTCAACCGACTGAGCCACCCAGGCGCCCCCTAAATGGGCCTTCTTAGCTCTACCACATCAGGCCTAAAGGTATGCCCTGGGATGAAATGCCTATCATCTACCTAACTGTAGTATAATAACAATATATGCCATTTGATAATATAATCATATGCTGTAATAAAATTATCTGCAATATAACCCATACTTCATATTCTGTATTATTGTATTCCCTTTTTTTTAATGACCATCTATGGATATCTGTGATCAGAGAGTATGTAGAGGCAAGCCAGGATGACTTCCTGTACGAAGGGAGATTTACGGGCTGCGGATTTGACAGGCAGAGGAAATAAGCCTCCAAAAATGTCATAATGGAGGGGAAGGGGGAAGTCTTGAAGGAGAGGGAATTTATGGTGCTTCTTGGGAGGTTGTCTGGGGCAGGGATCCGTGTCTATGTTCTACCTCGGAAGCACACGGCCTAGCGCTATAGAAGGCAGGAAGAAAACATGCTGGATTGAAGTGACCGAGACTTGCCAGCCTCTGGTTACATGACAGAACACCTGGGGAACTTGGTAAAATACAGATTCTGGGTCCTTCCCAGAGTTCCACACGGCAGCAGAATCTGGAGCAACACGGCCAGGTAGTTGAATTTAAAAATCTGCTCAGTTGATTCTGAGGCAAGAAGTGTCCATGTCTGGCGCTGGTGGGTGTTTGGGAACCCAGGGTCCAGAGTTCCCAGTGGTTGGAGATAGAACATGCGGGAGGGTAGATTCTCCTATCCTGCTCCATGCCCGATCACCTGCGCAGTACAGCCCCGTGTGCTTCGGGCTGTGGAGTCTCCCAGACCAAGGACTCCTAGCTGTGTGATCCTGGCAGAGTTACTTAACCTTTCTGAACCTCAGATCCCATGGGAATGATACTAACATTTAACCTCAGAGAGTTGTTGCAAGGATTAAAAGACGTAGTCCTTGGCAAGCAGAGGGCCGGCCTGACAGTGAGAAATGCTTTTTAGTATTCATATGATATAACTGATTGATATTATTACTTGTAATATTATTACCCCCCCAACCCCACCATTAACCACCAGCCCAATCTTCTGTGTAGAGGTTCACAGGGACTCTAGCTGTGAGAAGCTGGGGTCACACTGCCCCTTGCTGGACGAGTCCTAGACTGCACAGGATAAGCCCAAATTCAAGCTCTATTTCCTCGCTTTTACCCGTAAATACTTCAGCGTGACCTTCTTAAGAAAAATTCTATATTCTTAAATAACAGTATAATTATTAAAATGAGGAAATTTAACACCGATACAACACCATACCCAATCCACACAGTCCGTTTCCACATTTTGCCAGTGTTCCCTCTGGCGTCCTTTATAGCTGATTGTTTCCTGGCCCAGGACCCCTTCCAGGGTCACACAGGACATGTGATTGCCAGATGTCTTCACTTTCCTTTAATTCGGAACCATTTCTCAGCCTTTATCTTTCATGACTGTGATATTCTTAGAGTTCAGGCCAGTTATTTTGCAAACTGTCTCTCAACAGAGATGTACCTGCTGGCTGGATTCATGTTACGCTTTTATCGGAAACTTCACAGGCGTTCAGCGGAATCCGTCTCATGCCATGTCAGGTTGTCCAGTTCTGATGATGTGGGCTCTAACTCCCCCATCTGTTAGCATGTGGGAGCTGGGCTCTGCAGGCCAGAGAGGGAGGGGAGACTTGCCTACGGTCTCACAGCAAGTCAGGATCCTCAGCTCAGGATCTTGATGAGTGCTCAGGATAGCTATGGCAAGGCAAGAACACCCCCCCCCCCCCCCCCCCCCGCTGCACTTCACGGCCCCAAGCTCTGATGGGAGCCCAAGGGCTGGGTCAAGGACACCTGTGCTGCCTTCATGGCATCATCCCTACACGAGTCCGAGCGCCTGGAGCTCCCTTTCTGCATCACCCATTTCTAGTTATTTTTTATTAAGACTTTCATTCCACAAGTGATGTACAAATATCCTATCTTTGTTTTTTAAAAAGTGTTGCAACCAAAGCTGAAGTGCCCTTTGAACCTTTGCCCTCTTCCCAGTCTCTTCTCCCTCCTCCAGAAGTGACCAGTTATCAGTTTGGTATGAGAGGTATGTATCTACACTCCCAGGAGGAATACACACTATGTAGCACTCCTTCCAAAAATGGTCACACTGTAGGTCAGTCTCATAGAAATCTCCCTGGGAGGACTTGAAGGCTGAGCTCATTATTTTCAACTGCATTATCCTGTACCTCCGTGTCGCTCTGCTAGCAGCTATGTAGCTGATCCCCCATGGATGGACATCTAGGTTGTTTCCAGCATTTTGCTATTATGGAACACACTGCCCTATGCCCATAACCCACAGCTTCTCTGAGGGAGATGTCTACTTCTAGGAGCCTAGACTGCTCCTGGAGTACCAGATTCCTTGAGTAGACGCCTCAGTTAGGGGATGAAGAGAGTCTAATGTGCCTTTATTCACACAACCTATTAGAAATGCAGACTCTTAGGGCGCCTGGGTGGCTCAGTCGGTTAAGCGTCTGCCTTCGGCTCAGGTCATGATCCCACAGTCCCGGGATCGAATCCTGCACTGGGCTCCCTGCTCAGTGGGGAGTCTGCTTCTCCCTCTGCCTTTCCCCCTGACTTGCGTGCGCTCTCTCTCTGTCTGTCTCAAATAAATAAAATATTAAAAAAAAAAAAAAAAGAAATGCAGACTCTTGGGACCTCTGAGAGCAGCTGGGCTGGAATTTCACACAATGTTTCAAGGAGTTTTAGGGTTCCAAGATAATATGGGGGATAGAGAGGAGGAATTAGTTGGTGAGAGTCCAGACGCTGACCCCACTCCAACTGGAGTACCCCTACCTTCACCTGGTTTTCAATTTTTCTCTTTTAAAAACAAATACCGGCTATTTTAAAACTCAAAAATCTCTGATGTGGCCAGACCCCCTAACTGGCACAGAAACCCTTCTGTATCACAACTTCTGGAGCTGCTCCCATTACTGCAGCCTCCAGCCATGTAGTGTTGGTGATGTCACATGACCCGTCCCAAGCTCCCAGGTGACAAACTGTAAAGGTCTCTGCAAGTGCATGCATTGGGGCTGGCATGTTGGTGTTCCCAGCTGTGTCCTCGCACGCCCCTCAGCAGCTGTCCACGTTCCTCTGGGCCTTCTGTGCCTTGCGCTCAGTGGCCTGGTTCAGCGTTCCCAGATCTTCCTGTGTATCAGGGAGTTTGTTAAAATGCACTTTGCGGGGTCCCACTCCCACAGGTTCTGAAAGAGTGCATTTCGGAGAGCCCAGGGATGCACATTGTTTTAAAGCTTTGCAGGGGGTCCCGAGGGCGCAGGTCCAAAGGCCTGTGTTGCAGACAGCGGACTGGGCCTCTCTGCTCTGCTCCTCCCAGGCAAATCTCAAGCTCAGCCCTCAATTAGGCTGGGAGGGCTAGAGAGACACATGTTTTAACCAAAGTTTTGGTTCCTCGGATAGTGGGACTCTCTGAGTTAATGAGAATCCATAGGACTCCTCAATCAAAGCCCAGGTTTCCCAAAGTGGGGTGTCTCAGCACGAAGAGGTTAAAATGCAGATGGCTGGGCCCTACCTCACACCTGCCAGAGATGACTCTCTGGACGTGCAGCCTGGGGATCTGCATTTTAAGCAAATTCTCCAGGAACGGCCACTGAGTCCAAATTCCTCCATACCCCTCAAAGACGAGGGAAACTGAGGATCCAAGAGTGAGATGACTTATCCCCACCATATACAGGGGTGGCCACACTGGCTGTGCTGAGAACCTCCCTCTCCCCACCCTCCCCTGCAGGCCTTTCTTAAAGTTCAGAGACAGACAGACATGACCAGTGCGTACAAATAGAACCCCACTTTATTAGCAGTTAGTTCGAGATTGTACATTAATGGAGGAAGGTTCCCACTTTTAACACAACCCAAAACGGCTGGTTCGAGAGCCCTGATCAGGTGAGCTGGGTAGCACCCCCTCTCCCCCCTCTCCCCACCCCCACAAGGGAAGGAAACCTGTCTGCTCCCCTAGCGTGCCCCCCACCCTCTCCAGTCAGCCCTCTCCTCTCCCCAGGAAATGACATGAATTTCATGCACAAATTACAAAAGGAGCCCTCTTGCTGATAATAAAAGCTAGCACAGTCATAGAAAACTCTCTCCTTCTTCATTCTCCTCAAGAGCCAGAGAGAGGAAGGAAAGAGGGAGGGATGAACTTATTAGGATAAAACACAGCCAGAGTCTCCCCAGGCCCTTAACATTGACCCCTCACAAAGCCCATTCCGCCCCCCCCCCCCGCCCCCGCCAAATCTCTGGCTGTCCAAGCTGGCAAGGGCGAGGTCTGGTTGGGGGGCAGCTGGCCGGGGGTTGCAAACCAGGCACCCAGCACTGCCCTGAGGGCAGGGGTCTGGGCCCTCCATCTGCTCACTTCAACTAGAGCAGACCCGCTTTCTTCTTTGACATTTGAAAACCTCTGCCATTGCCCCATCTGCTCATCCTATAAATGGGGAAGTTGAGGCCCTGGGGGAAAACCGTGGCATTAGCTACTAAATGTACCCAGTTGGGACGAAATTTCACATCTCCTGCCTCCAGCCCTGGGCTCTTCTCCTCACACCACAGCTTGGGAGGGGGGGCAGTACCCCAGTTAGGCCCTTCCCTGGTGCATCCCAGGGGCCCGGCTCTGTTCCAGTGCACACAGACCACGGGCCTCCAGGAAGTAAAAACCAGGAGGCCACAAAACAGAGAGAGAGAGGGAGAGGGGGAGAGAGAGAGAGAGAGAGATGTTATTCGGTGCCCTGTGGTCCATCGTCAGGATCAGAGGGGGCAGCACAGGCTCTTCTGAACCAGAGGCACCTCCTTCCCAGCAGGCCCAGCACTGCCAGGCCCAGCTGCAAGGCTGCCTTCCTTGCCCTTCCCTGAGCTCCTGGAGCGCCACCTAGCCCTTCTGCTGGTTTGGCACTTGGTACAGGGATGGTAGAGGGCATCTCAGGCTGGAGTGAAGTTGTCAAGTCAGCACAAAAGGCAGAAATCCATACAGCCTAAATCACCCTTGACAAGACGGGGGCTAGAGGAACATATTCCATGACACCATGAAGAAATGATCACACAGATCCAGAATGTGGGACTTCAACAGCACAGCAGGCCTGCTCTCCTCAGAAATAACATCATTTAAAAAACCAAAGCGAGCAGAGAGAGGACTTTTCAGCACTTAAGAGACTGAACAAAAACTGCAGTTACAAGATGTCATGTATGCACCTTGACTGGATCCTGATTCCAAAACCAGGTGTAAAAGTTATCTGGGGGAAGAGCCAACATAGATTGAATAGCAGATGTTTTTAGGAAATGATTGTTGTCTTGGGTGTGATACAGGCCAATACGTAGGAGATGTCCTAACTCTTAGGGGATGCAGGTGGAGGCACATTGGTCAAGTCTCACGGTATTTGCAACTTACTTTTAAACTAATTTGGAAAAAATATATACATAAAGAGTGAGAAATCAAATGTGGCAAAATGTTCATTTTAACTCTAGATGGAGGGTAGTAGGTGTTCATCATAAAATAATTGGTACAACGTCTTTTCACTTGCTCTTTCACTAACAAACTGGTGGGGACCGCTCCCTACTGAGCCTGCCAACGTCTGTGGGTCAGCCGAGTCGTCCTCCATTGGGAACAGATGGCTGCTCCCTCAGCTGGGCCTCAGAGGCGCTGGCTGCTTCTCCTCACAGGCCCGCAAGAGGCCCATCTTTAAACTTCGAACTCATCCTCCAAGTGCCGGATGCCTGAGCTACAGGTGACCATCCCGCCTGTGCCCGCCCCAGGCAAAGGCTCATGGGAGGGATGAGAGAATGGATGGCGGCGTCCACTACATGATTTAAACTGTTTCTCTCTGTCTCTCTCTCTCTCTGGCCAAACACAGTGAATCAGTGAACACTTAAGATGCAGAGATGCTGTACCCACTGCCCTCTGGTTTGCTCTCTCATGAGGAGGATCTGTGTGCTCAGTAGCTGAGAGCCCCTAGACGGATTTGTCCAACCCCCTCCCCAATATCTACAGGTCCTGGCAGTGGGTCCACAAGCAAGATTCACCAGTGGGGAGGGAAGAAGTAGTAGTGGCCAGACAGACTCGGAACATGTGGCAGGTCAAGTCCCCAGCCTTCCAGAAGGGCCTGGACAACATTTCCCACTATTTCCTCTGCTCCCACAAGCTCCCATGGGGTCTCCAACCTGCCTGCTCCTTCCTCAGGCCAGAGGCAGAGAGAAATGGAGCTGCCTGCCCACCGGCCATTCTGAGCTCCCAGAGATGGGGGCAGGCGTCCAGACGCAGAGGGTAGATCTCAGCAGTGGGAGCTGTAAAGGTCTGCACACGCCATGGAGCCCGAGCCCCTCGCCACAAGATGGGAGACGAGGCCTGGGGTTTGCCCTATGGAAGTCGCCGCCCCCTTCTGCGAGTCTGGCCCCACGGCACTGGCAAGTCTTCACGAGCGTACAAGCAGGCACGCCACCCTGTCCCCACTCTGTTCCTCATCCCCTGCGGGCTTGACACTGGGTTCCCAGGCTCAAAGGCCCTGATGAGAAGCATGATGGGAAGGCTTCTGTCGGAAGACAGTGAACCCACATGCAGTTGTCCCGCTGAGTATCTGCCTTTCTTCTCCACTGCCGGTGAAGAACTTGAGAAAAGGGGTCAGGTTCAGAGGTCAGACAGACCCGCCCCCCCACCCCCACCCGCAGATGGCGGGAGGACCTCTCAGGGAGAGCAAGGCAGGACTGCACGTGCAGACCAGGAACGGAGAAGGCTCAAAGGCACCCTGGCTGGGAAGGAGTGGTTTCCCCTATCCTGGAATGACCACGGGTGTGACTGAGGGAGGGACAGGAAGCTGGCACAGAGGAGGGTCCCCAGGATGGGCTCAGAGGCAGTGTGGCATTGGAAGAAGAGCACTGGACTCAGAATCAGGAGCCTCAGGTTTAATTCTCGGCCCTGCTTGCACGCAGTTCTGAGACGTCAGCCAAGGAGGCCGCCTCGCCTTTCTGGACCTGTTTCCAAACCCACTGAAAGACCCTTCCAGCCCCCAAGATGCTAGAGTCTTCTGAACGAGACAAGGCTCTCCAGAAAGGGTTTTCTGGATGTCAGTTGGAAGCTGAACTGGCAGTGGGAGGGGCTGGGGAGAGGCGCCCAGCCTTAGTCACTTCACATTGTTAAAGAAGGGGGTAGGAGCAGACCCTAACCAGAAAACAGCCCCAAGATCCTGTGGTCTACAGGGGGCCTGGAGACAGTTCTGTGGGTCCCGGCGGGCAGCCCAGCTCCCAGGGCAGCTCCCAACCTAGCACCATGTGAGGGGGGAGGGGACAGGCTGGCCTTCAGCCCCATGGCCTCCCACCCCAGCCTTGCTGTTTCCTTTGGCCAAAATTCCTCCAGGGTCACTGCACTTCATGAAACCAGGTGTCCTGGAGAGAGTAGGTCCTCCCTGTGCCTCTCACATCTCTGTCCAGCTGCAGTAGCCCCAGGGCAGCCGCGACACTTGGGGAGGGAACAGAGACCTCTCCAAGGGGCACCTCCACACTGTCTCCCCGAGGCCCGGACACACGAAGACATGCCCTCCCCTCCCTTCCACCTCATTCTCTAGCACTGAGATAGGACACTGGGGCTTGCCACCATTTTGTACGACTGAATTAAAAACAAACCCAACCAAAAAAAATATAATATATATATATACACATTACATATATATATAACACAGTGCAACCCCAGCACCCAGGGTATAAACTCTGGCACCAAGAAAAAAAAACAAAATATTAAAATACTTTAGCTTCTTAGTATTTGGGGGGTGGGGCTAAGGGGGTCTCTAGGAGCCCTTGGCCACAGGTAGCTGGGGCAAAGCTGTGGATGGCAGTCTTACCCATGCTGCCCAGTGTCTGCCAGGGGCGAAGGTTGGGGCTGGGCGTGGGGACAACATATGTACATTGGGACATGTATACTGGCAGACTCCTGAACCGCCTCAGTCTTTTACCACAGGAAATACCACATGTCATATCCCAGGGTGAGGAGCAGGGGGAGGGAGGCCTGGGTCTCTGGGTCCAAATGGCATGACAGTGCCCCAGGGTCCTGACGGAGGCCCTGAGGACTGGGTGGATATTGTAGGAATCAGCGATTCTTTCCCCAAAAGGGAAAGTGAGATGTGAAGGTATTAACCAGAATGTGTGTAGAGATTCAGAGTTCTCTTGAGGTGGCCACCCCCACATCCAGCCCAGTGACTCTGGGTACCCAGCTAACCCCTCTGAAGTGCCTGGCTCAAATCAGTGAGGGAAGCATCCAGTCTCTCTCCCCTGTTTGGCAAAAGGCCCTGCTGGGCTCTTCTCCCTATTGTCTGGAGGACAGGGAAAATATGGCAGCTAATACTGAGGGGAGACCCTGCCGTCGCAGGGAGTGATGGGATGAAGGGGAGGGCATGGTTGGTAGAACACAGTGAGGGACAGAAGAGGAAGTCTCACGGACTCCCTCTCACCAGGAAGTGGCCTTCCACCAACAGGGAGTGGCCTCCCCACGGAAGGCCGTGACCAGAATGGACCTCTGGTGGCTAGGGAGGTCCTGGAGGCCACAGACCCAGCACTGGACGCTCCGAGGCGCTTGCGGACCTGCCTGGGCTCTTCTCCCGGTCCTGCCTGGGCCTCAGCTGAGTATTGCTCAGATGTGCCTGGCCAGCCCAGGCCCAGCTCCCCACTCTGCAGGTCAGTCTGGCTCAGCATGCGGCAGGCCGTCCAGGCCATCACATACGTTCAGTCTGGCTGTGGTGGCCGTGGCTACCTGGTGTTCTGGAGGTCCTCTCGGAGCCAGGTGGGCAGTGTCTGGCCCATCTTGTACAGCAGTTTGGAGAGCTCGATGTTGTGGTCCCGATAATAGTCCTTTAGGAAGGCGCGGGACTGGAACAGGAAGGAGAGTTCAGAGCTCAGGGATGTGCTGATTCCAGAGGGACCCCTCCCCTCTGTAAACCCACCACTCGGTCAGTGTCAACCCACACTCCTATCATTTATTCACCATCTTCCTTGGTAGCCTCCAAAAGAAAGCTAGATGGCAGGACACCAAAACATAGTACACAAGGTCAAAATTCTTGTGACTGGGAGAAAAGAAGGAATTAATTAAAATCAGGACGACTGAAAGTCACGGCGTGTGACCTTTGCCCTTCGTCCTTTGGACGTGCCATTCTCTGCCACAAGAACGCCTATCCGTCCATGCGTCGGGCCAAATGCTGCCTGCTCCCCGCAGGCCCAGCCCCAGAGCCCATCCCCTCCGGGGTCCCTTTCAGTAGCATCTCTGGTTCCGAAATCCCCTAGCACTTGTGTGCAGCTCTCTGACTGCATGAAGCGCGTCCTGCCTCGTATTCTTACTGGGGTGTGTGGGACTTATTTCCCTCCCAGACTAGGAGTCCCTTGAAGGCAAAGAACACGTCTCATCCATCCTCAAAGCCCACAGAGCTCAGCCCTAGGCAGAAGGTTATAAATTCTCGCTGGACTAAATCTATTCTAACCCACCATGTCCCAGCTTCGACTTCCTCCTTGTAAGAACACCACCCAAGAAAGGCCAAGGCCGTTAAGGTGCTGAGTGCAGGGTAAAGGGGAGAGGGGACCCCCGCCAGCCAGGGACCCCCGCAGTGACCCAGCCGCCACAGGCAGCGTGCCCACTTACATCCAGGTCCATCTCTGGGTATTTCCGGCCCTTGCTTTTGCCCAGACACTTGGTTTTTCCTCCTTCGAGCAGTTGGCACCAAAATCCTTTCTTTGGATCAAACCTGTGGAGGTGGGGAAAGCCTATGGATGGGAGCTGGCCCAGCCCATCCCCTTCCCACCTTAAGGCAATGGTCACAGACCCCAGGAGTGGCAGAGCCTAGGCCATGAAACCCACTCACCTAAGCACACTCTGGAACCCACAGATAGACAGATGTGTGGGGCTGGGGTTTGCTTCTGCTGGCCCTGGGCTACAATGAACACGCCTGCCCCCTTCTTCCCAGCAGAAAGCAGCTCACGTGCTCTGAGTCCAGGCGGGGCGGCCCAAGTCCCTCCAGCAAGCAACCCAGAGCAGGATCACGTGCCGTCCTTCAGGACGTGGGGAAACCTTTCCTAAGCACTCTCCTCCTCAGGGCTGAGCAACTTTTTTTACCCAAGAACCCAACAGGGAAGAAAAAGTTTAGTGGGGGTTTTTGGGTGTGTGTCTTTATAAATTGTCTATTTTTCAAGAAATGCAGTATCTGCAGTTGTGCTTAAGCATGTCCATCACTGGAAAGTTTTGGCTTTTGGAGTAAACTTCAGGAATGACAGAGCACGACTGCCTTCAGGATTTGAAGTCATGCTGGGCCTTCAAAGGTTTCTGGTGGGGGAGGGAGATGATATCTGAAGCTGCCAAGGGGAGGGGAGGCACGCTGGCATCAGAACTCAACCCCAGATCTGGAACCATTAGGAGCTGCTTCGGCATGAGGACAGCCGGAAAACGGAATTCACATTTGGCAGGTGTGGGAGACAGGGACTTCTGAAGGGTAGGCATAAAGGAAGAAGAAGAGGAGGATGATGATGATGATGAAGACGATCTTTGAGCATCAGTACGTGCCAGGTGCTGAGCTAAGAGCTCCACATGCATGCTTCATGCAACACAGTGACCCTCGGGAGGTCTAGGAGTCAAAACCTTTATTCCCAATTTACAGATGAGGAAAGTGAGGCGCTAAGACTCTTGTCCAAGGTCACACAGCTAAAGAAGTAATGGGTCTCCTAACCCAGGCATCTCTGATGCCAACAGCACAACATCCTTAGGTGCTGCTCCTGTCTGCCTCAAGGTAAAGGACCGCTTCTCTTCTTCACCTTCAACCTCCAAGACAGTGAGAAGGGAACATTCTTGCTGCATGACTTTCCCAAGTAGGTAACCAGGGAAGGTGACTTTATCCCTCCCTCTCTTGAGACCCACCCCCACCCCATACAGGTGCAGGAGTCACTTGTCTGTAACATGGTTAACACGCAACCACTCCCCAGCCCTGAGCGCCGGCCACACAGGCCGGCCTCTACCTGTCTTGGGAGGCCATTCTCAGTGCACCTGTACCAGGCTCTGAGTGAGTGGGATTATAAGCCATTGGCAATATCTGAAGTTTCCTTTTCCGGAAATTATATCCAAATCATGATCATTATAATGCTAAGAAACCTTTGTGGGAACTAGGGCTGCTTAATGTTAGTCTAACTTACTTTAATAAAATGTTCTGAAAATGTTCAGCACAGACTGAAAAGAAAAGCCCAGGG
The DNA here is from genome assembly GCF_029215605.1 of Mirounga angustirostris. Classification (NCBI taxonomy): domain Eukaryota; kingdom Metazoa; phylum Chordata; class Mammalia; order Carnivora; family Phocidae; genus Mirounga; species Mirounga angustirostris. The sequence continues at coordinate 112,370,398 of NW_026991715.1, forward strand.
GTGGGACTGACCACAGTAGGACATATTCACCACCTCCTTTTTTCTTGAGTTGATAACCTTTATTAATATGATTCCAATCATATAAATATCAGCGTTTCTGCTAAACGGCCATCCGGAATATGCACACTTTCTAATTCTAATGTGTCTGTGTCTCTTCCATAATCATTCAAGCCTTTGGCTTTTTGGTCCAGGTGCCTGCTCAGAAAATCACCCTGCTGAAAAGCCAAGGCAACACTCACGCCAAGGTTTTGTGGTAGTCAATAGTGTTGGTCACCCCAAGGAACTTCTGCACCGTGTCCATCACTTTGGCAGGTTCTGTTCGCAGCAGTTTGCCATCCAAGACCAGAATCTGAAGGAAAGAGAAAAGGGAGAAGGATGATCTGAACCTGTGTTTCCTCCAGGGGCAAACAGGTTCCCAGTCTCCTGGTCACCAGCCATGGTTACAAACCGGGCACTCTTCATGGTATAGTCTCCACCTCCTCTTCCACTTCCGAGTGGCAGGTGTCCCTGTGCCTCAGGCTTCTGCAGTCCAACTCCCTGCCCTCTACCAGCTTCCCTCTCCTAGAGATGAAGCTATCGCTCCACTCCTGCCTGCCCCTCACAACCCTACCATATCCCTCTCTGCCTCCCTCTAAGCCTCTGGCCCAACATTACTCTCCTGCCTCAACCCTCCAAGGGTTTCCCTAAATGCCTCATGTGATCTGGCCCTGCTTACCTCTCTGACCAGGCTCTCCCTACATCACCACACCCCTCCCAGGAAGATAGGCTACCCCAGGACTTTTGGGATCCCCTTAGGGACACAGAGCCTGATGACAGGACAAGGGCTTAGGGAATTTTCACACATCAGCCTTGGGATAAACAAGAATGAAACTTTCGAAGCCCCCAAAGGTCTAGCTCGCCAATGAGGACCTTTCGGGCCCCACGGCTGACGAAAGAGATTCAAGGCTCTCTGCTAGCTGCCCCAAGCCAGAACTGTGAGTGCCCTCCCAAGGGCCAGGGACCGGCAGCTACCTGGTTGGCGTGAAAGGCGCTGAGCCAGCGCTCAATGTGGGTGGCGTACCAGCCGGGGACCAGGCAGCGGTTCTGAAGGGCCCGCAGCTTCAAGGACACGTCGGGCCCAGCCGTGATCACCTCGTGGAAGGTGTACTTCAGGGCCACTGGGTCATCATGGGCTCGCTGGTGCTGCAGGCAAGGGGAGAGGGTCAGTGCGCCCCATGGGGGGCACAAAGGAAGAGGCTCTCTTCAGCAGCTGTGAAGTGGCCCGAAGACCCTGGCTGCGACCAGCAGCCCTGGGTTCAAGTCCCGGCTCTGCCTCCCACTGCTCTTTGACTTTGGGGAGTCATGGCCTCTCAGAGCCCTAGTTTTTCCATCTTTGCAAGACAGGAGTGAGACTAGATCAGAGTTTCCAAATGTTGGTCATCTGCCTGTCATCTCTCCGATGTCTCCCATATCCACAAGCCACCTGTATGTGCCGAGGTCCACACACTTTGATTTACATTGACTCGTCTTTCTTATTCACATAAAACTATTTCAAAATAAAACTCACTATTGCCTCCGTAAGCAGAAGACCTGAGTCAGTTGTCACATACAAAAGGTAATCATTCATAAATGCAATAAAAACAAAGCAATGTTCTCAAATGCCAGCCAGATACAATGTCTGGCTATAGGCCCTGAGCCCAAAGCTTGCACTCTCTTTGTTGAAAACAGAGCTTAGCAATGTTAGAAAGGACTTAAGAGCCATTTACACTAAACTGAGAATTTGTCCTTTATAGAAATCAGGTGTTATGGGCTGAGTGTTTGTGTCCCCTCCCCAAAATTCCTATGTTGAAGTCCTAACCCACAATATGATGGTATTTGGAGGTGGGGCCTTGGGGAGGTAATTGTGGGGTCACAATTACAAAAGATGAGGTCAGGAGGGTGGGGCCACCATGATGAGGTTAGTGCCCTTATAAGAAATGACACCAGAGAGAGTGGGTGCTCCCGCTCTCGCTCACTCTCTTCCTCTCTGCTTTGTGAGGACACAGTGAGAAGGTGACTGTTTAAAAGCCAGGAAGAGTGATCTCATCAGGAACCAAATCTGTTGGCATCTTGATCCTGTACTTCTAGCCTCCAGCACTATAAGAAATAAACTCCTGTTGTTTAAGCCCCAGTCCATGAATACTGTGTTACAGCTCCTCGAGCAGACTAAGACAGGACAGGAAAAGAATCAGAAAGGGGGAAATGCCATGTTTGAACCACCTAGAACAATGCCATGGGCCATCAGCATCCAGACACCAGGAACCTGCCCGCCAGGGGTCACACTCTCTTGAGCCTCCACATCCGCACTGAGGCTCACACACAGCTCAGGGTGGGCAGGGAGAGAAGGGGCAGTCTGTGAGGATCAGAGAGCAAGTAGGGTCTTTACCCAGCAGCCCCCCCGGCATTGCAGAGGCAGTGAGGCCCCAGAGAGGAAGTGACAGGCTCAGAGGGTGGCAGGGAGCTGCTGAAAGTGGCCAGACCCGAGGAGGTCTTCCTAGACCAGCTAGTGGACAAGCTACCCCCCATACCCTGGCACTGGATCTGAATCCCAGGAAGACTGGGAGGCAGGGGAGGAAACCTCCCAAAAGGCCTGAGTCTAGGCTGTTCTGTAAGCCTAGTGCTCAGAAGAAATTAAGTCAGGCCACTGAAGTTAAAGAAAGTTCTAGTTCTTACATAGTCGAGTGGGGATTAGGAGTCATACCTTCTCTACCATAGACGACAGTCAGGTAACTTCTTTACCTGATCAGGTGTTTGCACCCTCTACTATGAATGCGGAGTTTTGTATCTTATCCTTCTCTGAATACCCACCCCCCACCCCACCCAGTGTCCAGCGAGGAGACCAATTAGTATGATCACTGTTCACCAAATCTCCCTTTCATCCAGGTGGAACCACCTTCCACCTCTTGTTGGTGTCAGAATCAGAGGCGGGACCCCCAGTGAAGCTAGCAGGGTGGGCAGGTAATTGTTGGCTGGGATGCAATGTCGATTTCTGCCTGTCTCCTCCAATAAGCTAGAAGCCCTGTGGAGCTGAGACTCTATTCTTACCCACCACCGCATTCCAGAAGCCTAGCTTAGGGCCGGCACATAGTAGGTGCTTAGTAAATATCTGTCGAATGAACGTATGAGTAGCTGAGTGATGGACAGAGCCCCATGCCCCTACCCAGGGCTCCACCCCAGCCGTGGCTCACCTGGTACCAGGAATAGGCCCGGTCCGCTGGGTTGATGAGGATGGTCAGGACCTTGGCCTTGGGTAACAGAGCAGCTGCCCGCCGGGGTGCCACTTCCGAATCAAAGTAGTTGGCGCTTTTCTCAAAGTAAAAGTCAGAGGTGGTGTTGGAGGGGATAGGGAAGAACTCCATGTACCTGCAGGAAGCCCAGAGAGAAGAGCTCACAGGCAAGACTCATGAGAAGGGGTCCTGAGGAATGCAGCGTGAGAGGGTGAGGGTCACTGGGGGTAGAACTTCAGAAAGCAAGCAGGCACACTGATCCCAAGGACCTGCTTCTGGCAAGGATTCTAGATGGATGGATGGCCACCAGGCAGTCTCCCTTTGTTGAATCATTCCTTTTCAGGGGGGACCTTGGAGTCAGGAGGATAGGAAGACTTATGGAAGTGATATGGGTTATAAGGCATGGGATGGGGGTGTGTGTCTTTGAACCCTAAATAAGATGTTCCCAGTTAAAGTGACAGGGCCTTAACTCACTGCCTCTAGGAGGAGAACTGGGACACCTTCGACCCGGGAAGAAACAGCATGGACCCGAGGGACGCCCTCTCCTGCCTCCCAAGTACAGGGTTTCTTTCCTGGCCTAGGATGGCACTTTCTAGGATGTCACCATGGACCAGGAGACAAAGAGAGGGGGAGTGTGTCACTGCCTGCCAGCCACACCCCTCCCAGGTTTCACATGGGTCAGTTGATGGCTTTCCAGAGGAACCTCCCATGTTCCACCCAGAGGGACGTCCATGCCAGCCCTCTGGGACCAGCTCTGGATGGAGGACACCTCAGGAAGCTAAATGAACGCTCCAGAGCCTCCCACAGGCACCTACTCATACAAAATAGAGGTACAGGGACGCCTGGGTGGCTCAGTCAGTTAAGCGTCTGCCTTCGGCTCAGGTCATGATCCCAGGGTCCTGGAATCGAGTCCCGCATCGGGCTCCCTGCTCCGCAGGGAGCCTGCTTCTCCCTCTGCCTCTGTCTCTCTCTCTGTCTCTCATGAATAAATAAATAAAATCTTTAAAAAAAAAAATAGAGGTACAACTTCAGGGGCTCATGGGAATCAAAGCCCATAGGCCCACCTTAGGTGAGGGTGTAGGATCTCTACTATATCCTGGGAGACAGGGTTACTCCAGGGAGGTGGGGCTTCTGAGATTCCTCACCCCACCCTACACCTACCTACAAAATCAAAATCTTGGGAATGGGGCTGAGGAATTGCTAGCTCTCTCCTATTTCTGAATTTTATTCATTTTTTTCTTATTTATTAGATTTTAAATTCTAGTTAGTCAACATACAGTGTTATATTAGTTTCAAGTGTATTTCTGAATTTTCTTTGTGAAATAGTATCTATACACCCACAGGCCATTGTTTCTAACACCTAAATGGAGAAAGCTCTGAAAATAGAAGCTTTTCCCCTCAAGTTTATAGCAAAGCCATTTGGCAGCAAAACCCGACTTATTAATCTTAGTGTAAATATTCACAGACTTTGCTAGAGACATATTAACGCATGTATTTGCTACTGGGGTACTTGCTGATGGGGTGCTGCCCCAGGCCCTGCTGGAAGTATTGTTAAATGTATGGTGTCGCACCATATTACCTCCCTAAAACCTGAGAGAAGGTGACTTCCAGTGACACATCTGGCTACAGTGAGTTTTAGACAAGAGATAGTACACATATTAGAGATAGAGACAGGTGGGCAGCGAGGGGTAGGCAGACAATAGACAGACAAAAGAGAAAGAAAAAAAGTACGGAAAGAAAACAAATAAACAGAAGACTGGCCATAATCTCTCCACCCAGGTAAACCACTGACATGAAAATAATAAACAAGAGTAATACATGTATAGGGAAAGAAAAGGCAAATAGTAGAGAAAGATGCCAATTGACATAATTGGAGCATAAAACTATCCCCACGGGGCGCCTGGGTGGCTCAGTTGGTTAAGCGACTGCCTTCGGCTCAGGTCATGATCCTGGAGTCCTGGGATCGAGTCCCACATCGGGCTCCCTGCTTGGCGGGGGGTCTGCTTCTCCCTCTGACCCTCCTCCCTCTCATGCTCTCTGTCTCTCATTCTCTCTCTCAAATAAATAAATAAAAATCTTTAAAAAAAAAAAAAAACTATCCCCACGAAGGCCACCCCACTCCCCCTGCCACCGCCTTAACGTCTGGTGACAGGTTCTGGAGAGAAGCTGCAATTTCCACCACCTCCCCAGGCAAGTCCCCAAAGGCCAGCAAGCCGCCTCTGAAGGGCTCGCAAGAACACCTCCTGCTCCACAATCAGGCAAGCAAAGTTCAGCAGCTCTCGGGGTCAGAACACTTGGAGTTTAGCCCCTGCTCTGTCCCCAATTCTTGGGACCTTGGGCAAGTCCCTGTGCTCCTCTGAGACTCAGGTGGTTTTCCTGCAAGCAAGGGCGGTGCTGGCTCCCACTTCTAGCAGTCTCTGACCCCAGGTGGTGACGAAAAGGGGCAAAGGGCTTCCTCTTCAAGTGTCCCGCCTGTGATAAGGCTCCAACATCATGATGCAAGGGTCACTGAGCTTTGTCTCTGTTTACAGGAACTTCAGCTGTGTGTGAGCAAGGGCCAGCTGCTTCCTACTGTGAGCAGAGCAGACCTCCTCTGGGGCAGACTCCATGAGAGCAAGCTCCCATCCAGCTCTGGACAGAAAGGGCCACTCACCAGTCGATGCCTTTGTGATAGTTGTGGCCATTAAAGAACTGGATCTCCTCAAAGGTCTCTGAGCTGGGGTAGTTGCTGCTGAGGTCCGGGTGCATGCCCAGGAACAGGTAGAGGGCCGTGGTGCCTGCAGGGATGGAAGGTAGCTGAGACCAGGGCCCAGCCCCGAACACAAACATGGAGTCTGGGATTCTGGGTTCTGACTCCAGCTCTCCATGACTCACTGGGAGATCCTGGGCAAGTCCCTTGCCTTCTCTGGGGCTTAGTTTCTGTATCTGTGCAATCCAAAGAATTTTATGAAGGCCAGGACAGCAAATACAGGGCATGCGTGTGGGCACCCCAATTCCTGCATCCACTGTAGACATCACTAACCTATCATGGCATCCTAAATACAAAACAAGAACTTGGCCTCGGAATCCTTCCCACCCATGTACTGTACTCTAGCAGGCCATGCCCAGTTCACTGGTGTCTTCTCATAATCCCAGAACTAGATGGTTTCCAGGTCTGGGCCTCTGTCCTCTGACACATGGGAGGAACTCAAAGAAAAGGGAGCTCCAGACCCTGCAGTCTATTGATGTGAAATTCACGAAGGGCTAAGAGATTTGGCTCAAGGGCGCCTGGGTGGCTCAGTTGGTTAAGCGACTGCCTTCGGCTCAGGTCATGATCCCGGAGTCCCGGGATCGAGTCCCACATCGGGCTCCCTGCTCAGCAGGGGGTCTGCTTCTCCCTCTGCCCTCTTCCCTCTCGTGCTCTCTGTCTCTCATTCTCTCCCTCTCAAATAAATAAATAAAATCTTTTAAAAAAATAATAATTAATAAATAAATAAATAAAAAGAGATTTGGCTCAAATGCCTTCTCCTTCTGGTCACCCTCCCCCACTCACACTCTGTCCTACTTGACAGTACAGGACCTAGCCCCTCCTTTAGAGAGTTCATTCCTTTCCTGTGTGTGAGTTTATGGTTTGTATGCTATAATGAGACGTCTTGGAAGAGAAGGAGACTATAGAGTTTAGTTTCCTGAAGAGTATAATATAAGCTTTGGGGGTCAGAGAGATAAGGGTTCAAGACCTAGACCTGTCATTTCCTAACTGAATGTGTCAGGGGAGGTCACTTCACTTCTCTGAGCCTCAAGTTTTTTATCTGTAAAATGTGCATAGCCGTTCGTGGTTCACAGTGTGTGTGGATGGCAAACACTTAGCAAGCTTATCACCGCTCCTCCCTCTTGTACCCCTGGCAAACATGACTCATTGATTGCAGTCCCCTTTGCACTGAACCCGTTTTACCTGGCACTGCTCAAATGTGCAGAATAGCTGATCTGGGCTTCTCTGCCTTAGACTCAGAGACCCCCAGAAAAAGAGCTCCCTGAGGTGTGGTTCAGGACAGATAGGAAAATTCTACACCCACCCTCCACCCCCTCCCCACTTCCATACTGATAGGCAGTTCATCCCAACTTCACTCTCACTTCCTGGGAAAGAGGGGGGCAGATTACTGGGGAGTGGAGCCAGGGCAAGGTGGTCCCCAGAATTCCATGGCTGAGACACCGAATTCCGTGGCAGTGGGGGATGCTGGCCAAGAGTGGAAAGACCTGCCTGTTTTCTGGGGGCCAATGATGAGGAGCTTTGGGAAGCGGTCACACGTCTTCTCCTTGGACCAGATGTCTTTGTGGCGTTTGTCCTCACACGGGTCCTAAAACAACAGTGGAAGGAATGTTAGGGGGTGGCCCAAAACCCAATGAACAGACTCTCATTGCACATGGATATGCAGCTCTTACAGCCCTGCCAGGTACAGTAACTACGTGTGTCCTTGTCACATCCCCACCTCAGGACACCGAGCTGCTAGCAGGCAGCGACCACTTGCAATTAGTCCTAGCAAAACACTCAGCCCAGGGCTTGGCACTCAATAGCAGCTCACGAGCACTTGTTGAATTAACTGGATGAGCTGTGTCGGAACCAGGGGCCAGCAAGCTTTCTCTGGAGAGGTTAGTAAATCTTCGGTAAGTGCTCAGTGACTGTTTTAGGCTGGAGTACTACCTGGTCTCTGTCACAACTACTCAACTCTGTTGTCGTAGCATGAAAGCAGCCCTAAACAGTACATACAAGAGTGAGTGTGGATGGGTTTCAGTAAAACTTTATTTACAAAAACAGACTGCAGGCCAGATTTGGCCCATGAGCTGGGGCTTGTGGACCCCTGGTCTGAACTATGAGACTGCTTCCATTCCAGCTTAGCTTCTGTTTCCAGATTTTGACAGCCCCCAGGGGAAGACTTCCCCAAGAACTGCCCCCCAAGACCTCCCATCAGTCCCCTCTCCGGTGGTACAGAGCCTTCTAGCATGAGAAGGGGTATAAAGGACTAAGAGTCCAACCAGGCCAGGCAGTTGCATGGATCTGCACTTGACCTACACTCTGCTCACTTACAGTCTTGTAATGCTTTTTCGGAAGGTGTGTGTGAGCGTGCATGCGTGCACATCTGCGTGGGCGGTGTGTACATACATGCGCGTGCGACAAGCGAGTGTGCCCGTGCTGGTTTGCACTCAAGAGGGACAATGAGGGTGTGAGGGCCAAGCCCACATCCGCCGTGTGTCTGGGACATCCCATGTCTGCACCACGGCACCCACCCACCCACCTGCCAGAGCGGGTCCTTCTCCTCGGAGAAGATCTGGAAGTACTTCTGGGCCAGCTGCACGGGGGGCAGCGTCTGCAGCCGCAGGTTGGTCCAGGAATGCAGGAAGCGCGCCAGGTGCTTGAAGGTGTACAGGCCCAGGCGGTCGTTCCCATAGTTGGACAGGTGCGTCATGAAGATGCTAATCTGCTCCAGGGGAGGGAGGCGGGGGGTGGGGCCGGTCAGCATCTGAGCCCTCACCCTCCACCCCGCTTTGGACCCTTCTGGTCTTGTCGCAGCTTTGCAGAGTCACTCTATGACCCGTCCAATGTTCACTGGGGCCGTCAGCAAACTTGCTGTGTGACTTGGCCTAGGCACAGTCAGGTGAAGCCACGTCTGACTGACCACCAACTATCACAACCCTGAAATGGGAGGCTGACCTACTGCACAGTCGTTTGGGTGTTCTGTATTTTCTTGGTGGGGTGTTCATGGAAGACAAGGAGGGCTCGATTGTCCCATAAAGCTGAATACCACCACCACTGGATATCTACTTAATGGTATTAAAGCATGGTGATAATTGCCATTTTACAGATAAGGAAAGAGAGGGCCAGAAAGCTCAGATGAATAGTTGAAAATATATGTATTTCAAAATATATGTATATAGACATATATAGCTTATAGATTAATGATTTACTCTGTATGTTAGTACATAACATCCATATATCTACACACACACCCAAAGACTGGAAAGAGAACACAGACCAAAATGCTCACACCATTGCACTGAAGTACAAGATTCTGAAAGGAAAAAGGAAAGACAGCTCGGATTCTTTTCGCAAGGTCACAGAGCAGAGCAGGGCCAGAGCCAGGGGGGCACAGCGGGTTGCCCCGCTCCCGGCCCTCATGCCGGCGGCCGCCCCCTCCTCCCCAGGACCAGGAAAGCCAGCCCTGGCCGCCGACAGGCTGTCCGGCAGCGGCCCCTCTGCCCCAGCCCAGGGCTATGAGCACTCACAGGATTGAGGAGCACAGTGAGGAAGAGCTCGCCGCCATTGATGATCTTGTCCAGCTCGCTGGAGCCACCAGGGTACTCATTGTAGAAGATGGTGTGCGTGAAGAGGCCGCAGGTCTGCCGCGGGAGGACCTGGGGATGGGGCAGGGGAGAGCTATGGCATCTCCAGGCACGGACGGCGGTAGAAGACCCTCCCTCAGGAGAACAGCCAGGGTGTCTCCTCAGAAGGGCAGCCTCTTGTGGGACTACACCGCCCCCACTCTTGGGGGTCTTCTCCCCTTGTGACCTTCTGCAGCCTGAGACATTCCCTCAAGTGAGCCCACGGGCCCTTGCCATTTCACAAACTTTACCGCTATTGCCTGTAACAAAATGAGCAGGCCCCAAAGCAACAGAGATAGGCAAGTGAGAATGTTTGCCCAGCAAAGGTCCCTGACCTTCTGCAAAGCAGTCCTCCAAGTCACCCTCGCAACCCCCTCACAGTGTTAGAACCTGCCTGGGAGTTCTCCCAGTCACCTGCTGGTTTAACTGTTGATTCTCGGTCTCCTTTCATAAAACTGCACTCCAAGAGAGCAGGGAACTTGCTTTTCTGGTTACCACCTCATCCCCAGAGAGAATATGAATGCCTGGTATAGAGGAGGCCAGTGGAGGGAGGGAGGGAAGGAGAAAGGAGGGAAGGATGGATGGATGGATGGATGGTTGGATGGACAGATGAAAGCATAAATCTGGCCTTCCCACACATGCCCCATCTGGACTGTCAACAATTTATCCTTCCAGTGGCTCAGGCCAAAAACCCGGGAGTCATCCTGACTCATCTCTCTCCCCCACACACTACCCTCCAATCACTAGTTGATCCTGTTGGCTTGACCTTCTAAGTAAGTCCAGAATCTGATCATATCCCAAAAATTGCACCCTGATGGAACCACCACTCTCTCATCTGGAATATTGAAGTGGGCTCCCAACTGGTCTCCCTGCCTCCCCCTTTGTCCCCAGCAGTCTCTGCAACTCACAGCAGCCAGAACAAGAGAAATCTTTTTAAAAATATGAGTCTGATCCTAACAGCACTCCATGCAAAAACTTCCCATCTCAGAGAAAAGCTAACATCCATCCAGTGGCTTTCTGTGGCCCACATGATCTGGCCCATCACCCCCTGACCTCATGTCCCCCTCACTTGCTCCCCTCCAGCCAGACTGGCCTCCTAGTTGGTCCTCAAACACACCTAGCACGAAGTCTGCCTACCACAGGGCCTTTGCACTTGCTTTCTCTGCTGCTTTAAAGCTTTTCCTCATATAGCAGCATGGCTCTTTCCTAGGAAGGCCCTTCTTAATCACCTTATTTAAAATAGCTTCTCCTCTCCTCTGGCACTCCCAATCTCCCTTCCTTGCTTGACTCTTCTCCACGGCCCCATCACCACACCATCTGGCCATATGTTACGTATGTCACACATTTGTGAGCACACGTCTCCTGCCACTAGAATGTCAGGTCTACAAGGGCAAGGACCCTCGTTGGTTCTGTATACTTCTGTCCCCAGTGCCTAGAACAGGGGCAGACACACTGTAGAAGCTCATTAAAAATGTTTCAATAAGCAAATGAATGAGACAGAGGCCTCACCTTCCCAGTCCTCACCAGAGGCCCCTTTAAAAAAAATGTTCAGCCCCTGATCCCATCACGAACGCTAGAAAGGAGCTCCGGAAAGGGCCGGACCAGCAGCCTACCTTCCCTGGGATGGAGAGGCTGGATGCCAGAGGGGGGCAGCAGAGCCTGGCCTGCAGCCCCTGGCCCGAGCACGCAAGCCACGCTTCCCCACACGGTGTGTGCATATCCACCTCACAGGCTGTGGGGCCCGCTCACCATGATGCCGTTGTGGATAAAGCCGCGGCGGTAGCGGGCTGGCTTCAGGTGGGGGTACTCCTCCGTGCTGGTCACGCGGATGCTCCACACCTGCTTCCAGGCCTCGTACAGCTGCACATGCACGGGATACACACCCGAGTGGTGGGGGGCCACGGCGTAGCCCATGTCTGTGGGGATGCCGTGCTCCTGGGGAGAAGAGGACCAGGCCTGGGTGAGCACGGGGTTCCTTCCCCACGAGGTCTCATTTCCCCTTTGTAGAACGGGAGAGAGAAATCAAGAGGCTAGAATAGCAGGGCAGTGGGTCCACGCCCTCATGGTACAAATGGGAAAGCTGAGGCCCAGGGAGGGAAAGGGATGGGCCCCAAGTCTCGAGTCTTGGAGTGCGGGACTGACCAAGCTGGGGGACTCCTAACTCTCAGCCCGGAGTTCATGCCCTCCTGCACCCTGGAGTGAGGAGCAAGGACAGGGGCTCTTCCTGCCTGTCTCGGCCTCTGATTGGCTGGTGGGCCCAGGCTGAGCCCGTACCTGGGCCTCATCCCCTCTTCCCCAAGTACCAGCTCCAGCTTTCCTGAGCCTCCCACTCCGACCTGAAGATAGAGCTTGGGCTCAGGAAATAAACTGGCCTGGATTTAAGTCCTGGCTGGACCTCCTCCTAGCTGCCGTGGGCTCCCTGCGCTTCGGTGTCTTATCTAAAAGGGAGAGTATCGATAACCACCTCCTGGAGTCTTTGCGAGCCTTCAGAGAGACAGTGGCTATAAAGATACTAATAAAATGCTGTCAGAACTGCAAAACAGCAGTGAGAGGCCAGCAGGCCGGACCCGCCCAGCCCCCGGCCCCCCAGCTCCGCCCTGTAGGGAATCTTACTCACGACAGCGAACTTCTTGTTCAGAGCCATCTGCTCGGCCAACACCGACTGGTTGTGGAAAAGGTGGGGCTGCATGTGGCTCCACATGTGGGGGAACCACCAGAACTCCTTCACGTACGACAGCAGGAGATCATCCCCAGCGTCCTCAGCATCAGTACCTGCAGCCAGAGTGCAGGCCCGCTCAGCCCAGCCACGATGAGGCTCTCCAACGGGGGCTGGTGCCCGGGGGTGGGAGCGCGCAGCCACAGCCCACCCAGGAGCTGCTCGGAGAGTCACCAGAGCCACCGGGTGGGAGCAGACAGTGCCCCGGGCCAGGGCCCTGCCTTCTAGTCCAGAGTGGGGCCTTCACTCAAGCAGTGACTTTGGCCAAGTCCTTCTCCTCTCTGGGCCCTTGGGCCCCATGTGTGCAATCCACGGTCCCAAGGGTTTCTCCCAGCTCTGACAGGCCTGCTCTGATCTGTTTCCTGTTTGCGTATTGGACCATTTGTCATTTGTCTTTTACTTAATGATCTGAGAAGCTCTTGGTATATATACAGGATGTCTTCTCCTGTCTCACACTATGACTCAAACTACCCCTGAAATGCTGAGGGCCGAGAATATGAAAAATGCATTCAGACGGCCCAGTATTGCTCCTATTTGGCTTTGGGACCATGCTGCAGACTTTCCCCCCAGAATTGCAGAGTATTAGGGTTTTTCCTAGAATTCAAGAGAGGCTCTCCACACTGTAGCCCAAGCAGAAGGCACCTACAGGGAACCTTGACTACGGATGATGGCTCAGGGGTCTTTCCCTCTTGCTTGGTCCAGAAGGGCAGCATTTGAGGAACTTGGGAGAGCCCAAAAGAGGAGGGAAGGCATGAACCATGCAACCTACACCCTCAACCTCGACCCTTAAGACTTGAAAATGAAATGGCAATGGCCATCTCCGGGGCAGGAACAATTGGAGAGCATTCTCACTTTCTATGCTATATATTTCTATGATGTTCTTAAGATTCAACCAATTACTTTTTTAAGCAGACATAGGACAAATAATTTTAAAAGATAGAGGAGAGGGGGAGACAAGAGGGAGAGGATGTCCCCAAAGACAGCACAGCCTGAAGGACAGGGAGGGATGAGTGAGGGATGTTGTCGTCTTATTGCTGCCCCCAAATGCCCTCCGCCTGGGGCTGACTGCTCTGTGGGCTGCTGGATCAGCGGGGAGGCCACCCGGGTGAAATGTGGCCCTACTGTGGGCCCATCAGCCCACCTGCTGCCCCCGTGGCACAGCTCTCCACGGATCCAGATGCCGAGGGCCCCTGGAAGTTGCTCGTGGGGGCAGAGCCAAGCCCACTTACCTGTGTGGAAGAATTTCCCTGAGTAGCCCAGGTTGAAGGTGAAGTTTGGGATGTGTGTGCGTAGTTCATTTTGCGTATCAAACAGGGCCTAGGATAGGCAGAGGAGGAAGAAGCGGGTGAGGGGGAAGCTGGGAACTCCCTGTTCTTCCCACTGAGGGCCCAGAAAGATCATACTGTTGCAGGACCAGCTGCAAAGCTTGTAGGGCCCAGCAAAAAATGAAAATGTGGGACCCTTGCTCCAAAATTATTTAAAATATCAAGAAGGCCATGGCAGAGCACTAACCTTGTACAGGCCCCTTCTGAGCACAGGGTCCCACACCCACGAAGCCAGCCCTGAGCTGCCACCTGCCCTGGGCCTCTGGCCAGAGAAGACCTGATGTCAGCCCGGCTCTGCTATGTGCCCTCGAGAAAGCTTTGTGACTGCCCTAGGCCTCAGGGTCCCCAAGTGTGAGATGGAGATAATAATTTCTCCTGGGATGACTGAATGAGACCCTGCATGTCAAAGTGCCCGACATTTTGGTAAGCAATGTAAAATGGTGGCAGGGCTGTGTCTGTGGTCACTGCCACTGTGAGCCTCGGATCTTTGTCTGTCAAATGTGGAGGGCCTCTCCCGCTGAGTGCAAGGCTGATGTCACAGGATCATGATTTTTCCAAAGACGTACTGCGTCCCCAGCCATGCGATGTCCCCGTGCATGGCACACCCCATGCTGGGCAAGCCAACAAAGGGAGGCTAACGCTTGCAGAACAAACACACGCTTGTGCTCTGGAGTCAGGATCCCAAAAGGTCCCCCTGCCCCACACACCGCCCGCACTCAGCACAGAGGGCTGCTAAGACACCTGCAGGAGCCTGCTGTCAGACCACTTTGCAAACAGACAGTCCTGGCCCTCCTGGGGCCACCCCCAGCATCTCACCAGGCCAGGCACTACCTGACAGACACGCTTGCTCTATAGCTGTGTGGCCTTGGGCAAGTTACGTCACCTCTCTGAGCCTCAGTGGCCTCCTCTGTGAAATGGGACTTACGATGACAGCCGCCTCATGGGGCTGCTACGAGGATCCGCCGAGGCCATACGCAGAAAGGGCTAAGCGCAGAGGCTGGATTTGCCACGCCCTGAATAAGCAGCTGCCGTCCGACAGCTGGCACTGTCCGAGTGAACGAGGCGACATTCGTGTCTCAGAAGGGCTCAGCTGTAGCCTGTGCTCGGGATGAAGGGACGGGGAGGGAGAAAACCCCTGCCCCTTCAGACTCACAAGGGTGTTTAAGGCCAGGGGGACCCTGCCCGGCGAAGCACTGGGCAGTGTGCACGGAGCTGAGTGCGCGGAAGAGGGTGTCGCTATTACTGTTCTTCGACAGAAACAGCCCCGAACTGCTCTCATCCCTCTCGCTGTAGAAGTGGGGAAAATAAGAAGCAAGCAGGGCAACCTCAGGGCTCATGAGGGGACACGGTGAGCCTGGTAGCCTGGTCTCCCTGCGGGATCAACCCTGAACCAGTCTCAGGGACTCACCTGGACAGGCAGCCAACACTAAGGTTAGAGCAGGAGAGAGCGGAGGAGCGCCCTCAGTAGAAAACAGAGCGATCTGCTTTGTCAGAGGTAGGTTATGGCCTCAGAGCTGGAAAGCCTCAACAGGAATCATCTTAACACTTGCTTTCAACAGGACAGCCCTTGAGGAGGTGAAATCTCAGGAGCAAACACAATGCGTAAAGCAGATCCAAGCAACACAGCCCTGCCCCATGAGATGGGAGCTGGGGGGGCTCAAAGCCTGGCCCCTCTGTAATCCACCCCCTGGGGGGTGGGGGCACCTGTAAACTTCCCATCCGCCCCTCTTGTCAGTTCACCCCTGAGGCTCAGACGTGGGAAGGGACTTGCCCACGGGTTCCGGTCAATTTAGGGTCAAATGGGTCTGGACTCCCCACACGGTGCCCGCCCTCCAGCGCCATCTGCTGTGCTCTTCTCCTCTGGCGGTGTAAGGAAGAGTAGAGTGTTCACTCCTGCCCCACGGCCTCCCTCCCAGGCCCCAGGGCCAACCCCAACAGTAACTTCAGGAGGACAGGGAACACAGCGCCCACAACCGGACTCATTTGGGAGGAAAGCACTCCTCTTAGAAGTCTCTTTTGCCATCTGAACATCAAAGCGAAGTCTGGATTTGGTGCTAATATGTTCTAACGCTTGCTAATCTCCTAAGGGAGAACGGGGTCATCAGGCAGCAAGATCTCTGTAGAATTTAATCCCCTGGTTTTGTTTTCCTTGGATCCACTGTTGTGCCTGCCCTCTATTTATGGCAACCAGCACTGATTTCCCCACTTACACTAGTGATGCCGTTTGCTTTGCAAAGAACTTTGAGTAAAATAGAGACTAGATGAAAAGCGCATTTTAAAGCTTGCTTAATGGTCTTCTCTTTAGTAGTGATGCATGTGTGTAAAATTTCATGGTCTGCAAAATGCTGTTATATACAGTTTAGTTTGGTAAACACTTTTTGAAATAAACACATGCATTCCACTATTTATACAGACCTCAGTGAAAATATGCCTGTGTATGATTCAAGCTCTAATTCTCGCTTTAAAAGTTTTGCGGGAGCTCTGGTACTGACATAAACATTTCCGAGAGTGAAAAATCACGTCTGGATTAAAGGCAGATATGTAACCCTGCAGAGCTCCCATCCCTGGGCTTCAATGACGGAGTCTCTCCCTCCACAGATATATTTCTGAGTTCCACACACCAAAATTCTTCTATATCCAATGCTCCAATATAATCTCCAGTGATACTTTTGTCTAGTAAAACAATCACTCAAGCCACCTGGCCGAGGTAGGGGGACATGCACAGCACCGGAGAGAGGCACGAAGAGAGAGCGAAGTCATGAAGGGGCACCCCAAGGTTCGAAGGTGGCGAGGCCTCGCCCAACCTGTCTGGCACCGCCCCCCCGCCCCGGCCATACCTTCACGTCCTCCACCTTCATGCGTGTGCCCTCCTTGCCCACAAAGATGTCATCGATGTCCACCAGGATGTAGCGGTCCAGAGGCAGCGAGAGGCGCTTGCCCGTGAGGAAGGCCACGGCGTCGACGAAGACGAGCTTGTGCAGCCAGAAGTTGAGGTTGTTGCCAAACAGCACGCGCTGGATGCCGTCGTGAAGGCCCAGGTCCTGGACCACGGTGGCGTGCAGCGCAGCGTGCAGGCCGGCATCCGCACCCAGGTGCGGGATGGACTCCGAGGAGCGCGTCTTGGCCAGCAGCACGGGCTCGTAGGTGGAGTGGTTTGACTGGAACACCGTCCAGTCCTCGCCGGGTAGCACGCCCTTCTCCACCTCGCTGGGCCGGGTCACGTAGAGCAGTGGGGACTTGGGGTTGATGCTGCAGTCCTTCAGGCCCAGGTTTGAGTGCAGGAACAGGGGGAAACCTTTGAGCTGCGCACTCAGCAGGCTGTTCTCGTTGGCCTGTAGCCGGGGCGGGGAGAGGGCAGCAGAGTTGTCAGATCCAGAAGCCCCAAGGGAACGCTCAACCTCAGGTGGGGACTGGTAACAGTAGTGTTAACAGTATTCTCTAAGGTTCGCAGAGGCCTTACACATCCCTGGCCCTGTGCTAACCTAGCTGCGCAGACCCCGATCCGCCTGTCCCAACAATATACCAGCAAACGCGCACCATGCGCTTACCAAAGCCAGGAACCCAGGTCACGCACTTGGCACGCAGGGATGCTGTTAATCCTCCTAATGACCCCACGACGGAGGCATCACTATCATTCGCATCTTACAGATGAGGAAACTAAGGCCCAGAGAGGTTATGTAACTTGTCCAAAATCACACAGAGAAAAGTCTAGCAGCTGCGAGCCCAGACTCTGTCATCAGACTGCCTGGCCTTGGGCAAGTTATGTAACCTCCCTGTGCCTCCGTTTCCTCTCCTGTAAAATGTTCCTCACCGGGTGGTAGAGGATGATGAGTATTCATCCCGGTAAAGTGCTCGGGACGGGGCGGCGGCATCACAGTTGCTCATTCAGTCCCCATACCAGCGTCAGGACAGAGTTCCTGTGTTATCCCACTTCATGGGGTGGGGGGAAGCTGAGGCTGCCCTTGGCCACACAGGGTCAGGAGGAGCCACAGTGACTAGCCAGACCATCTGCCCCTGGGGCCCACACACCTGGCCACCAGGCTCCTCTGCCTGGCTTTCCCAACTGGCTCTTGCCACACCATCCTTTCCTCAGGAGAAATCTTAGGTGGATGCCAATGTAGAAGAGATCAGAGAGTGGGTGTCTGCTGGGCATCCCCAACCCCCCAAATGCACCTAGCACCCCGAGGCCACCCCCTCACAGGAGCCCAGCTCCCTGGGATCGGCAGACAGTACCCACAGCACCCCTTCTCCTCTTCCCTAGACGCATAGCCCCTGCTCCTTCGTACCATCCCTCCCCTTCCCAGCCACCTGATTCTGGATATGGTACAACTGGCCTTTGTCCTTGTGCCAGTTCCATTCTGTTTTCTTTGCCTGACAAACTCTTGTTCATCCTTCAAAACCCAATGCAAATACCCTCTTCTTTGCACTGGCCTCCCTGGAATCAGGTTAGAGCCTCATCTACAGCACTTTTCACCTTGGCCTCTGCATTATCAGCTCAGGGTCTCTCTCCCACCAGTCAGCCCTCTTGAAGGCAGGAGCTATATCATTTCCACCTTTGGGTCCCCAGTGCCCTAAACAGGCTTGATACCCAGGGAGAAAACACATGTTTGATGAGCTAACTGGATTTTAATTTTTTTTAATTTTTATTTATTTTTTTAATTTTATTATTTTAGTCACCTTACATCATTACTTTTTTTTTTTTAAGATTTTATTTATTTATTTGAGAGAGAGAGAATGAGAGAGAGCACATGAGAGGGGGGAGGGGCAGAGGGAGAAGCAGACTCCCTGCCGAGCAGGGAGCCCAATGCGGGACTCAATCCTGGGACTCCAGGATCATGACCTGAGCCAAAGGCAGTCGCTTAACCAATTGAGCCACCCAGGCGCCCACATCGTTACTTTTTGATATGGTGATCCATGATCCATTGTTTTCGTATAACACGCAGTGCTCCATGCAGTACGTGCCCTCCTTAATACCCATCACCGGGGTAACCAATCCCCCCTCCCCCCTCCCCTCTAAAACTCTGTTTGTTTCTCAGAGTCCATAGTCTCTCATGGTTCATCTCTCCCTCCAATTCCCCTCCCTTTTCCCTTCCTTCTCCTAATGTCCTCCATGCTATTCCTTATGTTCCACAAATAAGTGAAACCATATGATAATTGACTTTCTCTACTTGACTTATTTCACTTGCATAATCTCCTCCAGTCCCATCCATGTTGATGTAAAAGTAGGGTATTCATCCTTTCTGATGGCTGAGTAATATTCCATTGGATATATGGACCACATCTTCTTTATCCATTCATCTGGTGAAGGGCATCTCGGCTCTTTCCACAGTTTGGCTATTGTGGACATTGCTGCTATGAACATTGGGTGCATATGGCCCTTCTTTTCACTATATCTGTGTCTTTGGGGTAAATACCCAGGAGTGCAATTGCTGGGTCATAGGGTAGCTCTATTTTTAATTTTTTGAGGCACCTCCACGCTGTTTTCCAAAGTGGCTGCACTAACTTGCATTCCCACCAACAGTGCAAGAGGGTTCCCCTTTCTCCACAACCTCTCCAACATTTGTTGTTTCTTTCCCTGTCCATTTTTGCCATTCTACCCGGTGTAAGGTAGTATCTCAATGTGGTTTTGATTTGAATTTCCCTGATGGCTAATGATGATGAACATTTTTTCATGTGTCTGTTAACCATTTGTATGTCTTCTTCAGAGAAGTGTCTTTTCATATCTTCTGCCCATGTTTTGACTTGATTGTTTGTTTTTTTGGGTGTTCAGTTTGAGAAGTTCTTTATAGATCTTGGATACCAGCCTTTTATCTATAGTGTCATTTGCAAATATCTTCTCCCATTCTGTGGGTTGCCTCTTTGTTTTGTTGACTGTTTCCTTTGCTGTGCAGAAGCTTTTTATCTTGATTAAGTCCCAAAAGTTCATTTTTGCTTTTGTTTCACTAGCTTTTGGAGATGTATCTTGAAATAAGTTGCTGTGGCCAATGTCAAAGAGGTTACTGCCTATGTTCTCCTCTAGGATTTTGATGGATTCCTGTCTCACATTGAGGTCTTTCATCCATTTTGAGTTTATCTTTGTGTATGGTGTTAGAGAATGGTCGAGCTTCATTCTTCTGCATGTGGCTGTCCAATTTTCCCAGCACCATTCATTGAAGAGACTTTTTTCCATTGCATGTTTTGTCCTGCTTTGTCGAAGATTATTTGACCATAGAGTTGAGGGTCCATATCTGGGTTCTCTATTCTGTTCCATTGGTCTATATGTCTGTTTTTGTGCCAGTACCATGATGTCTTGGTGATCACAGCTTTGTAATATAGCTTGAAATCGGGCAACGTGATGCCCCCAGCTTTTTCTTTTTCAACATTTCCTTGGCGATTCGGGGTCTTTTCTGATTCCATACAAATTTTAGGATTGTTTGTTCCAGCACTTTGAAAAACGTCATTGGAATTTTGATCGGGATGGCACTGAAGGTATAGATTGCTCTGGGTAACATAGACTATTTTAACATGTTTATTCTTCCGATCCATGAGCATGGAATATTTTTCCTTCTTTTTGTGTCTTCTTCAATTTCTTTCATGAGTGTTCTGTAGTTCCTAGAGTATAGATCCTTTACCTCTTTGGTCAGGTTTATTCTGAGGTATCTTACAGTTTTTGGTGCTATTGTAAATGGAATCAGTTCTCTAATTTCTCTTTCTACAGTTGTGTTGTTAGTGTATAAGAAAGCAACTGATTTCTGTGCATTGATTTTGTATCCTGCCACATTACTGAATTGCTGGATGAGTTCTAGTAATTTGGGGTGGAGTCTTTTGGGTTTTCCACATAAAATATCATGTCATCTGCGAAAAGAGAGAGTTTGACTTCTTCTTTGCCGATTTGAATACCTTTTATTTCTTTTTGTTGTCTGACTGCTGTTGCTAGGACTTCTAGTACTATGTTGAACAATAGTGGCGAGTGGGCATCCTTGACATGTTCCTGATCTTAAGGGAAAGGCTCTCAGCTTTTCCCCACTGAGGATGATATTCACTGTGGGTTTTTCATAGATGGATTTTATGAACTTGAGGAATGTTCCCTCTATCCCTATACTCTGGAGAGTTTTAATCAGGAAAGGATGTTGTATTTTGTCAAATGCTTTTTCTGCATCAATTGAGAGGACCATATGGTTCTTCTCCCTCCTCTTATTAATGTGATCTTATCACACTGATTGATTTTTGAATGTTGAACCACCCTTGCATCCCAGGGATAAATCCCACTTGGTCGTGGTGGATGATCCTTTTAATGTATTGTTGGATCCTATTAGCTAGGATTTTGTTGAGGATTTTGGAATCCATATTCATCAGGGATATCAGTCTGAAATTCTCCTTTTTGATGGGGTCTTTGCCTGATTTGGGGATTAGGGTAATGCTGGCCTCATAGAATGAGTTTGGAAGTTTTCCTTCTGTTTCTATTTTTTGAAACAGCTTCGGTAGAATACATATTATTTCTTCTTTGAATGTTTGGTAGAATTCCCCAGGGAATCCATCAGGCCCTGGACTCTTGTTTTTTGGGAGGTTTTTGATCACTGCTTCAATCTCGTTACTGGTTATTGGCCTATTCGGGTTGTCAACTTCTTCCTGTTTCAGTCTTGGCAGCTTATAGGTTTCCAGGAAGGCATCCATTTCATCCAGATTGCTCAGTTTTTTGGCATATAGTTGTTGATAATAATTTCTAATAATTGTTTCTATTTCCTTGGTGTTAGTTGTGATCTCTCCCCTTTCATTCATAATTTTATTAATTTGGGTCCTTTCTCTTTTCTTTTGGATAGATCTGGCCAGTGGTTTATCGATCTTATTAATTCTTTCAAAGAACCACTTCTGGTTTCATTGATCTGATCTACTGTGTTTCTGGTTTATAATTCATTGATCTCTGCTCTAATCTTAATTATTTCTCTTCTAATGCGTGACTTAGGCATCGTTTGTTGCTTTTTCTCTAGTTCTTAATTTTTTTCTTTTAAAGATTTCTTTTATTTATTTATTTGACAGAGAGAGACACAGCGAGAGAGGGAACACAAGCAGGGGGAGTGGGAGAGGGAGAAGCAGGCTTCCCGCTGAGCAGGGAGCCTGATGCGGGGCTCAATCCCAGGACCCTGGGATCATGACCTGAGCTGAAGGCAGTCACCTAACGGCTGAGCCACCCAGGCGCCCCTCTCTAGTTCTTTAAAGTGTAGAGTTAGTTGGTAAATTCGGGATTTTTCTATTTTTTTGAGTGAGGCTTGGATGGCTCTGTATTTCCCCCTTAGGACCGCCTTTGCAGTATCCCATAGGTTTTGGACCAATGTGTTTTTGTTCTCATTGATTTCCATGAATTGTTTAAGTTCTTCTTTGATTTCCTGGTTGACCCAAACATTTCTGAGCAGAGTGGTCTTTAGCTTCCAAGTGTTTGAATTTCTGCCAAATTTTTTCTTGTGATTGAGTTCCAGTTTTAAAGCATTGTGGTCTGAGAATATGCAGGGAATAATCTCAATCTTTTGGTATCAGTTGAGGCCTGATTTGTGACCTAGTATGTGGTCTATTCTGGAGAAAGTTCCATGTGTGCTCGAGAAGAATGAGTATTCTGTTGTTTTAGGGTGGAATGTTCTGTATATATCTATGAGGTCCATCTGGTCCATTGTATCATTCAAAGCTCTTGTTTCCTTGTTGATTTTCTGCTTAGATGATCTGTCTATTGCTGAGGGTAGAGTGTGGAGGTCTCATACAATTAACATATTGTTATCAATATGACTCTTTATTTTGGTTAACAGTTGGCTTATGTAGATCGCTGCTCCCATGTTGGGGGCACAGATATTTACAATTGTTAGATCTGGATTTTGATTTTTATTTGTTTTTGAGAGGGGGCGGGAGAGGGGCAGAGGGAGAGGGAGAGAGGCGGGGCTCGATCTCACGACCCTGAGATCATGACCTGAGTGGAAATCAAGAGTCAGATGCCTAACGGACTGAGCCACGAGTTAACTGGATTTTTAAAAAGAATAAAAAGGAACAGACAGATCCCTAGTACCTGGCACCTGACAGGTACTCAGTATGGGTTTCATTTGTTCATTCCACAACTATTCATTATGTTAAGTGCCAGGGATGCAGCGAGGAGAAACAGACATGGCTCCTGCCTCCATGAACCTTAAAGTCAAGCAGGGGAGAGAGACAGCAATCAAAGTTACAGAGATAAATATAAAACTTCAATGGGGTGCATGCCACACAGAGCAAGTTCATCGTTCTAGAAGAGTCAATAACCGACCATAGACAGCTGGCTCAAGGAAGACTTCCCAGAGAAGGAACTTTTGAACTAAGATTTAAAGAATGCCTAAATATCAACTGGAGAAAAGCCCTAAGGAAGGAGAGGGCTCAAGGAATAGCAAGAGGCCAGCAGAGTGATCAAGAGGCAGAGGAGGAGATGAGGCATAAAGGTCAGCTGGGGCCAGACCTGGGACCCTGGAGGCTTGAAGTGGCAGGGGAAGCCATCAAAGACTCTATCAAAGGGTTTCAAACAGAGGGATGACAGGTTCCAATTTGCATTTTAAAAAAGATCCATCTGGCTGCCCAGTGGAGAATGAGTCGGGTGGGGCAAAGCAAAGGGCACCAAATGAGGGCACCCAATGAGTCTGGAGAGGCAGATAGGGGGTTACACAGGGCCACCCAGGAGAGCTGGCCAGGTGAGCACTGCACAAGGACACTCAGCTTAGGACTGAGCCATGTGCCCCAAGTGGAGCTGCCTCTGCCCAGAGGGTGTCTTTTGCTAATAGCCGCCAGGCAGGAATGCTTGTTGCTAATTCCCACAAAGGCTCTGCAGGGCTCTGGCCCAGGAAAATGCAATAAGGGACCTGCATTCACTTCTCCACGCACCAGTACCTGCCAATGCCCCACCCTGTCCTGAGCCAGCCTCCAGTGTTGAGACCCAAGGCAGAGCCCCGGCCTGAGAGGCCACCCTGCCCAGCACTGGCCAAGGATGGAAACTGTTTGGGCTACGTGGGGGCAAAGGCAGTGGGGCCCGGTGACATCTCAGGCCCTGTCCATCACCTGCTGTGGCCTGGGAGGCCACACTGGACCGCAGGCACTGGGGGATCCCATTTCAAAGCCCTGTTCCTGAGCTGACTGCCAGGTGCTGGCAGCTCAGCCAGCTACCCAGCTGGGGGACATGGAGGAAGAGGGAAAGCCAGTCGGCAATGAAAAGGAGCCAGCTGGGGAAGGGAATGGAGAGCAAGCCTCAGCATTGCACAGACTGACTCCTCCTGTAGGCCTCAGCCCACCAGAGGGGAACCCCTCCGGTTCCTCAGCACTGAGGACCCACTTAGGAGACACCAAATCTCCCAAGAGAGTCATGCAGGTAGAGGGAGGAAGGGCCCTGATCCGAGAATCAGGAGGCCTAATACAGACTCTGATAGTAACTAGCTGGATGACTTTGGGACCCCCCAGGTTCCCAAGGTATCCTTTCTGTCCGTCGGTTTGTGCTGACATGCTCACGTGTGGCTGGGCTGGAAGGCACGAGGGTGGTTGTCCATCCTCGGCCCCAACTTACTGGCCATGTTACTCCAGACAGCCATTCCACTTTGGAGCCTCAGTTTCCTCCCTGAAAACAAAGTGCCCACTTCACCGGGTGGTCGTGAGAATTACACATGATAAAGCCTACAAAGTAATGAGTTCGGTGTCTGGCACACAGTGTGTAATAAAAGTAGTTGGGTAGCCCTTGTCAGTCCCCTGCCGGGATGTGGTCAGCCCCAGGGCCCCTGGAGTCATGAGGCTGAGACACAACAACGGCAGGAAGCGGGGCTACCGATGAAGATCCGCCCCCCTCATAGGGGCGCCTATTGGTCAGAGCCACAAGACAGACAAAGGTGACCACCAGCTGTGTTTGCTGAACCCGGAGATGACAAAGCAAGATAGCTGCCATTTGTTGGGTGGCTCAGGGTGCCACCCACTGTCATCTTCAACATGACACCAGATGGGTTGAAGATCCCGCCGAAGGTCACTCTGCTTATAAATGATGGAAAGATGTGAACCAGGGCCTGGATTTTTCAGCCCCTGCTCTTACACTGATCTGGGAATCCAGCACCCATGGGAATTGGAAAGTGAGTGTCTCCAGACCTCTGGAGTCCACCAACCCTCTGGGTTTGAGAAACCCAATGCACAGCACTGACGCAGGCCTTGTGGAAAGAGCCAAAAGATGGAGTTTGACCACCAGAGGGCTCTGTTTGAGCAGAAAGTCACAGGGCCCTGCTCAAGACCAAGGAGGGTCTTATCTTAAGCAATATGGTAGGAAGAGCACGAAGACTAGAATTTCCACTGACCCCGCAGTGAGATGGTGAGCCTGTCCTTGCTCCCCGGGGCCTCATGTCCACCCTCTGTAGAGCCAAGAATTGCGGCTAGAAGGATCCAAGCTCTGGTGTGCCAACTGTGCCTGCTGCCTGGTCCGCAGAGACTACGGGAGTTCTTTGCGCTGATGTAAATTCTACTACATAAGCGGCAGTTGAGACCCTGGACTCACCACACAGTGGTTACGACTAAAGCCTCTGCAGCCAGACTGCCTGGGTTCAAATCCTGGATCTGTGCTTATTACAGAGATGAGTGGAGGCACATTTCTTCACGCTTCTTTGCCTCAGTTTCCTTTTCTCTTAAATCAGGATGATATCCACCTGCCTTAGAGGATGGCTGGTGGGTGTTAGGTGAGTTCATTCTTCACACAAAGCACAGGGACAGTGCACAGTGCTGGGCGAGCACTCAGTAAATGTCAGCCATTGCAATGTTCTTCAGGACAGAGGCTCGGAATCAAACTTAATGTAGTTCATGGCAGGGAATGGAAGAGTCCAGAACAAAAGAAAAAACAGACAACGGAGGCAGTCTGAAGTTATGCCACTGAAAAGCCATAAACCAGGCCAGCGTTTCCCAGAGGGTGCTCTGTGAAGTAAAGGGCTTTGTGATCAAGCCAGCTGGGGAACAAATCTCACCAGGTTGTTCTACTGCGGGACTTCTAAGGGCCTTCAATTTCTTGGCCCATAAAACCTTCTTTTAGTGGCAGAGCATCCTGCTGCATTAATGCGTGAAAGCACACACACTGGGAACCCCTCATCTGGACCAGGCTCCTCCCTACACCGAGCACAGGGCCCAGGGCACCAGAGGGCCCCCGAATGCCTGGGGACACATGGGCCCCCGCCAGCGGACATGGGCCCCTTCTGACCCACTCCTGCTCCTCTCCCAGCTCATGCCAAAAAAGAATCTGCTTTAGGATCTGTGCACTGTCACCTCTGCCTGGAAGGCCCTTTGCACGGAGAGCTATGTGTCTCCTGGTCTCCCTTCCTCCCAGTCACTCTGTCAAAGTGGCCATTGTATCAAAAATGGCATCAACTGCCCATACCCATCATTCCCCGTGCCCTTTCCCGGCTTCATTCCTTCTTGTACTTATCACCACTTGGTACATGATGTGTCTACTTGTTCGTTGCCTGTCACCCACCCCACCCCACTGCACTGAAATGTCAGCTCCGTGACAGCAGTGACTGCACACTCCGATTACCACCGTGTCCCCAGTGCCTAGCAGAGGACCTGGAACACAGTCAGCACGTAGGACATGTTTGCTGAATGAAGAAGCAAATGACCCCAAGCACCTACCTAGTCCCTACCACCCATCTTGAAGCCAGAGCCTCTAGAGGCCCCCATCCAGCTGCTCCCCACAGACAGCTTCCCCACGACACTTTCAGCAAAGACTCTGACCCCAGCAGTAGTTCTGGGTGCCCCGTGGAGCCCAGAGCAGCTCACCTGCCCGTTGGGATTTCTTTCTCCTCTTTCCTCCAATGCACAATGGCTCTGTTCAGGAGGTGCATAAATGCCGCGGCCCACCAGAGCCAGAGGAAAGAGCACAGGATCCAGAGCCCAGACTGCCTCAATCTGAGCTCAAATCCCAGCTCTCCCACTTCCAGGCTACCTAGCCTCAGATACATAACCCTCCTAAGGCCTTGGTTTGCCCATCTGCAAAATGAGGGCACACCCCGTCCCTTAGGGAAGACTGCCATGACGTTCGAGGGGCCAAGCCTCTCCTACCTCACACCTGTTCCCGGGGCTTCCCTTAGGCAAGCGCCTGCGGTGTGCCAGGCAATGCCCCTGCCATGTGCTCCTAATAACAACTAATATTTATTTCTTTAAAGATTTTATTTATTTGAGAGCGCGCGAGAGCACAAGTGGGGGGGGAGGGGCAGAGGAAGAAGCAGGCTCCCCGCTGAGGGGCTCGATCCCAGGACCCCGGGATCATGACCTGAGCTGAAGGCAGACGCTTAACCCACAGAGCCACCCAGGTGCCCCTCACGGCTAATACTTAAAAAGCACTTATTAGACACCAGGCACTGTGTCCTCCAAGTGCTTTACATATAGCCACTCACTTCTCCTTCACGACAATCCTAGGAGGTAGGTGCTACCACTCTACCCATTTTACAGATGAGGAAAGTCAGACACTCAGCTATGGAGTGTAGAAATGGGACTCAGACTCAGCCAGAGTATGCACTGCTTGGGGACCCCAGCTCCGCGTACCTTGAAGAAGCCGATGATGCCCACGCCGTAGGCCACACAGTACTTGTCCAACAGCTCCCGGTTCCAGGCATCCAGGTTGACATACTTGAGGATGTTCTCATAAATGATGAGGGCGAAGCGGCCACGGCCCTTGTCGGTGAGCGTGGGCATGTCCCCCTTGCCCGGTGCGATCTCCGTGCGGTACTTGAAGCGGCTGGACTCCAGGATGGCCACGACCTCCTGGCCCAGTTGGGAGTAGAGGCTCTCCACAAACACCAGCACCAGTGGGTCCGTGCGGGCGGGCGCGGCTGCCTGCATGGGCTTGAGCGGCAGCAGGCGGCTGGGGGCCACGGGGGGCGGGTCCCCACAGTCAGGCTCAGGGGCATCCGCCGAGGGCTCCAGGCCCCGCTTCCAGCCATACAGGTAGTAGGCCGAGACAAAAACGCTGAACAGGCAGAAGACGAACAGCAGGAAAAGGACCGCCTGCGGGGACACGTGCCGACACAGCCTCCGGAGGCGCGCCAGGGCGGGCATCCTGGCCCCCGAGACCTCGGCCGCCGGAGGCCCGTGTGCCCTGGCCGCCCCCAGGCCCCACGCAGGAGATGCCAGAGTCATCCACTGACCAACAATTTCACAGACGCTTAGCAAGCGCGGCCCTCGGTGGGCAGCAGGAGTGGAGGATCCGGGCCCCCGGCCCTTCCTCCCAGCCAGGGGCACAGTCCGCAGGCCGGTCGCGCTCCTTCCTTCCTCTGCGCCCCTTTATGTCACCATGGCAAACCCCCACGTGGTCCTGTGCACAGCAGAAGTGCCCCCAGGGCGTCAGGGTCTCCTGGGGGGGCTGGGCAGCGGGCCGAAGGACACTGGGCAGGCCTGGGGGCGCCACATGCCGCTCGCTCGGTGGGGCCCCCGGGGCCAAGGCTGTGGAGAGAAGAGGAGAGCCAGAGGTGAAAAGCCAGAGCGTGCGCTTTGCGGGGGGGTCCGCTGACTGTGGACACACAGGACCTGACCTCGGTGGGCCCAAGCTCAAGTACTGCTGCCCACCCTGGCTGCATGATTTCACACGAGCTTTGTAATCGCTCCGAGCCTCAGTTTCCCTACTTGTGAAACAGGGCTGCCAACAGTACCTGCCTCACAAGAGGCTCAGGGAGTAAGTCCCTAATCCTAATGTGTATAATGTGTATAATATGGTGTCTGCAACCGCGCTTGCTATTTTTTTATAATTATCAGAGTCCAAGACCAGACCAAGCGAACTCCAGGTGCAGGAAGGACAAAGTGAACAAAATATCTGCAAGGCCTGGGAGCTAGACATGGAATTCTAAATCGCAGCTGAACACCCCAACCTCACCGTCTCCTCCTCACCCACAGTGCCTCCCCCCACCATTTCTCTCTCTCTGAATGGGCTGAGCAGCCTCATCAGGCAGCCAGAACTTAGGGTTCCTGGGTCCCCTTCAGCCCCACCATCCCCGCCCAGAGCAGGTCACCTGTATTGGTCTCCCTGGAAAGTAAATGAAGACCACACACCCACACCCACTGAACCAAGGCCCCAGTTTCCCCACCCCAGATAGCAGCCCCCAGGCCCCCATACACATGAGTGGAAGCAGCCGCTGAAAGCTAGCAGGAGAGAGATGGGGATGGGGACAGGGACAGAAGGTGTGAGGGTCTGGGCGGGCACAGCCAGGGGGTGAATAGAAGCCTCAGACCCAGACTTGGGGGTGAAGATCTTGAAAATCCCTCCCAGGCCGCAGCGTACCAGAGACCCAACAACTGCAGTTCTAGGAACTTATTATCCTAGGGGTTGTAATTGTAGAAGTGTGTACTGATTTCCCCAAAAGAATACTAATCCCAAGGCTGTTTGTAATAGCAAATGCCCAACAATAGGGGATTGTCCTTAGCAATTATGATGCAAGCATCAGAGAGAATCCCCGGCAGCCACTTACAACTTGTACAAGATGTGGAAGAAGGACATTTACTGACATAGAAATACAATTGCCACACATGTTGTTAAAGTGGAAAACATTTATAAAACAGTATGCATGGGGCGCCTGGGTGGCTCAGTCGGTTGAGCGACTGCCTTCGGCTCAGGTCATGATCCTGGAGTCCCGGGATCGAGTCCCGCATCGGGCTCTCTGCTCGGCAGGGAGTCTGCTTCTCCCTCTGACCCTCCCCCCTTTCATGCTCTCTGTCTCTCATTCTCTGTCTCAAATAAATAAATAAAATCTTAATAAAAAAAAAAAAACAGTATGCATGGTCACATTTCTGTTAAAAATTGTTATGCGTAAACCAGAAACTGGTACTAAATCCAAACCAAAAAAACCCCACAATGTTAACAGTGATTATCTCCGAATGATTTTTATTTTCTTCTTTTTGTTTCCTAAATTTTCTACAACAATCATTTACTATGTTCGTGAAAATTAAAAAAAAAAAAAACACAAACAAATGTTTTTAAGAGATGTGCTCAGAAGCAAGAGACAGGAGTGTGAAATGAGGATATGTCTCAGACGCCACCACTGCTCCCAGTTCTGCCGATGACATGCTATGTGACCCGGAGCACAAAACCCCTCTCTGGGCTTCCTGCCTATTAGCGAGGAGCTTGGGCCAATCTCGGGGGGCTCTTCCACCTCCCATATTCTGCAATTCAGTCCCTACTATGTGCCAGCACCCCGGGGAACCCAAGGCAGCCAAGAAAACAGGCAACTACAATGCTGGGGTGGGGGCGAGTGTGATAGTGGGGGAAGGGTATTTGAGAGAACTCGGGGGCACTGAACTCTCCTAGAGGGGGAGGATCAAGGAAGGCTTCCTGGAGGAAATGGTACCTGAACTGACCAGAAGAACATGTGTGGGTTGACCAGGGGTAGGAATGGGGAAGGGCACATGCCTCAGCTTGGAGATAAGGGACAGTGCAGAGCTTTCCAGGGACTCCTTGCAATTCTAGCTGAGAGCAGGGCAAGAGCGAACAGATTTCCTGGGCGGAGGCTGAAGGGCTGGGGTGACAGTCCTGTTTATTCCCAGGCTACAATTGCGTCCCATTTCCCCCTGATAAGGGCAGCCCTCTGCCCTGCGGCCACAGTGAGCCCTACCTCTCAGCCTCGGGGCCAAGACCAGAGCACAGTGGGTGGAGAGGTGCAGCTGCCTGGAGGATGCCCCGCCAGTCTGCCACGCCTGGGGGCACCTGGCCATTCCGGCCACCCGACAGTGTTTCCCCTGCAGGCCTGGGTGCTGTGATCACCGGCCCTTGGTCAACCGCATTAACAGACTTTCAGTGTGCATGGTAATGTTGCACCCAGCAGTGTCAGGCACCTGGGGATCACAGACCCCTGGGGGAATCTAACAACACTTTCCCATAAAAAAATATGCACATATGCTGGAAAATCTTGTAACAATTTCAAGGAGTCCAGACCCCATGCCCTCAAACCCACCCGTGGACCTAAACTCTACGGTTAAGAAAGCCTTATGGTTACATGCAGACTGGAAGCAGGCAGCTTCATTCACACCCACATGCCACCTCCCAGCAGCCGTGTGACCTTGGGCAAGTTATTTAACTTCTCAGTGCTCCCAGTTTCCTAATCTGTAAAACAGCAAAGTTTGACATGCTCCCATAGTTGTGAAAATTAAATGAGTTCCGGGGCGCCTGGGTGGCTCAGTCGTTAGGCGTCTGCCTTCGGCTCAGGTCATGATCCCGGGGTCCTGGGATCGAGCCCCGCATCAGGCTCCCTGCTCCACGGGAAGCCTGCCTCTCCTTCTCCCACTCCCCCTGCTTGTGTTCCCTCTCTCACTGTCTCTGTCAAATAAATAAATAAAATATTAAAAAAAAAAAAAAAAAGAACACATAGTGTATCACAGATGTAAGAGCACTCTCTCTCTCAGAAGGTCTGTGGGCTGCGAGTGGAGGGAAAAAGCCTGAAGTAGGGGCACCTGGGTGGCTCAGTCATTAAGCGTCTGCCTTCAGCTCAGGTCATGATCCCAGGGTCCTGGGATCGAGTCCCACATCAGGCTCCCTGCTCAGCGGGAAGCCTGCTTCTCCCTCTCCCACTCCCCCTGCTTGTGTTCCCTCTCTCGCTGTGTGTCTCTCTGTCAAATAAATAAAATCTTTAAAAAAAAGAAAGAAAGAAAAGAAAATTAAATGAGTTGGTATATATAAAGCACACAGCACCAAATATGGGCCAGCCACTCTCTCCGAGCACACCTGCTGCTTACTGAATCTAGGCACAGTGTGGACAAGAACTGAGCTCGCAAAGCTCCGTCAAGTCAGCTCCATGCTTCCTCTCGAGTCTCTGATAGCCAGTCCTCAGAAGCCCAAATCCCCATTTTCAGAGGCCATGGCCTTTCCCTGGAGCTGGACAGATGAGCAGGGGCAGATGGTTAGAGGCCAGGAGACCAGGGAGAAAGCCATGGCAAAGCCCAGGCCCAGGAGAGGGTAAAGGCCTCCCCTGTCCCCAGAGAAGGCCAAATACTCTGGAGTGGGGGGTGGGGGAGGGCGAGATGCTGCTTCATGAACAAAGTGCCAGCCCCCAGCGTGCTGGCAAGAGGGGCCTTCAGCACTGACTCCCACCGCAACCCCCTCGAACGCCTGGAGCCAGCCATTCAAGACCCTCCACACCCACCTGCATTCCAGAGCCCCTGTGGCTCAAGGATGGAGAACTGGGGGGGCTTCTAATCCCCCTGCAGCCACCAAGTCCTCCAGGAGAGCTGGAGGCTGAGGCCTCGACACCCCGCCCCCCCACCCCGTTGCCCTGGGCCTGCCTGGGTCTTGCCGACATTGCCAGAGGTTTTCCTAAACTCCAGCCTCGCCCAACCAGTCACCAATCTTGGTCATGCATCTAGGCCTTTGCTAATGAAATTCCCATTGCCGGAATGCCTCCCCCTCCCCCTTGGGACACTTACTCATCCTTCAAGACCCTAGTTCCAATGTCATCACCTCTCTGAAGTCATCCCAATGCACCACCCCCTTTCCTGCCCCCAAGTCCCATTCCTCAGGCTTCTGCCGGCCCCATCCCCACTCCATAGTGTGGAACCAGAAAGCCAGGACCCTCAGGCCAAAACAGGACGCAACTGTGCGTTCTCTGGCTTGCACGGCATTTTTCTTACATTTGAGATTCCCTATCAGTATTTCAAAATCAGGAGATTTCACATAAAAGTTAGAACTTCTAACATTTAAAAAGAGCATGTTCTGCTGACACTGGGCACTCACTCCCACAGGCCACCATCGGCCCCCACAGGCATGGACTCTCTGGTTAACACAGTCCCAAAGCCAACCTCCTTCCTTCATTTGGCTTCCTGCCCAGTCCCTGGGTGCACCGGAGTGTGAGGTCCATGTAGAGTGGACTCGAGGTGTTTCCATACACAACTCTGGAGCCTCCAGATTCCCGGGCGGGGCCAGGACTTACTGACCTCTGCCGGGGCAGGCCCTGCCTGGCACCCGGCAGCTGGCACATAGAGGCCCTCCATAAATACTGATTTCGTTCCTTCTCCTTCCCCACACACCTGGGTGCCCTGAAGGGCAGGGACAAGTCTGAATCATCGTGGAAGCCCCCACTGCTCTCCCCAGGCATAGGTCCTAATTGAGTACTCAGGATATGAATGAATCATAATGAGCTATTATTACTCCCAATTTACAGATAAGGAGACTGAGGCTCCAAAGTGAAATGACTTGCCACAGTCACATAGGAAACCGCTAAGTCTTGACTCAAATAGGTTTCCTTCCTAACTGCAAATTTGGTCTTTCATTCCTCCATCGGGAGTCCCTCCAAGGGGTTTCTATAATAAAAATAATAACGACAGTGATACCATTATAATCATCATCATTGTTATTTTTACTGCTACACGTTTCAAGCACTTATCACGGGCCTGGCACTGTGTTTAGCACTTTCCCACACCTTACCTCATTTAAGCCTACTACTACTAACTACTACTAACTACTCCTGTCATTATTCACATTTCCAGTTGAGGAAAATGAGGCTCAGAGAGGTTAAGTCACTTGCCCCAAATCACACAGCTAGTCCATGCCAGAGCTGAAATTTGAACCCAGACCCCAGGAGACAGAAGCGGCTCCAGAGCCCAGCAGGGACACCTTGGCTGCGATGGGGGACAGCAGGAGGGGACCTCAGCCACTGAGGCCTCGAGCCATCAGCCAGGCTCCCACTGTGCTCTCCCAGCCCTAGGCCCAGCTCTCCCTGCCAAGGTGCTGGGGATAATGAATGAGATGCTCTGGTCGTCATGGAGATGCCATGGCAACGCCGCACTTTCGGGAAATACCACGGTAACTGTGGCCACTGCTCTGGAGTTGAAAGTCACTCCTTACCCCTCACCCCACTCCACTCCAAAATGCTCTGCTTCCCCCACAATCCTCTCTAGGACCTGGAGAGAAAGGAGGCAGAGGCGAAGGGTCTTCCAGAGACCAAGCTGTCTAGAAATCGGGACTGGGGAGAGGGTCCAGCTCTGTCCTGGATGGACAGGTAGACTCCAGGAGTGACAGCAAGAGCTCTCTGAGGCTGAGCTTCCTGTGCCTTTCCTGGGGCGGCACAGCTAATAAGCAGCTCTCATGTACTCGGGGTCTACTCTGTGCACCCGACCTCCTGCGAAGGGCTGCACATGTCATTCTGTTGCATTCCATCTGAGAGGTGGCGGCGCGCTAGCTGCTGGCCTTACGGTGAAGGGCTCCGACTGCAGCCAGCCTGCCTGGGCTTGAACCTTGCCTCCATTGTTGACCAGCCTTGGGATCTTAGAACAAATCCCTCAACCTCTCTGAGCCTCGGTTTCCCCAGGTGTAAAACAGGCTTCATACCACTTCCTATCTCACAGGGCTAAAACTCATAGAGATGATGTGTGTCAGACAGCTCGGGGCCTGGCACACGGTGATATAGGCTAATACGATGATTAGCCATTTAACAGATTTGGAAACTGAGGTTCAGGAAGCACCTGGCCCAAGGCCACAGATCAAATTCACAGTGGATCCAGAAGGAGAAGAAAGGGGGTCGGGTTTGGGAGCACCCTGGAAGCTGGGTATAAGCAGAGGCCCATTCCCCATCCCCTCTTTCTGTACTTACTGGGCACTGCGAGACACCGAGCGAGCATGGCGCTGGACACCGAAGATGGAGGCTTTTTGGGGGGCCCCGAGGTTTTGTGCCTCTGGTGTGTGACGCTGCTGCAGGGTAGATGCAGGAAGGTCCCTGCAGTCCCGCATGTTCACCGAGCCCAAATTTTATTTCCCGCCTGGGGCATTCCTGACACTGTCCCCATATCCCCATCCTCACACGCACACGAATGCACAAACTCACACGGTGCCGATCTGTTCAAGTGGGGTCATCGCAGCCATCTGGGCCACAGGTGCAAGTGTGGGGTGGGCAGCAAACAGCTCCAAAAGTCTGTGAATGGGCACCCGGGCTTGGGGGAGGAGGGGTGGCTGCGGGTCCAGGCGCTGGTAGCCCCACAGGCAATCCCAGGGCCACTGCCCACAGATGACCCGGCCCCTCCCCGCCCGTCACACCCCCAGCACAATCACACCACCACCCACCGCCCAGCCACACCCCACAGCCGCCCAGCTCCACCAGCCACCCAGCCTCGGCCTGCCCCACCCACCATGTACAGCGCAGCAGAGAAAATCCTCCACATTTGCTTCCCAGCTGTGCAGGAGTCTCTCCAGCCCAATTACCCCCCTGGGAGGCCGAACCAGAAGCAAATCCCTTCCTCTGCTGGAATTCACTGCACAACCCATCCCCCACAGGCCCGCAGTGCCGCCTGGCTGCAGGCCAAGCTGCTGCCCATCAGTCACCCCAGAGTCCAGGGCTGCCACCAAGAGACGGTCGGCAGTCTGGCTCAGAGTCTCGGGGTTGCAGAGGGTGCAGCCCCCGCTGCAGTGAGCACGTGGGGACACGGAGACCCCGAGAGAGGAAAGGACCCCCGCCCCCACTCCCACCTACCTGGACCCATTTTCTTGTCCATTAAAACACTGCCCAGCCTCCTCCAAGGCCAGCCTCAGCCCGGAGTTGGACTCTGCGGGCTGTGTTCCAAAGCCCAAGGTGAGCTTCCCCGCTCTGTGTCCCGCCGTGCAATGCTGCGCGCATATGCTCCCAGACGCCGGCTGCTCTCGCAACTACAGCGCCGGTCCCCCAACTTCACCAAAAGCTCTCCAAAGCAGAGGCGGTCTCCTACCTGCGACAGGTGCTCAAGAGAGATGGGCCCCTGCCAATTACCTTCCCTCTTTGGATCCGCTATGAGAAATCTCCAAGCTAAATGCATTAATAATACGAACTTTCATTTATTAGACACAAATACGTCTGTACTCCGTGCTATTAACCCTTTCACAGCACCGCGACCTACCTTCCCCTCACATTACAGACGAGGACAGTAAGGCCCAGAGGGGCCCCCTCCCATGGAGCAAACGAGTGGGTGACTGGGATCCCGCACAGGCCAGCCGGCTCCAGAGCCCGGGCTCGTCAGCTTTCGGCCACGCGGGCCCCCCACGTTCACCCGGCACGGCTCTCACCACTGCTCCGCACATCCCACTCTCTGCTCCCTTTGAATGGTGCTCTTTCTGTTTTTGTTTTCATCCATTTTATGTGTGTGTGTGTGTGTGTGTGTGTGTTTTAAAGATTTTATTTATCTATTTGACAGAGACAGACACAGCGAGAGAGGGAACACAAGCAGGGGGAGCGGGAGAGGGAGAAGCAGGCTCCCCGCTGAGCAGGGAGCCCGACGTGGGGCTCTATCCCAGGACCCTGGGATCATGACCTGAGCTGAAGGCAGACGCTTAATGACTGAGCCACCCAGGTGCCCCCCATTTTATGTGTATTTTAACATCAAAAGCAGCCTCTCATGATCCGTCTTGGCAGAAGACTCACAAATCATCCATCAGCCAACAAGCAAACAAAGCATAACATGCTGGTTCACTCCCAGGTTCCCAACCTGGGATTTGTTCTGGGTTCCCCAGCAGGGATTGCTCAACCAAAAAACCTCAGGAACTTAGACCCCACTTGTTGAGAATTTGTCTTTCCTCCAACAGAGCCCGAGTTGAGAGTTTACCTTGCACTGGCTCTCAAGAAAGGGTTTACCGAGCAAACAAACAACCAGCTTGTGGGGAGGGGCAGAGTGAGGAATAAGACAGGTCAGGACCAGTTGCCCTCCAGTCCCACCGAAGCTCCTAACACAGATCCGGGTGAGCAGGCCCATCACAGGGCATGCTCCCCACTTGCCCATGAAGCTACCCCAAATAGGGCTCTCTCCCCTCAACCCCCAAATCCATCTATGACAGAGTCAAATCCATTCCTATTTTTCTTAGGCTCAGGTCACAGGCATTCAAAAGGAATGGAATGATATTTCCTTGCAAATATCATAAACTCCCTCGCTGACAGCAGCCAGCACTGGCTGAGCTCCTGGTAACTCAGCAGCCCCACACTGGGACCGTGCTGAGAGCTTTCCCCGATCTGTCACACCCCATCCTCACACCCTGAGAGGTGGGGACACTGATATATGCACTTTACAGATGGGGAAACTTAGGCTCAGAGAGGGTAAGCAACTGACTAAAGGTCACACACCTGGGCAGAGGCAGAGCTTAGGATGACCCCAAGCCAGCCCACCCTGGGGCCCCTGTTTGTAACCCCTATATAGTCCTCATGTCCAGCTTTCCACACCATTCTTAACCCAGGTCTGTGGCCTAGAGCACATCCAGAGAGAGGCTTCCCGAAGATCACCAGCCCCAGCTGCCTAAACACAGGCTGACCCAATTTCTCCAGGGATGTGAAAGCCTTCACTGGCAGAGAAGGACACCACAGATTCCCAGAAAGGCAAGATCTCAGCCAGAGGGTCTTCCCCTTCCCTTGTCCCGGGGGCCTCTGTCATCTCTGACAAGCAGGTGTCCACATGAGAAAGGGGGCTGCCCCCACACCCCAGGCAAAGGCCTCATGTGAAGGAAGAAGAGACAGAGGCAGGAGTGAGGGTAAGAAGCAGGAAATCTCAACTTCGAGAGCGAACTCAGAGGATAACGGTGACCAGCATGCTTCACGGGTCTGGTGCACACCAGGTACTATCATGACCTCATTTATTCACCATTTCTTCCCAATGAAGTAGAAACAAGTTTATCACGCCCTGAATACCTACCCTGCCCCGCCTGCCACCCCTGCAGGGCAGCCAGGCAATGCCGGGCAGCTCCAGCCTCTGTCCTTCCGCATGCCCATCCCAGGTCACCGGATGCCCCCTGAGAGATTCCAAAAAGCAGGTGTTCTGGGGACGGTGGGGGCTCCATCTCACAGATGCAAAAGCCAAAATCCACATGGGCCTGGAGTCCACATCAGCATCCCAGCCCCTCCACTCACCCTCTCTGCACCTCTGGATGAGACCCTTCCCTACTTCTAGCCTCTGTTTTCTCGACTGGACAATGAGGGGTGTGGACTAGATCAGAAGTCTGTGACCTCCTGGAGTTACAGAACCCTCTAAGAATCTATAAAAACTCTTAGTGAGTTCCCCCAGACAGATACCACATTCCAAACAAATTCAGGGTAACTGTGACCGGCCCCCACCATACAACAAATTAAGAACATGGGAACTTTCTAGGGGTCCTTCTGGCTTTGACATGCCGCAGCTTACACAGTGTAGACAGGATCGAAGTCATGAATGTGACTTCTGAGCACCCTGGGACCTCACCATTCCAGCTACCCACCATGGCCCTGCAGTAAATCTTTAACTCTCAGACCTGTTGGCTTCCAGTGGATTCATGGACTGCCCAGCTCAACAGAAGCTACAACAGAAACTAAGCCCTTCCTTCCCATCCCTCAGCCACCACCTCCTTCTACTCCATCAGAAATCTGCCCTGTCAGCCCTGAGCCATCTCTCTGGGGCGGCCCCAGGGGCTGTGACACTTGAGGAACCTGCTCCCGGTCCTAAATGCAGACAGGATCCAGTGCCAGGCTTGGGGGCCAGGCTACCCCCACCCCCAGCCCCCAGCCCCCTCCCACGTGGCTGTGAACATGCAGGCACACACACGTCTGTCCAGACAGACCTGGAGGACTGGACAGGAGGGAGGGGACTAGGGGCCATGGTTAGAGGGTATGGGAAGGCTGGGGAGAGAATGACAAGACCCACCAGACCTCCAGGGAGCAGCGCTGGGCTCCGCTTCCCTTCAGTGCGTCCTCTTAATGGCTACACACCCCTCACTTAACACTGCCGCACCTAATCCCAGAGCTAGGACAAATGGCATTACTCTATGCCCAGCCGCCTCCCTGGGAGGGAGGGAGGGAGGGAGGGAGGGAGGGAGGGAGGGAGGGAGGGACAGAAGGAGGGGTGGCCCTAGGGCACCCTGAACCGAGTCACCAACCGAGATCCCTGCCATCCCTGCCGGAAGCCTCCAGGCCCCTCACTAACATGTTCCTTGCTAGAGGCCACCAGCCCCTCCCTCCTGGACTCTTCGGGAAGAGGATGTCCTGCCCAATTCTGCCCCACACCCAGGGGCCCCACAGCAGACGGAGGCCTCCGCCTGGAGGCACCTTCCATGGAAGGGGAGAAAGCATGTCCCTGGCCCTTATGCTGATGGGCCCTCCAGACACTGTCAAGAAAGGTAGCAGCCAGCACTGGAGGGAGCCCACATTGGCTGCAGCCCTGCCTGGCTTCCGCCGTGGAGATCCAAATAAGGCCCTTCCCCCTCCAGACCTCAGTTTCCCCACGTGTCCTGAGAAGCAGAGAAAGAAGTCCTGATATCCTCTATGGGGGCCGGCTGGTGGTCAACGCGTTTGTGACACTGGCTTCTGGGCCCTGCCCCCACTCCAAGACTCAGCTGGCGGGTCCTCCCCTTTGCCCCGTCCAGCAGAGGAAGAAAGAGGCTAACTGCCAGAGTGTGGAAGGCATAGAATCCATGCCAGCGGGTTGAGGTGTTGGGTAAAAAGGGCCTGACGTAGCCCAGAGAGGAGAAGTAACTAGGCCATGGTCACACACGCAGCTGGAAAGGGGCCAGGCGAACTTGGCTTCGCTCTGCAGCAGTATAATACATGGGAGACTGTCCACCCACGAGCGTATTTGCCTTTTCAGAGGACACCAAGAAAAGCACAGGGCTACTTGCTGATGGCAGGAGTTCAGGCCCCAAGAGTTGCAGGAGGGAAAAAGATGGAGTGTTGTATGTGTGGGCCTGGTGATGGAGACTGGGCTCACTGTCCAGGTCCCCTCATATCACATCACAACGGTGGCCCAGGACCCTTCCAGCCCTGCATAAATCCTGAGAACCCCTGCAGGGAGTAGAGGCCTTGGCTACCTCTTCACAGCAGCGTAAGGCCCAGCCAACAGGCCCAGCAGGGGTGATGGGGAAACTGTCCCAGATGGACACCCCAAGATTAGGCTGCCCACAAGATAGGAAACCAAAAGGCCTCCAGGCCCTGTAGCCAGAGCGGAGGGAAGCTGGATGTGTGGGGGCAACAAAGAGGAAGGGGAAGCTTTGAGTCACTTAGAGCTGCAGACGCTCCCTAATCTCCCGGATGCCTGGTGGGTACAGCGCGGGCCTGCTGAGACCAGGGAGGCTTCAGTCGGGGCATGCATGAAAGTGGCCTCATCCCTCTAGACTTGCTGCGGCTTACCACCACGACAGAAGCCCCCCACCCACATGCTTACATGGAGGCACAGCTGGTAGGGGAAGGGGCAGGAGGTGGGGGAGGCAGGTGGAAGGGCCTCACTTTCTCTAGAATCCAGAAACTAGAGAGCACAGACGGAGTGAAAAGCACCAGTGACCTACTTATTGCAGATTCCTTTTAAAGGGGCCCAAGAGCCCTCAGTGAGCTGCTTAGAAGGTGCGTCGCAGGTGTCCCTGCACTTCCAAGGCTTGGGGATCAGTTCCTGGGGTCAGGAGACTGGAGGTGCAGCCCTAGCCCCGGCTAGGGTGAGGCTGGCGAGGCAGCAGGCACAAACGGGCCAGAGGCACCCATTCTCAGGTGTTGCTGCATACCTGCCCAGTGCTAAGAGTGAGCACCGTCTCCCAGGGGCACCTGAGAGTGAGGGCTCCCTACCGTGTGCCTCTAGGTGCCTCGCTTGCCTCACCCTCCTCTAACCTGCCGGTGACCTCAGCCAAGCACCTGCTCCTTTCCAGGACTTGCTTTATTCACCGGCAAAATGGACAGTGCCAGATGACTCCAGAGGCCCTCCTGGTTCCAAGCTAGGCGACTGACCTCTGCAGCTCATCCCCAGACATGGGCCCAATGGCCCCCACTCCCTGCCATCCATAAACCCATCAGTCCCCAAGCTCCAGGCAGAAAACACATTATACAACCCCCCCACCCGATATAACCATGTGCTGGGCCCTTTGCTAGATGCTTGGCCTCCACTTCATTAGGGCTTCATCTTACAAGTATGGAAACTGAGGCTCACGGAAGTTAAGCAACTTGCTAAGGCTCCCAGTGGGGAAGTGCTTCACTGAGGTTCGAACCAGTGTCTGGCTGCAATCCTACATCCCACGGCATCGGCCACAGACAACCTAAACCCCACTAGGGCCCGGAGGATGCCAGCGGGTCTTTGCACCTCCCACACCCCCGAGGGTGCAGTGGTGAGGCTAATGTGAAAGGCAGGCTGGCGGGGGCCGGGAGCAGGCGGGCAGGGATGGGAAGCCCGCGTGGGCGCTGAGCACCTGCAGACCGACCAGCCTCCGGCCAAGCTAGCTGTCCACCACCGTGGCTGCGGCGTCTTCCTTGCCAACAGCATACCGCGGCCGCCGTGCCATTTTTAAATCACTACACAGATGCAAAGCTTTCTCATAGCCATGGCTTTAGCGTCACATGACAACCTCATAAAAACACAATGGGGATTTCTTCCGCGTTTCTCAAATGAGAAAAATGGGGTTCCCAGGGGCAGGGTGACATCCCCAAAGGCACACAGTGAGGCAGTATTCGGGAGTGAACTTAGAGCCCACCTCTTCTGCCGCCCGGTCCAGAGCTTTGTCGCCTCCTCCACGTCCTTGACTTTTGGTTCAACCAGCACTTAGTACGTTTTTGAGAGCTCACTCCGTGCAGGTTTATACCCAGCGCTTCCCATACTATCTCATTCAACCATCCTCATAAACGAAGTACTACCGGCTTCATTTCACAGAGACACTGGGACTCTGAGACGTGGGTATCTTGGCCAAGGTCCCCTCGCTAGGAAGGGGCAGTGCTGGCTCGGGGGCCGAAGCTCAGAACCTTTGTGCTGCGCTGCTCTGTCTGGGACCCGAGGCGAAAGGAGACCAGACACACTCCAACAGCATGTGCGCCTGGCAGGTTATGGCAAGAGTATGATAATAGGAAGACAAGCAAAGCTCGCAGAGAGCCCACAAGACAGAGGCTGTTACAAACATCCGGGCA
The DNA here is from genome assembly GCF_029215605.1 of Mirounga angustirostris. Classification (NCBI taxonomy): domain Eukaryota; kingdom Metazoa; phylum Chordata; class Mammalia; order Carnivora; family Phocidae; genus Mirounga; species Mirounga angustirostris. The sequence goes on from NW_026991715.1 coordinate 112,411,853, forward strand.
GGAGGCCAGGAGTCTAAGCAAAGGACATGGGAACAGAGGGAGGTGACAGATAGTAGGGAGGCGGCCTTGTGAGACCTTGGTCAAGTGCCTTGCTTTCTCTGGATCTCAATTTACCCGCTGTAAGAAAGTCCCTGGAATATCTCCAGAGCCCCCCTCCACCCCTAAAAACGCCTAGACTCTGGGAAAACAAGCAATGCCTGGTTTGACAGCCTGGCTGTGAGCCCTGGGGTCTCTGAAATGTCCTTGGCCATCCTGGCATGGCTCAACTGCTGAGAAACAGGCTTGCAAAAGCCCAGGGCTCAGGCGGCATGCCTGGGCACCAGTGAAGTGTGGGTCTTGAAGGGGCCACATTCCTCCACCCGTTATCAACCTCTCCACGGCTCCACTGGAGCAAGCACCAACCAGCCTGGACCTAGACCAGGAACTGAGGGCACAGTCAAGTGCCCAGTGGAATGCCACTCCCGGCCTGCCTTGCCCCCATGGGCCCTATCCAGAGCCCTCCGTGCAACTCAAGTCCCCTCGATGTCACCCGCCCCTCAAAGCCCCACATTTGCATTCCCTCAGGTCAGCCACTGGGAAGTACACACAAGGGGTCCTGTAGGAGAACTTAAGGGAAATAATCACTCCGTCCCCGAGGGACCTATGCAAGGTGAAGGCGGCTCGTGCCGTCAGTGAGGACCCTCAGCGGGGGAAGGGCAAGCGAGTCCAGTAGGGCCAGCCCTCAGTTCTCACTCTGGCAGGTAGGAGGGGTCAGGGACTTACCAAGAGGACTCAGGCCAAGTCCCCACACTCATGGCTGCCCTCAAATCACTACATGTAACATGCTCCTACTCTGTAACCTTCCATGGCTCCTACTGCCAACAGGCAAAACCCTGAACCTGACCCACCACCCAGGTCACTGGTATTAAGAGCCCGTGTTAACAGAGTATGGGATGTGCCAGGGCCTTCGCTAAGTGTTTTGTGTGGATTTTCTCATTTAACTCTCACTGCAACGCTGACAAGGTACTATGGTTGACCCATTTTCACAGATGAGAAAATTCAGGCTCAGAGAGATTATATCACTGGCCCAGAGAGTCTCACAGGCAAGCCGCAGAGCAAGGATTCACACCCATATCTGGACTCCAAGTCCGGGTTCTAAACCACTGTGCGATGCGGCATCCTCAAGTACACCTTGCCACCCTCAGAACCCTGGGGCCAGCTCAACCCTTCTATGTACAAGAGGGGAGGGGCACCTGGGTGGCTCAGTCGGTTAAGCCTCTGCCTTTGGCTCAGGTCCTGGGATGGAGCCCCACATCGGGCTCCCTGCTCAGTGCGGGGTCTGCTTCTCCCTCTCCCTCTGCCTGCCGCTCTCCCTGCTTGTGCTCTCTCTCTGTCAGATAAATAAATAAAATATTTTTTAAAAGGAGGGGAAATCAAGGCACAGAGTGAGAAAGCTCTCTCTATTGGTAGCAGAGCCAGGGCAAGGCCTGAAGTCTCCAGGGCTCCCCTACACCCCCCCAAGAGGCACGCTGGGCAGAAAGGCCGGGACCACCATGACAATGAGTCCTCAGATCTGCCTTTTTCCGAGGAAAAGCAGGAGCACGTTTGTGAAGAGAGAAAAGAACATGAAGAGCCCAGGAAATATCTGTTCTTAGAGGACAGATTCTCAGAGTTCAGGAGGGTACCCCTCACACCCACGCAAGAATCGCCCCTTCAACAATAGGAATATGTAGGCCCAGGACCAACTTCTGCCCATGTGCCCCTCCACTCCAGCCAGTGCTCCAACTTAATGCATCTGACCTGAAATCTCCATTTCTCTCCCCAAACTTGTTTGTCCTGTAGCCTTCCCTGTCTCGGTAAATGACAACACTGTCCCTCCGGTCCTTTAGGCCAGAGTCCTTGCTGTGGACACCCTCTCACACCCCACACCTAATCCATCAGCTTATCCTATAAAATTGATACAGAATCTGACCTCTGGTTGCCACATGGTGGTCACACTGAGCCCTTCTTCATTCGTGTGACTACAGAAGCCTCCTGGCCGGGCATCCTGCTTCTTCTCAGGCGGTGGCCCACTCGATCCTTCCCAGATGTGTGCTGAAGTGAGTGTGACCTCAGCCCCAGCCCCTCGGCAGCTTCCCCTTTACTCACACTAAATACCAAAGACCCCTCGGGGGGCCAGAGGGCCCTGCAGTCTGCCCCTCCATACTCCCTCTGGCCCCATCTCCTGCCAGAATGGCTCTTCCTTCCGTCCCAGCCACACCAGTCTCCTTCCTGCCCCTCAAACACACCCCACACCCTCCCGCCTCAAAGCCTTTGAGTTGCTGTTCCCTCTGCCCGAAATGCTCTTCCCCCGCCCTTATGGAGCCTGCTGTCCCTTTCGCCAGAGACATAGCAGAGCCACTTGCTCAAATCACTCTTTTTACCGCCAACCAAGCTTTAGTTTTCCTCCAGGCCCCTCTCGCCACCTGACAAACAGCCAGTGTTGAACTAGTATCTGTTGCTTTGTTGATTCTACCCCATCACTAGAATGTCAGCCCCACGTCCAAAGCAGGGCTTGGTCTGTTTTGCTCACTGCCATGTCCCAGGACAAGAAAAAGTGTCTGGGGCGCCTGGGTGGCTCAGTTGGTTAAGCGACTGCCTTCGGCTCAGGTCATGATCCTGGAGTCCTGGGATCGAGTCCCGCATCGGGCTCCCTGCTCGGCGGGGAGTCTGCTTCTCCCTCTGACCCTCCCCCCTCTCATGTGCTCTCTGTCTCTCTCATTCTCTCTGTCTCAAATAAATAAATAAAATCTTTAAAAAAAAAAAAGAAAAGAAAAAGTGTCTGAACAAAGTAAATGCTTGAAAAAAAGTTATTGAATGAGGGACCATTGCCTCCCTCATCTGAACACATCTTTTGGTTTCTGCAGCCCCTGGAGACCAGTGTCACTTGGAGGCTGATCACCTGTGGCAGCTGAAACCCTGACGGTTGTCACATGAACACTTCCTGGCCAGATCTCCATCCTGTCCCGGGACAACTAACTGCTTGGACCAGAGGAGGATTTTACCTTGGTCCCTGTCTGATACCTGTGCCCACCCTTTTGGCCACTGGGGGAGGCCTTGACAGTGGGGCCCACAGGGTGGATTCCGCCACCAGCAGGAGCAGGGTCTGGGCTACCCCCTCTCCCAGCCCCCCAGGGCTGCCGGGTCCAGGTCTGGCTTCTGACAAAGGTTGCCCCGTGCTCCCAGCAAGAGGAGGTGGGGGGGGGGGTAGCCCAGTGCCATGCCTGCCCCTTTCCTGTTGCAGGGGGAGGGCCATCAGAAGGAAGCTTTGTTTTCAGAATAAAGAGCATGAAGCCCAGTGCCAGGCGGAAACGGGCACCAAGGGGGCTGGCCCGTCAGAGACAGTTTACGGAAAAACAACAACAAAAATGGGATGGAGAATGTCTGAGGTATAATTTGCACACCCAACCGGTTTCATGCCTCCAGGGTGGCTGTGACGATGGTGGCTTCACTTTTCCAGGCCCTAGCCTGGAGGCTGACACAGACAATCAGACGACTGTCCCAGCTGGGTGATCTGGCATTGACCCTGCAGAGGGAGGTGGGGACAGAGGAGTGTAGCCTTGCCTGGGAATCAGATGACCTGAATCTGAGCCTGACTTACTACGCTCCCGCGTGCGACGCTGGGAGAGTGCCTTCTTCTATGTACCTCAGTTTACCCATCTGTAAACGGCTTATCCAGGCCTGCACTTGAAGCCTTGGGGCACCCCTCAGCCTGTGGCCAGGTCACTGGCCACACAGGCTAGAGTTCCAACTTCCCTGGGCTCAGGTCCTCCCTGTGGGGCCTGCCAGCCAGGGCACAGCCCCTGCCCACTCTGACCCAGGCTTTCTAGCCTCCCTCATCCCATGATTACCTGAAATATGTGCAAGCTCTCTGGGCCTGGCCCAGTGACAGAGGGCCTCACCCCCACCCAGACACTGGCACCTACGCTGATCCCCTCTATCATCTTCTCCAAGGATGGCGCATAGGCCCTTTCAGCGACAACTACTGAAAAGAACCCAGCATGTTAGCACACAGAGGGCAAAAGAGAAGCCCTGAGAGGGAAAGGGGCATGCTGACGTCACACAGCACAGCTATCAGCCAGGGGTCCCCCCGCCAGGCCTGGGCTTCATGAGTTAAGACAGGGTCCTCAAAACCTGGCTACAGAGCCACATGTCTGAACCTTGTGGGGAGAGGGAGGTTGTACCTTAGACTGAAGGAACCAAAGATGGGGGACAGAAATCTACATGCAGTTTTTATAGCTTCCCAGCTTTTTCTTGTACCCAGAACACCTACAACCTCTCAGCCAAGACCTCTTCCAGGAGGAGCTAGCTTAGCTGGCCTTAGGGCTGGTCGGGATTTCAACCGAAAAAGTGAAATAAACCTTGGGCAGACAGATAGCTGGACAAAGGAGCGGATGGATAAAGCATGTACTCTAGGAGCAGAATAAAGCAGAGACAGGCTCGAAAGAGGGCCCAGTCCAGTAAACACTTGAACTGATGCCTCCCTTCCCCCCGTCCCCCTAGGACACAGAGGTCTGGACTTGGTGCCATCTGAGGGCTACGATCCCCGCCTCCCTCTCCCCCCAAATTCCTCCGAGCCCCCTGGGAGAGTGAAATGTGGGATGGTTGCAAGTGAAATGTTCCACAGTATGGGACAACACTTTCAGCGACTGTTTATCCACAGCTTAAGAAGCTGCCTGGGTCAGTGGCTAAGCAGCCACAGCTTATCTGGGAGGAGGATTCAAGGGCCACAGGGCAGGCTGATCCAGAGGCCTCGATTAAATAGAACCTTCCCAGCTGGTGGGGAGCACCACTGCCACCCCTTCGTTCATAAAAGAAACACTTAATTTGCTCCTGCTGTGTACACGGCCCTGAGCCTGAGCACGATGCTTTGAGCAGAGATGGGCCAGCCCCCCGCCCCCCCCCCCCATCGTTAAAGAGCTCACAACGCAGACAGACGAGGAACAACACTATATGACGCAGGAGAGAAAGTAGCCCATGCCTTCAGGATAGGGTTACAAACTCAGATGCCTAGATGGCCAGAAAGACCAGGTGAGTGTGCGAAGAACTCAGGCTCGAGGTATTCTGATCTTCCAAATTTGTGAAGTAAAGCCAGAAATCAGGATTTTTAGGTAAAAATCTCCTCTTGGCAATCAGCTCAGTTTTTGGCATGGGCTAAGCAGAACCTGCCCGTGGGGCAGATGTGCCCTGCCAGTTTGTGTGGCCTCTGTTTTCTTGAAAGGGACATGCTGTGTCACAGAACATGCTGTGAAGCTCAGTGGAAGCCAACTTCCCTGCAGCTGAGGTCCCCGGGAAGGCTTCTGGGGAGAGAAAGATGGGTGCGGGCTGCAGGACAGGGAGAGTACTCCTGCGAGGGAATCCTGGGGAGGGGTAGGCATACCCGCTGGAAACACAGGGGCCGTGGATCAAGGGGTCCCCAGCCTATGGCCTGCCTTTTCCACTAAAGAGGAGTTCCTGTCTCTGTCCCCAAAGCAGGCAAGAGGCATCAGCTCTGTCTGTCCCCGGGTGGCAGGAGGAGGGGCCCCCTGCCCAGCAAACCTCCAGATTAAATCAATGGGCAGCAGCAGAGCACAGGTTCGATTTCATCCCTGGAGCTTGAGGAACAGGTCAGCTAATGCAACAGCTCCATCAGAGGAAGAGACAGTGGAGGACAAAACGAGGTTAAGAATCGTCTCCTGCCTGGCCAGGCCTGGCTGGTTATATAAGCCTGCCTCAGGACAAAGCCACGTTCAAGGCACCAGGGAGGGCCTGGGCTAGAGAGTCCCAGAAATACAGAGAAGGTTCTCCCTCCCTCCCTGTCTACCCCTACTCTCCCACCTTGCCTTGCAGTTCCTGGAAAGCCCAACACAGAGTACACAGCCAAAGCTGGAGACCAAGACCCCAACGTAAGGCACTTAACAGGATCGCAGAGCTGGGACTAATAATAATAGCACACTTTTACCAAGTGATTACTTTGTATCAGGCTGGTCCTGATACAAAGTCCTTCTCATGGATTATCTTATTTTAAAAGCTGGTGGCACCATGAGATAACTATTATTATTCCTCCCGTGTTACAGAGAGGGAAACTGAGGCACGGACACAGCCACTTAGCCAAGGTCACACAGCTCCTAAGTGAAGGATTTAGAACCCTACACCGGCCTCCGCGACCACACTCTGAACCATCGTATTCTGCTGCCGCCGGCCTACGGTCTCCTAGAATATTACAGCCACGCTGCCTCGTCAGCAACCTGCTCGCTGCAACGCAGGCACATGGCCTCCTGCCCTCCTGTCAGCACCTGGGGGGACACTGAGTCCTCTGACAACCTGATGAAACCTACAGACTCTCTCTGCAGAAAAAGAACGCAGAGGAATGCCACCAAAATGTCGTGCATGATCTCCGGGGCACAGAGACTTCTGCATTGGTGAGACGGATGAGTCAAGATCACAGGATCCGCAGGATCGAGAGATAGGTGGCAGAGGAACAGGACTCCCCTAAGCCCTTTGGGACAGCTCATATCTGTAAACATGAAGTCTAAACTCACAGCTGCTTAAGTTCATAGGCGTGGGCACAAATCAGGGCTCAGGGCCTAGTCATCCCTTCGGGGCTGAGAGAACAGAAGAAATCACAATACAATAGCCCTCGCCTCTGCACCCACTGGGTGTGACTCACAGCTGCCGGGCAGACGGTGCACAGCTGGGCCGTGGCATCTGGACGGGGGTGGCATCACTAAGCACACCATCCCAGCCTCTCGCCCACTCCACGAGTCAGCACCCAGTGAGCCCACCTCGCTAGAGACCAGTCCTGGCCTTGCCCTAAGTCCACAGCTCTGAGTGTTTCCCAAGGGGACCACCCCACAGCCCCTGCCCAGCTTCTGTGCCAGCCGGAGCCCAGGGAGTAGTGAGTCAAGACAACAGCCCCTTGCAAGGCTCCAGAAGACCCCGGCTCCGGGGCCAAGTCTTCTGCTGTCTCACTGCGGGACCTCAAGTAGGCCCCTCCTGACTCTCAGAATCCACCAACTGTAAAGTGGGGAGGCCACCCTATCAAGTCCTTCCCAGCTCAAAGCCCTGAAAATATAAACAACAGCATGACAAACTTCACGGAGCCCTGGGATCCTACTTTCAGGAAGTTACATAAACATCCTTCAGAGAAACAAAAGTCAAACCTAAAGACCACTTTTTTTTTTAAAGGATATCAAGAAGCCCTTTTTATAGTCCAACTTCCCCCATCCTACTTCCATTGTTCCAGATATCCTCTCAGGACCTAGAAAACACACTTGGTTTCCGTCTGGGCTTTGGGCTTCTTGGTGTTCTCCCTTGGACACTGCCCCACCTCTCTTTGGCAGCTTTCTCCCCCAGGACACACCCGTCTCTGCCCCCAGCATCGCTCTGGGCCACCCCGAGGGCGATGGCTACCCAGACTGCCTGAGACGGGGTGGGGGGCAGGGACAGTGTTCGGGAAACAAACCCTTCCCTGGTCAGAACAGAGATAGCTCTGGCTTCTGGTCCCAATCATGACACCGTGTGTGTCCCTGTGTGGGCAAGTCCCTGCTCCTCGGTTCCCCGCTGAGAAATGGAGAGGCTCCCACAGTGTCAGGAAAGCCCTCCAGCTCCTGGGCTCCTTGGGGACACCGAGGCAGAAAAGAACAGCAGGCTAGACAGTGGGCTCTGATCTTGACCCCCATCCCCACCCCTCCTGCTAGAACCAGAGGAGACCCACTCTTCTCTCTCTGATTTTCTCTCTTGCCCTAGCTGTGGGATCCTGAACTCAGCACTGAGTGAGTGTCTGTGTGTCTCAAATGGCTGTCCAGATGACAGGAGGAATGACAGGGTCTGCAGTGGAGGCCCCAATGTGGAGGCTTCAGCCCTACTCACCCCAACACAATCCCATCACCCCCGCCAAAACCTAATTCACTCATTTGATAGTATAAACGTTTCTGCATCTTTAAAAAACCAGTCTATGTTGTGCCTGCTAAACAAACACTCCAAGACAATCCCCCAGCTCCCTTCTTCCAAAGAAATTGTGCTTCTAAGCACCCCTACAGAATTCTACAGAATTCCTAGATCTACCACCTTATGGCTATATGGCCTCAGTATTTTCATCTAAAAACGGGGACAATAATAGTGCCTGCTTTATAGGATTATGCCTAGTAAGCACTGATAAGCTCTCAAAAAATGTTGAGTGGCAATTTTATGATCATCATCATTAAAATGACTGAGATGCTTAAAGGCATGGGGCTGGTGACGCTAAGGCCCCTTAGCCCTCTCAGACCACGTCTGACCACCGTAATCCACACACACATGCGTGCGGCCTCACCCCCAGCACACATGCTTCTCTGAAGCAGGACCCACGCTCTGCCTGATTCCAGCCCTAGCACACAGCTGGCTTGCTCCTGGCATCCACCTTTGCCACCCACAAAGCCCCCTACCCTTCAAGTCCCCTGATCCTGCCTTCCTTGAGTGACCACCGTCTTCTCTAATTGTGTTGGGGTTTTACTGAGCCTCATCACTGTGTCACAAGCTTGCTTCCTGGAGATGGGAAGCTGTTACAAGATGGTAGCTCCCTGAAGACAGGGTAAAGAGAAACTGGGCTTTTCTCCGGGTCTTCAACATATGCTGGATGTCCGAGTATGCTGAGAGCCCAAGGAGAGAAGCATCTTTTTTTTTAAATTATCTAACCAAGTGTTTCTTGAACTTTAGCATGCACCTGAATCCCTTGGAGGCTCCTTAAAACAGACTGCTGGGCCCCTCCTTCCCGCCTCATCCCAGTTTCTGATTCAGTAGGTCTGGGGTGGGGCCAGATAATTTGCATCTCCAGCAAGTGCTGTTGGTGCAGATACGGACTTTGAGGACCAATGACTTTGCCTGCAGGTGAACTGGGAAGAGCTCTCACGAGTATGTGACGCTGAGCCTCCTGTAAAAGCTTAAGCAGGAGCTGCCCTGATGTAAGGAGAGGAAGAAGGGAACCTGGGCAGACAGGGAGGCCTGAGTGAAGGCGCCGTGATGATGACATCCATTTCTCCTCACCTGGCCTCCGCCTGGGCAGGCAGCGCAGACCAGAGGCGGCTCTCCCACCGCGCAGATACAGCAGACCTCCGCCGCCTGACTGCCACTGCAGACCTGCCCAGACAGGTCGACTCCCGGCTGGCCGAGGGGTGAAGAGGATCCCCGCCCTGCCTCAGACAGCCAGACCTCAGCTGTGAAGGAGGCCAGAGTCTCCAAGCGCTGGGATTCGGCTCCACGCCTCCAGACATGACCCCGTCCATCTTGGCTGACTCTGAGTGTTTCCTCCCTTCCGAGCCTAGCTCCCAGCACTGTCTGTGTCCTACTCACCTGCCTCAAGACCTACCCCAAGGTCACCTCTCCCTGCCATCATCCTGTCCCTGTTTCCAGGGCACAGGGAGGCCAGGAGGGAGGCCTCTGGAGGTTCCAGCCCACAGTGTGCACTGTCTGGGGTATGCATCCCTCGTCTTGAGGACGGCCACAGGACCTGCCAGCCGGGCCAACTTATCTGACACCATTCCACGTGGCCACCAGAGAGGAAACTGGGCCTGCACAACTTGCACACCTTAACCTTGATGAAGGGAGAGAAGAGGAAAAACAGGTGTAACAAAGAGAAGAAATCCTGTCAGGCTTCCTGGGTAAGAATGCCAGCACCCACACCCTATACAAATTGCCCTGACTCTCTGGGCCTCAGTTTCCTCTTCTGAACAAGCCTTCTCAGGCTATTAGAAAGTTCAGGAACTCAAACTCCAAGGATTCTTCCCTCCATCTCTGAAGGGACAGCCCACCCCCTAGGTATAAACAATAGTAATACCCACTGTTATCTTTGAAGAGCTCCTACTGACTGGGCTCTTCCTCTGGGTAAGGCATCGATCTGTTCAACTCTCCTAGCAAAGCAGGATGATTACTATCCTCATTTTGCGGTTGAGAAAACCAATGCTCAAAAGGGATTTAAGATTTAGGTAATTTGCACCAGATCCCACAGCTAATGGTGGCAGAGCTGGGGTTCGAACCCCCAACTTTGGACTCCACTCTGCAATGCCGCCCACCACTGCTGATGTAGGAATGGCCCACATGTAGCGCCTGCCTCCAAAGCATGGATCCTAGAAGAAATGAGACATGTCCCCCTTAAGAAATCAGGATTCAAAGCCAGGTGTGTGAAGGGCCCGGTGACGAGGCCATATAACAGGCTCTGCCCATGCAAAAGCAGGGAGCAGGCAAGGCCAGCTCTGTGGCATTAGGGATGACTGTACGGAACAGGTAACACTGGAGTTGGGCCCTGGTTGGGGAGAACTGGGGGCGGGGCGGCAGGGGAAGTGACTGGCGCCCCGTATCCTCACCAGGAACAGAAATGCTCACGCAGGAAAGGACAAGAGGCAGGTTCTGCTTGAGGGTTGAGGGAAATGGGGGATGGGGCACAGGGTCACATAGTGGGCTACTCCCTAGACCTTGCCCTCAAATAAATAAATGCTCGGGCGCCTGGGTGGCTCAGACGGTTAAGGGTCTGCCTTCGGCTCAGGTCATGATCCCAGTGTCCTGGGATCGAGTCCCGCATCAGGCTCCCTGCTCCTTGGGAGCCTGCTTCTCCCTCTGCTTCTCTCTCTCTCTGTCTCTCATGAATAAATAAATAAAATCTTTAAAAAAAAATGCTCATTTGCAATCTATATTTTGATTAGATTAATCCAATCTGTATTAAGAAATAGAACAGGGAGAAATACAAAGGGCTAGGAGGCAACTTAATATAAACACTCCTCCATCTAGAAGAGAGCTTTGGTCCCCTCTGTGACTCCTTGTGGCAGACTGGCTCTGGCCCAGAGGCCACACAGTCCTAGATATCCATGTTCCTCCCTTCTACCAAGCTCCAAGCTTCCAAGCTGAAGCAAATGGGCAGAACTTTGTATCAGCCCCACGGGCAGGAGAAAACACCTCTGCTGGTGACAACCGCCAACCCCCCAGGACCAGGAGACCCTGCTTTAACTTTACTGCAGGGAAGGAGGGGGACAGCCCTGCCCCCACCCCAGCCCTCCCACTCCTCACTTTCAAATTCACTGGCCCTTTCCTCCAACTCCTACTGATTCTGACTGATTCGTGATTCAGCCTTCTTTCCACACATTTGAGGAAAGAGAGACTGAACCCATTTCACAGACCGGAAAATGGAAGCAGAAGGTTCCAGTCCTCTGTGAAACCACAGTCCCCGGCAGCTCAGGCTCTGGCAGCTGATCCAGATGTCCCAAGGGGCTCCTGGAAGATCAGCTGTGCTGAATGTATTCCACGGGGTAAGGACTCTCCCAGGCAGAGCACTGCAGGCCAGGCAAGTACAGGGAACTTCCCAAGAAGCACAGGAAGGGGCAGCTCTGGAGAGCTATGAGAAAAACAGGGGGTGGAAGTGGGCCGAGCACCACCCCAACTGCTGGGATTCTCGAGAGAAAAGGGAACTAAGAGAGGTCACCTAGGCCTGACCCTGCTGGTTTACAGGCCCTCTGCTCCCTCCCCCCTCTCCCGTCTCACTGCATACCTTTAGCAATGGAGATCTTGCCTCCTCCCCAGGCATCCTATTCCCCTGTTAGCCTCCTGTCCCCCTTGGTGCTGTCCCTGGCCTCAGAGGCACGGGACAAGGCTATGCCCTCTGCCCACAGAGAACCCTGCAGGAGTTCAAAAGCGGTGACACTGCCACTTAAGGGTCCTTCCCCAAACCTTAGGTCACCCGTAATGACCCCAATCCCCAAGGCAGCTACCAAGTCCTGCAGCCTCCTCCTCCTTTCCTCAGCCCTATGGCCTGTGTCGGGCTTTGGTCAGCTCTCTGCTGGACCACAATTAGCATCATCTCTGAGTGGGTCTCAACGCCACCAGTCTTGCCATCATCTTTGGCCAAATGACTTCTGAGAGGAACGGCATGCTAGGGCAGAAACAGTTCCGGCCTGCGTTCCAATACAGCTCTGTACGTGACTCAACCCCTCAGAGCCTCCATTTCCCCATCTGAAAATGGGGCAGAGGGGGGGTTCCTAGCGGCAGCAGCTACTTTGCAGGGGTATTGTGAGATTTCAATGGAGCGTCTGTAAGGAGCCTGGCACGAGACACAGTAACAGGCATCAACTCGAGGAGCTGCTTACAACCCTCTGTCCTCTCCACCGGCTACAGAATAAAACCCAAACTCCTGAGCAGGATGCTGCAAACACCCCACAACCCAATCTTGCTTCCCACTCTCCCCCCTTCCCCTAGCCTGCATCCTCACAAACACTTCCTCCCCCAGGAAGCCCTGCCGACATTAACAACCAAAAGAGCTTTTCCCCTCTACTGACCTTCCAAAGCCCATCTATCACTGACCACGTCCTGCCTCTTTACCATCACTGATCCTCGTCTTCCCTCCCCCATCAGACCAGCAGCCTCTCCACTGAGAAACAAGTGGCACCTCACCCCATTTCATTTCCCCATCACCCCACTCCGCAGACAGTTTCCATACATATTTAACAAATTACCCTAATGTTCCATTTCACGTAAAGCACGTCCAAGTCCTCCAAACAGTCCAGATATTTCAAGCCATACCCAAAACCAAATTCCAAGCCAGCAGAAGTCTGCCCAATCTCTAGGGACTTGTAGGCCTGGCACTGGTCCCAAAGTATGGAAGACAGGTCGAGCAGTCCCAAAGCCCAGGGCAGAGAGAGCTCAGGGCTGCTGAGACTAGAGCCCGTTCACACGTTTCTCAGATGCAGAGTCTCTCAGTTGGCCCCTGGGCCAACCCCCAGTCTATGATTCCATACTCCACCACATCCTCAACTTGTGATTTAAAATTGCTTCTTGCATGGCCCTTGTTGACAAGAGGCTCACTATCCATCTTTTCTTGCTTGCTGGCTCTAACCCTTCACCTGTTGATTCTCCCAGAGGCTTCTCTCCCTTCTCTGATCACGATGATAAGGATCGTCTGGCCACATGCCAAGGGTCATCCCCATCCCTCACGACTCCTTTCAGCCATCCAGCCCCTCCACTCATTGCCCCACATTTCTGAGTCCCCTCAAAGTCCAGCTAGTAGTGGAATTTCCACTCTTGTTCCTACAGGCTAACAGTGATCTGTCGGCCCAGGAGGGCCCCCTATTCGTGGAGTCTAGCAAAGGCCTGCAGACCCTGCAAATCCCAGATAGAGTATGGGCACAGCCCCCAGAGCAGCTCGAACAGTAACGCCCAAACTTGCATCTCCCAAGAACTTTCATTACCTACCCCACTCCATTGTTTTAAGATGTCATTTATTAGCTAACAAGTTGTTTTCCATTAAAAAAAAAATTACTCAAGGCTCCCAATCAGAGGCTGACAGCAGTCATGAGATGGTACCTCCACTAAAAGATTGGGCCAGCACAGGGCATTAAAGCCAGTGGAAGTCTGGGTCACCCCACACATTCACTCACGGGCCTACACTGCATCCTAGGCTCAGAAATCCCATATACACATGCATTTTCCAATAGGATTCTGTAATCCTGACACTGGCTCAAAGTCACCCCCCATCACTGTCCTCAGGGACCTTTGGGGCTGGAGCACCTAGAACAGCCCATTAGTTCAGTAATAAGGACCCTGCTGATGATTCACAGAAGAGGACACCTGGGATATAAATCCCTTGGCCTTATGTCTCTTGTCGCCCCAAGGACTCCACTTCTTGGCCCTACCTCCACCCCCTGCTGATCTGAAAGTGACCTGGTCTGAATGGAGATGAAAGGCTCTGCCGTCCCATGGGTGCTGGGGAGAGGCCTGTTGACAAAGCCACCAGCTGTCCCTAGCTGAAGCCAGGGACACCAGCTCCTCCCTGCATCCCCCGCACTGGGAGAGCATTCCTGCCATGGACCCAGCCCTCAACCGAAGTTGGACCATCACAGAGCTCCGGGCCCAGGCTCCAGTGGACTTCCCTTCTGCTCCAGCTGCCCACAATAACAAGAGCTGGGCACCAGATCTCACCGCACACCAGTACCAGGCAGAAGGAGCATCAGCTGGGGATAAGGGTAATGGGGAAAGGGGACGGTATCCTCGTAACTTGAACTGAAAATGACACTGTGAGCTCAGTCACAGCAGGACCTTACAGAGCTCTGTAGCTGAGACTCAGGCTGGGGGAGGAGAGTCAAATCCAAGCTCCACCACTTCCCACCTGTGTGACCTTCACCATCCTGTGCCTCAGTTGCCCCCTTGGTGAAATGCGGTTAATAGTAAAGTGGGAGAATCGAATAAAATAACATATGTAAAGCAAGTAGCCCAGTACCTGCCACATAGTAAACATGCAGTAAATACTTGTTGAATAGAAACATGCCATCCTTTACTGAGGTACCACTGGTTCTCATTTCAACTTTATTCTAGAAGATAACTATATCTTCCCCATTTTACAGGTAAGGAAACTGAGGTGAGGGGAAAGTAAGGAACCAGCCCAAGGTCACAGAGCTGGGAAGTGACAGACACCCAGGTCAGTCTGCACCTCAGACCAGGGGGCAGTACTGCCCGAGGCCATCCTGAATGATTGGGGGTTGGTGGGGAGGAGTACAGAGCTGGGGCTAGACGGGGTTGGGGTGGTGGGGGGGTTCTGCATCCCCTGGGCCTGGCTTGGCTCCTGGCTGACCCGTGTGCTCGAATCCGGGAAAGCAGAGCCAGGAGGCTAGTTCCCAGATTCCCGGCCTGTCCCAGAGCCCACGCGGCCACCGGCGCCCCCTCCTCACCCCGTCCCAGGGTGTTCAGGAGCAGCGTTCAAAACGGAGGCTCCTGGCTCCGAGAACCTGAGGGAGGAAGGGAGTTAGAGACCAGGCCGCGCAGTCCCGAGAAAACCGGTCTGGCTGCCTTACCCTGCCCCGAGCGGGGACCCGGCCTCTAACCCCCTCCCTAGCCAGACAAAAGTTTCCCCTGTTCGGGAGGAGGGGAGGGGGAGGGGGCATTCCTCGCGAGTGACATTATCCGTGACCTACAGCTGCCGCGCTGCCCTCGCCCGCACCCTGGCCTGCCCCGGCCCCCGCGCGGCCCCCCACCCCTTTGTCCTCCCACCCCGGTGCGCGGGGCCCCGGCAGACTCGGCTCGCCCGCCCGGCGCCCGCCCGCACTAAACTTGCGCCGGCGGCCGCTTGGGCCCCGCGCGGCCTGCACGCCCGGCTCGGGCCCCGCCGGCCCAGCGACAGGGGACTGGCTGGCCCCGGCCCTCCCAGCCTCTTACCTGCCCAGGCTGGGGCACCCCCCCCCGGGGGAGGAGGAGCTCCCGGCCAGCCGCGGGACGCCTGGGTTCCCCCCCGGGCCGTGCGGGCGCCGCCGGGCTCTGGCCCCGGCCGGGGTTAACCCCTCGCCGGCCGCCTCCCGCCGCTCCCACCCCCGCTCCGCGCCGCAGCCGCCGCCACCGCCCGCTCCGCCTCCCGCCTCCCGCCCGCTGTCCCCCTCCCCCTCCCGCCCGGTGCCCAGCCCCCAGTCCCGGCCCCCGGTACTGCGCTGGGGCAGCTCGCAGTTCGCCCCCTCACCGTCCGGCGGTCCCGCGGCGGGGAGGTGGGGGTCTCCCCGAAGACTGGAAGTTGGGGCGCGCTGCTGCGCGCCCCGCAGGCCGGTGGGGCACAGAGGGGCGAGCCCGCGCGCCCAGGGCCCCCGGCCCGTCTCCCCTTCCCTTCGCCCGCCGCGGCGCCTACCTCCCCGAATCGCGGCGGTGGGAGCCGGGTTCGATCCCGTGATGGAGCGTGGGTGCCGGCCACAGATCGGCTCCGGAGGCCCGGGCGGCCAGCGGGCGTGTGGCGAGCGCCCCGGGGCGGGGGCCGGGGCGGGACCGGGCGCTGCTATCGGGGCTGGATTTCTCGGCTTCCACCCGGATTCTCCCTCGGCTCTCCCGGCCGATTCGGTGCTGCTCGGCGACCACGTGACGCGGGCTGCCTTTGACCCCTGTCTCCGAGCGAGTAGGGGGCGGGGGCCGGAGCGGGTGTCAGATGCGGGACCCACGAGGGCCCCGGGCGGCTGCCGGGCGTCCGGGAGGCGGTGACCCCCGGGGAAACAAAGCCCGGGGGAAGCCAACAAGTTATGCGAGGTCAAAGAGGGAACAGCGCTGGGGGTCCGAGAGGCTTCGGAGAAAATGAGGGAGACAAAGACCCGCGCCCGCCGCGCCTCCGGGGCCCCCGGGGAGCGCCCTGGCCGGGACCGAAGGGGGCCTCCGGGCTCTGCCGCCTCTGGGCTTATGACAACCCTCCAGGGCCTCCCCAGACGGCTCCCCTGACAACCAGGTCTCTGCCGGAGTGACCCCTCCTGAGCTCCTGGGCAGGCCTTCGCCACCCCACCCCACCCCACCCCACCCCACCTTTGCCCCGACTCTCGAAAACCCCTTTATTTCCTTTATCGTGATTATCTGGTTCATTTACTGGTCTCATTGTTTACTAGAATGTCATCTCCCCCAACAAGTTGTTCCCAGCTGAATCCCCAGAGCATGACCCAGAACTGGCAGATGAAGGGGTGAATGACCTTTACAGATTTCTTCTCCCACTGAGCCTCAGTTTCCCATCGCCAGTGTCATTTCAACCATCTCAAGGGCCCTGCAAGTTAGACAAGACTATAGTGGCCATCCTCATTAAATGGATGGGGACAATGAGGCTCAGAGAGATGCAATGATTTCTGGGAGTCTCACTGAGAGCTAAGGGGAGTCTGTGCTCAGATCTGACTGCTTTAGGCAGAGGGGCTTTTTGCCCTCTATGAACTATCCTGAATAAGGAGAGATGGGCCAGGGGAGGGGGGGATTTGATTAGTGAGCCTCGAGGAACTTGCTAATGATGTGGATCACTAGGCCCCTCCCCTGAAGATCCTGACTCTGTGGGCCTGGCGTGAGACTGGGGCAAATTTAGAAAACAGTAGATTGGTAGTTTCCTAAGGACCTTCTCAGGCTCAAGATTAACTGTAGGAACAAAGTTCAAAAAGCATATGAGCAACCAGAGCAGAGCCAAGAGAGGCAGAAAGGCCAAGCTGGACATATGACAGTAGGAGAGACTCATGCCAAGTCCCCTAAAGGATAACTTTGTGCTGGGGGGAAAGGGGTTTTCAGCTAGCCCACTCATGTCTCAGAGAGGGGAAAGATGCTGAGGCCTGAAGAAGAAAGAGATGCTGGGGGATGGGACTGGGCTCCTGACTCCTAGATGTGCCCAAGTGACAGCTCCGGATGGAGTACCATCAGACAGGAATGAGCCTGGTAGTGGTGGTCCCAGGCCCAAACAACAGGCCATGTTCAAAGAGGGGCTTGTGACTTCTTAGTGCATACTCCAGCCCTGCCACCAGTTTGGCCAGGGAATCAGCATCCACCAGCAAATTATCCTTTATAATCTATGTTCCTGTGGTCAATGATCTAAAAGTCCTTGAATATGCTCTGAGTCTTAGGCAGGTTAAACAAGCCCCCTAGAACCTTACTCATGCTAATCTCAGAGCTCTAGAAGACCATTTCCATCCACATGAGGTCCTGTGAGCTTCTTCTCTGTGCCAGGCACCAAGTTCCTGGTAAGGGAGAAGCAGGGTTGAAAGAGACATGGGTCTACACTCAAGAGGTATACAGGCATGTTTGGAGATGATCCGCATGCCCCTCCCTGTGTCCAGGAGCTGGCTAAGCTGAGTGCCTGCTGCGGAGGCCTAGGGCAAGTGCTATGGCCTACAGTAAGAGGGGAGCAAAATGAGGGAGCTTTTGGGAGAGGCAGCCTCAGAGCAGGATCAGGGGGAATGGGTGGGACTGGGGTGGGGAAAAGGACATGCTCTGCACAAGGAACAGCCCATGCAAAGGCCACATGGAAAGTGCTCAGGAAAAGCTGAATGTTGCATGGGTGGGAGGCAGGGGCCAGGAGGAGAAGGGCAGAGATAGCAGGAAGGAAAGAATGAGCAAGAAAACTGGAGAGGTGGGTTAGAAGTAGATTATAGGGGACCTCTTGGGAGAAGCTCCATAGATTGGACATTATCTTGAGGGCCTGGTGAAGCAAGAAGGCCATAAGAAGGTGAAGGAGCTGTGGGAGGGTCGAGGGGAAGGGAGGCCAGTCAGGTCACAGAGCCATCATCCTCCTGCCCAGGCTGATTGGGATCTGGCATCTCATCAATGGAGTTGCAAATCCAAAGCATTTGGGGGGTCAGCAGTGAGCTGGGGTAACTCCCCATCCCTGATAGCTACCTCTTCCTACCCTGTTCACGTCTTTAGAGTTGCTGTTCACCAAGCTGGCCGCAAGGCCCTCCAGCTCAATGTCACCCAGAAAGCCTGTAAGGAGGTGAGGCCCAGGCCCCACCCAGGGAATTTGCCTCCACGGGACTAGGTGAAGCTGACCTGCATTTCTAACCACACCCCAGGAAGTTCTGAGGAAGACTATCAAGATGCCCTGTTTCTCCATCCCCTCAGGATCCACCCACACCTCTCAGAGCTTCAGGGATTTTCTTTGTGCTGACAACTCCCCTGCCCACACCCCTTCCTCAGCCCCAGGTGGCCTCTCCACTGCCCACTTAATATGTCCCTTGGCTGTCCCAAGTCAGAGGCTTTATCCGACTCCACAAGTCAGAGGCTGAACTCATTTCTTCTACCCAGATCTGCTTCCCTCCCTCCTCCTGTGTCCCCAACTCACATGTCCAGTCCAGAAATCTGACACCAGCCCCTTGTCCCCACATCCCATCCAAGAGCCAGTCCCATTGGTTCTGCCTCCAGATGTTTTTTAAATCCAATGCAACCCCATTTCTTCTTCTTCACCATTGCCAATACAAGCTGCCATCTTGTATCCACCGTGGTCCATGTTCACAGTCTCTTAATTGCTCTCTCTCCCTCCCTCCCACTTTGCTCCCTCTGATGCAACCTCATCTGCTCATTTCCTACTTAAAACTACCAATGGCTTCCCATTGATCTTAGGATAAATTCCCTGCCCTGATGTTCAACCTCACCTCTTGTACTAAATGTTATGCCCCACCTTCCCCTTTACCTGACTAATTCTTTTTTTTTTTTTTTTAAAGATTTTTATTTATTTATTCATGAGAGACAGAGAGAGAGAGGCAGAGGGAGAAGCAGGCTCCCAAGGAGCAGAGAGCCCGATGCGGGACTCGATCCCAGGACCCTGGGATCATGACCTGAGCCGAAGGCAGACGCTTAACCATCTGAGCCACCCAGGCGCCCTACCTGACTAATTCTTTGATAAGAATGTAGACTCAGCCAGACTGCCGGCTTTGAATGCGGGCCTTTCCACTTACAAGCTGTGTGACCTTGGGCCTGTTTGTCAACGTTTCTGTGCTCAGCTTCCTTATCTCTAAAATAGGAACAATAATAGTATTGTAGTTCACAGGTTTTTCGTGAGAATTAAATGAGTTAAATATGCCAAGCCTTCAGGGTGGTCTCCGTTACATGAGAAACACTATATATAAGTGTTAGCTGAGCATTTATTGTGATCCTTTAGATCTCAGGCTAAATTTCATTTCTTCCTGGGGCTTTTCCTACACCCCTAATCCAGACCAGGCTTCCTGGTCTACATGCCACATCCCCCTCCATCCCCCTTAGTTACTTGTCCACTGCCCATCTCTCCCCCTAGAGCGTAAGCTCTGTGTGGGCAGGCCCTCTTTTGTCTCAGACACCGCTGAGCCCCATGGCCCTGCTCAGCACCAGGCAGAGGGTGGGCAACTCGCACACATTCGCTAACAAAACAGATGAAATGAAATTCAACAGATTCAGCACCAAATAGATACTGTCTACCTACAAAATGCTTGTCAATGGTACTTTATTCATTTATTTATTTGACTTTTTTTTTTTTAATTTAGAGGGAGAGAGTGCTGTGCCCTGGGGGGTGGAGAGGGAGGTGTGTAGGGGAGGAGCAAAGGGAGAGGGAGAGAATCTTAAGCAGACTCCACACTGAGCATGGGAACCAGAGGCAGGGCTTGATCTCAACCTTGAGACCAAGACCTGAGCTGAAATCAAGAGTCAGACGCTTAACTGACTCAGCCACCCGGGCGCCCCTATTTGACATTTTTTAGTACCTCTCCTATAGTCTTCCTCATGCCATTCTTATGGGGGAGGACAAGTAGAGGGACACAGAGATGAACAAGACAGAGGTGGCCCCTGCCTGGGAGGAATGCACAGTCCACTGCAGAGAGGACAAGTAAATGCAATAGTAGTGTGTTGTTACACTGGCCTGTAACAATTTTGTTCCCTCCCTCCAAAGGTCTCTGAAACAACAAAAAGTGAAAAGTAACTGAAAACACACAGTTGCTGACTGTAGCCAGTATCCCCAGTTCCTAGTAGGTTTGTCTTTAGAGCAGGAAGGGTAGGCCCTGTCCTAAGGGCGTTCAGGCCTCACCAACTCTTCCTCTGTCTGAAGACCTCTTATTCAGCCTTCAAGGCTCCTCTTAAGCAGCACCTCCTCCACGAAGTCCTCCTGCTCCTGCCAGGGCTCTTTATGGGCCCCACTCATGGCTTTAGTGATTTTCTAGGACTATCCTGGGATTTGTCAAGAATGATCCAAATTTCATGTCATTTGCTTCTTTAAAAAAATAAAAGGTGATTCAATGAATATGTAACTACATGTGATTTCATGTTTGGACTTCAGTGGAGGAAGAAAATAGCTTCTGTCAGACCACGTGACCTGATTTGTGGTTTGGAGAATACAGTCACCGTAATTACAGCATTGACCACATGGTGTAACAGTTTCCTCCCCCTCCCTCCTCTTTCTCTTTCTCTCTCTCTCTCTCTCTCTCTCTCTCACACACACACACACACACACACACACACACACGCAGGCACGCACAGTGAGTTCTTCCTGGCAGATCCTGATAATCTCTTAAACAAATAAAGGAGAAAATCTGTGAAATGGGCAGATGATCCATGCTTCAGATGGACAATGGGTATAAAATGTTCGGGAAACCAACCAAAGACTGTCTGAGGTGGGGGATAGGAGCAATTAACAGCAATTAATTACTTGCTCTGGTGCATGCCACCCACTTTCTGTTTGTTACTCAGCAACCCAGACGGCGTGAAGCTAGAAAGGTGAAGCAACTTCCCCAAGGTCACCCAGACAGGAGTGGCAGAGGAGATTTCCAATCTAGGTCCACCCAACTAAAAGACTGAGTTCTTGTCACTATTCACCCCACCTTGCAGGTGCCCAGGGGCCATGAGCCCCCATGTTGTCCAAGACCACCTAGGTTCTGCGCCCCCATCCCTCACTTCCAGGGGTTCCCTTCCTGCCCTTCCCTGCTGTAAACCCACATTCATCGCCGCTGCTGCAGCAGTTTGAAGAGTACTTGCAGCTTGTTTCCAAAGCAGTCCCACCTCCGGGGCCAGGTTTCCTGTTTCAGGCAGAACCTAAAGATAGGTGTCCTGCCTTCCCTAGACCATCCCTCGTTCTCCGGAGTTGCCACTGGCCAATAGGCTCACTTAGCACAGTCCCTTTCCAGGGCAGCACTGTCTCATTCTGTAGACCAAGTTCTGGGGACCACACAGCAGCCCTAGGAGGTAGACACGGTGGAGATTTGTCACCCCCATTTCACAGATGAGAAAATGGAGATTTGGCTAACCTGGGGGAGATGCGCACAGCTAGCAAAAATGCCGAGCTGCGGCTCCACAGGGTCTGCAGACCACCTGCCCGCATGCTTCCACGTCCCTGGAGGATTCGTCTTGACCATCGAACAAATAGAGCAACGAAGGGGGGTGAACATCTTCACAATGCTCAAGCCAGGAGGTAATGGCTTCTGCAAAGAAATGCAAATCGCTTAATTTCTTACTGTGTTCATTGTAATGCACCAATTACAACCTGGTGAAAGAAAAACGCACAAGGACATGTGGTCTCTAAATGATGTTACTGCAAGGGCTCAAAGTCCCCTGAGGGCAGGGCAGGGTCCAGGGCTGAGTTCACTCCTGGCAAACTGAGTGGAAGTCTCAGCCACCATCAGGATGGCAGGTGCCAAGGGCCTGGAGGGACTGTTCTTTCCCAAACCTCTCTGCTGCCGGTCAGAGGTGCTCTGCCCGGCCTTGCCCTTACCCCCAGGCCCCATTTCTCATCCAGTCCTCCACTATCTGGCCTCCTCATTCTTCAGTTCTCTTCACTTGATCCCCTGGAGCCAAATACTTCTAACATCACTCAAATCAAAAGATTGCATTAATCAAAAGGGGGGGGGCATTTCTCCACAAGATTCCCATCAATTATCCTAGTTTATTCTCACCACTCCCGTGGGGGAGGGTTAAGCATTATGATGTCCATTCTTTAGTTGAAGAATGGAGTTGAGGCTCAGGGTCCCAGTAGCTGCTCCCCCACCCCGCCGACCCCAGTGAAGCTGGGAGGGATGGTCTAGGTCACCTGGTCTGGAGGCTGCCATGCCGTTTTCCTTGGTCCCCACCACTCCATACACATGGCCAGCCCGCTTTGTTCATGAGCCCCGTCGGCATCTTAGTTTATAATTCCTGAGCCGATCTGATCCGCCTCCTTGCAGAAGCAGAGAAACTGAGGCCCAGGGAGGAGCAGTGACGTGGCAGAGCTAGGACGACCTGGGGAGGCCCCTGCCCGGTGGCCTGCCTCATCTCCCTGTTGTATAGGCAGCGGCTGCGGAGCAGGTGACGCCAGCAAGGCAAGGACTCCCAGGACCAAGGGTAGCCACCATTCCTGGGCCCTGGCAAATGTGCCAGCATGGGGGGGGGGGCAGAGTTGACCCAGTGGGAAGTTGGCTCCGGTGACTGGCAGGGGGGGTCAGTGACTCTTGTCTGGGGCTGTCTGCTCCAACAAGCATAGAAGTTTTTTCATTCCCAGGCCCCTCTTCACACCCACCTGCCCAGGCTGGGTCTGTTCTGAGGTGGAACGGGACGAGGGAGGGAAGAGGGAGGGAAATGCGGGGATACCTCCCCCCACATGCACACTGCACACAGTCCCACTCATTCACAATCATAAACCGCGCCCCCCCCCATGTGCCCCCACCCACCTCCCTTCTCCCCAAACCACCCTCCATCCAGTGCTTAAGAGCCTGGGAGCCAGACAGTCCTGTGTTGGAATCCAAGGTCAACCTCCTCTTACTGTCATTTAACTAGCCTTCCATTGTTTATTTGTAGAATGGGGATAGTTATATTTACCTCAAAGGGTAAATGAGATTTCAGGAAGCTGCTTAGCACCAGGCCATGTGTAGCTATAGTTGTTACTGTTACTTTCTTCAGTTCCCCCATAGCTCTTTGGAGTTCCTTTTCTTCTGTTGTACACACCCATCCCCAGAGGCTAACTCACAGGCTGCCCTCAGCCTGCTGACCCACCCTCACAGCCCTCCCACCTCTGACCCTCTACTCCAGGCGGCCTGAGCCCCTCAAGGCCTGAGCACAAGCCATGTCTGCCCAGCATCCCTTCTGCCCAGAATGCCCTCACCTCCACCTCTTCACAACTCCAACTCCCACCCCTTCCTTCAAGTCCCACCTCCTCCAGGAAGCCTTCCCTGACTGATCTCTGTCTCCCTCTGAATTGCTGAGGCCCTCTGAGTCACTGCCACTTAGTCCTGCCTTGGAATTCCTGATTCTGCTGGGAAAAAAAGCCTCTTCCTTCTTCCTCTAAGAGTCTCTTAAGATTGAAAGCACTTTTCAAGCAGATTCTGGGCACTCTAAATCAACCCCCTGATTCCTGTGCCATCCCATGTCCCAGCACCTGTAGTCACCCGTCCCCCATCTACCTGGAGCTGGAAATAAGGCAGAGTCAAGACAAAGGACGATAACTACTGGCCACTTATCCAGATGGACAGACAGGATAATCTACAAATTGGGAGAGTCTGGGAGACTCCCCCTCCGCTGTTATCGGGGTCCCAGGACCAGTTCCGCTGAGGGATGGGGAAGCAGAGAAGGTCATCTGGAGCTGAGGGTCCCTGCTTGGGAGTACTTGAAGCCAACCTGTAGGAACAGTTGTCAAGGTGGGCCCTGCCTGTAGGACAACAGTCTGAGGGGGAGGGACAGGACCCAGACTCCCTACCTTTCATGGGGACCTGACCAGGAGGCCCTGGAAGGTGCTCTGGGAACCGATCTCAAGGGTGGAGAAAGGGGCAGGGAGTAGATCCCACCCAACATGAAGAAACTGAGCATTCAAGAAGCCCAGCAGCCTTGGCTCCAGTGAACTTTCGGCCAGGAGACAGGAAGGGGTAGGCAGAAGCTTGTCAGCACCAGTCAGGGCGAGATAGAAGGATCCCTATATTAGGTGGGAGAAAGACCAGGAATTCTTCTCAGATTCTTCTAGGCTCGGAGAGTTACAGTCTAAGGAAGATTCAAAGTCAGTAATGTAAAGATCTGGAAATCTGGTTCTAAAATTCTATCACTTCAAGGTTCTGAAATGTCACAATTTCATGATTCTGAGATTTTTTTAAAGATCTTATTTATTTATTTATTTAGCGCACATGCGAGTGCAGGGAGGGGCAGAGGGAGAGAGAGAATCTCAAGCAGACTCCTTGTTGAGCACAGAGCCCGATGTGGGGCTCGATCCCATGACCCTGAGATCATGACCTGAGCCGAAATCAAGAGTTGGATGCTTAACTGACTGAGCCACCCAGGTGCCTCCGATTCTGAGATTTTTAAATATGATTCTTAGGTTCTAGAACAGCTCTATTAGAAATATAATGCAAGTCACTCATTGAATTTTAAATTTCCTAGCAGCCACATTCTAAAAAATAGAAAGAAAAAGTGAAATTAATTTTAGCAACATATCATATTTAACTCAATATACCCAAACTATTAGCAATTTGACATGCAATTAATATAAACTATTGATGAGGTGTTTTAAATTCTTTCTTTTGTACAAAATCTTCAAAATCGCTGGTAGCTTGCATTTATAGCACCTCTCAGTTCAGACTGGATAGATTTCAAGTACTCACTAGCCGCACAGGACCAGTGGCTACGGTGTTGGACAGCAGTTTGGAAACCTAAAATCTATGTCTCCTCTTTCTAAAACTCTAGGATGCTGTGCCTCCAAGATTCTAGAATTCTGCCGCATACTACGGTTCTGTAAGGTTACAATAGTGATCCCACCAGATTGAAATGTTTCCCCAAGTCTGCCCCAAGCCCGCTTGTGGATAAGGCTTCCCCCCCAACATGTCTTTTGTGTGGAAAGAAATCCAGGCCCCTGCAGAGTCCCTGGGGGGTGAGGGGCAAAGAGCCCTCCCCTCAGCTGCCCCCCTCCATCTGGCCCAGCTCGTGGAAGAGGGGATGGGCGTGCCCATGGGCCCAGGGAGCTGGCTCCTCTGTGCGAAGCTGCCTCACCAGCCATCTCTCCAGCTCATCATCTCTCCATCCATGCGCACAAGCCTGGAAGTGAACCTCCTGCCTTTGAATCTTCCCGGGGAAGGGGCATGCCCCTGCCTCCCTCCCTTCGTTTCTGTCCACTCTGGAGAGCATCTGGGGACTACTGTAGCACATGGAGCTAGGGAGTGTGGTTAAAACCCCAGATGGAGGCCACTGAAGGTGGAACTGGTCTCCATTTGCTGGAGGCTGAAGCCGGGAGCCCCAAGGAGGGCAGAAGTCAGAAACCTACTGTCTAGGGCTGGGAGACCCATGAGGGCTTTCTGAGGTCATGTGATGTGTGCTTTGAGTTGTGCAGATGGGGAAACTGAAGCCAGAGAGCAGAAAGGGTTTCCCAATCTAGGCATGAGGCAAGTGTGCTCTGCGAAGAGGAGGCCTTCTGGTTAGCCACAGGGTTCCTCTTCCTACTCCCAAACTCCCTCTCCTGTCTCCGCTTGCTGGGAAAGTCAAGGCGGGAACCTGGCATGGCAGGGTGTCAGGGAAGCTGTGGGAAGGTCCCCCAGGTGTTTCTTCTGGGTGAATGACTTCTTGGTTGGGGGATAGTCGTGCCAGGCAGGCCCAGAGACCCCCTGGCTCCAGCCTTGCCCCCAGGCTCTCAGGTCCTTCAGAGGGTCTGGGGAAAGGGGGCTTGGGTACAGGCAGGAGGCTGGGTGAGGCAGAAGCTGGAGTTGGACAGTGAGGGGCTCAGTCGACAGTGATCTGCACCTGCTGTCATCCAGTTCCGCAGGCCACTTCAGAGTCCTTTGGCAGCCACAGTCCCATTTCATCCTCACAAGAGTGCAAGAGGAAAGGTGGACAGGACTTGCCACCCAGCACATAAACTCCCAGCCCAAACGCCATGCAGAGAGATGGTCTGGTCCTGGAGCTTGGTTATCATTCCATTTTCTTTTCTTTATTTTTTTAAGATTTTATTTGAGAGAGAGAGAGAGAGAGAGGCACAGAGACAGAGCATGCACAGGGGGTGGAGGCAGAGGGAGAGGGAGAAGCAGATTCCCCGCTGAGCAGGGAGTACAACTCGGGGCTCAATCCCAGGACCCTGGGATCATGACGTGAGCCGAAGGCAGACGCTTAACCGACTGAGCCACCCAGGAGCCCCAGCTGTTCCATTTTCTATAGGTGGGGAAACTGAGGCCCATAGTGAAGCTATGATCTGTCTCAGGCAACAGAGCCAGAGAAAGGCTAGGTCTCGGCCGCTGGGGAATCATTGGATCAGCACCCATCCAGGCAGCCTCCCACCTTGCTCCGCCCCCAGGGCACCCAGCCGCTCTGCAGCTGAGACAAACATCAGGAGTCACCCACAGCCACATTTTCCATGGGCTACTTCCAGGCTGGGTTTCCCCTCTGAGGAAAGCCCCAAGGTTGTTCTGCCTGGTCAGGAGAACCAGGGAGGAAATGACAAAGATCCTGCTGCAGAGGGTGACAGAAAACAGTCCAACCTTTGGCCCCTAGGGATGTGGAGGTGCCAAGGTGGGGGCAGGGGCCAGGTGTTGAAGGGAGGGGCAGCAGGAAGGTGACCTGGAAGCTATATTTGGAAAAGCACGAACTTTAGAGTGAGGTGAGCAGGGCTTTGAATCCCAGCGCTGCTGCTGAGTAGCTGTGTGATCTTGCGTCTGTGACTTTACCTGGACTCTCTCTGCTATCAACTGGCAAAGGCCCATCTCCAGGCTCGCGGGAGTCCAAGAGTGCACGGAAACTATGCCCATGGTTCGCGCTGAATAAATGTTAGTTCTTGCTCAAATGGCCTTCCAGGAACCGATCAGTCCCGGGCCAAACCCCCCCCCCATCTGCCACCTTTTGCTGCCATAAATATGCTCCATAAATACTTACTGAATAAACAAATGAACAGAGGATTGTTGCCAGCCAAAAATACGGCAAAATATCGAGGGCTTTGAACTAGCCTATCAGGATATCTGACAGACTCACAACTCGCTGGGTGGCCTCATTTTTTAAAGAATATAATAATAGCCAATGTTGCTAAAGCATTCACTGTGTGCCAGGTTTTGCTGAGAACCTTAGAGCACTTAGTTATCCTAGCAAGCCCTGAGAAGGTTTGATATGTTCTAGATGGGGAAACTGAGGCACAGAGAGGCTAACTAGCCCCAAGGTCACCTTGCTGGTTGGTGGCCACCCCTAGACATGGACTCAGAGCTCACAGTCTTTACTCAGGGATGGCCAAGGGAGCTATCACTCTCTCTTCCAGATTCCCTAGACCAGGACTCCTCCAGGGAAGGGGCTCTCTTTCCCAGGCTGGTGCTGGTGCTGCTTAGGGCTCCCCATGAGTTTTGGAGGCACCTGCAAATCAGCTGCTTGGCGTGTATGTGGGAGATGAAGTGGGGGTCAGCCCACTCCAACACTGTCACCCGGACCCTTTGTCAGAAACTAATTCTCATAGCTTCCCAGCTGCTTGCTGCCCTGAGGGAGGCAGGAAGCAAGGCCCACAGGGATTTGGGCTCCAGCTCCTTTGCCCTGCCTCAGCTCATTCTCCCTCTTCCGCTGCTGCAGCTTCGGGACCTTCCTCTTCTTTGCCCAAATGCGGACCTTAAACTTGAGGTTCACTCTCAGGCAGACTTTCCAGCATGAGCATAATAACCCAGTGCTGGCAATCCAGGGACTGAGTTGTTGTTTTTTGTTTTTTTTTTTTAAGATTTTTTTTTATTTGACAGAGACAATACAAGCAGGGGGAGCAGAAGTGGGAGAAGGAGAAGCAGGCTCCTCACTGAGCGGGGAGCCCGATGCGGGGCTCCATCCCAGGACCCCGGGACCCTGACCTGAGCCAAAGGTAGACGCTTAACTGACTGAGCCACCCAGGCGCCCCCAGGGACTGAGTTTTCCGTGCTGCCAAAAACCCAGGGGTGCTTTTCTCTCCAGGTGGGCAGATTTGTAGAAAACCTGCCCCCAAATGGACAGGAATGTGCCAACAAGGCACACGTGCACGCATCAGTTTACAGCGAAGCTTCACAACGATCATGTGGTTCCGTCCTGACCACCGTGGTTAGAGATGGGTTAGACTGTTATCACTCCAACTTAAGAGAAGAGGAAACTGAGGCCCAGGAGGATTAAGTGCTTATTCATGATTATGCAGACATTTAGAGGCAGAAGCGAATGTTTACCGGAGGCTCCAGAGATTGTATGGTAATAATAATTACTATTGCCTGTATCTACCAAGCTGACTCGGCCAAGAGCTCTTCTTTTATAATCCCCTCAACACTTTGAAGTAGTGACCCCCATTTTACAGATGAAGAAACTGAGGCTCAGGGAAGCAAATCACCTGCTCAGAGTTCAGTTATTTGCCAGCACTAGACAGAGTGTCAAAGTTACATTTGATCTCAAGTCTGTCTGGCTCCAAAGTCTCAAATCTTACAAGCAAGATAGGGCTGCCTGCACTGGAAGTGGAGGAGTCACCCTGTCTCCCAGAGTGGGGGCTGGGCAGAACCTGGCCTCACCCCCTGTTCATGGTGCTGCTTCAGGCCGTACACACAGCTCCTGGGAGCCCCTTGGGCGACAGGCCCTGGGAAACGTAGCAGGTGCCTCAGGACCTTGGGACATGTTGGGGCCACATCTGTGTATGAGCCCTCCACACATAATGGCAACCCCTGGTCTTGGCTAATGTGGCCGTGGGACAGCCTCCTTCCTTCTTCCCTTCCTCCTTCCTTTCCTTC
The DNA here is from genome assembly GCF_029215605.1 of Mirounga angustirostris. NCBI lineage: Eukaryota > Metazoa > Chordata > Mammalia > Carnivora > Phocidae > Mirounga > Mirounga angustirostris. Next base: position 112,440,724 of record NW_026991715.1, read on the forward strand.
CTTCCTCCCTCCCTTCCCTCCCTCCTTCCTTCCTTCCTTCCTTCCTTCCTTCCTTCCTTCCTTCCCTCCTTCCTTCCCTCCTTCCTTCCATCTCTCCCTTCCTCCCTCCCTTCCCTCCTTCTTTCCTTCCTTCACCAAACACCAGCCAAGTCGCCCTCATACTTCTACACACAGGCATTCACTTCTTTTGCTGACCTCTCCAACCAGGAATAGCTACACAATTTATGGGGCCCAGTGCAAAATGAAGATCCAGAACCCCTTGTTCAAAAATAAAGAATTTCAAGGGCGCCTGGGTGGCTCAGTTGGTTAAGTGACTGCCTTCAGCTCAGGTCATGATCCCGGAGCCCCTGGATCGAGTCCCACATCGGGCTCCCTGCTCGGCGGGGAGTCTGCTTCTCCCTCTGACCCTAACCCCTCTCATGTGCTCTCTCTCATTCTCTCTCTCTCAAATAAATAAATAAAAAATCTTAAAAAAAAAAAAATAAAGAATTTCAAGACAGTGATGGCAGAGCATTCAAGCAGGTGTGGGGTCTGGTGTGAGTGCACAGGGGTGTGTGAGTGCACAGAGGGCACAACCCTGTGCCGACCTTGCCCCAGCTCAGTTCACCCCTTCTAAATCTAGCTCCCCGCTCCTGACACAGGGCCACCTTACCCTCCTATCTCATCCACAAACATTCCAAGCTCTTTCCCACCTCAGGACTTTCGTAAAGCCTGTTCTCCCTGCCATGGACCCTTTTCCCGATCTTGTCTCAAAACTGGGTCCTTCTCATCGTTCAGGTGTTAGCCCAAATGCCACCTCCTCATGGAGACCTCCTTGGTCCCCAGTCTGAAGTGGTCACCATCTTATCTGTTTATCCCTTCCCAGCGTGCGTCACAATCTGTGACCTCACACGTACTTCTCAGTTCACTGTTTATTGTCCCTCTTCCCCCCTCGGATGTTGCTCCACAGGCAGGACCCAAGTCTGTCCTGTTCAGCATTGACTCCCTGGGGTCCAATTCAGTGCTTGGCACCTAGTAGGTGTTCAATAACTATTTGGAAAACAGTGAATGAATGGACATAGACAGCCTAATGCACACACACACACACACACACCCCTTCTCCCAGCCTCCTTCTGCAACCCAGACAAGCACAGGGGTGCTCCCCAAATATCCTGGTGCCCTAGACATCCCAACACAAAGATCTGATGAGACCTAGAGGGACAGGATCCTGAGGCCTCAAAACAAGGTTGCATAGAATTGTCAAGGCCTGGATAAAAAGAGAAAGAAAAAGAGGGAGAAGGAGGAAAAGAGGAAAGAACAGAGACATAGAGCCGGAGGAAGGAGAGAAGAGGTAGACAAAGAGGGGAGAACAAGTCAGGCTTGGTGATAATCCTGTTTCTTCTCTTTATTAGTGAAACCAATAATTACTATTAATACCTGGCCCCTCCCTGGCCTTTTCATCCAGGCTGCTGGGGAAGTTTTGAAGATGAAAGTCTGGGGTTGGGGGTGGGGTGTTCTCATATGCAGTTTCCAGGCCTCACAACCACTAATTAAACTTGGCAGCCCCCTCCAATTACCCTTCCCCACACCCCCCATGCGGTGCCACCTGACCCAGTGCCTTTCCAGGTGGGAAGCTAGCTGAGGAGCTGTAGCTGGGGAGGAGAGACTGTCAGCAGAGCCGGTCATGGGGAGGCGCCAGAAAGAGGAACCTCACACCAGGTGCAACTGAAATTGAGAAACCCTGCCCCCAGCTGAAATTACAGCCCATCCCTGAGGCTGGCCTCCCCACCCCCACCCCAGGGTCTCATCTCTGGGCCCTGCCAGATGGCAGTGGGGGAAGTGCCACTGAGGAGAATATAACCAGACAAAGAGAGAGTCAGCATGTCCAGCTTCCTCCACACAGTCTCAGGGCCACCCATCCCTGGTCTCCAGCATCCTCAGAAGCCGACTTATTCCAGCTCTCTCAAAGAGGCCTCCCCTTTCCCGCAGCTGGGACTGACCTCAGCCAGGCTCCCCTGCACATCTGCAGTGATGGGGCCCTTGCTACCTTCCATTGCGGAGCCACCTGGACTGTGGGCTGGGTGACCTCCCCCAATCCCTTGACATGAGAACAATCTAGAGGCTCCTAAAGTGACATCGGCAGCCCTGACCATTCCGGTGAGCCTCAGCTGCCTGCCCATCTTTCTATCAGGAGGTCCTACAGCTAGCTCCAAAAGTAACAGGGCCTGAGCTTCCCACCCTCCACTCAAATCATGACCTCTCCCAGGCTCCACCACCTTGATAAATGGTCCCACTGGCCACCCATTGCTCAAAATCCTACAGATGCTACTTCCAAAGTAGCTCTCAAATCTGGATTTGGTCCTCCCATCCCCACAGCTACTATCATGCTCTGAGCGCCATCTCTCACCTGCACGACCATCTTTACCTGATTCTCCCAACAAGGCCAGAGTGAACTTTGAAATACACAAATCAGAGCATGCCGTGCCCTGCTTCAAGCTCCTCACTGCCTTCCCATGGCACCCTCCCACCAAGGCCCACCAGGCTCCTGCCCTCCTGGATGATCTTACTTCTTTCTCCCTCTTTGCCTGCCCCCTCCTCCAGGCAGTCCCTTAGGCTCTTCTCTGCCTTGGCAGTCCTTGCGCTAGTTATATCCTCTGGCCGTGTGCCTTTTCTCCCTTCAGGTCTCAGAGTCTTGTCCCCACCGCCCTCTAAGAGAATGAGCCCAACCCTGTGATCTTCTTGAGTCTAAGTCTGCCTGTTTCCTTCTTAGCACTTGGGCCAGTTTATTCATACATCATCTGGCTGTCTCCACTGCTAGATTCTGCCTTTGGGTCTGTGCTAACACATTTCCTTATTGCTCACCAATGCCTAGCAGAGATCCTGGCACATATCAGGCACTCAACAAGCATGCTGAATGGGTCAATGCCCCAGAATCTGTATCATGGTACCATCACCCCATTGGGCCTTGCTTTTTCCTTCAGGGCGACCCAAGCAGGTCTGCATCGTGGGGAAGTGTAGAGGCCTAGATTCAGATCTGGGAGGCCTGGTTTCCACTCTAACCACTTACTCCACTCCGAGACAGCCCAGAGACCTTGGGCACGTCCCCCACCTTCTCTAGCCTTGGCTTCCTCTCTGGAAAATGAGGATAAAAATCTGAGCTCCTGGGGATGAGATGAGGCACAGAGAGAGAATGTATGCCAAGGCCACCTCACAGCCATGTCCCAGGTGGATGTCCCGACTGAAGTGCAGATTTACACACAGACTCACACTCACACTCCCCAACTAACTTCTGAGCTCAGAAACATCAGAGCAGGTCCCTAACACAGAGCATCCTCCCCACACCAGCCTCATCCAAGGCCTCTCCTTGCCCCCAGTGTGGGGATCCGCGCCATCTAGTGGGGAACCTAGGCAGGAGCAGGCATTCTCAGCCCCTCTGTTCCCACTGCCGCCTTGAACTCCCTCCGTGGGCAGAGCTGGGCCTAGGAGCAAACACAGGAGCTGCCCATCCAGGCACTTAGCCTCTCACCCCCGATCTGGGAGCCCACTTCCCACCATTCCCTCCCCACCGGCTGCACAGAACTTCTCCACGAATGATCCTGAATGGTCCACGTTTTCTACAGACTCAAGACCTTCCCACAGGCTCTTTTCTCCCCCACCCTCTTCTCCCTGTCCTGGCTGACCCCTAGCTCCTGCTCACACTCGGGGCCTCTACTTAAATGTCACCTGCCCGGAGGCCCCTGACCCAGCTAGGCCCACCCTCTGTTGCCCCCCAGGCATCCCTCCCGCCCTGTTGCTAAGCCTGCTCCAAAATACATACACCATGCTTCTTGCCCGGATCCCTCCTTCAACAGAGACCTTGACAGAGGCTCTGTCATGCTTTCCTCAGCAGGGTAAGTGCTCAGAGGGCCCGGGCCCCATACACTCAAACTGCGAGTAAGTCCCGGGAGCATCGGAAGCAAGCAGGTCACAGCCTGTGGAGGATGGACACTGGGGGTTTCCAGGAAGGACGCAGGGTGCTGCTTCAGGCACGGTCCCACCTCCAAGCCCTAGTGCCCACTGGGCTACCGTTGGTCTCTGACTCCTGGCTGTGTGTCTGTGGTGAACTAACTCACCCTCTCTGGGCCACAGCGTTTTCTTCCCACGCTTCCCTTGCTCCCGTTCACAAAGCTTGCCTCCAAGCAGAGCAGAGGATGGAACCCACGAACAAATTAAAGTGTGACCTGTTGCTGAACATGGGAAGTTTGGGGCATTCCAGGCAGGGCCCAGCAAAGGGCTGGGTGTGGGTTTCTCAGGTTAATTCTCTGCTCTTCATTTACCCAGCCAACAGATGTTTAGAAAACACCTAAAACTTCGGGGCTCTGGAGTCGGATTGCCTGGGCTCACATCCCTGCACCACCACCGATGGCTGTTGACTGCTTACTTGTTTGCTCAGTTGTAAATGAGGGGACAGAAACAGTCCTGCCTCCCGGGGGGGTGATGCACGCACCTGGCTTGGGACAGGCTCTGGTGTGCTGTAAGTGTTCCATTAACATAGGGGCTATTGTTGCTACCATTGTTCCCCGGGCGGCTGCAGGGTTCAGTCACTAAGCTCTGCCGCCTTGACCGCCTGCCCACACCCAGGGCCTCCCTTGTCTCTGGCAATCCGTCCAGGTCCCAGTGCGGCCCTGGCAGCCCCTCCTCAGTCCCCCCCACCACCTCCTTCAGTTCCTCAAAGCCTTCTGGAATTCTGCCCTGGGGAATTCCAGGCCATCAGCAATGGGATTTCCTCTCTCTCCATCTCTTCTCTGGACTTTCCCGTCCTGTCCTAGGAAATCTGGCCCTCCCCTCCATTTCCCCTCCATCTCCCTGCAGACCTCCCCATGGCTTCCCCTTTTGCTTACACAGCCTATGGAAGGGGGATAGGAACCACAAGGTGTGAGCATGTTATCCTCCTGCTCCTCATTGTTATTTCCAGGCCATTCTCCACCCCCCTCCCCCAACACACACACTAAAGGACACTAGTTTTGAATCTTGTCACTGCAGGCCTGTAGCTAGCACGCCTTACTCCACCTCAGCAAAGATATCTCCCAACCCCTGGGTCCCATCCTGCCTCCCATCCTTAAGGCCTTTCCCCTGGACTCTGTATCACTCTCCATCAGTCTATTCCTGTTTTACTTCTTGGCCCTCTCAATATTCACACAGAGGATGCTGCCATCACCCTGGCCTCTGGTCCCTTGATCTGCTCTTCTCTATGAAGAGCCACTCACTCCCATGGTCATTACCAATGCCTGCAACTCCTCTTTCAACCAACATCTCAATCCCATGCCCCTCAGCCCCTGACCTCCAGCGCAAAGTATCAGCCGGTAACTGGCTGCAGCTGTCCCCTTGCCCCATCAGGACCTCTGACCTGTTGCCCCCCCAGTCTTTATGGTGTCCCTTAGCCCTTTGATGCTCTCACAAGCCCAGTCATCCAGCTTCAATGTCATGCTCCGTCATGATCATTGTTCCTGTGCACTCACCCTCATTCTCCTGCCCCTCTCTCAAGTTCTCTTCTCTTGACAAAACCACAGCTCTGGTTAAATCCAAAGCTCTGTTTATTCCATAGCTGCATCCATGCAGCTGAACGTGGCTGGAGAAAACACCGACCACCAACCTCAAGTGGGCCCTTCGTGCTGCCCCAGAATTATCCTCTAGTGCCCTAGATCTCAGTGACCCTTTCAAGCCTTCTCTCACCTCCAACCTTCCCTATCCCCCAACCCGTCCCCAGCCTCGTGCCATTCCCCCTCCTGCCATTCCTCCAGGCCACTCTCGAGCTCCCTCCCTGACATGTGCTTACCCTGCACACCTTCCTTCTCCCCCATTTATACAGATGCACTGCCCATGCTCCTACCTCGAGTCGGTTCCACCCTGTGGGCACTAAAGCCCATCAAATCTCACCTGCTTAAGGACACAGCTCCTTCATCAAATTGTCACTGTACTAGACCATTCCCATCAGTGTACAAACATCTGTTATTGATACAACCTTTAAAAAGAATAAACCAAAAGAACCTCTTGACCCCATTTCCTCATTTTCTCATCCTGTCCTTTGCACACGTTGCCTTCATTTCTGTCTTACATCTACTCCAACACGCGCACGCTTAAACTGCTCTTGCTGGGGTCCCCAAAGCCCATGTTGCTGCATCCGAGCACATTCTCAGCCTCCCCCTACATCTGCCTCTGGGTGCTTTGGCAAAGCTGCCCCCTCCCTTCTCCTTGGTTCCCTTTCTTCGTTTGGCTTCCTGGTCACACCCCACTCAGTTTTCCTCCCAACTCACTGTTCCCAGCTTCTTTTCCCCTGGCTATCTCTTTCTCTTACCCCCATGCTCCAATGCTCACTCCCTGGACCTCTTGTCCATATGCACTCAGCCCCTTGGTGGTCACCAGCAGATTCATGATTTCAAATACCATCTAGACACTGAAGACACCTCTCTTCGATTCCAGACTCATCTAGCCCCAAAACCTCCTTGGTACCTCCACTTGGATGTGCAATAAACACCTTAAACTCAGGCCTATGATTGAACCTCTGATCTTCCCCCCCAAAACCTACTTCACTCTCGGCCTTCTCCATCCTGGCTGATGGCAATGCCATCTTTCCAGTTCCTCCAACCATAAATGCTGGAATCATCTTTGATAATTCTCTTTCTCATATGCCTCATGTCTAATCTATCAAGAAATCCTGTTGGATCTACTTCAGAAATATAATCAAATTTTGATCACTTCTTTCTGCCCCCACTGACGCCACCTGGGGCTCAGCTACCAGTATCTCTCCCCTCTAAACTGGAACCCCTCCTTTTATATTAGCCCCTCACTCCCACCCCTACCGAGAGTCTATTCTCCACAGAGAATCTTCAATGATCTTATTAAAACCTAAGTCAGATTCTGTCACTCCTTTGCTCAAAACCCTCTGATGCCTCCATTCAGAGTAAAAGCCAAAGTCCCTCCAATGATCTAAAAGCCTACATGATCTGCCCACAGCACCCGTTACCTCCCATCACTGCATTTCCTCATCTTCCACCCATCTCCCCTCACTCACTCTACTCCAGCCACACTGGTCTCCTTACCGTTCTGGAATATACCAGTGGTGCTCCCACCGCTGTGGGCCTTTGCACATGCTGTTCCCTCTGCTTGTTATAATCTTCCCTTATATATTGGCAATACTTGCTCCTTTTTCTGCCTCCCACCTCTGCTCAAACTCTCAACAAGACTACCTTGCGCTCTCAATTTAATTCTGCCACATGCCCCACCCCTTCCCTGAGAAGCCCCCACACCTGCAATATCCTTTACCCTACTGGACTTTTTCTTCTTTCCATAGTAACTGATCGATTACCTTCTAACATAATAGAAATTTTATTTAGATATTATGTCTGCCCTTGCTGCCAGAACATAAACTCCCAGAAAGGAAGGATCGTTATCTATTTTGATCACAAATGCACTCCAAGTATCTAGAACAGTGCGAGACACATACTAAGGGCTCAGTAAGTATTTACTGAATGAATGAATGAATAAAGTATGAGAGGTGATGGCAAACATATTCCCTGTGTTTACAGTGTTGACGCTGCATGGGGTGGGGTGTGATGGGGAAAGCAGGCAAGGCAACAGAGAGGTAAGAAGACCCAGCAGGAAGTGGCTCTCACCGTTCCTCCCATGATCTCCCACCCCCTTCCCTCGCACACAATACCCCAACCATACTGGCCATGTTTTTAATTCCTTGAGCTCTCCCAGTTCTTTCCCACCTCAGGACCTTTGCATAAACTGTTCTCCTTGTCCAGACCATTCTTTCCACCTTCATTTAGCTAATTCCTGCTCTGTTTTTAAGTCTTAGCTTAAATGCCAATATTATTATATCTCAGAGCTTGGCACAGAGCAAGTGCCCACTGAAGATATATGTTTCAATACACATTTTTAAAAATACAGTTATTACCCCATTTTACAGGTGAGAAAACTACAGTGCAGAAAGGTTACAATTTTTGCCCAAGGACTCACAACTAATAACTATTTGTAGAAATAATAAATATGTTGATTAAATAATCGAATTGGAGTTTGAAAGCAGTGACTTTGCTGATTTCTGGTATGAAGGTAAGACTTCCCTGTTAAAAAAAAAATGTTCTTTTTAAAATATTTGTCTTATTTTATTTTTTTAAGTAAGCTCTATGCCCAACGTGGGGCTAGAACTCATGACCCCGAGATCAAGAGTCACATGCTCTGCTGACTGAGCCAGCCAGGTGCCCCTAAAAAAATATGTTCTGCGGTGACTGTATGGACTATCTTCAGCTGTAAGATCAAGCCATGCTTCCTTCATGAAGTTCTCCCTCATGGAGATCTGTGTGTTTAATAAAATTCTTACCCAAAGCAAGAACTCACTCCACAATGCTCCAGTCTCTACTATCATATCTCTTCTTCTTTTTTTTTTTTGAGGTAAAATATGCAAACATTTACTGAGATACATAACTACAAATATAGATATTAAAATAATTTAATACAATACTGTAAAATATTCTATGCAAATAATTTTGAAATTCATAAAGAGAAAGAAAATGTCTTTTTTAAATTTAAATTCAATTAATTAACATATAACGTATTATTGGCTTCAGAGGTAGAGGTCAGTGACTCATCAGTCTTATATAACACCCAGCGCTCATTACATCACATGCCTTCCTTAATGCCCATCACCTAGTTACCCCATCCCCCCACACTCCACCCCTCCAGTATCATACCTCTTCTATTGAGGAACTCACTACTAGAGAATAAAAAGCCCTCCCTTTTCAGGACTATAAACAGACAATTCACATAAATTATGCAAATGCTCAAAATAATCCATAAAGAGACATCTCACCTTACTAACCATGGAAGAAATACAATACAAGGAGACATATTTAGTTTCTCAGTTAAGCAAAAGTGGAAACTGATAAGAACTTTCTGAGGGGCAATTTAGCAATATGTATCCAAATTTCAAATATATATTCTTTTTGACTTCTGGCAATCTACCCTGAGGAAAAAATAGCACAAGTGTGTTCTTGACAGTTTTGTCTACATTTACAAATTCTGTTCCCAACAATAGAGAACTGGCTAAATAAATAATGGGTGAGCTATACAAAGGAATATCATACAGTAGTTAAAAATGATACAATACAACTATTCCTGGTTGTTTGCAAGGAAGAGGATTGGGTTGCTAGAGTCAGAATTGAGAGGAGGACTTTTTTGTGTGCATACTTATTTATATCTGTTTGTAGTTTTTATTTTTGTGAATGCATTTAATATTCAAAATAGCAAATAAAATTTAAAATATTTGTAAAGCGGGGCACCTAGGTGGCTCAGTCGGTTAAGTGTCTGCCTTCCGCTCAGGTCATGATCCCAGGGTCCTAGGATCCAGCCCTGCATCGGGCTCCCTGCTCAGCAGAGAGCCTGTTTCTCCCTCTCCCTCTGCTGCTCCCCCTGCTTGTGCTCTCTCTCCCTCTGTCAAATAAATAAAATCTTTTTAAAAAATAAAATAAAATATTGTAAAGAAATGTTGAAGATCTCTATTAGTTGTTATGGGAAGATGTCCACAACGTTGAGTAAAAGAAAGTTACCAAATGACATACAGAATACAATTTCATTTACGTAAAACTGTGTATTATATAATAAAAATATATTTTTTTAAGATTTCATTTATTTATTTGACAGAGAGAGACACAGAGAGAGAGGGAACACAAGCAGGGGGAGTGGGAGAGGGAGAAGCAGGCTTCCCGCGGAGCAGGGAGCCCAATGCGGGGCTCGATCCCAGGACCCCGGGATCATGACCTGAGCCGAAGGCAGATGCTTAACGACTGAGCCACCCAGGCGCCCCTATATAATAAAAATACTGGCATAGATAATAGAAAGTTATTTCTAGAATGATGCTCCACCTTGATAATAATTTGATAATGGCGGTATCATTAGAAGAAAGTATGTAGAGACAATTTTTACTTTTTTGTCCATGCTTTTCTTTATTGTGAAGATTGTTTATATTGAGCACGGATTTTTTTTTAAACCATCAAGGAAAGATACTGTAAGGTTATTCTCTTTTAAAAAAGAGGATGTGCCTCTTCTTTATGTATTTGCATAGATCATGTTTGGAAAGGACATACACCAAGGTGTTAATTGTGGGGGTAAGACTGTCATTTCTTTTTTCTCTTTTGTTCTCCTTTCTGACTGTTTGTATTTTATGGGTTTTCTGTAATTAATTACTTTTGTAAAGGGAAAAAGAAGCACCACTTTTTAAAAAAGTTCTTCCCTAAATTGAGCTTAAAGCTATTCAGTGGCACCAATTCTAGAAAAGAAGGGGCTCTATATTACTCTGTACAATCAATCATTTTGTTCAAAAACGTTCATATATATATGCAATATATACAATCCATTACATGGGCTTTATATATAAATGTATGTATGTATATATACACTTATACATATATATTTATATATATATATACACACACACACACATTCATACACACACACAAACACACACGACCTACTTCTCGGCCCTTCCCCATATTTCCATCTATACATTATCCCAACCCTTCAAGATCCTTCAATATTGGAGGGATATATGGAAGTGGCTGTTAAACATATAGGCTTTGAAGTCAGAATTCCAAATCAGCCACAAATGAGTGATTCAGTTAACATGCCTTACCTGTAAAAAGGGAAATGAAAACAGTTATCTATTTGATAATTTTGTAAGGATCAAATGAAACAATCCATATAAATTGCTCGGCCCAAGCTAGTGTATAACAGATATTGAATAATTTGTTCTTATTTTGCCCAGTACATAGCAGACCACATAAAGAGTGATCGCGGCTGTTGTTGTTATTGCCCTCCGAGCCATGAGGAGCGCTGCCGCCTCCGGGCTGACCAGGCCCGGGGTCAGGATACAGGAAGTCCGTCCAGTCGCGGCGCCCCGCCATCTTTGCACACTGGCCCGCCTCACTCAGATGTAGCTGCTTCGTGCAGTCTCAGAGGTAGACCCGCTCGCAGCGACACCCTGCCCCTTGCCTTTTTTGGTACTCTTTTAAGCAAAGCGCCTTTACCGAGGGCGAGTCTTCAACTCCCTAGAAACGTTAAAGCCGGCATCTTCCGGGAGCCGGCCTCGTTCCGTGACCTCAGGCGTACACTTCCGGGGACGCGGACGTGACCCGTCGCCCCGCCCACTCCCACTCTCTCTTTCCGGTAGCGGAGTCTGGAGAAGACGCGCAGGTAGGAGGCCTGGGCGAGGACAATCGAGTGGCATCCTGGGACAGGGGGCACTCACCGGGGCCGGGGTCGCGGGCCTGGGGTGTTTCCGTGGAAGCTGAGCCAGGTGCGGGCGAGACGGGCGCGGCCGGCCGAGCCCAGACTCAGGGTCGCGCCTTGTCTCGGAAGGTGGCGGTCTTCTCTCGAGGAGGAGCTTGTGAAGTGGGGGGTGAGTGCGGCTACAGCCCTGAAGGCCCGGGCTCCGCGCTGCCGCCACCGCTACGTGTAAGGGGCCGCACAGCGTGGTTGAGAAGGAGCGGGGACCCTAGTCAGTAATGGCCTCTCACCTTTACTCCGCCGTCCCTAATCCCTAGTTCGTGTCCTTGCTTGGGAAATAGGGTTAACTGTCGCCCCGACCCCATAGAGTTGTAGTGAGGGTTCAAGGAGGGAATCAGGAGAAACGGCCCTGTGTTGGGTGCTCCCTAAGTCTGGGTGATTGCCAAGTCTGGCACGTTGCAAGTACTGGACGCTTAGGGCGCGCCGCACGAAGCCAGAAGTCGGGGCTTAGGGAATGTGCATCAGTGTTTGCTGAGCACCTGCTGTGCGTTTGTAATTTATTCTCCAAGGACCATTGTCATCACCACTTAAGGGCGACACGGGGTGGGGAAACTGCACGTGGGCATTTGTTGAGTGGCCACTGCAGGCATTCGTATTCATGCTTCCTTACTTCACATCTGCTGGAGTCTTTCTGGGCTTCTCCAGGCAGAACTTAAAAGCTTCTCTTCCTGTGAGCTCCCTTGGCACCTTCCTTGCAATTCTTACTCTGTTGGATCTAACTAAAGCGTAGGAGTAGTTAACTTTGTACACCCAAGGCCTACACTTGTAGTGCTTACTGTGATCACTCACTAGACCTTATATAAGGAAGGCACTGGGGAGATCCGGGAACGCAGGAGACGTGAACTTCTCCAGGTCTGGAATTGTGGTTATTCGTGGAATAGAGGCATCTTGAAACAGGGTAGAGAGTGCTGGACTGGGGGTTGGGACACTGGTTTGTAGGTTTGGTTTTGCCACTGTCTTTACAAACCTAGGCAGGGCTGTGTTTGTCTTCACCTGGAAGGTGACAGCCCAAGTCATCTGAGTCTTGCTTGTTTCTAGTGTCTTCTGAAAGTGTTAGGAAATTGTTCTGATTTTTGAGTCTCAGGAGGCCTGGGGCTTTGGTCAGAAAGTAGGTCCTCTCTTAGCCTTCGTATTACTATCCTCACCTGCTTTCCTCCTGTTAGCGTCTCCCTCCCCTACGGTCTGTGACAGTTTAACTCCATCACATGCCATGTCAGATTACAGTTACCTGGTTTCACTAACATTGAATTTTGGGGATGGGGCTTTTCTTTTAGCCTTCTAAGAAAAGTTTTACTGCCTTTAATGCTTGATTCTAGTAAAAGTTTAAGAATTTGGTTTTAATCAGCTGTGGAAGGACAGCAAGAGATCAGTTGTCAGAGAATAAGAGATAGCATTTAAACTGGCTTTTGGAGGGATCTGGTAGAGCACAGGATATAGTAGATGAAGCTAGAGGGTATGTGGGTAAGGGACCCTTGAATTCTAAGCCAAGGAATTGGTGCAGAGTTCAGGCAGCAGGTGCCTTCCATAAAGGGTCTTCAGGTGTCACCAATTCATGGGTAGGTTATTGGCCTTGGCTTTGTACTAACCTTTTTGGATGTGGTCTTAAAGTCTTCTTTGAGCCTAACCTGTACGTGATACTTGGGGGCCAGGAAACCAGAAACACTCCTGGCATTGGAAGTATTGTGATTCGTAGACAAGGAATCTCTTAACCTGGTTTTCATTTCTGCTCTTCAACTGACTTGCTATGTCACCCTAAACAAATCATCAAAAGTTTCTCAGGATATATATTGGAGGCAGTAAGGCTCAGGGATAATGGATTTGCCCGGGTTTGTAGAGCTGTCAGTTGAACTTGGAGGTCTCCAGAGACCTAAGCCAGTTTTTGAGGCCCACTTGGTAAAAAATTGAGGGATACTTATGATCTGCTTAGAACTCTAGGCTCCTTTCCTATAAGTGCTGTGAGCTGTGCTTTTGGTAGATTCAGGAGAAGGGTTATCTCAAGGTACTTTGCTTTCTTTAGCCATCAGTTAAAAGCCCCTAAATGCAGGGAGAAATGAGTTTTAGGCAGAAATGAGGTTTCACAGACCAGGGTGGAGGGAAGCAGGACACAGAGGAGCAAAACTTGGGAGATTTCCTTCAATAGCCAGGAAGAAAGTGTTGTGGAAACCTTGTCCATTGCTAATGTTGGATTTTTTTCCTTCTTTCAGAAATGGCACCTCGCAAGGGGAAGGAAAAGAAGGAAGAACAGGTCATCAGCCTTGGACCTCAGGTAGCTGAAGGAGAAAATGTGTTTGGTGTCTGCCATATCTTTGCATCCTTCAATGACACTTTTGTCCATGTCACCGATCTTTCTGGCAAGTGAGTACCTGGGTGAAGAGGCACAGACCAAACTGGCAAGGGTCTAGGGGAAGAAATGCCCCTGAAACTGGTTGGCAGGTTAAGGGGTTCTCGTGAAAGAATTTAAAAGAATGTTCAGATAAGGAAATGCATTTGGCTGTTTGGCCACAAATACTGTGATTTCCCAGGCACTTGGGTTACGAGAAAGAAAGAGACACGTCTTCTGCCCTTAATGATCTTAAAGTGTAGTCCTTGAATCCTCAATCTCTTGGTACTTTGTAGGAGCAGGGGTGGACAGAAGTCCACTCTATGTACAGATTCTGGCTGCTGTTAGCAAGTTTTTATGACACGTGAAGTCACTCAAATACTAAGCTTTGGTTTTCTCATATAAGGTGAGAGCTCATGGAGCAATTGGGAGGATTAAATGCAAAAGTAAATTTATGTTGTTAATAACAGTGTTCATTTATTTTGGGTCTTTGAACCCCATCAGGGCAGAACCCATGGCCATAGTCTTGTTAGAAAGGAGGATGCATATTCAAGTTAACCTTCATCCTCTGCCATACCTGAACTCTGGCAGTCTTTACTCAGTAGGGATGTGATAAGCACTCAGAATTCTTGATGGATGAGAGAAATGACTGAGCTTTTGTTCCCAGGGAAACCATCTGCCGCGTGACTGGTGGAATGAAGGTGAAGGCTGACCGAGATGAGTCCTCTCCCTATGCTGCCATGTTGGCTGCCCAGGATGTAGCCCAGAGGTGCAAGGAGCTGGGCATCACTGCCCTCCACATCAAACTACGAGCCACAGGAGGAAATAGGTACATAAGGCAGGGGCTGGGTGCCAGAGCACCGAATTTGAGGCTTGGTTTTTCTCTTGTAACTTTGCACAAGACATCATAAGTGTGTTCGTATTTAGTAGTTGGTTGCTGCACCACTGCTTCTACTCCTCCCACCCCCCAACTTACTGTTCATTGAGCACTCAGCTGCATACCAGGTATTGTGTTCTAGGTACTAGAAAAGAATGATCGAAAAGGGTAGTTAAAGCCTCTACTCTTCCTGTGTAGGTAGAAGAGGCCGACTTTAAACAGCCTGACTAGGGGAACATGCGCCTTCCATTTGTGGCAAGTGCTGGGAAGTAAGAGGTACAGTGTGAGGGTTGGGAGTTAATGATAAAGTGAAATGTCAGCTAAGACCTAAATGTTGTGCCAGGAGTTGGTCCAGTGAAGGAAGGGCAGGGAGAGAATATTCCAGCCAGATACAACTGCAGGGAAAAGGTCTTGAGTGGGAATGAACTTGATACATCTATGGGAAAGAGTTGCATGAGTATGATCAGAGAGATAGGAGAAAGTTCCTGCTAGGTCTTAAAGGAAGCAGTAAGGATTTGGACTTTAGCCAAAGAGGGTGGGGGGGGAAGCATAAGAACTTTTTAATAGTAATGACCTGATGAGATTGGAGTCTTGTTTTTGTGAGAGAGAATATGTGTGGGCGGGGTGCGGTACAGAGGGAGAGAGAATCTTAAGCAGACTCCATTGCTCAGCGCGACCCTGAGATTGTGACCTGAGTTGACATTGAGTTGGACCCTTAAGTGCCCAAGCCACCCAGGTACTCCAAAGATTGGGGATTTTTCTTTATTTTAAAGATTTTATTTATGTATTTGACGGCGAGAGCAGGAGCACAAGCAGGGGGGGTGGGAGAGGGAGAAGCAGGCTTCCCACTGAGCAGGGAGCCCAGTGTGGGGCTTGATCCCAGGACCCTGGGACCATGACCTGAGCTGAAGGCAGACGCTTAACGACTGAGCCACCCAAGCGCCCCTAGGGGGATTTTTTTTTTTTTTTTTTAAAGATGACTCCTACTTCAGGGTACCTGGCTGGCTCAGTTGATAGAGCATGAAACTCTTGACCTCTGAGTCGTGAGTTCAGGCCTACTGTGGGCATAGAGCTTACATTAAAAAAAAAAATGCTGTGTGGGCAGCAGACCAGAGAAAGTGGTCCTCTGGAGAGATGCTAGTGTTTTGGTTTTGGGTGGGGGAAGCAGCTGGAAATGGATTGCCAAAAAAAAAAAATTACAGCCTTTGGCAAGAAGGACAGTTCCTTAAGTGGGCTGCAGGCAGAGCAGAGCACAAACTCTGACGCATGGGCCAGAAAGTATGCAACAAAAACCATACGTGGCCCCCTAAGCCTTAAATATTTATTGTTTGGCCCTTTACGAAAAGTTGCAGATTCCTAAACTAGAGGGTTGTGGGATCTAGAAGGAACCCCTAATGAGTTGGACAGAGCTTTTCTTCATGTAGATCCTCATTTCCCTAGAACCAAGACCCCTGGACCTGGGGCCCAGTCAGCCCTCAGAGCCCTTGCCCGCTCAGGAATGAAGATCGGGCGGATCGGTAAGTGCCTCCCTCTAGCTAGCACTTGGATTTGCTTTGAAGCATTGACCCCAGAAAGTTTGTGTTGTACCCAGTGGGATGCAGTGCCTGGTTTGGGGTCTATTGGCAGTTAGGGTGCCACAGTTAATGGAGTTGCAAGAGGCCCACCATATGACAGAATTTCCTCCCTGAGCACCCCTGTCACCTTGATGTGCATGTTGACAGCACAGTTTGATTCCTGAACCTCTGTGCCCCACACTGCCTGGTGTGCAGGGCTTGAGACTGGCTGGTGGAACTGACGGGAGATGAAATGTCTCTTTCAGTGTTTCTTACGGGAGTTGGCATTTTATGTGGTCTGTCCCCTGAATTGTTAAGACCATCCATATCCTTGGTTCTTTCCTACAAAGTATTAGAGCATGCCAATCATTTTAACAGTGGAAAATGAGTGCAGGGAGCATCACCTCCCATGGTTGAGAATCACAGCGAGTCACCTACATCTGTGTGGTGCCTGCCCCCTCACGCCTGTGATCTCCTGGCCTCTTAGAGCTCTTAAGAAGGTGTTAGCCCTTCCCTGTTTCTGTACACAAGGTAGCATCACATACTGATCGGTCTAGTTAATGGTTCAGCCTATTACCTTTTGGAAAGGAGGTAGTTTTTAGTTGCCCCTGTTTAGAAGAATCTTTCCACTAGAGAGTCCCTGAGCTGGGTGTCAGAAACCTGATTATTTCACCTCCTTCTGACATTGTAAGTTGAGTGCCTTTTCTGACCCTCAGTTTCCCCTTCAGAAAAGTGAGTTGAGACCACATCAGAAATTTTGAGGAAGCAGCAGATGGGGCAGTCCATGTCCATGTGTTATATACTGAGGATTCACGTGGGGAGCAGCGGGATTCACTGCTGGTCTGTTAGACCACTGGTCTAGGGAGGCCTGGACTCTTTCCCATCCATCTCTAGGCAATGATGTTTTCTCTTCCTCCCCACAGAGGATGTCACCCCCATCCCCTCCGATAGCACCCGCAGGAAGGGGGGTCGCCGTGGTCGCCGTCTGTGAAAAGGATTCCTCAAATTACTGTTTTCTGTTAATAAATTGCCTTTGTGTGAGCTATTTCGACTCTAGTCTTCTCTCCTTCAGGGATATTTGATTCTTTCCTCCTAGAAATTTGACCAGGGCATGAGACTGACTCGAAGTCACAGGTGCAGGACAAAGCAGGAGGCATTTAGTAGATCTTTTACTTCAGAGGACGTAGGTAACTTGGCAAGCAGGAACACAGGAGGGATTGGTTGGGCCCCTGACATGCGATGGGGTGAGCCTGTGTTCTGTGAAGTGACTTCCTGGGAGGAGGAGCCTCAGGAGAGGTGAGGTGCCTGTGCTGCGGTTGGGGCTTTTCCACACTGCTTGTTGTGGCCACCAGCTAAAGCCCACCAAGGCCTCGGAGACCTTGTTTTGAAAGCGGAGATGTTCATTCCAAAAACGGACTAAATCTTAAAAGAGCCGGAGCAGAGTGGAAGCTGTTGAGCCAAGTGTAGTCTGAGCAGAAGAGGAGCCTTTCAGACTTGAGCCATATATAAACACATGTGGGTGTATACTCGCCCCCCACACCTTCTGTGCAAAATTGGGAACACACGCTACTGCATCTTGCTTGTTCTCACTTGGCAGATCTTGGAGATTGTTCCACATCAGTACATAAAGTACATAGAGATTCGGTCACCCCACAAATACACACCAAGCCCTATTTTCATCAGTGATTAAAAAAAAAAAGTTTTTGCTCTCAGAAGCTTGTCTCCACCTCCAAGGACCCAGTGGCACCAGATGGTACAGAGTGTTCTGCAAGAAAGTAGCATAGGCCCAGGGATGGTGGCTGCTACAGTGTTGGGTGGTTAATAAAGTAAGCTAGAGAGAAGAAGATGGTATTAATGTTCTAAGGAAGAGAAAAAACATTTACAGTACTCTGCTGTATTTATCGAAAAAATCCACATGGATTGAATTACCCACACAGTTCAAATCTATGTTGTTAAAGGGCCAGCTATAGTTATTCAAGGCAACGGGAACACTTCAACTCTGTGATACACTTTAAAAACCCATAACACAGAGGACATTCTGCAAAATACCGGTGCTTAAGTTATCAAAAGTGATGAAAAACAAGGGCAGAAAACCAGAGGAGATTATGGAGACAGAACTTAGATACAGCGTTGGATCCTGACCCAGAAGGAGGGTGTTAGTTTGAAAACTGGTAAAATACGAGAAAGTCCTGAAGTTCAATTAGTAATGTACCAACAGTAGTTTCTTAATCTTGACTAATGTTTCGTGGTTGTATAAGATGTTAACATTAGGGAAAGCTGGATGAGTGGTATACAGAAAAGCCATATTATTTTCACAACTTTTTGGTGAATCTAAAATTAACGCAAAGTAGAAATGTGAGGGGGCAAAAAAAAAAAATACGGTCAGCCTGGTTTCTGAGGCAGGATGTGTACAGACCCTCAGGTAAACAGGCCTGGATGAAAATACCTAGTTCCCCAGCTTCAGACTAGCTTTAAGCAAATAAGCACTCAGCCATTGAGTGAAAATTCCTGTGATAATGGCTGCTTCGTAGGGTGTCATAAGAAATAAGATTAAAGTGTTCAGCACTGCCTGGCTCTGAAGAAGCTATTGCTATTCTTAATGCCTGTTGAGTTCTTATGCCAAGGAATGAATGACAGCTGGCTGGAATCCTGGTGGAAAAATGCTGGCAGTTGCTAGAGCATTCTTTATTTCCTGTGATGGGACTTTGCAACTTGTCCTGCTGTTTCCTGGTAACCAGGGATGCAATCAGCCAGGTCTTTGAAAGCAGTTCCTTTCAGAGGTTTGTTTGCAAGGAGAGCCAACTTGCACAGCTTGCGTTGGAACGGAGCAGTCTGTTGGCCACAGGCATGCAGGGCAGGACTCGATGAGCTGTTGCCCACCTGCGACACGGACCATGGGAGCCCAGCCTTGGCAGGTGAGCCTGATGCCAGGGGCTACAGCTGCAACCCCAACCAGGCCCCTAGAAATGGTCCCTACTGCCCTCCTGCCTCCTTTCTCTGACCTGAGCCACGCAAGTCTCCCAAACAAGCCTCCCTGTCTCCCCTCTGGCCCCTGCCTAGCCCTAGACCACATGTTTTGTTACCTGGTCCTGCCACACACTTCACCCTCTCTTGCCCAAGCCAAACCTACTTCCTTTCACTTTTCAGTTCTCTGGGCCTTCAGTCTTCTGCTCATGTTCCCTCCCAGCTTGGCTCCGTCAGCATCTTCTCTCCCCCATTTCACCTATCTTCTGCTCATCTGTTAGAATCAATTCTTCATCCCTCTCAAAGTCACCCTCCTGGGTGCCCCTCAAAGTCACCCTCCTGGGTGCCCCTCAAAGTGCTTCACTAAATTCCTGTGTCACCCCTACTTCCCATGTGCCACCGCTGCCCCCTGTATTCTAATAGCCTGTTTTCCCTGTTAATCTGTGAGCTCTGAGAGGGCAAAGTGGGTCTTGTTCAGTGTTTCCAACCCCAGCCCTCAGTCCAGTCTCCAAAGTACGGGCTCAATAATGATTTGTCTAATGAATCACTGAAAGAATAGGTGAGTGGGCTTCCCCCTTCTGTAAACTAAATAGGTTCTATAAACTAGATGGTTTATTATTTTTTTTAATAAATTTTTTGAAGATTTATTTTAGGGAGAGTGCATGGGCGAGCAGTGGGGGAGCGGCAGAGAGATTCTCAAGCCAACTTTGCACTGAGCGTGGAGCCTGACACAGGGCTCAATCCACGATCCTTAGAAGACCTGAGCCGAAACCAAGGGTCAGACTCTTAACTGACTGAGCCACCCAGGTGCCCCTAAACTAGATAGTTTAAAGAGCCTTGGTAGATCCTCGATAAGTTAAAACAAACACGTGTTCCTGTGCTTCAAAGCAATTAAGGAAATCCCCAAGGGCATTCAAGAAATGAGAGGGAAAGTTCATCAAGATGAAATGGATTAGGGAACACAGCTGTAGGCAAAGAAAGTTGGGGTAGCCCTCCTGGCAAATACCAAGTCAGTGCCAGGAAGTTAAGTTTGGGCTCTGCCTTTACCTCTATCAGTCCCAAGGTGAGGGAGCTGGGCTTGACCTTTACAATAATTAGCCAGAAGTCTTCAGATTTCTGGGCAATATGGTCCTAAGTAGGACTGTTCCTGGGCTCTTGGCAAAAGCAAAAGCAAATCCTCTGGAAAGAACCACAATTGAGGCCCTCTGGTTTCCCACAGATGAAGTTCAACCAAGTAGGAACCCCGCCCCCCAAAATACCAACACATGAAAGTAGGCACCAAATGAGAGTCAACAGAAACAGTTTTTTATATACCTCAAAGACTCAATATTAGAATTAAAATATAACCTCAAATGAAATGTTTAAAGAAACAATGGAACAAAAAAGTAGGCAAAATATGCATAATCAGATGGCTTTGACGAGGAAGCAAAGAAAACAATACAATAGTTATTGAAATTAAATACTCAGTGGATGGGTTCCATGGCAGATGAGAGCCAACAGAAGAAAGAATTGCTGAACTACAAAGTCTGAAGAAATTACAAAACAGAGAAGTCCAATGGGATTGGAACTGAATATGTTCCTGCATTGCTCCCTTCCTGTTCTGCCTGAGCGAGAGCATTAGCCTTCCAGTTAGCCTTCGTTGACCTGAGTGATGATGTGGCTCCCTGTCATCTAGGAGTTTACTTTCAAGGTCATTTTCAATCTCTTAATGCAGAATCAGGAAAACCTTTCCCAAGACATGGCTTCAGGGAAGCCATTGACCTTTAGTGGTCCAAAGAGAAGATGGATAATGGACTTAAAATTGGTCAGTTCTGTCTTGGCAAGGAAGGGGCAAGCAGTCTTGTTGCATGTAGTCCTAAGGTGGTAGGATTTGGCTGTTGGATAGTTGTGGAGAGGTAGACTTGAGTTATCAAAGAGTTTTCTAAAAGCTGCTCAAAGAGGGAATACAGCTGCTTAATGAAATAGGGATCTCCCCATCATTGGAGGCATACAAGCATAAACCAGACCCTCAAAGGTTAGTTACATCAGAATCTCTTAGTGTGGCAGAGACCATTTCCCAATACGCTTTTTCTTCATTTTCTATTGTAAAAAGGAGTCTCAATTTTTAGCTGGATGTATGGCTGATTAAAGACTCCTCAGTGGCAGCTGGGTGGCTCAGTTGGTTAAACATCTGACTCTTGATCTTGGGGTTGTGAGTTCAAACTCCACACTGGACTCCATGCTGGGCATGGAATCTACTTTAAAAAAAATAAAAATAGACTCCTCAGGCGCAGTTAAGTGTGGTCCATATCACTAAGTTGTGGGCAATGAGATGTAAGCAGAATTTGTGTATGCAATTTGCAGGAAGTATCTTTTGGAATTATTAACTATAGTCCCCTATATTATATCCCCAAGACTTACTATAAATATAGGAAGTGTCTTGAATAGGAAAAGGCATACCCTTTTAACCTTTCCTCTAGATAATTGCTTTCAGATCTCTGCTGGAACCTGTCACCTTATACAGACAGGCTCTCCCTGACCATCATAGATGAATTAATGTTCCCCACCTACCCCCCCACCCAGCCATTATTCTCAAGATATTTAACCATTTATTTGCCATATTCATAGCACTTAACTCTACCTGATGTATACATCTATATGTCTAAGTCTAGTGGTCTTCAACCTTGAGCATGCATCAGATTCAGTAGATCTGGGATGGAGGCCTAAAGTTTTGCATTTCTAACAAGATGTTAGGTGCTGTCAGTGGTCCAAAGACCACACTTTGAGAACCACTGGACTTGGCTTTTTAGGTTCACTGCTATATCCCAGTACCAGGAACAGTGCATAAGTGGTGATGGTTTGTAGGTATTTGTTGACTCAGATTATTGGCACTACCTCATTTAATCACTTGGAGGTAAGTACTGTTATTATCCACATTTTACATATAGGGAAACCAAGGGTCAGAGATTAGTGACTTGTGTAGGGACACAGCTAGAAGGGGCAGAGCTGGGATTTAATCCTGTACTTGTCTGTAACCACAGATAGTGCCCTTAATCACTGCACTGTCATATCCCTGGCAGGCTGGGGCTCCGCACAGTCCGACTGGCTAGGAGGTGGAGGAGGAGGATCCTCCTGTCCTCACTTCAGCAGAGGACTGGGAAGTAGATGGCAGCAGAGTCCTGCTCCTAAGGGAGCCTAGCCACTGCCCTTTGGGCACTCATTTATGGGTGACCACTAGGTGGCAGCATCATTCTGATAGGAAGCTGCCTGCTGGGATGGGTACGGTGTCTGGGTTCTGATCTGAATTCTGTCACCGTTAGTTCTCTGGCCCTAGGCATATCCCATGGGTCTGTGGGTAGGCCTCAGTTTCCCCATCTTTACAGAGAGGAGATTAGATCTCCTTAATCTCCAAAGCGCCCTTGCTGCTCAAATACCATCTCTAAGAGACCAGTACAGCCACTAAAATTCAAATACCCCAAAACCATTTGTACTATTTTTTTCTCCCCCACTGGAAAAAAAACAAGCACTACCACCATCACTCTCCAAAAACTACAGTATACTGCTATAACAGTACTGTCCAAAAGAAATATAATGCAAGCCACAAAACTGAGTCACATGTAATTTCAAATTTTCTAGTAGACGAATTAATACAGTAGAAAATAATTATAATAATATATTTTATTTAATGCAATATATCCAAAATATTTCCATTTTCAACATAATATGAAAATTATCAAGGTATTTTACATTTTTTTTTAAGATTTATTTGACAGCACAAGCAGAGGGAGAGGGAGAACCAGGCCCCCAGCTGAACCTGGAGCCCAAAGCGGGGCTTGATCCCAGGACTCTGGGATCTTGACCCGAGCCGAAGGCAGCCGCTTAACAGACTGAGCCACCCAGGCGCCCCATTTACATTCTTTTCTTATATTAAGTCTTTGAAACCCTGCGCATCTCAATTTAGACTAACCATGTTTAAGGCTTCAACTGCCACATGTGGCTAGTGACTGCCTTATTAGACAGCAGAGCCCTAGAGTATTCATGGCAAATGTTTGTTGAGGTAGGAACTGTGCTGAGTGTTTTATATGCATTATCTTAATCCTCATAGCACCTGATGAGGTAAGGTTTGTCTCTCATTTTTGCTGATGAAGAAACTGAGGCTCAGAGACACTGAGTGTCTTGGCCAAGATCACACATTGCAAGTAAGCAGAAGAGTCTGGATTTGAGCTTGGCTCTGTCTGTTTCCAGAATCTGGGCTTTTCATCATGACATAATCTTCCCCTGATGGTCGATATGCAGTCATGGGGGACCCACTGACAGGGTTCCAAATCCAGGGAGTGCAAAAGCCTGGGAGCCAACAAGAGAGCCTGTAAGGGTAGAAGGCGAGGCCTTAAGCTGTCATTCTCCCACCCTAGTTATGTATTTGGCAACGTCGAGCTTGCCTGGCAAACCACCAGTGACTCTGTCAAGGAGAAATCATGATCTTAGGAAAATCATATTTGCATGATAACTAATTGAGCTTACAAAAAAAAAAAAAAAAAAAAAAAAAACCCAAAAGACAAAAAAACCTTGCATCAGAAGAAAATGAAAATTGAGACCTGCAGAACAATAGGATTAAACTACAGGTGAGTACAGAAGAGGGTAGAATTCCAAGGGCCCAATGGGTCGAGGTTGTAGTAAGGTAAGTGGTGGCTTTCCCTCAGGAAAAATAATGATGATATTAATAGCTAAAATTTATTATGTACTTACCAAGCAACTTAAATGTAGCATCTTATTAATCCTCGTAGTCACACTAGGAAGTAGGTACGACTATTATTACCATGTTGCAGATGCGAAACTGAGGCACGGGACACCAGTAGGTAGCAGAGTTGAGATTTAGCCACAACAACTTGGTCTGGGGTCCGTGTTTTGGATTGCTATGCTATCCTACTGCCTAGAACAGGCTGCTCATGGAGGTAGTGAGCTCTCTGTCTCTGGAGGCATGCAAAAAGATCATCAGGGATGTGAGGATATGCTCAAAAGGGGTCATTCCTGGGTAGGACAGAAGCCTGGTGAACTGATACTAAGCTTGTCTGGAGAGTAATCGTGGAAATTGCCCACATGAAACAAAGATGGGGAAAGAATCACATCTGCCTTTCAAATCTATCCTGTGGGAATTAGGGGTACAGGAGGCATGGCCTTCACTATGACTGGCCAAAGTGAGTAAGGGGTCTGTGGAGGCAGCATGGCATGGTAGTTAAGAGAATGGAATCTGCAGGCAGTTCAGACCTATGTTCAGGTCCCAGCTCTGCCACTTACTAGCACCCTTAGCTCATACTTGTATCTCCCTGAGGCTCCTAGGGCTGTTGTGACAATGAAATGGGAAACCATGTTGTGGGAATCCGTTATTCTCAGCCACAGAGGTGAGACACCAAGAGGGAACGAAAGCCAAGAACGAAGGCCTTGGTGTACTTCAGGAAGTTTCACTTTTTCCTCAAATCCAGTAGACAGTGCTGTTGGCAGCATTTGGGAAACGAGCTGGCTGAGCTGCCATGCTGAGGCAGGAGGGCTGAGTCCCGAGAAACAGAAGAACGGGGGTGTCGGGGAGCTGGTTTGGCTGCCATGGAGGGGAGGCACTGGGGAGGAGGCTGGGTAACAGAGTGGCCTTGCTTGGAGGGGTAGCTTCTGCAGAAGCACCTCACTCTGCAGGAGCTGGGCAGGACCCTTCCTCAGCCCCATCTGCCCCTGTCCCATTCCCTCCTGAGTATTTCCCATCCACAAACATGCCCAAAAGCCATGACCTGAGTCCTCTTCCAGCTGCTGCCCCCCACCTCTGTGCTCTCCCTCGTATACTGGCACCATTTCTCCCAGTCACCTCCCGACCCAATTCACTGATCTCCTGTCTCCCATCTCCCATGGCCTCTATGTGGCCACGCCTTCCCCTCCACCTCGTCCTCTCAGCAGTATCTGCCGCAGTTGACACTCCCCCTCCACTCCCTTATTGGGATCTGTGAGCACACCCTCTCCTGGCTTTCCTTCTTCCTGACGGCTGCTCTGCTGCACAGGTCAGGGCTGCTCCTCCATGCAGTCTCTAAATGTTGAGAGTCCCTAGAGCTCAGCCCTAGTCCCATGGTTGTGAATAGCATCTACAAGTTGATCGTTTACAAATGTCTTTGTTCACTCTTTTTTTTTTTTTTTAAAGATTTTATTTATTTATTTGAGACAGAGAGAATGAGAGAGACGGAGAGCACATGAGAGGGGGGAGGGTCAGAGGGAGAAGCAGGCTCCCCGCCGAGCAGGGAGCCCGATGCGGGACTCGATCCCGGGACTCCAGGATCATGACCTGAGCCGAAGGCAGTCGCTTAACCAACCGAGCCACCCAGGCGCCCCTGTTCACTCTTTTTTTAAGTTTCAGTCTGGTACCATCAGCCATCTACTTGATGTCTACATGTGGGTGTCACACAGAATACAGCCAAAACCAAACTCTGGAGTCTGCCCGTTCCGGAATGTGCTCTCCCATCTTTCCCATCTTGATGAATGCCACCATCTATTGTGCCCCAGACCCCGGCACCATCTTTGATCTCATCCCCAAAGCAGGTGCTGTCATCTCTCCTTTCAAAACAGCTGTGGAATCCATTCACTTCTCCCCGTCTCTACCACCACCAGAAATCACCACCATCTTTCACCTAAGCTACTTCACTCCTACCTGGTCTCCAGGTTCCCACTCCTGCTCACCTTAACTCTATATGCCACACATTATTTTAAAACATTAACCAAACCCAGCCCTTCAGGACTCACACCCTCTGCTAGCTTCCCCTTGTTTTGAGATAATACCCACTAACACCCAAGCCTGCGTGATCTGGCCCCTGCCTGTCCCATCAACAACATTTGAAATCACTCTCCCCCTTGCTCAAAATGCTCAGACGAACGGCATTTCTTTCTGTTCCTCAAATGTGCCAAGGACTTCCTCTTTCTGTGAATGACATCATCTTCTCTGTCACTCAAGTAGGAATGCTCAGCAGCATCTTGGTCCCATCCCTTTCTCTAGAAAGGCCCAAGTTCAGTCTGGCCCAAGTCCTGTGGACTTTCCTTCTGACCTTTGTAGTCTTCACCCCCTTTCCTCCATGCTCCCAGCCACAGGCTCCATCAGGCCTTGCCTCTCCAGCTTGACTTTTCACCACAGCCTCCTAACTGGTCTCTCTGCCTCCAGCCACAGACCGACCCCTGACCCCTAAGCTTAACCCCAGCCACTGGTAGCCTGGTCTCTGATATGTGACCCCTGCTCCACTCTCTGGAGACTGGGGCTCAACCCTGGCCAGGTGTCTTCAAATGCCCCTGTGTCCTAATGCCTGGCCTAGAACTGGTGCTTGGTACATATTTGTTGGACGAATGAATCATAGGGGAGGACTACTCAGTCCGTCCTGCTCAGAGGCGCTAGCTGAAATCACAAGTCCAACGGCTATTTACCTACCTGCCAGATGGCACCTGGGAGAAGACTCTGGGAGTTCCAGATTCTAAACTGGTTGTAGAACATCTGACCTTGGGCAAATCAGATCCTTTCCTTGCTCAATTGTCCCTTCAATAAGATGGGAAGAAACAGAATAGCTAGTCTCTTTTTTCCCAGAGGCATTGTACTGTATTCAGGGCCTTTTGTTATGAAGTGCTTTCCATCCAGGCTCTCCTTAGACCTTCAAAGCAGTCCCACTAGGCAGTGGGGATTATCTGTCCCTATAGTACAGATTCTCAAGGAAGCAGCCCGAGCCACTGTTAAAACAATCAGATAACAGCACTCCTGCTCAGAGGCTTCCCATGGCTCCTGATTTCACTCAGAGTAAAAGCCAAAGTCATGAACATAGCCACACAGTCTGGCTGCATACATCACTGACCTCACGTCCATGCACTCTCTAGCTCAGTGGCTCCACTCCAGCCATACTAGCCTCCTTCCCCTTCCTCAACCATGCCAAGCACATCCCCACCAAGGGACCTTTGCTCTGCCTGCTTCTTCTGCCGAGGACACTTCCTCAGACATGGGCTTGGTAAACCACCTCACCTCCTTCAAGCCTATCCTCAAATCTGGCTTTGCCAGTGAGGCCCATCCCAACACCCTATAAAGTGCTGCAACCTGTTCCCATCCACCTGCCCCAGCAATACCTTCCCGTTTTCCCAGCTTGCTCGTCTCTCTCAAACAGTATAGTTTACTTGTTTGTCTCCCTCTGGAATGTCAGTTCCATAAAGGCAGAGATAGTTCTCTGCTTTGTTCATTGATGTAGCCCAAGTACCCAGGAGAGTGCCTGGCACAAAGTAGATGTGCAATAAATGTTGAATGAATGAATGAATGAATGAAAGAAGTGAAGTAAGTAACTTGCCTGGGGCGGGTATGGCAGATATGAGGCTGGAGACCAGACCTGCTCTTCCCCACAAAGAGCCCCTTTTCTGGCTCTGTGTTCATGGCCCAAGTGTACTAGGATCCATGGAGGCCCCACCTCAGGCCATGTGCGGTGGGGACAGGGCTGGACATGAACAGCCTGCCTGCCACCTGGGGCGGCTCTTCCTCTCAGGGACTTAGGGACTAAGGAGGAGAACAGGATGGGCCTGAGGTCCTGGGAGACTCCACCTCCTGGCTCACCCAAGTGAACTGGCAGGAACTCATGCCTCTGGAGCCTGGAGTATCCAGACCAGGGGAGAGCAGGCCTTTCAACTGACCAGCTCGAAGGCTACAGTATGAGACTCCCAGGAAGGTCCTGGGTGGGAGGATACACATGCTCGAACAAACAGGCTTGCTGCTCCCTTTTGTTGAGCAGCTCCAAAATCTCTACACAGGCAGGGTCCCTGATTCAGATTTAGCAAGTTTGCAGGAAAAATCATACTGAGCTACCAAAATTTTATCGCACAGTCTCTATGTCAGGCATGTGTGTATTAACTCATTCAGTTCTCCCAGCAACCCAGTAAGGTAGGTTCTTTTGTATGCCTATTTTACAGATGAGGAAATGGAGGCAAAAGGGAGTTAAGTAATCTGTTTAAAATCACACATCTAGTAAGTGGTAGAGCCAGAATTTTTTCCTATAAAAAAAAAACACACAAAAAACAAACCAAACACCAACTTCTGGTAGTTACTGAGAAAGTCCGGCAAAGATACAACACACATTATGTGCCTATGGTGTGAAAGGGCCCACTGTCCCACAAGTGTCAATATAACAGTGATGGGAATGGAATGTCTTCTTAGCAGCCAGCTCAGTTTGTGTGTAGGATTTGTATACAATTGCCTTTTTTCCCCAACCATTTATTATGACAAATTGCAAACATGTAGAAAAGTGATCATTCCTATACCCACATCTATAATCAACTATTGTTCATTTTATCTATTATCTATCTGTATCTTTCTTCTGAACATTTGAAAATAAGTTGCAAACATCATGTCATGTCACCTCCAAGTATTTCATTCAGCCTTCAGCCCCTAAAAAGAAATATTCACGGGCGCCTGGGTGGCTTAGATGGTTAAGCGTCTGCCTTTGGCTCAGGTCATGATCCCAGGGTCCTGGGATCGAGTCCCACATCGGGCTCCCTGCTCCTTGGGAGCCTGCTTCTCTCTCTCTCTCTGTCTCTCATGAATAAAGAAATAAAATCTTAAAAAAAAAAAAAAAGAAATATTCACTTAATGGCCGAAAATTCCATTATCACACCTAAAAAAACAATAATTCCCAAATATCCTCTAATAATCTATCCAGATTCACATTTCCTCAGTTTCTCAAAAATACCGTTTGTAGCTTTTTTTTCCCAAACCAGAATCTTGTCAAGATTCACAAATTGCAGGGACGCCTGTGTGGCTCGGTCAGTGAAGTGTCTGCCTTTGGCTCAGGTCATGATCCCAGAGTTCTGGGATCGAATCCCTCATTGGACTCCTTGCTCAGTGGGGAGTCTGCTTCTTCCTCTGCCTCCCGCTCCCTCTGCTTGTGCCCCCTCTCTCTCATTCTCTCTCTCTGATAAATAAAATCTTTTTAAAAAAGATTCACAAATTGGGGCACCTGGGTGGCTCAGTTGGTTAAGCAACTGCCTTCGCCTCAGGTCATGATCCTGGAGTCCCTGGATCGAGTCCCGCATCGGGCTCCCTGCTCGGCAGGCAGTCTGCTTCTCCCTCTGACCCTTCCCCCTCTCATGTGCTTTCTCTCTCTCTCATTCTCTCTCTCTCAAATAAATAAATATTTAAAAAAAAAGATTCACAAATTATATCCGGTTATTACATTTCCTTAATCTTTTTTTAAAGATTTTTTTTTTTTTTTTGTAATTCTACACCCAACTTGGGGCTCGAACTCACAACCCTGAGATCAAGAGTCCTACGTTCCACTGACTGAGCCAGCTGGTTCCCCTGCATGTCTTTCTTTCTTTTAAGATTAGTTAGGGCGCCTGGATGGCTCAGTTGTTAAACATCTGCCTTCGGCTCGGGTCATGGTCCCAGGGTCCTGGGATCGAGCCCCGCATCAGGCTCCCTGCTCATCGGGAAGCCTGCTTCTTCCTCTCCCACTCGCCGTGCTTATGTTCCCTCTCTCACTGTGTCTCTCTCTGTCAAATAAATAAAATCTTAAAAAAAAAAAAAAGATTATTTATTTATTTATTTATTTATTTGAGAGAGAGAGCAGAGCGAGCAAGAACATGAGTATGGGGAGAGAGAGAGAGGGAGCACAATTCCAGGACGCTGAGATCATGACCTAAGCGAAGGCAGACGCTTAACCAACTGAGCCACCTAGGCACCCCACCCCTACATTTCTTTAATCTTTTAAAATATAAAACCCTCTCACACACATATCTTTTTCATGGCATTGACCCTTTGATGGTAACAGTCACTGTCTTGCAGACTGTCCCTGGAATTTTTTATTTCCTCATGGTGTCATTTAACTTGTTCTTCTACCCCTCTAATTACTGTAAACTGGAACTTAGGTCTAAAGGTAGATTCAGATTAATGATTTTTTAGAAAAGATATTTCCTGGATGATGCTGAGTATTACACCCCATTAGGAAACATAATGTCAGGTTGTCCCACTGTTGGTGATACTAAAAGTTTGGTCACTTGGTAGTGACAGCAGTAAAGTGCCGTTCCCTCTTTGCCACCAGCAGGGACCCCTGGGATGATACTGCTGTGTGTGGATATCCTGTCGCCCTGCAACATTTCATCTCATGGTTTTGGCATCCATTGGTGGCCCTTGCCTGAACCAGCTATTACACTGTTATAAAAAGGTGATTTTCTAATTCTATATTTTCTTTTATGTTAGTTTTCTTGCATTCTTATGTAAAGAAGAATTTTTCTTTATCAACTGGGATTGAATTATAGTTTCTTCCAAAGAGGCAAGGTGAATTATTCTAATTGATTCTGGAATTGTCGCATATTTGGCTGGCAGGTGCCCATTCGAGTTGGATCCTGGATCCTTCTTCTTTTTTAAAGGAGTTCCATTTTAAAGATTTTATTTATTTAGAGAGAGAGCATGAGCATCAGGGAGGGGCAGAGAGGGAGGGAGAGAGAGAATCTCAAGCAGATTCTGCATTGAGTGTGGAGCCCGACTCAGGGCTCTCTCTATCTTACGACCCTGAGATCATGACCTGAGCTGAAATCAAGAGTCAGACTGTCAACTGACTGAGCCACCCAGTTGCCCCAGATCCTGGATCCTTCTGACAAATCCCAGTAGTCTGAGCATTTCTTTGTTTTCTGGAAAAAAAGATGTCTCCAACACACCTACCTGTACTTTCTTTTCCTCTACCCTGTGATCCAGCTATTGGAACTTGGGTGTGAATACAGGAAGTCTGCCCCAGAGTTCTTTTGTTTAACTGCAGGGGCTAGTCTCAGCTCTGTGTGACCTTGCTGTGTGACCTTGGGTCAGTTCCTTTCCCCTTCTGAGCCAGACTTTCTCCATCTGAAAAATGGGGAGCTGAATCCTGCCTTAACCCTGTATCCCCCTAAGGATGGGTCACATACCAAGCCTTCCTACTTTCCATCACTTTGTCTCCTTCCCCATGCAAGGAGAGGGGTGGCACAGGACTCCTACACTGGGCAGTGGGGCCTATATGACAACTGACATACTACCCTACAATTAGAAAAGATGGAGGGAGCCCTCTCCCGCCAATCCTGGGGAAAGTCAGTCTTGGGGTATACCCTCCTGGCTGGAATTAGTCTACAGCCTCCTCTGGGCAAGGCCAGGTTGATCTTTGGGGACATCCTCAGCCTTGACCTAAAGTTGCTTCACAAGGGAAAGGGTTTGGGGGCACCTGGGTGGCTCAGTCGGTTAAGCGTCTGCCTTCGGCTCAGGTCGTGATCCCAGGGTCCTGGGATCAAGCCCGGTGATGGGCTCCCTGCTCAGTGGGGAGTCTGCTTCTCCCTCTGCCTGCCGCTCCCCCTGCTTGTGCTCTCTCTCTCTCTGTGTCAAATAAATAAATAAAACCTTTAAAAAAAAAACAAGGGAAAGGGTTTGCGCTGCCATTTTTATTTTCACAATCAGCCTAGAATCAACTGTTGCATTTTTTCTTTATTTTTAAATTTAGTTTTACTTTGTATCCAAGTTACAAATTTACATATTTAAAGAATCAAATACTCTATAAGGCTTGCTGTGAAAAATAGCATTTCCTCACCTTCCTCTTCATACTACTTTAAACTTTTTTAGCCGATTCTTTTGGTATTTAACTCTGTACCTCTGAATAGCTTCTGGTATTACTTCCTGATTTTTCAATTTTAAACATTATCTGGTTGGTTTTTCACAGTGGAAGATGAAGATTTAGCCCTCTTTCCTCCTCTGTCCCTCTCTGTCACTCCTTCTGTCCTTTCATCCTCCCTTATGCCTCTATTGTATGTTTGGTTATGTATGATCAGCATTTAATGTTCACCATATTATGACAGTGTGTACATCATTCAATTTGAGCTACACAGTATACTAGGATTACTAACATTTCCTAAATAACTTTTGTTTTCCCAAGACTTAATAGTTGTCTTGGTTTTTCATTTATTTAATATTCTTTCTTTTTTTTAATTAAATTTTTTATTTTAATTCCAGTAGAGTTAACATACAGTGTTGTATTAGTTCCAGCAGTACAATAGAGTGATTCAACAATTCTGTACATTACTCAGGGCTCATCATGATAAGTGTACTCTTCAGTCTCCATTACCTCTTTCACCCATCCCCTACCCACCTCCTCTCTCATAACCATCAGTTTGTTGTCTATAGGTAAGAGTCTGTTTCTTGGGGCGCCTGGGTGGCTCAGTTGTTAGTGTCTGCCTTTGGCCCAGGTCATGATCCCAGGGTCCTGGGATCGTGCCGCACATCCGGCTCCCTGCCCCACGGGAAGCCTGCTTCTCCCTCTCCTGCTCTCCCTGCTTGTGTTCCCTCTCTCACTGTGTCTCTGTCAAATAAATAAATAAAATCTTAAAAAAAAAAAGTCTGTTTCTTGGTTTGTCTCTCTTTTTTCTTTTCCTTTGCTCATTTTCTTTTGTTTCTTAAATTCTACATAAGAGTGAAATCATATATTTCTCTTTCTCTGACTTAGTTGCTTAGTATACTCTCTAGCTCCCTTCATGTTGTTGCAAATGGCAAGACTTCAATTTTTTATGGCTGAATAATATTCAGTTGTGTTTCATTCCATCTTCTTATCCATCATCTTTTGATGGACACTTGGGCTGCTTCAGTAGTTTGGCTGTTGTAAATAATGGTGCAATAAACATAGGGATGCATGTATCCCTTTGAATTCGTGTTTTTGCATTTTTTGGGTAAATACCTAGTAATGAGATTGCTGGATTGTAGGGTAGTTCTATTTTTAGCTTTTTGAGGAACCTCCATACAGTTTTCCAGGATGGCTGTACCAGTTCACGTTCCCACCAACGGTGCATGAGTGTTCCTCTATTTACTTAATTTTCTATGAAATTATAATTTAATCTCATATACTCCCAAAATTGCATCTCAGTACATCCAGGCATATCAGATATCTATCAAGTTTGTCATGTTGAGGAGATGTCTTTCAGAGCTCTTGGGCCTGATCCAATGTAGATATTTTGTTTTACTCCTAGAATTTCTGTGTGCCACTCTCCTGGACATCCCCATTCCCTCTCACTAATTGAATTTCAGTTTCCTGTGTCCCAGGTCTTCTCTTATTTTTAGTGAACTTCATTTTGGTAGAGCATAACTTCCTGAAGCTTTCTGAGAAAGGAAGATTTTTGAGATATTGAGTGTCTGAGAATATCTTAATGACACCCTCACATATTTGATAATTTGGCTTAGTAGGGTGGAAATCATTTTCCCATAGACTTTTGAGGGCATTGCTCCAATATCTTCTGGTGTCCAGGGTCGCTGTTAAGAAGTCCAAAGTCATTGTGATTCCTGGGTTTTTATATGTGGGTTTTTTTTTTTTTCCTTTTTGGAAATTTGGAATTTGTGGACTCTTCTTTGTCTTTATTTTTCTGAAACCTCCACCATGATGTCCCTTCGTTTGAAACTATTTTATGCCTTTTCCTTGGTACTCACTGGGCCCTTTCAGTTTGGAAATGTATGTCCTTGACTTCTGGAAATGGTACTGAGTTATTTCACTGATGGTTTCTTCCCCCTGATTTTCTCTGTTCTCTATTTCTTAAGCTCTGATATTTGGCTGTTGGGTTTCTCAGATTGGCTTTAATTCTCTTTTCTTTCTGATTTTTCTTTTTATCCTTGTGGGAAATTTATCTTTCTGAAACATTAAAAAAACTTCATCTTCCATCTACCAATTATTTAATATCTGCCCTTGTACTTTTAATCTTCAATAGCTGTATTTTTCTTCTAATAGCACCTATATCTTTATAGCATCCTATTCTTGTTTCATGGGTACAGTATCATCTTTTATGTCCCTAAGGCTATTCATGGCCATTTGTTTTCCTCCATGGTGCTTTTTTGGGGTTTGGTTATTTGTTTAGTTCATTCTCTTTTATGTTGGAGGCTTTCTTCAGATGTTCCATGATCCTTGATTGTCTAAAAAACCAAATGGAAGCCGTGATCCATGAGTAGGGCTTATCTGCTGAGGGCTTCCCTATAGCATTACCTGTTCATTGGGGAACCCCCAATGTTAGAATATTTAGATCATTCCTCCTGGTATGGTCATGTTCCCCAAAGAAGGATCTTTCCAAGTATTACTGAAGGGAGAGGCCTGCCTTCTAGCATTCTGGGAACTGGGAGGGGGAGACGGTTGGGACTCTCAGCTTTAGTACTGGCCCATGCTCTTTACTACGCCTGGGGATAAACTTCCAGTCTTCTCTCAGAGAGGGGGAGGGAGAGGAAGTGGGTATCCAACTGTTTCATAAACAGACTTCCAACCAGTCCTCTTCCTCTTAGCCCCACCTTTACTCCCACCCAGTTGCCTAACATCCCAATTCCTGAGCCTGTTCTGCCATGTAAATAGGTAGCTTCTCAGCTTTTCTAGCTGCAGGTTTAAGATTTAGCTTTCTGGAGTCTGCTACGAGATTTACCACTAGTCTATACGCTCTCCAGCTTCCAAAATTCTGCTGCTGTTTTCTCTTCTGTCCTCTTTGTCCTTAGAGTTTACATTAAAAAAAAAAAAAAAAAAAAGTCATTTGTGAGAGGAAGCAAAGCTATATATGTGT
Source organism: Mirounga angustirostris (assembly GCF_029215605.1). Taxonomy (NCBI): domain Eukaryota; kingdom Metazoa; phylum Chordata; class Mammalia; order Carnivora; family Phocidae; genus Mirounga; species Mirounga angustirostris. Next base: position 112,475,291 of record NW_026991715.1, read on the forward strand.
TCTAGCCATCCTTACCAAGAAATCTTTTTTTAAGTTGAGGTATAATTCACATACCACAATATTCAAGCTTTTAAAATTGTACAACTCAGTGGTTTTCCATATATCCATAAAGTTGTGTAACCATCAACACTATCTAATTCCAGAATATTTTCATCACCCCAAAAGGAAACCCTGTACCCGTTAACAATCATCTTCTATACCCCCCTCCTGCCCCCTCCCCACCCAGCCCCTGGCAGCCACTAATCTACCTTCTGTCTCTATGGATTTGCCTATTCTAGACATTTCGCAGAAATAGAATCATACAATATGTAGCCTTTTATGTCTGGTTTATTTCCTTTCGCATAATGTTTTCCAAATTCAAACATTTTGTGGCATGAATCAGTACTTCATTGTTTTTTAAAAACAACAATTCTGTTGAGATTTTAACTCCTCTTTATGGCTAAATAATATTCTATTGTGTGGATATGCCATGTTTTATTCACTCACTCATCAGTTGATGGCTATTTGGGTTGTTTTCACTTTTGGACTACTAGGAATAATGGCGCTATGAATATTGGTGTACAATTTTTTGTGGGGGGGGTATGTTTTCATTTCTCTTGTGTAGAGATCTAGGAGCAGAATTACTGGGTCACATGATAACTCTGTTTAATTTTTTGAGGAATTATCAAATTGTTTTTCAAAGTAGCTGTACCATTTTATTTTATTTTATTTTATTTTTTTAAAGATTTTATTTATTTATTTGACAGAGACAGAGACAGCGAGAGCAGGAACACAAGCAGGGGGAGTGGGAGAGGGAGAAGCAGGCTTCCTGCTGAGCCGGGAGCCCGATGTGGGACTTGATCCCAGGACCCTGGGATCATGACCTGAGCCGAAGGCAGTCGCTTAACCAACTGAGCCACCCAGGCGCCCTCCATTTTATTTTTTTAAAGTAAACTCTGTCCCCAACGTGGTGCTCGAACTCACAACCCTGAGATCAAGAGTCACATGCTCTATGGACTGAGCCAGCCAGGCGCTCCAGCTGCACCATTTTACGTTCCCACCAGCAATAATGACAGTTCCACTTTTTCCACATCTTGACAACACTTGTTATCGTCTGTCTTTTTGTTGGTAGCCGTCAGAGTGGGTGTGAAGTGGCACCTTACGGTGGCTTTGATTTTGCATTTCCCCAATGACTAGTGATGGGGAGCATCTTTTCATGTGCTTATTGACCATTTGCACATCTTTGGAGAAAAATCTACTGAAATCCTTTGCCCAGTTGGAATCAGGTTGTCTTGTGACTATTGAGTTCTAATATCTCTTCATATATTCTGGACATTAGATCCTTATCAGATATATAATATGTAAATATTTTCTCCTATTTTATGGGCTGACTTTTCACTTTCTTAATAGTGACCTTTGAAATACACACACTATTTTTCTTTGTCACTTGTCTTTTAAGAAATGTTTTTCAAAAGTCTTATTTTAAAAATAGCTTTATTGAGATATAATTGACACATAATAAACTTTACGAATTTAAAGGGCACAATTTAAGCTTTGCGCAGTGGCAGTATCGTAGCCAATGAGGTTTATCCGAGGCGTGATTATTGCTAATTGAAAACTTTTCCCTAAAGGGCACAATTTGGCAAGCTTTGACAAATGCATACATCATGAAAATAGCTCTACAATCAAGATAATGCCCCCCACAGTTTCTTTGTATCCCTTTGTCATCCCTCCTTTTTGTCCCTTCTTGTACTGCCCCCCACCCCCATCCTCAGGTAACTACTCATCTCTTCTCTATCACTGTAAATTAGTTTGCATTTCCTAGAATTTTATCTAAATGGAATCATACAGTATATACTCTTTTTTTTTTAAAGATTATTTATTTATTTATTCATGAGAGATAGAGAGAGAGAGAGGCAGAGGCAGAGGGAGAAGCAGGCTCCCCGCGGAGCAGGGAGCCCCATGCGGGACTCGATCCCAGGACCCTTAACCGACTGAGGCAGACGCTTAACCGACTGAGCCACCCAGGCATCCCAGTATATACTCTTTTGTTCTGGCTTCTTTCATATAGCGTAATTATTTTGAGATTCATCCAGGTTGGTGTGAGTATCAACAGTTCATTCCTTTATATTGCTGAGTAGTATTCCATTGTATGAATGAACCACAGTTTGTTTATCTAGTCACCTGTTGATGGACATTTGGGTTGTTTCCAGTTTGGGGCTATTAGGAACATTTGTGCTCAAGTTTGTATGGATACATAATTTCATTTGTCTTGATTATCCAGAAAATATCTGGTAAATATTTGAGTAACAGTTTCATTTCTTGAGCATCTCCTATGGTACCAGGCTCTGTGCTACATGCTTACTTAATCTTACGTCGCTGCAAGTTTAGTGTTATTGTCCTTCCTTTCCAAAGAAGAAAACCAATTCAGAAAGGTCAGGGGGCTGGCTCAGGTCATGGGGCTAGGGTCTTTCTGACTTGGGATTTGAACTCGGGTCTGGTGCATCGAAGGCCATGTCTGCTTTTTCCCCTCCCCTCAAAATACATATACTATCTCCCTTGATTCTTGAAATCGAAGACTCATTGAATCTTCAAACCACAAAGTTTTTATTTTTATTTATTTATTTATTTTTAAAGATTTTATTTACTCATTCATGAGAGACAGAGAGAGAGAGAGGCAGAGGCAGAGGGAGAAGCAGACTCCCCTTGGAGCAGGGAGCCCAATGCGGGACTCAATCCCAGGACCCTGGGATCACCACCCAAACCAAAGGCAGATGCCCAACTGACTGAGCCACCCAGGTGCCGAGACCACAAAGTTTTTAAATTTAAAACTACTAAAATTACCAAAAAAAAATTAATGTAAATTTTGAAATACGCAGAAGACATAAAGATTAATAAAACAAATATGGTAGGTAAGCTACAAAATAGTAAGAAATAAAACCTTGCCAACATAGTTAAATCTCCCTTGGGTACCCTTTCCAGGCCCTCTGCAGAGACCCCCACTGTCCTGAATTTGAACCACATGGTTTGGACATCAGCATAACACAAGAGCAGTGATTAAAACCATGGATTCCCCACTTCTTGGATGCATGATCCTGCGCGAGCACATGGCCTCTCAAAGCCTCAGTGTCCCTACCTATAAAAGGAAATAATAAAATAAAACAGGCCTCAAAGGGTCACTCTAGAGATTCAATGAAACAAAGCATGTAAAACAATTAGCACGGTGCCTGGCACAAAGGAAGGCTTAGTAAGTGGCAGCAAATGTTAGTACCAGAGCCTTAGAACTGTGGACTCAGGCTCATAAAATGTTCAAGTTAGAAGGGAGCATGGGGAACCCTGAGCGGATCATTCCCCACCCCAGCCCCCACCTTCTACACCCACTTTTCAGTGGGGAAGCAGGGGAGACAAAGGTATTTGCTGTTTCAAAGTGATTTTCCATCTAGGGAGTGAATGTTTGCCTGTTTCTTGCAATATCCAAAGTGCCTTATGATTCCAAAGGTCTGCCCAGAAACAAGTGATGACGGCCCTGAGTAGCCAATTGGAAGTATGCTGGCCTTTCTACCTGCCTGGGGAGCCCCCGCCTCCCCATCCTGTCCTGTTAAAGGCAGCTTTGCCCAAGTGGGGTTATTTCCAGCTTTGTGGTTTTCACTTCCACTTTTACCAGGTGGGCGGAGTGGCCTCCGGTGGACAAATCAGATTCCTCCTCAGCTCCAGCTTCAAGAGGTAAGCCAGGGGCTCAGGGTTCCAGACACCCAGGCGGCGGCAGCAGCAGCAGAAGCAGCAAGTGTGGGGAAGACCAGAGGCCAGAACCATGGAAGACCAGCGCGACCTCATCTCCAACCATGAGCAGCTGCCCATGCTCGGCCAGCGCCCCAGCGCCCCAGAGAGGTATGTGTGAGCTGCAGGAGAGAGCACACAAGTCCTGGACCACACAGACGTGCCTGGGTGCCCTGGGAAGAGCACTAGACAGGGAGCCACGGGAGGGATGGCTTCAGGCCCTGCCTCTGGGTGATTTTGAGCAAGTCTCTGGCCTGCTCTGGGCTTCTGTCTTCCCTCCTTTAAAATGAGGGAGCTCCGGGGGCGCCTGGGTGGCTCAGTTGGTTGAGCGACTGCCTTCAGCTCAGGTCATGATCCTGGAGTCCCGGGATCGAGTCCCGCATCGGGCTCCCTGCTCGGCAGGGAGTCTGCTTCTCCCTCTGACCCTCCCCCCTCTCATGTGCTCTCTCTCTCTCAAGTAAATAAATAAAATCTTAAAAAAAACAAAAACAAAAACAAAAAACCTTTAAAATGAGGGAGCTTCTCCAGGGCAGGGGTCTTAAATTTCTTTGCATGATACACTTCCGTCCTCAAAATCATAAGAGAGCCCTGGATTCTCCCCCTAGACTTTCACATAATACCAGGGGATTCCCAGACCCCCTGAAGCTAGACTGTGAATCCTAGGTTAGAAACCTTGGACTAGATTTGGAAAATGTTATGGATCCTAGATGGAGAAACAGAGTTTCTCAGAGAGGATGGTAGAAACTGCTCATCACAGTGGACTTTCTCTCTAATTACCACGGATAGGTGTATGTGTTTGTATTAGGGAAGTGTGAGTAGATGGACGCATCCACCATTACAGGAGGGATTGAGAGATGCCGGGAGGAGTCAGGAAAAGGCAAGGGTGGGGGCTCTGGCTAAATTTTTAGAAGGGATTGAAGGTTGATGTGGCATGCCCTGCCTGTGTCCCTCTCCCTTGCAGCAAGGGGCCAGCACAGCCATCCAGGAGGACCCCAGGACCCCTTTCCCAGGCCCAGGATTGTCTCATCCAGGTGTTTCCCTGGAAAAAAAAGACAAGAAAAGAAACAGGGTTAGAATGCGGCTACCCCATGGCCCCACTCTTCCCAATCTTCAAAAAGTAATTTGCAAATTGGGGCGATTGGCTGGCTCAGTCAGTAGAGCATGAGACTCTTGATCTCAGGGTTGTGGGTTTGAGCCCCATGTTGGTTGTAGAGATGACTTAAAAAAAAAAAAAAAGTAATTTGCAAATTATAGGGACTCAGAGCAGTGATGTCAGCTGTTGCCAGGCAGAAAGAGGTTTGGGAGAGACACTCAGAGATGTCATGAGGAACTGCATTCTGCAGAACCAGATACAGACCATCAGAGCATTCCTGTGAAAACCCTAAGGAATCCCAGGGCTAGGAGGGCTGACTCTCCTGTGAGGGCTAGATTCTGGTCCAGGTTCTGCTGCTGTCACATGTGACTTGGACAAATTGCTACTTCTCTCTGGGTCTCAGTAATAATAAAAACAATGAAGACACTAGTCGTGATAATAGTTCCCATTCACTGACTACCTGTCACCAGTCCTCAGCCAGGGTTAGTAATTCCTATGATTAGTTATGTGCTAAACCCAACCCTAACTCTCACAGTAGCCCTATAAGTCCGGTATTTTTATCATCCCCGTTTTTACATAAGAGAAAATTGAGGCTTTGTTAGTTAGCAGCTTACTGAAGTTATCACAGCTAGTGAGTATTGGAGTGAGCTAGTGAGAATTTGAATCCAGGACTAGCCTGACTTCGAAATATGAGCCCACTCTACCATCTGGCCTCCTTCTAGAGGCAGGATTTGCAGAGAGGGCAGGGAGGGCCACGCAGTGAGTCGCAGACCTAGCGCGAGCTCAGTGTACAGAGAGGGTGCCCCCTCCTCAAATCCTTGCCTGACTCTCCTTTTAGTTCAGGGACTGCTTCTAAAACTGGGCCTGGTCCTGTGTGCTCAGTCCATTCCAGCCTTGAGCCTGTTTCTCAGACCCCTTTGTGAACACTTCTGCTTCACAACATTTGTATCATGGTTCCTGCTAGTTCTGGTTGGCTCTTGACTTCAGCCAATTATTATTATTATTTTTCATTCAAGAAGGAGGCCATGGAAAGGAGGAAATGAAGAGAGAGAGGTGGCAAGAGTTGGCAGTCATCCAGAACCAGGGGACCCGCATTCAAGGGGCAGGAGGAGGAAGGAAACCAGATGCTAAAGTTAACTATTAACTCCCTTGAGAATAGTACTCAGTGCTAACTGTGTACCTAGGTGTGGAGCCAAGAGCTTTACCCTCATGATCTTATTTTATAAAACAACCCTTTGAGTAGCTGTTCCTACTTCAAGTTACTCGGAGGGGTTGACTTACCCCAGCTCCCTGACCTAAGGGGGTGGCAGAGCCAGGATTCCACTCCAGGTCTCATCTCCAATACGACTGTAGATTCTTAGGCCTTATGAGAAACTGAGGTTCAGAGAAGGTATAGTGGAAGGTAGAACTGGGACCTGATTGGGGTTGCAGAGGGGTGAGCATGTAGATAATGAGCTGGAGAGCTTGAACCCAGGCAAGACCCAGGCTTGGGTGGATGTTCACAGAAGCCAGGCCACCCCTGTTCCTGGAGAAGGCCAAGAAGTGGTACTTGTTCTCTCCTCCTGTCTGGTCTCCTTTTCCCCATGTGGGGTTTTTGCTTTCTCCTAACAGAACAACAACCTTTTGACCCGGACCTTGGCCCAGAACATGCAGAGGACTGGCAAGCAGAGAGCCAATGAGAATGAGCTATATGTGTGATGTCATGAGTTACTAGGCAGAAGGGTCTCCTAGAGTTTCCTAAACTGTCCTTGTTTGGTTCCTGGAGTAAGCAGAGTGTAGTCTCATGCTGACAGTTTCTAGTGGGGTTCTGGTAGCCCTACCGCTGGGGTGAGGTGGGAGAAAACAGGCCAGGAACTCTCAGGGTCCTGGGGCAGGATCCTTACCTTCCCTAAGCTGTGACATATTCATGTGCCCCCAAAACCATATCCAAGGCCAACCATTCCAAGAACTACCTGAGGTCTGGCCACCCCTCCCTGTGCAGCCAACTCGTTTAGAGAATGTGAGACATTCTCCCAGTCACACAGGCTCAGGCACCATACTCCTACTGAAATCCCCCCCGGGTGGGTAGTGCCATCTGAAATACTTGCGTGGTCACAGTCAGATCTTGCTTCAAAGAAGAAAACCACCAAATCCTAGAGTTGCTGAGGTGAGAGGCACCCACATGACAGGCCCGGAGAATGGCAGAGACTTGCTCAAAGACACGGAGAGTGTGGGGTGAGGATGTGTCCCCAGAGGGAGTGGTGCCCGACTCTGCTCCAGTCTGACATCATCCACTGCCCCCAGCCTGCTCCTAAAATGTCAAGGCCTCACTTCTCGTTTTCAGGTGGGCCACATGCTCTGCTGTGCAGGGCCCACTTCCTTCCCGTTTCTCTGATTTCACTGCAAGGGTTGGGGAGGTAGGGAGGTGAAACCTGTTCCCCTTGAGGGCAGTCCTGATGCTCAGGAGACCCCGCTGGCAGAAAGAACCCGGGGAGACCCTCCATGTCAAGCCCTTGGAGCAGAGGTGGGACGAGGCCCAGGAAGGACAAGGCACTCGTCTCTGGCTCTTCCCCACTCACCCTAGGTCCAGGGGCAGCGCTAGGATTTCTGCTCAGGAGGACTGTAGGAGAAGCAGTGGTTAGAGTTGTGGGGCTGGGGGAACGTCTTTGAGCTGTGTGTCCATAGGCACTTGTATGTGTGTGTGTTCGGGGTAGCTGAGGGGGTGGAGGAGCTGACGGAAACGGGGGACATCCCCCTGCTCTCAGTCAGCCCTTGGGGCAGCCGCGTCTGTGGACCCTCCTCTGACCTTCCTCCTGCCCCCCAACAGCAAGTGCAGCCGAGGAGCTATGTACACAGGCTTTTCTGTCCTGGTGGCTCTGCTCCTGGCTGGCCAGGCCACCACCGCCTACTTCCTGTACCAGCAGCAGGGCCGGCTGGACAAGCTGACGGTCACCTCCCAGAACCTGCAGCTGGAGAACCTGCGCATGAAGCTCCCCAAGTGTGCGTGCCCCACCTCCATTCCGACCTCCCCCACCCCACCATCCTTCCCTCGAGACCCCATCCCTGCACCCAGCTGGGCCCATTCTCTTCTCCCTCGGGTCTGGGATTCCAGCCCCTCCTCACTGGGTTGATCTTGGTCCCCAGTCCAGATGCTCTCTTCCCTGGGCACTGGGGCCACACTCATACTGTACCTCCTGTTCCCACAGCTCCCAAGCCTTTGAACAAGATGAGGGTTGCCACCCCCATGATGATGCAGGCGCTGCCCATGCCAGGCCTGCTCCAGGGGGTAAGGACAACCCGAGGGTGGTGGAACAGGGAGGTGTCATCTAGCCTGGATGGAGGGCAGGTGCTGAAGGCCAGGGGAGGATGGCTGAGCCAGGAAAAGCCCAGCCGGGGGCGGGGGGGGAGCTGTTGGGGGAGGACAGGGCCTGCCTTAGGAAGAAGAGGGCTCCCAGGGGTGGGGGAGGAAAGAGCCTCTTGGGGCCATCCCTGGGATGTTTACAAAATGCTTCTCGTTTACCAGAGCATCTCACGGCCCCCTCCCTTCTCAAATCCCTTGATGTCCTATATGGGTAATGTTTCTGTCCTGAAACAATCTGCTGTCCACAAAGCCCTGGGCAGGAAAGCTTATGCAGATTTGACCACTAAGGACGTTGACGCAGTAAGGGCAAGTGACTGGCTTGAGCTCTCCTACTTGGGCTCCTACTCCGAGGTGGCGGAGATGGGCCTGTTCCTGTTGAGCAGCTGAACTCCGGACTCCTACCCAGACCCGGAGCTGCTGGCTCTGTTGCAGGGCCCCTCCTCTGTGGGTTGGTACCGGTAACCCCCATTTCTTTCCTTCCACAGCCCATGCAGAACGCCACCAAGTACGGCAACATGACACAGGACCACGTGATGCACATGCTTCTGGTGAGTTGGGACCCCATGGGTGGCCCTGCCTGCCCACCCATGGTTCCCGCGACACCGCACTCCAAGGCCTGCACGATTCCGGCCTCACCAGATTAGCGAAAGAATGCCAACGTGGCCCTTAGCTGTCATATGTCGTCTAGCCCTGCCGTCCGCTTGAGTGTTTGAGATGGAGAACCTGAGGCCCAAAGCCCGGAAGTGGCTTGCTCAAGATGCCCATTTTCCCTTCCCGAGTTTCTGTGCAAGGCTCTGGGCTCACACTGGGAAGCAGTCAGACTCTGCTTCCAACCCCACAGGGGTCCCAGGCTGATGTGGGAGTTAGACAAGTGACCAGGTGATAAGGGACACGCAGAGGAAAGCAGCAGAGGACCCAGCGGGGGGGTGGGGGGTGGTGCAGGGGTGTTGATGAGGGGCGATCTGGAGGATGAGTAGGAGTCTGCAAGGAATAGAAGACTGGGGGTTATGGGTAGAACCGGGCCTGGAACCTGGGTCTCTGAACTCTCAGCCCTAGGATCACATAGCCGTGCAACTGCAAGGCCCTTGCTGCCTCCCCACTCCTTGGCCCCATTATGGCAGAGGTGCAGGGGAACGCAGCTTGCACATTTCACCTTGCCTGCCAGAGAGCTCTTTTTACACCTTCCTTCCTGCCTTGCTACCCCACAGGAGACTGACCCCCTGAAGGTGTACCCGAAGCTCAAGGGGAACTTCCCAGAGAACCTGAAACACCTTAAGACCACCATGGGGCCGCTGGACTGGAAGGTCAGTGGCTTGCCCTGTGCTGCCCCCTCTCATCCCCAACGCCTGGGACCGGCTGGCTCGGGGAAGCTATCCCCAGGGAGCTGGGGGGTGGTGCACCAGCGCCTACAGAGCCACAGACATGAAGGCTCCGAGCTGAGGAACCACCTCGACCAAACCCTATGGGTCTCTAAGAGGGAACTTGGCTGCAGCTGGACTCTGGGGTGTTGGGTCCCTCTTGGACCCTCCATGTCTGTTCCCAGGGGCAAAGTCAGGCAGGGCTGGAGGGGGCTGTGGGGCCTGACCCCTTGCCTCTATCCCATTAGGTCTTCGAGAGCTGGATCTATCAGTGGCTCCTGTTTGAAATGAGCAAGAACTCCCTGGAGAATAAGCCCGAGGTTCCACTAAGAGGTATGGGGAGCAGGAGCCTTGGGATGCCAGGGCTTCTGGAAGCTCCCTCAGGGCTCTCTGGGAGCCGCAGTGGGACTCCCCCAGTCTTTCTCTCACTCCTGTCGCTCCCACCTGTTCCTTCTGGGCTTGGCTGCTCCCCCTCAGCACTCCCTTTAGAGGCTGACCTCCCTCGTGGAGGCTGGCACTGCACACGTGGGACCTGGAGATAAGGACCCGACACATCCCAGGTGTCATCAGTGACCACTCAACCCCACGCAGGTTCTAGTGAGGGGGCTGGGCAGGGCTCATGACTCCACCTGCCGAGGGACCTCCCCGAGCTCACACAGCCAGTACACGCCAGATGAGAGGACCTTGGGGTTTTTCCGTCTTGGGGACAACGTATGATAGGATTTTCAGCCCTAAAGCCTCAAAGAGGGCCATGTCTTCCTCCTGGCACTAATTTGCCACACAACTTTGGGAAGTGTCTTCCCTCTAGGCTTCAGTTTGGGGAGTGGAAGATCAGGGGCCCAGCCCGTCCCACCAGAGGCCTCCAATTTTCCCAACATGGATTCATAGAAGGCACCTTCGATGCCATGGTGACCAACTGTCAGCTGATGTTTGAATCCCTCTACCACATCCTCAAAGCCCCATTTGTACCTGGATAACTCCAGTAACAGAGGCTCAGACTTACCAGGATGCCCATTGCTTTTCCCTAGAAATAAGAATCACAGGTGCAATTCCAAACTTTAATAGGCATTGAGTGTCCGAAGAAACCGAGTTCTGGGATAAGTCAGCCTCGTGGCTATTCACTTCCACTTCGATCTCACACCTTGTTGGTCCAGGCCTTAGTTTCCCCACCTGTGCCGGGGTAGAGCGAGCACAGCCCGGTGGGCAGAAGGCATTAGGCCCACGGCGGCGGCATGCGGACGTCTGGTTCTGCTGCGGTGCCGGCCCAGGGCTTGCTCGCTCACTGTCTCCACCGTGCCTGTCGCTTCAGTACCGACCAAGTGCCAGGAGGAGGTCAGCCGCATCCCCGCCGTCCACCCTGGCACGTTCAGGCCCCAGTGTGATGAGAACGGCCACTATAAGCCGCTCCAGTGCTATGGGAGCACCGGCTATTGCTGGTGCGTCTTCCCCAACGGCACCGAGGTCCCCCACACCAGGAGCCGCGGGCACCGTCACTGCAGTGGTAAGCAGTGCCTACTGGGCCAGGGAGCGTCAAAGCGGCAGCAGGACCCAGAAGGCCCTGGCACACGGGGGGCAGCCCCTCAGCAGCCCCTTCGTCCACCTACGCATGCAGTCGTCTGTCCGCCGGTCCTCTCTCTCCTTACGTCCACTCATCTGCTCACTCATCTGTCCTTCCCTCCTCCATCTGCGGCGCTCACGCCGCTAGGCACCGCCCACGGTGCATCCAGGAGCCCTACAGGCCCACCCATCTCGTGTCATGGCTCCCTCCCTTGGCCTGCCCCGAGCACACCTTAGTGCTGCCATCCAGCCAGTCCTGCCTCCACCAGGCACGAGGCCGGGGCCAGGCTGGGACGAACGACCCCAGCCTCTCGCCAATGGGTGTGGGAGGCTGGACTGCCCAGTGACACATGGCCTTGCTATTCCCTTGCAGAGCCACTGGACATGGAAGACCTGTCATCCGGGCTGGGCCTGACCAAGCAGGACCTGGGCCACGGTAAGGGCCCCTGTAGGGGTCATCTGGGCCCCAGCAGCTTATCCCCTGAGGGGCCAAATCCCTCTCGGGCCCTCCGGTACAGCATGACCCCGGGCCATTCTCCAACCTCCCCGAGACACTCATTTCACAACCGAGGACCGCTACTAGGGGCTGTGGGGGTGGAGAGTCCTCAACTGCCCTGAGATCCCAGGGTGCTGGGAAGGGGCAGGGCCAACAGGTGACCCCCACCCTAACCTGCTGCTTCTCTTCTCCGTAGCGGGCGTATGAGACAAGCAGACGCAGATGCCGGCACGCAGCCTGCCCCGCATGGCCTCTACCTCCTTGCTCCCCTCCACCCTCAGCCCTAGCCCCCCTCCTTCCCTTACACACAGTCTCCCACTGTCTCCCACTCTGCGCCTCCTTCCACAACACCCTGGCACCTGGCTCTCCATCAGCCTTAGACACAAGTCACGTCAGAGAACACAGATGTAACGATGCAGGAGGGTCCTGCTGCCTGACCCCTCATCCATCAGCAGGAACGCATGGCCCAAGGAGGTAGACCAGGAGCTAGGCTGACCCCCATTTCAGCCTCCAACATGGAGCCCCAAGATCCAGGCCCACAGACAAGATGGAAGGTGCAGGGAGAGGGGACAGTGCTCCCCCACACCCAACATGTTAGCTGTTCCTGCCCTTTTGGCCTTGCCTTTCTAGCCTACCTAGCTGCGGGGAGGAGCCACGCTTCCCCTCCCCAGCAGCACTCCCCCAGAAGAACCAGCCTCTCCACAACCCCCTCCCCCTTCCCTCCATGCGGCCAAGCTTGTCACTGGCCCTCAGGGCCGCAGCTCTGTGAAAATAAAAGGTAGTAAGTAGAACGCTTCTGGCTCCTGACTGTTGTTGGGATCTGGCTCGGGGACCCCAAGGAGGTACCTGAGACCTTGAATCCAGTGGCGTGGGTGGAAGGGCACAGCCCAGCGAGCCCAGCCCCAGATGCCCGTGGGGCCCGGCCGGGCTGCGGAAGTGCACTCGTGGGACGCAGGCATGCCAGCTTGCCGTGGGGACACACAGGCGTACTCTACTTCCAGAAAGAAATAGGCTCTTGCCCAGAATCGTTTAAGTACAAGTTCGTCCCGTCCTCATTTCTCTACTAAGAACAGCGTGAGTGTGAGGACGGACAGCAGTGGTGTAGGCCCCGGTGTCGGGACTGCCAGGAAGGGGGCAGCTGTGGGGAGCCAGGGGCTCACGCCCTATGTAGACCCGTTCGAGACCAACACGCTTAGCAGGAGAGAGAAGCTAATACGGGGCAGGGCCCCGAGTGAAGGGTGCAGCGGATGCCAACCCGGGTCTCCGAGACCTCCAGCCCAGCGCTCTCCTTTTCCACATGGCCTCTTACTCTCGCTGGCAGGAGGCTCAGGGCCCTGGAGAGAAAGCTCGGCGTCCTCTGGGGCTCCACGCAGCTCCGGGCAATGGCATGGCTGCCCTCGCCGCTTGCTGTAGATACGGCACCCAGACAGATCTCTGGAGTTCATATATTTCTTGTCTTCATCATCCTAGAACCTTCGTTATCTGGACACGAAGGCAACTCAATCCTAACTGGTTTCCCTGCTCCTACTCTGCCCGCGGTTACCTATTCTCTACCAGGCACATCAAGAGGGCCTGACTCCAGCTCACACCCCACCTTCAAAAGCTGGCTTGGAAAGTCATCCCCCACCTGCCCTCTTCCACTTTCTGCCTCTGGATGTTTGCCTGGCCCTAACCAACCAGCTGTGACGATGCACGAGGTCCCCCTTAGCGGAGATGCCACTTCCTCCGGGAAGCCTTCCCCACGCTGACTCAGCACCTGGGGCATTTCGCAGAGTCTTGTTCTCTGGCAACCTGTCCGTTCCACTCACCACAGCGTCCCAGAGCTTGATATGTAGCCAAGAACAAATCCTGAGCAGGATTTGGTCACCTCCAAGCATCAGCCAGGCTGTCCCTTCCAAGAATAAGTCAATTGCAAAACATTTGTCCCCGATGCGCTGGGAACTTGAACCTTTCCTTCAAGCCTTTTATTTTCTGAGTTGATACAAAAAACCACAAACAAAACAGGGAAAAACTGACAGAGAACAAAGCCTCAGCATCAGCCAGAGACCAGAGACGTGGAAGGAGCTGCAGGCTGGGCCTTGCTAGGTCTGCAGGGCCAAGAGATGGAAAGTCCCGAGGCCCCTGGGCCTGCTGGGTTTGAAGGGGGAGGGGCAGGTCACTTAAAAAAATATATATATACTGTACACATCTATCTGAAGCATTCTGTGTCAGGACAGAAGTCAGACGCGGAGTCGGTGAGTGCAAGTCACTTCTCCTCCTCCTCGGACCAGCCTGTGCAGGGCTCACTAGCTCGGCCAGCACGGGCTCTGCGGCGGGCTGGCTTCTTCTGGGGAGGGAGGGAAGTTAAAGATTGAATCCCAACCCATGGTGGCCAGAGGGCAGAGGCATGGGGCTGGTCACCACTTGGCTAGGAAATCCCTGGGTGAAGGAAACATATCCAGATATAAGATGTCCCGACCTTTTTCTCCAAAGAGAAGAAAATAAAATCAAAACCCGGTGTCTCTGATGCAGGGGAGGAGCTTTAACCACAGCGGGTGCTTCAGTGCGGACCGTGTCCCAGAATGGGACTGAGCGCTTTAGTGCTCCACACTTCACTTAATCCTCAACGCCAGCCAGGTAGGCTGTGTCCACCCCCCCCCATTTCCAGGGGGCTGGTGGCTGCTGGGGTCCCATCAGCCGCTTCACCACCACCCGGAAAGCACAGCTCCGTCAGAGTGGCTTATCCTGAGGAAACATCATCTTCCCCATGAGGAATGCCCTCAAATGACAAGATCACAAGGAAGAGGAAGTGGACAGTGGCGGGAAGAGACCAAGCCGTACTTGACCTCGAGCCTCATCCTCCTCTACAAAGAGGCACTATCCCAGTGCCCGCACCCAGGGAGTGCTGTGTTGGTCCCGGCCATCATTATTCTAGATCCTTCTGATTCTGCAGCTCTGATTTCTGGCATCGCCTCACTGGCCCCACTGACCTTGAGGGACAGAACCACTTTCTCCAGCCCCCACTCCTTCCCCCTGCTTGGCCCCTGCGACCAGGCCAGATGCTAGAGTTACCCTCCTACCCTCACCAGGGAGGGGAGGTCAGCAGGGATCCCCCGGCCAGGAAGCATACCTGTCGCCGTGTGCCCCTCAGACAGTCTGCTCTGCTGTCTTCTTCTGTGAGGAGAGAAGGAGGAGAAGCTCCTGTACCTGAAGCAGCCCCGCCCCCCCTGCACCCCCCCCCGCCCCCGAGCGGACGTGATAACCGGTTCTCTCCTGAGGACTTGCAGCTCCCCCTCCCGGAACAGATATTGGGTATACAGGGATCCCCAAGGGCAGGGCTGGGGCCCTATTTGCCCAGGAAGGAGCCCGGGACACTGAAGCCAGCAGATGCTCAGCTGAACACAGCTGAGGCCCCACTGGCCATGGTGAGAACTGCACCGTGTAAGGTGCAGAGGCCCCCCTACTCCGGTGATCAGCCTCTGGAACCCATAAAGCAGAGGGGTGTGTTTCTGTGATGGGGATACCCTGCCAGCTGGGGTACATACATCCCAGGGAATGTACCCTCTCACCTCAGTCTTCCTGGCTAGCCTCCCTGCCCCCCACCTCAGGGCTCTCCTTCCTTCACCCATCCCAAGAACATCCTTCACCTCACAAAGACGGGGCCACTCCCACGGCTTCACACACACAGGCCATGTCCCTCCCTCAGGGTGGCCCGTGCCTTCCACCCATCTTCGCCAGCTTGTCACAATTCATGAGGCCCCAACCTCTGGACCCTGAGAATGGATCGGGGGCAGGGAGCAGGTCTGGCCTGCCCTACCCGCACTCTGACACACACAGGATGGGGCTGATCACATTCACCCTGGGGACTGGGTTTGGGTCCTTTTTCTGGCTGGAGACCCCTCAGGAACTCACGCTACCTTTTTCTTCTTTTTTTTCTGGAATGGTGAATCAGGGTCTTTGGTTGAGGCCTTTTTTACTTTCTTCTTCTTTTCCTTTTTTTCCTTGTCTTTTTTTTCTAAGGAAAGAAAGTAAAGCCTCTAAATAACAGAAGCATGGTGGGGGCGGGGGGGTCAATGTCAAGAGATAGGGCTGGTCTCAAGGGATCCTAGAACCACTCCTCCCAATGCCAGGTCCCCAGTTCTCCCCACACTCCGGGGACCCATCAAAACACAGGCCCAGGCCTCTGTGACCACCTGCCCTGGCCCAAGAGCCCATCCACGGACCATCTGGACTACTATTTCTAACTCACTTTTTAAAACTTCCACACATTTTAAAAAGTGACATTCTACCTGTAAACGGAAACATCACCTAAGGGACAGACAGGGCTGGACGAAAGGAGGTTCTGCGGCACGCAGAGTCTATCGCAGAGCTTGGGAAGGGCCAGCCGCCATGAGCTCTGAGGGGAAGCTTCTATCTAGGTGCCTGGGCTGCAGAAGCAGGACGCTGAAGCGCGCGTGACAACTGGCCGCCCGCCGGGAGCGAGCACCGCTGGCCCGTGAGTAGGCCGCACCCTGCACCCTGCAGCTGCATCTCCCCGGCTCCCTGGCAGGTCAGCCCAGAGCTCCGGGACCCAGCTCCGGCTCTGCCACCCCCACCCCGGCCCCAGACCAACCAGTTCGCAGCCTGTCCCTTCTGTGCCCGCCGGCGGCCCGCCCCCACGGCATGCTGACTGGAGGCTCTCCGCATGGGCCCCAAAGCCTGTTCCAGGCTGCAGCCGGCCAGCCACTTACTCTTGTCGGATTTCTTCTTCTCCTTCTTGCTCTTTGGGTTGCCTTGGTCTCCACCCTCAACCTTCAGTGTCCCTGGCTCCCCTTCTGGCTTCTCCTTGGCCCCCTGGGAGCCAGGAGACGCTTTCTCCTTCTTCTCCTTGAGGTCACCACTCACTCCGTCTCTCTTGGCTTTCCCCTTGGGAGTCCTGAGGGCCTTTTCTGGCGAGCCGGCACCCTCCCCACCTCCCCCAGCCACCAGCTGCTGCTTCTTCTTGCTCTTGGGGGCTCTGGCGGCCGTCTGGTCCCCCGACAGCTTCCGCTTGCGGCCCACCCGGCCCTTCCTGCTGCTCTCCTTGGCAGCATCCGCGGCCTTCTTCCGCTCCTGCTCCAGCAGCTCCGTCAGGACCTTCACCACCGAGGCCTGGACTCCGGCCTCGTTCAGGGGCCAGGGCTCGCTCAGGAGGCGCCGGCTGAGGTCGCTCTGCAATGCCAGTATGGAGGCCTGGGGACTCTCGGCCTCCTTCCTGGGCTTCTGGGGCTTCTGAGGCGTGGGATTAGCCTCCCTTCTGCCTGTGGAGAGAGAACACGGGGTCACGGGTCGGGAGAGTTAGGAAACAGGCTCACCCTGCACGTGCAGGGTGCGGCCCACTCACGTATAAGCCAAGGGGGCGTCTAGGGACACAGCTGACCTCCTCGGACAAGGTACAGACAGGGAAAGGGCGGCCTAGCGGTCACTCTGCCCCACTGCCTGGCTCACACCTTTCCAGCAGTTTCTAACTTAGCTCTTTCGTCTCCTTGCACTCCAGTCAGGTTGGAGATGGAAAAGGACTCCAGAATCTTAAGGATGGGGAGTGAACTCTACCAACAAAATGAAAGGTCAGACAGGAGGGAGACGGTATTGTCCAGTCAGAGGTCCAGAGCTGGGAGGCAAGGGACTTGGATTCCAGGTTTGACTACCACCAGCATGCTGTGGGACTGTGCTCCTCCCTTGGCCTCAGTCTCCCCATTGGTAAAATAAGGGCTCAGATGAACGGTGAGGCCTCTATTCTAAGTCACGGACTCATGATAAGAGCTGGTCAGGGGACAAGGCAGCCTAGCGGGTGACAGGCCTGGTGTATACGCACATGGTGGCTGATGAAGCAGGTTTGCTGCCTGCCAGAGTGACTTCTGGTGCAGCCTTTGTTTAGAATTTTCCACGCCTCTGCTCTCCTTTGATAATTGTGTGCTGACTACATGTGTGAAAAAACCCATCCACAGCCCCCTCTAAAATGTCTCCCCGTCGCCCCCGCCCCTCACAAAGAACACTGGGGCAGACAGTGAGCAACGACCCTTCTGCTGACCCAGCAGCGGTGAGCTGCAGCTAAAGCCAAGGCTGGGGTATCGGGGGGCGGGGGGGGGGCAACATTAGCAGTATCCCGCTGCTGCCCCTGACTTCCCGGGTGACTCGGCAGGTTTGCACTCATTCTGGGCCTCACACACACAACCGTGCCTACACGCTGGCTCTGAGAGGCGCCCTGTGGCCCGACCCAGCTCCCCGTCATGGGGCTGGGGCCTGTTGCCCGCAGCATGCGGTGGGCCCAGGGTGGGAGCTCAGGGGAGGCGCAGACGGCAGGCTGAGCAGGGGTCGTGGGGGACGGCGTCCCAGGACAGACGGAGGCCCAATTCAGTTGTTTGGTGCTTCTTGGCAACGGCAGGGGTTGGCTGGAGGGGGAAGCTGAGGAGGTTTGCGCTGGCAACCTCCTTCCCTGCAGCCCACGTCTCTGCTTCCTGTCTACAAACACCCTAGGACACCACAGCTGGGGAATGCCTAGAGCTGTCCCAGGCGTGCCCATCAGAGCTATCTGTCCCTCAGCACAGGCAATGCCCCAGGCTGGGTGACCTCGGCAACTCCGGTCTGCCCTCCAAACACCGCGTGACAACTGTCTGTGTGTGCCACGCCCTGACACTCACTGGATGGATCTACTCTGCCCTCTGTGGTTAAGACCCAGAGGCCCAGTGTGGCTAGGGTCCTGTCTGAGGCTTTACAAGTCAGCCCATCACCTGGGGTCTCTGCCACGTGCTAGAGACTTCTCCAAAAATGGCTCCTGCCTTCCATCTGAGCTGCCTCAGTTCCCACACCCCACACCATGTGTCCATTTGTTCGGAAGCAGAGGCAACGGGGACAGTTAGAGAAAGCCAAGGCCGCTTGAAGGCACGGATCACCCGACCAGATGCACCAGCATCCCACAGAGCTGGAAAACCCAACTTCCAGGCTGTCCCAGGTCGTAAGAGCCAGACACCCAGATGTGGGGCACCAGGCCTTGCTTGGAGAGGCCCTTGTGACAGACAGGACCATACTGGTAGGACTGTTCGTGAGGGAGGCAAAGAAAGGGCCCACTGCCTTGTCCCTCCGTGTCCCCGTGTCTCTCCTGTGGCCCTTGACTCACTTGTTTTAGGGGATACGGTGCCTGCTACATGTTGGGGCTCCACTTCCTGCTTGCCGTCTGGGGCATCTTTGGTGGCAGAAGCAGAGGACGCCGAGGGGTTGAGGTCTGGCCCAGCAGTGGCCTTTGAAGCCTGGGAATTGGCCAGAGTCGGCCCAGGGGTCACATAACCTGAGAGGAGAGACTGAAGAAACCCAGTGTGAACGTGGCTGGAACCTGCTCCACCCGTGAGTGCAGGGCCTACTCTGAGGAAGCCGTCCCAGGAGCCCCTAAGGTCGGGCCAGCCCTCTCGGGCCTGGCGTGGGGCACATGAGCCCTTCATACGGACCTCCTGCACTGTTTTAATTAATCAGATTTCCCTCAGCCACATTTAAAAAGACAATCTCTCACTACTAACGCGAATGGAAAATCACTAGCACTTGCCGTGTACAGAAGATAACCTTAGAAAAATCCCATCTGTTCCAAAATGTCTTTTTTTTCTGGGACTCATCTAAAATCAAGGCAAGCCTTTCCTATAGGCTCTAGGAGTCCACTACTCATGGCTCTATGCTGAAACAGAGCCTCAGGGGGAGAGACGGGGCCCCGCCGTGGTGGATGGCCTCGGCCTAACACTGCAGCACGTGGCCTCTAGCGCCCGCCTGAAGGCCCCCAAGGGGCCAGTCCCCTCCCTCACCATTACCTGAGAGGGTGCCACCACCTCGTCCTCACTGGACTCCGCTGTGGTCTCCTCCACCAAGGTCTCCGTCGTGGAGGGGGCCGGACCTACCGGGGGGGGGGGGGCAGAGGCCAGCTGTCGGGAGGCCCTGGGATGGCCTGAGCCTTCCGCTGGTCCCTCGCCCTCCTGCCCAAGGTTTTACCTGCTCCTACGACTCCCTCCCAGCTCAATGGCTATTCGCAGCCTTCTAAGCAAGACATCTCAATGCCAAAACCTTCCATTCTAATTCCTGAGGCCCGACTTCTGCTTCCCTGCTTTTCTTTCTTTAAAGGTTTTTATTTATTTATCAGAGAGCGCACACCCGCACAAGCAGAGGGAGTGGCAGGAAGAGGGAGAAGCAGGTTCCCTGCTGAGCAAGGAGCCCGATGAGGTCCTGGAATCACGACCTGAGCCGAAGGCAGATAGATGCTTAACCGCCTGAGCCACCCAGGTGCCTCATTCTGTGCGGGAAGCATGACCCCGGGACTTTGGGGGGTCAGTTATGGGAGCCTGAGAGTAAAAAGCTGGCAGTGGTCAAACAGCAGAGCTAGAAGATCTTTCGTATCATTTGGACCAACCTCCTCGTGGGGTTGTACAGATGGGAAACTGAGGCCCAGCATGGGGTGACTGGGCCCAGGCTGCAGAACAGGTGGAGATACAGAGCCGAGGCCGCCACTCCCCCGCTCGGGGCCCACCTAGCCTTCTCCTGGGACCCTCACCTAGCCTGGGGGCCGAGGGAGCCATCGGGGTCCCGGCAGCACCCTCCTCGCTCCCTGAAGAGCTGCAGCTGCTGTCGTCCCCGTCACTGGAGGTGTCAGAGGCCTTGGCTTTGGCGCGTCCGGCAGGAGGGGCTGTGGCCCGCTGGACCGCAGGAACCTCAGGCTTTCTGAGCTTGTTGGTCCCCTTGGCCTGCACAGGGAGTGTTCCCAGAGCACTGTCAACCTAATTTGGTTTAAAAAAAAAAAGAGAGCGAGAGAACAGAAAAAAAAATGAAGGGAAATAAACTTGGTGCCTACCGAACACCCCAGTTACCTCAGGGCTAGGCGCCTGTTAGCTGCTCTGCACCAGGCCTCACTCAGCCCTCCCACAAACGCTGAGCCGGGCAGCGGAGGCTGGGGGCGGGTGGTGTGGGTTATAGACGTGTGCATGCAACAGTCACAGGGCGGTAAATGCTGGCGCTGGGACCTGGGCCCCTCCCTGGCCCCTCCCTTCTATGGTCTGTCATTTTTGCTCACACTGTCCCCTCCAGGGTGGGGCCGCCCCCCCCAGGCTCCCCTGCTCACCCCACTGGAAGACGGGGTCCTGGCAGCAGGAGGCTGGGCCTCACTGGCTTTCTGGGCAAGGACCTTCAGGGCGGCCTGGGTCAGAGGGAGGCGAGCAGGGCTCCTCTTTGTCACCTGTGGACAGCCACAGGCAGCCCTGAGACTCGCAGGTCCTCGGGATGCCATCTGTGCCAGGCCCTGCTCAGATCCCGGCTGGGGTCGGAGGGGACCTGTATCTGCACAAGGAGCCACGGGGCTGGAGGAGGGGACTGAGGGACAGTCAAGGGGGTAATACCACCCTCAGGGGCAGAAAACAGGGCCAGGCTGTAGGTTGTCAGCTGATCCTACTGTTCTCAGTGGAGCCAAAGACAGCTTTTAGCCCAGGGGAGGGAATCAGCTCGGCTCCCACCTGAGGCCCCCCCCAACTCAATCTGAGCTTGCACTTGGGAAAAGCCTCTAGTCTGGTGTCTGCAAAAACCTCCTCAAAGGTCTCCCTGGTGCCACTCCTGCTTCCCACACCTGCCACTAGTCAGGGAGACAGAACTGGAAAGGAGCCGGGCGGGGCTCCCCCTGCAAACCTGGGCAGCCCTCACCACGGCCTGTCGGGCCTGGCTCCTCTTGCCTTGCTGCTTCCCCCAGCTCTCCCACCCAAGTGCTTCCCCAGATGGTCCCAGCCCGGGTTCCCCTGGCTGGAGTCCTCCCTGGCTCGCCCTGGCTTGCCTGCTTCTCTAGCCTCGATGGGGAGGCTGCCCTTTCCTGCCCATCCTTCCTAAAGCAGCTCACCTCATTATTCTCTAGTTTAGACTCAGTTCCTTTCAAAGTACCCACCAACTGGTGAGTACTTGTTGGCTTCCTTGTTTCATGGCCCACGAGCCCCTCCCTGCCGTCTGCCTGGTGCGGACAGATGCTCGGCACCATCTGCTGGCCGAACGGAGGCGGGCTGCCGGGCGCAGTGACCACAGCACAGCTGGCCGGCACCCGTGCTCCCAGGAAGCTTCTCTTGGGCTGTAGCTCGTGGGGAGCCCCTCTGGGCTAGGGGCGCCCAGCTCCCTCCTGCCCTCTTAGAAGAGAGAGGTGGGGTGCAATGGGATGGGAAAACTAGCCCACGTGGCCCAGGAGCGGGGTGGGGAGTGAGGAGACCTGGGTTCTGGCCCTGCCTAATCCTGGACAGGCCTCAACGGTCTTGAGGGACAGCGCTCAGCTCTGTCGTTCGCACAAGGAGCTGCTAACTCTACCCTGCTCAGGCTGTAGATTTAGGCAAAGACCCAACAGAAATGCACTGAAAATGGTGAAGGCCAGGAAGTCACCATTATCCACACTAAGAGAGACAAGGTTTGTTCACAGCATTTCCAAACCGGGACGGAAAAGGCAAACAAACCAAAAGCGCAACCACGTTGGAACGGCTGCCGAGGGGCTCGCGGAGCCACAGCGTGGCTCTGCCTGGGGGCCACGCTCCCAGACTACTCTTCCTCACAGCTCAGAGGTATCTGGGAGCCTGGTCGGGGCTGCAGCCAAGCCAGGGAAGGCGCTTGGCTGCGAGGGGGCGGCTCCTTGGGGGGGGAGGGCGGTGTGTGGAGGAGAGCGACGGCAGCCCCACCCAGCAGCATGTGTGGGGGTGGGGAGGGCGGGGGGGGGGTCCCCTCGCCCCTGCCGGCCTGCACGGCCCTCCCTTGCCTGCTGTACCTGAGCGACGGGCGCCTCCTGTTTCTTGCCTTCTGACACCCGACCGGACGCCTCCCTGCTGCCGGCCCCAACAGTGCTGGCCCTGACAGCTGGCCTTGGGTGCACCGTGAGCACGGCTGCTTTGGTTCTACTGGCTGAAATGGAGCAGGATGGGGTGCAAGTCAGGGCACACATGCAGCAATCCCCAATTATCAGCCCTTCCTGGGGACAGGGCCCAGTGCTCACGGCATTTGCAGCAGAAGCCTGTTTAATGTCCTCCCCGAGGGCGCCTGGGTGGCTCAGTCGTTAAGCGTCTGCCTTCGGCTCAGGTCGTGATCCCAGGGTCCTGGGATTGAGCCCCGCATCGGGCTCCCTGCTCCGTGGGGAGTCTGCTTCTCCCTCTGTCCCCGAATCCCTGGCTCATGCTCTCTCTCTCACAAAAATAAATAAAATTAAAAAACCAAACGCCATCCCTGAGCCTCACAGGCAGGAGCCGTCATTAGCTCTGTGTCACGAGCTCAGGGGAACCACAGGACTGCTGTGACCCCAGGCTTTCTCCCTGGCCCCTCCCCACACTTCAGTCCTCGATGCTGCCGTCCCTCAGCTGGCCAGGCCACCACTTTGAGCACTGGTGGGGAGCACGGCTACCAAATGGGACTCTGTGCATTTAGAAGAGTCTTTTTTTTTTTTTTTTTAAAGATTTTATTTATTTACTTGGCAGAACAGAGAGAGAGAGCACAAGTAGGGGAGCGGCCGGCAGGCAGAGGGAGAAGCAGACTCCCTGCTGAGCAGGGAGCCCAATGTGGGGCTCGATCCCAGAACCCCGGGATCATGACCTGAGCCGAAGGCAGACGCTTTAATCGACTGAGCCACCCAGGGGTCCCTAGAAGAGTCTTCGTAAGAATGTCATGGTCATTTGCAAAGGCTCAGTCCCGTGCACTCACTGTAGCACTGTTCGTGATAACCCCAAAGCCCCCACACAAAGCCCGTCGCTTCCTCCAGCCTGGCACCGCCCACATAAACTATGCTAAGCCCTCCCAAAGGACAGCTCTGTGACCAGCAGGACTCACACGGTAAATACGTAATGTCACAGTTCGTCAAGTAAAAATTACAGAGCACGTGTGCACACTATGACCTCACTAAAAACACAGATACAGCTGCAGTTCCTGTAGTTTCGGTAAAATTAACAGTTCTAAAACGTCAGTAATTATTCCAGACAGCGTGATTACGGTGACATTTCTTCTTCTGTGCTATTCTGTATTTAATGAGCCCACCAAAATCAGGTCTTATTATTACCCTCACAGAATGTCACAACAACATTAGCCATTTTCCTGATGGCAACGGGAGTACCAGATTCTCAGAAGTCAAAAGAAACCCCAGATAGGGTCCTGTCTCCCACGGATAGAAGGAATCCTTGCCTACGATGTCTGGTTAGGGATTACCTAACCCTCTGTACATGCCACCAGGACCACGAGGCTCACTACCACCTCACAGCCCTCTCCCCGTTCAGGCAGGCAGTTGTTACAAAGCTCTCCCTTAGATTACGTAGGAACCTGCTGTCTGCAGCTTCTAGCCGCTGGCGTGGGTTCCACCCCCTGGAGCTGGCACAGAGAAGTGCCGGCAAATGCTGGCTCCGGAGATGGAGACCAGAGGTAGTTGCTTATCGGGACGAACCAATGCCAGGGGCAGAGACCTGGCTCCAAGCCCCTCCGGACCAACAACCGTGTGCTGGGTGACTCAGCCAGCAGCCTCTCCCCTTGGGCCGCAGTGAGCTGTGTGTGCTGCGTGCGCTGCGTGCGAGCCCGGCGGCCCCTGCCAGGCGAGCCTGGCGGTTGCGGCACGGGACTCAGCCCTGCGTAGCGGGCCCGTGCTCACCAGGAGTGGAGCACTGCGTGGCGGGTATCACATCC
Source organism: Mirounga angustirostris (assembly GCF_029215605.1). Lineage (NCBI taxonomy): Eukaryota > Metazoa > Chordata > Mammalia > Carnivora > Phocidae > Mirounga > Mirounga angustirostris. The sequence continues at coordinate 112,499,530 of NW_026991715.1, forward strand.
TCATCCTCACTCTCAGAGGAGGAGCTCCTGGCTGTGCTCGCCGAGGCCCGGGCCTTCCTCGGGGTGTTTGCCGCCGGGGTTTGTGTGGCGGTAGCAGCCGGGCCAGCTGGACTACGATTAGGGTCGACAAAAATCAGAGGGGGTTTAATCACCTTGAAAAACAAAAACAAAACATACCCCCCCAGTGATTAAAGGTTTGGCCAGGCAAAGGGGAGGTTGGGTGGGGGTCCAGAGCGCGCAGGGCAGCCGGGCAGGCAGAGGCCATTCCGGCCACCCACAGCACTCTCAGTGCGCCACCCGCCCATGCACCTGCTAAGACCCACACAGCACCTCACAGCCCCCAGGAGCCCCTGAGGTCAGCGGTCCTGGCTCCACTGTACAGCTGGGAAAACTAGAAGTGCAGAGAGGGGAGAAGAGTTGCCCAAGGCTGCAAAGCTTACTGACTGTACAGCCAGGGCCAGAAGAGCCAATTCAGCCTGCTTTCCTCTGGCTGACTTCAGGGCCGGACAGACGCCGGCCGAGCCGGGTGCTCCAAGCAGCAGGCCCCTCAGCTGCCCGGCTGTCCCCCACGATTCTTCTGGGGAGCTGTGCATAACCGAGCTGCCCCCACCCCAGCCACGCTGGTGCAGCCTCCTGAGCTGTGGCCCAGGGCACAACGACCTGACTTCACGCTGACCCCATGTCTTCAACAAACAAACCGCACGGGGGAAAAGCCAAGGTGAAGACTCAAGGGACCCAATGCAGTGTGTGCCCTGTGTGAACTCTTATCCGAACACACCAGATGTAGACTATCGTTCATGAGACAATCTGGGAAGTGGGGATGCCGAGTGCGCAGGCCAGTTTCTTAGGAGTGATACTGTATGGTGGCCATCCTCTCATCAGAGAGAGGAAGCCAGGGGTGCTGGGGAAGGAGTGGAGGGCTTGCATGAAGCGAGCCTGGTCACAAGTGCAGACCCGCTGAGGCTGGGGAAGGCACGCGGGGGTTCTGCATGCTGTTCTATCTTTGGGCAGGCTTTGCAGCTTCCAGTGAGGCAGTAAAAGAGAGAGAAAGTGGCCGCTCCCTGGGATCCTGCGGACCAGGCCGGGGTGGCAGCTCTGGTGGACATGTCCACCGTACACAAGGGCACCCTCACACACATGGAGCCTGCACCTTCCATCCCCCGAGGTCAGACTCGGTCTAAGTTCCACACCCTCCCTTGCCCGGGGGGAAACACAAGACAGCAGGAGGAAGCTGCCCAAGGCCAAGGTCTGGGACCCCGTCTCGCCCATCACCCCACCCCGCCCACCTCCGGGGCCCAGGGGGGCCCAGGGCAGCCCAGGGCGCGGTGGGAGAGGCATCCTGAAAAGTCAAGCAGAGAGGTGCCCGCCCGAGGGTGGGAGTTCTGCTGGGCTGGGGCCCTTCCCACCCTTGCCAAACAGCCTCCCCCGCGGCTGCTCTGATCTGCCACTTCCAGAGCCTGCCTTCCCACATGATGAAAGAGAGAAGGATGGGAAGTGGGAGAAGGCTTACAGTTGAGGGAGGGGGGGGGGATCTATATATATGTGAGAAGACAGAAGAACAGATTGTCGGGGACGAAGAGAGGCACCGAACCCACCGAGGAAAACAATAGCGTCTGGGATGTTAAAAGCAGCTCAGCAGCAAAAGCCTCCTCCTCCCTGTTCCACCTGCCCACACGGCCTCGGCCTCGGCCCCGGGGGCGGTGCAGGGGGCCTGGCACTGGAGGGCAGGGACACGAGGGGCCCAGGGCTGGGCCCTGGACACGACAACAGTGCAGCAGCAGCATCGGATCGTTCAAAAGGTGGGCCGTGCGACCCAGGGATATGGGGAAAGCCGCCTCTGACCCCACTTCTGACAGACCTCACCATCTGGTGAGGCCCCTGAGCTTCGAGGGCCTGTTTCCTACCTGTTGAAAAGGCTATTAGTAATCCCAGCCTGGGCTCGCTCACCAGAGGGGCTCTGATGCGCCTTGAAAACCGCAAAGCACAGCACACACAGAGGTGACAAAGACTCACGGGAAGCTGATGCAGCCTGGACACTTGGCTGGGCCTCCCTGTCGGCACCAGGCCACGAGGGCCCAGAGGGAAGCGGGGACGCCCTTCCTACTGCAGAACCAAACCTGGGGGCCCGCTGTCACAGCTGGGCTCACCAACTCTGCCCTCATTCCAGTCTGGGGCTGAGTGGGGGTGGGGGGCTGGCCAGCCCAGGCTGTTAACTCTGCGGTAAGGGATAGAGCTGAGAAGGCACCCAAAAGCCCCTTGCAGAACTGCCCAGGGCCTAGTTAACAGGTCCTGGGCCAGTCCCACCCAAAAGGGCTGGGAAATCCCCCTCCAGGCTGGGCCTGCAGCCTCGTGGTTCACCAGCCCCCAAGGAATGTCACCCCACGGGTTGAGAAGGCAAGTGGCCTCACCCAGGGTGACTAGCAAACTGTACCAGAGCTGGACTGGAAGTCTGCTCTCCAGGGACCAGACAGGAGCTCCTTCCAGGATCAACCATGCTAGGGTTTCGACTTAACACCCTAATTTAGCTCCTTACGGATCTTCTTCTCTGACTCTACCTGAAACGTTGAGGGCAGGGCTTAGGTCTTTTTAATACAGCACCAACCCCAGCACAGACCCTGGCCTAGGGTTAATAATGCCAGCAACAGGGCGGAGCCACAGACCCCCCCCCCCCCCCCACGAAGTCCATCTCAGAGAAAGAGGCTGGGGTCCATCCTTGTAGGTGGGGAGACTGAGGCACAGCGAGGGAGCCTGGGAATGGAGCCACGATCGCCCCTGCCCCCCAGCCTGAGGCTCTGCCCACCATTCTGGCATTGATCCCTTTTCTCCATTGATAGGCTAATAATAAAAACAGAGTGAAACTTGTCAGTAAAGAAGTACTTGACAAATGCATAATAGTGATAATGATCATAATTAGTGAGCTGGGGATGAAGGAGCTCAAAATCCCCCAGCAGGGAGGAGAGGCTGCAGCTTCCTCAGGCTGCGCCGTCTTCCCTGAATCCTCTTAGGGAAATGCACAAAATGCCAACTTTTTTCCTGCTTCTTTTTTAATAGGGACTCCAGAATCTTCAGGACTAATGTACCAATTAAATGGTTCAACTTAAGCATGATGTTCATTTTAATTGTGTTAGTCCGCCCCCACAACGCAGGGCGAGGCGGCCCCCTCCCTCCCAGCTGTCCTGATCCTGCTCAGACAAGGCGGCGGCCTCCTAAGGGCGCCTGGACCGCCAGAGGGCAAGGCCCGGGCCGCCCTCCACTTTCCCTGGAGAGAGAACAGTGCAGGCAGTGCCAGCCCGTGGGCACCGTATGCACAGCCTGGGTTCAAATGCCAGGTCTGTCCCCTTGTTTCTGGCCATGGGACGCCGGGGCAGGTCACTCAACTTCTCTGAGCCTCACTGATTCCTCCTTCAAATGGGAATAAAAGAAGGACCTACCCTCAGAGGGCTGTTGTGGGGACTGAGCAGGCTAACGAGGTATGGGGTTTGGCACACGGAAAGTGACCGATAACGTTAGGTGTAGCTGTTCATCAAGACTTTACGGAGCAGAGAACGGCAGTGAGCACCCCACCCCGTCACCGAGGGTGGCACGCAGCGTCTGACCTCACTGGTGGGCCAATCAGCATGTGGTACGGTAGGTATACGAGGGAGGTGGTTAAGCAGAGGGTCTGGTAATTATAGGACTCCAGGGACCCTGAGGGGACCTGGCAGAGGCGTCCACGCACCTGGGGCTACAGGACAAAGGGCACTGCTCTCTGCTGGAAAGGCAGAGGCCTGGACTCAGCAAGCTGGGGAGATAAGGTGGGCCTGGTCCCAACCTTAGGGGGAGTCTGGGGAGGCCGCGGGTGCAGCAGAGCATGTGAATGCGTGCCATGGGCGCCAGAGTGAGGTCCCGGACATGCCTGCTGGATTCTGACAAGCCCCACAGAGAAGGCTCCCGGTCCCAGACAGCAAGCGGGGATGTATCGGGAGCCAGGGGACCAGCATCCGGCCCTGCCTTGTCTTCTTATGGGTCATGAGAATTTGGGGAATGGACTTCAACTCACTGGGCTTTGATTCCTGATGCATCCAATGGGCCACAGCACGTGCCCTCCCGCAGGAACAGGCACTCCCATCAGGCAGCGCGTTGTGCAGGGATGCAGGAAGGAGGACTGCTACCCTGCTTGCTTCCAGGGCAGATACCTGGGCCTCAGGGTGGTCAGGGTGTGCCCGGGGTCACAGAACTGGCAGCTGGGAGAACCAGCACTGACCCTCCACCGTTTGGCTCTGAAGACTGGATGCTCAGTGATGCCCCGTTGCCTACCTCCCAGGGTTACCGTGAAGATGAATGGCTCAACCAGGAGACCGTGAAGTGCTGTTTAAATGGCAAAGGTCTGCCCTCGCAACCCCTCAGGGGCCCGCTGCCCTGAGTCTGCAGTGTCCCAAAGAGAAGGAAAGGCCTACCTGGCTGGCCGGCAGCTCCTCGTCGCTGCTCTCCGAGGAGCCCTCTGTGTTCTTCTCTGGGGGTGCTGGGGCCAGGGGCTTGCTTCTGGCAGCTTTGGAGTTACCCTCCTTCTGAGGGGACAAGCACATGGGTAGGAGGCAGGGGGTGTTAGCTGAAGGGGAACACGACTGAGAGACTGGGGCAGGGAAACCACGGCCAGCGAGCAAGCATGCCCTTGTATGCTGGCTGTCCACGGGAGGCAGCACGGCCCCTTACTACCCGCATGGGAGGACAGCTGCTGGCTCAGCATGCCCCCGGCCACCGGAAACACAGCCTTCCCCTCTGCTAATGCTCCCTCCAGAGCCCACTCTGAACTTGAAAGGGAAGTAGGAGTCAGACCCCACTAAAACCTGAGGGCTGCAGTGCTGGTGGCCCGGCGTCCAGATGAGAGGAGACAGCAGCTTGGGACAAGGCTGCAGGGGTGAGCCAGTGGTAGTGGTCCCACCGTGCTCACATCTGGCTGCAACACCCCCAGGTAAGAGCAGGAGCCAGCCAGAAGTGTCCCAAGGCTGCCACCCCTCCTGCCGGACCAGGCATAAATGAGGGGGGCTGGCTGGGCAGGAGCTGCGGTCGGGGAGCCAGAGGAGGAGAGCACGGAGTAGCAGGCACTGGTGGTGACCAGCTCAGGGGAGCCCAGGGCAGGGGCAGAGTCCCCCCCCCCTTCACTACTCAGTCCGGCCAAGCAAAGTGGCAGAGCCGCCTATGCTGCCCGAGTCCAATTTCTCAAGAGCAGCTAGGAGATCCTGATTTGTGTCATTTCCTACACCACAACAGCTGTGCCCCCGACTCTGCTCTGCTAGCGCCCCCCCCCCCACCCGCTCACCAGGCTCTGGGGACGGCGGCCCCCTCTCCTAGCCAATCACAGAACCACAGGCCCCTTATCAGGGAGCGGCCTTTTTTTTGGCGGGGGAAGCACATGTCTTAGATGTGGACAAGGAGGTGAGGGGAAGGGAGGTCTGCTGGGGGACTTCCTAGCTCTTCCGGAGACGCTGCAGCCCTGCCATGGCAGGGAGCAGAAGATGGAAGAAATCTGGGTCACCCATGACGCAGAGCTGAAGGAACCACCTGGAGCAGCTTTACCCCAAAGCTTTGTGCACCATGATGGGACCAATCTCCTTTAAGCTCTTGGAATTAGGTTTTCTCCCGCAGATTGGGATGTCCTGATCCAGGAACCCACTTAAAACTTAAAAAACAAAAACAAACCAAAATACTGCTATGTCTAAACATGGCTGGGACCCTTGTGTCTTAGTCTGGCATTAGGCCCCCATACATGTGACTGGTGACAAGCAACTAGAAGTGACTATTGCCTACAGGGTGGCTGGCCTTTGTGGAACCCACGTGACTTCACATTCCCTCCCCTTCGCAACCCCCCGCCCGCCCCGGAGGGCCTAGCTCCGCTTGTCTGGTGAACCCCTGGTCTTCCTTTAAGCTCTGCTCAATCATCTCTTCTGGCCTCTAGAGACGTGTTCTCCCAGCTCCATCAGACAGAGCACTACCAGAATATTCTCCAATAATCCACTACTTCACCTTGCCCTACTGACTACAGGCCCCATGAGATGAGAGCAGGGCCAACATCTTTCATCCCTTTATCTCCATCCGCGAGATGGAGCGCTCGTAGTTGGTCTGTGCACTGAAGGCAGAGGTCAGTGCTAGGAGCACTTAACAAACTTCTTGGTGCTTGTTTTACTCCTGAAGAAAACAGAAACCTAAGAGGGGATGAAGCTCGGCCTGGCACAGGGACTTCCAGCTTCCCTTAAGAAACAAACATGTGGCCACATGCGGTCATAATCAGCTGCTGGGGCTGACAGGGACCATCTTTCTAGCTGGGACCAGAACTCTCCAGTTTGCCCTAGCTGCCACCACCTTCTACTGCCTCTCCTGACACCAAGGCTCAACGGTGGCTACGAGGCCATCACACACGGGAGCCCTCTATGTCCTGGAGTCTGGCTCCCTGAACTTCTGCAGGCCGAAGCCACTCCTGCTGCCTTCCACACACAGACAGAAGGGAAATCGTCCACGTAGAAGTCGGTCCCTCATCCCCTCCCTCTCCCCACTCCCTAGGCTTCACCCAGCTGAGCTCTCCCTGGGGTCCCAGGCCCAGATGAGGGAGGGGACTTCCTCTAGCTCCCCAGCACCTCCTGGTACCTGTATCGCAGCCCAAGCCTCCTCAAGACTCCCTGTGACATCCTGAGATCCTTGGCCTCACTTACCTTGGCAGGAGTTGCTGGTCTAGCCTTCTGTGGGGCTGGTGTGTCCACTCGTGCTGTGGAGGCCTCGGCAGAAACAGGAGTGCCCGGGACACCTTTCATCAGGGAGGCCTTGGCTGGGGGGAGCTTTACAGCAGGTTTCACCTAAAGAGACACAGAGGACAGCGGCTGGGGTAAGGGTCCAGGAGTCATGGCTTTCATCTGGTCTTCCTTCCTCACCTGGCCCTGAACCCAAGTCCTGCGCGAGGAGTGGGCGGCGACGGCTCAGAGGCCTAGTGTCGTAGCGGCTTCCTCATTAGGCCTCACCTGGGCCGGCGCCTCCTCCTCGCTGTCCGACTCCTCCTCACTGCTGCTCTCCGAGGCCTCCTCCGGCTTCCCAGCCCGGGTGGCTGTGGCTTCTGTCTTCTCGGGAGGGGCTGCTGCAGCCCCTTTCCTGGAGAACCCCTTGCCGGGGGCTGAGGCAGTTCTGACCTGGGGGGTCTTCCCTGAGGGCTTCACCGGGAGTGAGAGCAACAGAATTAGGGGAGAGAGCCACAGGGACCACAAGAGCTGCTCTCCACTCTCCCCGGGGCCTCACCTGAGTGGGGGCCTCCCCGTCACTGTCCGACTCCTCCTCGCTGCTCTCCGAGTCCTCCGGTGGGCTCTTGACTGGCCCCGGCTGGGCCTGCGCTGCAGTGGCCACGGCCTTCCCCGCAGTGGCCACGGCCTTCCCCACAGCTGGCACGGCCCCCCGGCCCCTCACCGAGACGGCACTGCTCTGGGGGGCTCTCGCTGGCGGCTTTACCTGAATGTGAGAAGGTAGCAGCATTAGGGAAGGAAGCAGACAGCACGGTTCCATTTAGGTTAAGCCCACCCACGGTGTGACTGTGCGGAAGTCTCTCCTGCCTGTGCAGGGCCCTGGCTAGGCTGAACCAGCTGCGTGCTCCTCCCGAGCTCCACCCCCCTCCGGCTCCTGGGCTTCTGGTCCCACTTGCCTTGGCCGGGGACTCCTGCTTGGCTGGAGCAACGGCAGTGACCACTTTTCCCGGAGCTGATGCTGCCCCTTTGGCTGAAGCTGCTCTGGTGGGAGCTGGGCTGGCTTTGCTCTGAGGAATTTTCACTGAGGCCTTCACCTGGAAGGAGAAACAGGAATTATGGAAGGGAGAAGGTGAGATGCAGCAGAGTGGTTAGCCAAGAACGCCGGTTCTGGAGTCAGCTGCCTGAGTGTGGATTCTTGCTCGTCCATTTAATAGCTGTGTGAACCTGGGCAATTCACTGACCTCTGTGGCCTCAGTTTCCTTCTCTGTAAAATGGGGCTAACAACAAGGCTCACCCACAGGGTTATCACGAGGATTAAATGGGAAAGTCACAGTGTTTAGCATGGTGCCTGGCACATAAACTCATTTATTGTGAGCACTTTTCTTAGTGTTAGCTAAGCAGGAGCCTACCCAAGGCAGAGGTATTTTCCAGGCTCCCTTTTCAGCTAGGCAGCCATGAGTTTAACTTCTGGCTAACAGAATGGAAGTCAAGTATACAATTCAACTTTCTTACACAGGTAGAAAACATGGGTCTTCTTCCTCCCAGCTGGAAGAAATGCTGAGGTAACAGCTGGAGCTCTAGCAGCCATCTTAGCGTATGAGGCAGGAGCCAGGTACTCAGGATGGCAGAATAAGACAGAAAACCATGGCTGTTTGAGGTTTTCTTCAGTTTAATCTAATCTTAACTGATATCCAAAGGATCCCCCAAGCCCTCTCGGGGTATCCAAGCAAACACAGACCTAGATAGATGAGGGCAACAAAGAGTAAAATCTTTGACAGTGAGATTGCTGACAGGAGTGTGAAAGCAAACCGGGCTAATGTGAAGTAGAATGAGGAATCTGGCAGTGTCTCTAGGCCCCTGCCTCATTCAGAGATGCCATCTGATCAGTGACTTCCCCCATCCACACGAGACCAAGTGAAACTAAGAATCAGCATGTCAAGAAAGAAAGCCCTCTAAAGCACAGACTGTGTCTGGCTAAGGTCAAGGTGCTCATCAGCATAGAAAAGTCATCCAGAGGGGAGCAATGTCTTTTACATTCACTTAAGAAAACAGAAGACACCAGCACTAAGTTGACCTCACAAGTCTCAATACAGTATAAAATGTAACTGACTCAAGAAACAAAAAAACCTGAACAGACCAATAATAATTTTCAAAATTGATTTAGTAATTAAAAATCTTCTTCCACACACAAAAAATCCAGGCCCAGGTGTCTTTTTTTGGTGAATTCTATTAAGGAAGAAATAATACCAATCCAACATAAACTCTCAGAAAACAAAGGAGAGAATACTACCAAACCCATTTCAGGAGGCCAGTATCACCCGGATACCAAACCCAGGCCAAGACGTTACACAAAAACTACAGACTAATACTCCTGGTGGATATAGACACAAAGACCTTAGCAAACCAAATCCAGCAACAAAGAAAAGGGAGCATGACCAAGTGGGATTTATTGCAAGAATGAAAGGTTGATTTAATACCTGAAAATCAACTAAGTGCAATATAGTGCATTAACAGAACAGGAAAAAAACAGTAAGATCACTTCAACCGAAAAACGCATTTGACAAAAATTCAACTCCAACTCATAATAAAAACTCAACAACCTAAGAACAGAAAAGAACTTCCTTGGGGTACCCGGCTGGCTCAGTCAGTGGAGCATGTGACTCCTGAACCTATGGTTGTGAGTTCAAGACCCACATTGGGTGTAGAGCTTACTTAAAAATAAAATCTTAACAAAAATAAAAACTTCCTCATACTGATAAAGGGCATCTTTTAAAAACTTAGAGCTAAAATCATACTAAACAGTGAAAGACTGAACACTATACCCTAAATGAGAAAACAAGGCAAGGGTGTCTGTTCTCACCACTGCTACTCAACATTGTACTGGAGGACCTAGCCAGGGCTGTAAAGCAAGAAAAAGAAATAAACGCCATCTAGATTGAAGAGGAAAAAGTAAAACTGTCCTTATTCACAGACAACATGGTTTGTATATAGAAAATCCCAAGGAATCTACAAAAGCCAGGAAAACAGGTAAGCAAATGTAATATCGTAAGATGTAAGGTCAACAGGGACGCCTGGGTGGCTCAGCTGGTTAAGTGCCTGCCTTCAGCTCAGGTCATGATCCCAGGGTCCTGGGATTGAGTCCCGCATTGGACTCCCTGCTCAGTGGGGAGCCTGCTTCTCCCTCTGCCTGCCTCCCCACTGCTTGTGGTCTCTGACAAATAAATAAAATCTTAAAAAAAAAAAAAAAAAAAAAAAGTACGGTCAACATACAACACAAGGTCAGGCCCGAAAGGCACCGTACCACTTATTCAGCCAATCGTGACACGCTGACTGACCATCTCTCCCATCCCTCTCACACAAGGGCTCTCTTCCTATGGCATTGCAATGGAGAATCACCTCCTTCTCAGGCTCCGGCACATCTGGTTTTCCAGAACCAGTCCTGTCTTTGTTCCTTTGTTTTGAACCTCAGCTCTCACATGGATGGTTTCCTTTGAGCTGGCTGGGGTCTCTGAGCAGACCAGAGACTATCTGACTCACTTGACCCCAGCAATACTGAGCCGTGTGGGACCCACTGAGTGTGTGCAGACAGCATTTTGAGAGTGAAGCCATACAAGGATTCTCTTATTTCTTCCTCACCAGAACCTCGCAACAGAGGCTTAATTATCCTTATCCTTCAGACAAGACTCCTATCAGAGCCGCCTGTCTCGGTGGAGGCAATTCAGACCTCTTGAAGCTGGGCAAGGCCCCATCTTCTGACAGGGCATCAGGCTATAAAGCTGCTCCCCTAGAGAGGGATTAGCTGCTTTACTTTGCACCTTGGAAGAATGTAAGACCCCAGAGCATAATCATGTCTGTGGTTGGAAAAGTTTGGGCCAAGATATAGCAGAAGGATGTGTGAAAGTCAAGGCTTTTGAGGCAGACACACTGGGGCCCCGGGCCCAGCTCGGACCCTCATTGGCTGGCTGGGCTGAAGCAGGTCAGCAAACAACTCTTCTAAGCTCTAATTTCCTCCTCCAGAAAGCAAAGCAAATGAACACCCGTCTAATGGTACTGGTGGGAGGCTCAGATGGGAAGACAAATACTTAAGCCATAAAGCACAATGAAACTTTTCAGGCCAAAGTCTGGGGTGTGTCTATAGCTTACAAACGGGATAGGAGCTGCTGGGCTGGGACTCCAGCAGGGCCCACACGCAGGTCAAAACCTCACTAGGGGAATCACAGGAACCTGGGTCCCACAACGCAACAGGGAGAGGGGAAAAAAAAAATCCATAGAAAATGTGTGCTTTGGTATAGGGAAAAAAAAGAAATGACTAATTTCTGAGTGGTTATTGGGTGGGTCGGGGGAGAGTGACGATTACAAATAATAAAATGGTGAGTGAGCACAGGGCATGAGCAATCTTCACTTTTTGCAACTTAACTCTTCCAAACGGGGAGGGGACTCCTGATTCTGTTCCCCATTGGCCTGGCCCACCCTCAGGGCGGCAGATGAGCAAGCCTGCAGCGCACAGGCCCCTTGCTGGGCGTGGTAGGTGAGAGCTCGTTACATTCTCAATCCTGTGAAGGTTGATTTCCAATTTATAGAAGAGTAAAACAAAGGCCCTGGATGGAGTCCGTCACTTGCTAGGACACAGAGCTGGGACTTGAATCCAGGCGGTTTGGCTCCAAACCCCTGCCGTCTGCCCCTGCCACACCACCTCCCTCAGTGATCCCACCAAAATGCTCTGCTTGGGGCAGTTCACTCAGGCCAGGCGCTCTCCCACCCTCTGGGCCTTCACACAGGCCAGCTTCTTTGCCTGCAACACTCCACTTCCCCTGGCCGGCTCTCTCAGCCCAGTTCCTGATGCCACTCCCTCCAGGAAACCCCTACACGCTCTCACCAGCCATGCTGTTAGCCCAGCTACGCGCTCTTCTCAGCCTTAGCACACACCATGCTGGAACAACCTGGGCACACATCCATGCCCGCATCTAGACTAGGAACTCCCTGAGGGAGACCGGACAGCGCCTGGCAGATGGGGTGCTCAACAGAGCTTGTGGAAGGCATAAGGAATCCCAATGGGAGCTCAAAAGGCCACGGGGGAGATCTTGCCATCTCTGACAGGTGGAGGAGACAGAGTGAAAAGTGGGGAAGGAGGCTGAGTTGAGGCTGCCCTTGAGGTTTCTGCACACCCGGGGGCGGGGGAGGGGGGAGGGGAGGGCAAGAGCAGCCCAGAAAAGCCTCTCCTCAGCCCTGCCCCAGGCTCTGGTGTGGCTGGGATGGGCTGGGCCTTCCTCGGCCTCACCTGGGCTAGAGCTTCAGCCGTCTCCTCACTGTCAGAGTCCTCCTCACTGCTCTCGGAGGAGTCTTCCTGAGCCTCAGCTTTGACCAGGGCCACTGCAGGCCCTGCCTTCCCAGGGGGTGCTGGGGCAGTCCCTTGGCCTGAGGGCCCCTTGGTGGGTGTGGAAGCAGCTTTCAGGGTGACACCTTTCCCTACAGGCTTTGCCTGGAATGACAGGGAAGAGAAGCAGGTCGCAGGTGCCCCAGGGGCCACGTGAGCACTGGCCCTGAGTCAGCTGAATAAACTTGGCCTCACCTGTCCCACGACTGGGGTAGGAGCGGGGTCCTCCTCACTCTCGGACTCCTCGCTGCTTGAAGAGTCCTCTGGCCTCTGGGTGCCCCTGGCCATAGCTGGGGATGAGGTGCAGGCTGGAGAAGTTGCTGCTCCCGCCTTCCAAGGGGCTGGTGTGCCCACTCGAACCGGGGGGACCTTGGCAGGTGCTGGGGTAATGGGAGTGCCCTTCCTTGGGGAGGCCTTGGTGAGGGGTGTTCTCACAGCCGGTTTTGCCTGAGAGGAAGCAGAAGTTAGAAGCTAGAGAAGGAGCCTGAATTCAGAGCCCCCATCTGCTCTGGGGTGGAGCCCTGCTGCCATCCTTCCCCTCTGCTCCCTGGGGAGCTGACTGGTGAGGGTGGTGAGGTCAGGCTGCAGAGCAGCCCCTCCTGGGCCCTACCTGGGCTGGAGCCACGGCTGCAGGCGCCTCCTCTTCACTGTCTGACTCCTCCTCACTGCTCTCTGAGTCATCCTTGGACCCCTCGGCCTTGCCCTGGGTGGCCACAGGCCCTGCCTTCCGAGGGGGCCCCTTAGCAGGACCTGAGGCAGCTCTGACCTGGAGGATTTTCCCGGAGGACTTTGCCTGCAGTGAGACACACAGGATCAGGGGAGGGAGTGGAGAGCATGGCTGTGTGCAGAGAGACAAACCGAGAGGGCAAGCAAAGTCAGTGTGTGTGTGTGGGGAGGGGGGGTGCTCCCGACACTGATGGGGAGAGAAGAGTCTTACAGGCAGGGGCCTCACCTGGGCCGGCGCCTCCCCCTCGTTGTCTGATTCCTCCTCGCTGCTGCTCTCAGAGCCCTCCTCCTGCTTCCCTACTGGGGTGGCTGCTGGCCCCACCTTCTGAGGGGGCCCCTTGACAGGACCCGAGGCAGCTCTGATCTGGGAGTTTTGCCCCACAGGCTTTGCCTGGGAGTAACAAAAGACAGGATCAGGGCAGGGGCCCACAGGGGACTGCGTGTGAGGGGAGACAGGCGGGGAGGAATGCAAATGCAGGGTGCAGGGCCCCAGGTATGGAGGGGGAAGAGAAGCCGACAGATGGGCTCTCCAAGCAGGGGCACCTGCAGCCTCACCTGAGCAGGGCTCTTGGCTGGGGGCACAGCTGCTGGGGCCTCCTCCTGGCTGTCAGACTCCTCAGTGCTCCTCTCTGGGTCTTCTTCCCCCTTCCCCTTCCCCACCTGGGAGGCTGCAGGCCCTGCCTTGCCAGGCGGCACTGGAGGAGCCCCTTTCCTAGGGGACTCCTTGGCAGAAGCTGAGGCAGCTTTGACCTGGGGGGTCTTCCCTGAAGGCTTCACCTGAAGGGAGACAAATGGAATCAGGGAAGGGAGCCCAGAGAGTGGACATGAGGAGGAGACACAAGAGACCGGACAGGGCAAAAGACATCACACATACCCCAGGGGAGAAGGGGTGGGGCTCTGAGCATGTCTAGGGCTCTTGCAGAGGGCAGAACAAGTCCGCAGAAGGCCTTCAGGGGAGGGGCGAGGGCTGCACGGACTCTCCCTCCCCAGGCCTCACCTGAAGTGGCATCTTGGCAGCTGGCGCCTCCTCCTCGCTGTCGGACTCCTCCTCACTGCTGCTCTCCGAGTCCTCCTCTGGCTTCCCTGCCTTGGCCTGGGCAGCTGCAGGCCCTGCCTTCCCAGGAGGTGCTGGGGTGGGCCCTGTCCCAGGGGTCCCCTTGACAGGACCCGAGGCAGCTCTGACCTGGACAATTTTCTCTGAGGCCTTCACCTAGTAAAAGAGAAAGGGTGGTTTGTTCCTCTCCTCACCCTCTGGTAGTACCTTCAGGACAAAGCGGAGGCCTTAGTTGGGGCTCACAAGACGCCCCCGCTTCTCTCCTCACGCTCTACCTTGACTGGTGCTCAGGCCTGGCCTGTCAGCTTCTCTCTCTCACTCCTGGGGCCTTCACAGCCCTGCCCGTCTCCCTAGGTCACCACTGCCTCCTCCTCTGGGTCTGAGACAGACGCCAGTTCCTTTGGCAGTCCTCCCTGAGGCCCCTGCACTGCTCCCAAAGTTGCCCGTACACAGGGGTCAGGGCCTCCCTCGGCCAGGCTCCCCCGCTGGGAGAGCTCTGTGAGCACAGGCACCAAGTCTGGCTTGGCCCACTTCCGCGCCCTCTGTGTGGCAGGTCCTCGATGTCTCTGTAAGGCCTTCCCTGAGGACTCTATGTCAATTGCGATTCCTACAGCCCAGCCCACCTGACCTTCCTCTTTAACACCCAGCAAAGTGAACCTTACTTACTGCCTCTCCCCTGATCATCCAGACCTGGGCCTAACCTGGCCAGCTCAGGGCTGCGGGGCCTTTTCCCACCACTATCTGATGCTTTCCTCCTCCCGGCTCTCCGGCCCCCCCAGCCCCACTGCTTTCCCTTCAGATGTGCCCAGAGCCCTGGCCACTTGCCCAGGGGAGGGGATCCCAGCAGATGGAAGTTAACAGGATTCCTGTTAGCTAACAAACCATAATTTGGCCCGAGAAGCCAGACAACCAGGCAATTAAAACTTAAGTCCCTTCACAATAGGGCCAGCTGGCCACATCCCATTCACTAGACAAGGAAGCTGAGGTAAAGGGGTGTTACTGACAGAGTGGGGTGCAGGACCATCCTGTAGGAAGCAGCCCTTCTAGGCTGCTGGTTGGGCAGAAAGGGCAATTTCCACAGGTGGCTGACGCAAGCCCAACTGTCCTTGCCCTTCAATTTTCACACCTCCACCTCCTGCTCCCCAAACCCTAAGGTGAGTCTTATCTGGCAGAGGAGGTGCTCATCATGTAGCCATTCGGCCAGCCTCTGCTGGCCATGGAAGACTCCCTGGCTGCTGGGGGATGCGGGACGCTGAGGGGTAGTCCGCCCCCAGGACTCACCTGGTGGGGTGGTTCCGCAGGGGCCCCCTCCTCACTCTCAGACTCCTCTTCACTGCTCTCTGAGTCCTCTTCCGGCTCCTTGGCCTTGCTGGCTGGGGTCAGAGCACCGCCTCTGACTTGGGGTGTCACATCCCCTGCCTTCCCAGAGGTTGGGGCTGCCCCTCTCCCGAGAGAGTCCTTGGCAGGGGCTGGTGAGGCTTTGACCTGGGGCGGTTTTACTGAAGGTTTCATCTGGAACAAGAAAATGCGATTAGGGAAAAACTAATCATCTTTGCCTCTGAGGGGTAGGAGAGGCTTTATGGTTTATAAAGTCCTTTCCTTGTATCATCTGATTCTCAAATCCCCGAGACAGATGCTATCTTTACACTCATTTTCCAGAAAAGGACAAGAAGTTCAGGGAGGTTAAGTCATTCAAGACCATATGAAGGGCAAAGTCATGACTAGAACCCATGTCTGTGTGGCCTTGGGGGCAGAACCCTCAAACACTATACTCCTCTGCCACCTGGAGGCTCACCCTGTCCGCCCCTTCGACTACAGTATCTGATCGTGGTGGCCATCCCAAGGGCCAGGAGGCCAGGATTAGAACTCCAGTCTCACCACTGGCTTGTTCGGGCACATTCCTCTCCTCTATGGGCTCTTTCTTAGACTTCTAAAACTCTGACATTTCCAAGGCAGGCAGTGCCCTACCTCCACCTCCGTCATCAGATTTCACCTGACCCTGGGTTCCCGGGACAGCCATCTCCTCAATCACAAACTCCTCACTACTGTTAGGGCCCTGTGCTGGCCTCTGGCCCACTGAAGCTGTGTGTCTGACTGCTGGCTTTCCGGGGCGCCCTGATGGCTGTAGCCAGGTGAGGATGGGATGTGGGGAGTGGCCCTCGGCCAGGCCTGGGGTAGACAGGAGGTTACTGGGTGAGGCAGGAAGCAAGGGAGAAGTACTCTGGGCACCAGATCAACCCTCCCGCCCCGACTCCTGCTGGTTCTCCCTCCACAGGCCCTTTCTAGTAGGCGCCCTGGCGCCTGCCACCAGCCTCACTCCGCCAGCTTCAACGGTCTTGCTACTTTCCCTCTGCCCTGTCCTCCAACCCAGGCTACGACCAGCAACCTTTCTCCAACATAAATCAGGCCACCTTACCTCCATGCCGAAAACTTTGAGATGGCTTCTCACAGAGCCTAGAGTACAACCCAAACTCCTGCTGGCCCTCATGGTCTGGCAGCAGAATGGGGCCCCTGCCTACCTCTGACCCTTTTTCTGTAACTTGCACCTCGTCTACGGCGCCACATCCTTGTTGCTACCCCTCAGGGCTCTCTACATTTCCCCTAGCAACCTTCAGCACTGCAGTCAAACTTCTGAGGACCCCTCCACGTCCCCACGGCAGCAGGAATCATGCACTCCTGCCTACCACTATATTCCCAAGGCCCAGGTGCCCCATAAAGAAAGACTCCCTGGTCACAGCTCAGAGAAGAGCTAAGGCCACAGACTAACACCTGACCATCTGACCATCTCTGACCACGTGCCCAGAGCCCCTCACCCATCTCACCTGACCACACCACGGGACGGCCACCCTCCTGCCCCTGGGCCTTGGCTCGTGCAGCTCTTCCTGCTTAAACACTTTCCCCCACATCCCTTCCTGGGGAGTCCCCTGTGTGTCGAGGCCCTGCTCCAGTGCCACCTCTCCCAGGAAGGCTCCCCTTGTCCTACAGACAGGTTGGCATCTCTCCCCGCCAACCCGAAACCTCTCTCATGCCCAAGGTGCGATGAGCAGCACCTGGCTCCCCTCCCCAGGCCTCGGCCTTTCCAGCTCCCAGTCCCCCTGAAACACTGGCTGAACTGACTTGGCCCCACTGGTGTGCGAAGCCCCGGCCAGGCTCTGGGAGGGCTAGAGGTTTGCAGAGGGCACCTCCTGAGGATGGTGGCCATTACCTCCACGTAGGTCTCATCGCTCGAGCTGGAGGTCTCCTCGCTGGAGCTGTCGGCCTGGTTGGCTGATGCCATTCCTGAGGGAGGAAGAGGGAGAGGACTGAGGGCCTGCCCTTCCAGACTCCCCTCCCCTCGCCAGCACTCTGCCACGCCAGCCAATGAGAGGCAGGTGCCCTGGGCTCACTTCTCGTGTGCGGAGCTTCTGCACCACCTATCCCGAAACCCCACAGCTGAGGTGCATGCCACTCGTATCCCTGCGCTGCCACACTCCTTTGGCCCTGGGAAGCGTTAGACTAGGTCCTAACACACACAAGCCAGCGTCTGATGGCTCAGAGATCTCCTTCCATCATCATCACACTGAGGCAGGCAGGCAAACGCCTATTTGACATGAGAAACTGAGGCAAACCCAGGCCTCTCACTTTAGCCTCAGCCTTTCCAGTGGGCCCCAGACCCACCTGAGAGCAATAAACCAGAAAATGTTCCCCCACCACCCAGGCTGCTCCAGCTCCCTTGGCAAAGCCTGACGTGTCCCTGCAGCAGACCCTCCCTCATCGAGGTGCAGAGCCCTTACTGCCATGGAGATAAACCTCTAAATTCCAGAATGTCCCAGAGCTGGATAGAGCAGTGCCCGGGGCCTGCCTCCCCAGCCCAAACTCAGGGGGCTTCGCGTCTAGAGGTCAGCACTGCTCACCAGGCTTGGCCGTGGTTCCGAGGGCCGGGACACTGCCCTCCTCCTCAGTTTCTGAGACCAGGATGGTATTTGCTGAGGGCCCTGCTGACTTCCTGGGGGACCTCCCAGACAGAAGGTGGGCCACTGCCTTTCCAGAGGCCGGATGTGGTGTGGAGTTCACCATCTGGCTGGCTTTCTTGGTCTTTGCCTACAAAGGACAGTGGTGACAGACATGCCGGGTGTGGCCTGGTGAATGACAAGCACAGACCCCTTCCTAGCCGTGAGAGTTTGGGCAAATTCCCTCCCTCGGTCTGTTTCTTCATCTTTAAGGTGGGGCCGACAGCGGTACCTGCCCTCACAGAGGCATGGAGAAAGCCCAATTACAGTTCCTGGGACACAGGAGTTACTTGCTAAGTGGTAACGAGCGGTCAGCTGTGGTTCCTAGCACTTTTTCGCATTGCTGCCAGCGGGCCAGGCAGCTCGGGGACGCAGCTCAGCGTCCTTGTGTGTCCGATGCTGCATTATGGACTACCAGCACATGGTATTCCTCTCTAAGTGGTTTCAGTCTAGAAAATGAGCTTCGCGCTTTCAGAACCATAGGTGTCTTATTCACTGTGGTGGCCCCACTGCCTCCCACTGTGGCTGGAAAGTAACTGGATGGGTCACAAGTTGTTAGCTGAACAGGAGAATGCGGGGATGATGGGCGGAAAGAAGCTGTTACAGGTGCATACTGTGCCCAGGGGCCCAGAGCAGTGGGCACTGTTCCCACCTTACAGAAAAGGAAACTGAGGCCCAGAGAGGTGAAGGGACGTGCTAGGATCACACAGCTGGTGACAAAGGCTGACATTTGAATCCAAGTCAGTCCGTTACCCACAACCCTATCCTCCTCTGACGCAGGGGACTGTCCCCTGTAGGGCACTTCACTCCCATAGGCCACAGCTTGGAAGGTGGACCTACTCACCTTGGCTTTTTCTTTTGCGCTTGATGGCAAAACTGGCCCCGCCACTGAGGAGTTGGTAGACGCTAGTCTTGGGGCTGCAAGACAGAAACACCCGCGGGATGAGCCAGATGAGCTTTTTCTCATTAAGAACAGCCAACAGGTCTTGGCTCACCTGACAGTTCAACTGGTATGGCTGTCTGGTGCTGGCGCGAGGACCTGAGGCTGAGCCCAGACTTGTGGAAAAGAGCTCCGCGGTGCAGGAGCCCCAGCCAGAAGGAGCAAGAGGGCAGGGAGACGTGAAAGCCACCGGTCCGAGTCCCCCAGGGAGTCCCGACTCCCTGCTGGCATGAGAAACTGGTGGTCCCAGAGAAAAGGGCTGGCTCACAGGCATGCTGCATACCTTGGTGGCCCGGCCCAACTTCAGGGTGGGCCAGCCTGACAGGTGACCACACTACAGCCCGAGAGTCACGCAGCAGGATGGGGGCAATGGTCAGCCAGCCTGCCCCCAGGGCCACAGAGAAAGCTGCTTGGGATTTCAACGGTTTCTAGCGGAAAGGCAGCTGAACCATGGGCCCGGGAACTGGTCAGATGTTGAGACTCACAGATTCCTGGTGCTCTTACACCAGGAGACTGTCTCCCCAGATCTCAGACAGGACAAGATTTCTAGGGTGTGCTGTGAATTAGAGAGGACACTCTGGAGATGAAAGCATTGGTCTAATTCCCTTCCTGGCATTTAACTCCATCTCCCTCTCTTTTTAATTTTAGATACGTTTGTAAGTGGAGAGGAAGTACAGCGAACCACACAGCCCCAACCATTAGCAACTTGTGGCCAATGTGATGTCACCCAGCCTTTCTGGTATCAAGTATGATTCTGAAGAGAATGCCAGACATTGTACCACACTGCCCACAAATATTTCCATATGCTTCTCTCAACGGGGACTCAATTATGATTCTGTTATCACCGGAAAAATTCATAAAGTATCACTAAATAAAAATCCATTAATATAAAAAAAAAAATCCATTAATATCAAATATCAGTCACTATGAAACTGACCAATTTTTGTGTTACAAAGTATGTAGATATGGATGTGTGCACGTATGGACGGCTGTCTGTAGGACTAGATGCAAAGGGGAGAGCTGTAAAGCTACCCACCAGGATACATTTAGGGGGGAAAACGGAACCAGGATAGGAGAACAGAAAACCTCTCATTTTTCTTCCACATGCTTCTGTATGGTTCAAAGTGAACTTGTTTTGCAACTGTAATTTTAAAAGATTAAGAAAGATATAAGATATATATTCAATATGATCTTGAATATTTTTGAAAACAGGCTCAGGAAAAATAAATGGAAGAATAATTTGCCAAATGGTAGGTGGCAAGAGTATGGGTAATTTTTTTCCTGCCTTTTTAACCAGTCATTTTCATATATCCTATAATGAACAGTCCACAGTGAATCCCAGATTTCTTTGACAATTGGAAAATATACCTAAAATTAAGGAATTAGCTTCTACGTAAGCAAAACCCAATTACCTTGCAGCGAAAAACGACGATTCCTCTGTGGAGTTATAGCTGTATTGGTTAAAGCATGAACTGTCCTGAGGACTTGGGGAGAAGGGGCTGGGCAGGCCTCACGGGGTCACCCCTGCGAGAGCTCTGAAAGCAGAGCGCCCAGGACAGCCTCCCCAAGCCACCTCGTATTCTTCCAGAACAACAGAAAGCACAGCCCCTCTCCCACAGCCCACAGGCCACAGAGAAGGGGTGCCCACCAGCTGCCCTCTGAGATCTTTCCAGCAGTTCTTCTACAAGTGTGGGCTTCTTTCC
Source organism: Mirounga angustirostris (assembly GCF_029215605.1). Classification (NCBI taxonomy): domain Eukaryota; kingdom Metazoa; phylum Chordata; class Mammalia; order Carnivora; family Phocidae; genus Mirounga; species Mirounga angustirostris. Next base: position 112,520,017 of record NW_026991715.1, read on the forward strand.
ATCTTTATCAGAATCCCTGGGGGCTTGTACCAACGTAGCCACTGTACCCCAAATCAGGCTGTAAGGGCCCAGCTCAGTTTTTGCTCACCACTGGATTCCCAGTCCCCGGCACACAATGTTTGGCACGAGAAAGGCCACAACTAAATATTGCAAGAGGTACGTGAGATGCTTCCAATTTTCTCTCTAAAAGGTCCTGGTCTTCCCAGGACTCACTGGAGGAGAAGCTGGAGGGGGGCTCTCCCCCAGAACAACCCAATATCCAAAAGCCTACTCCCCAAAGCTGCAGGGCCCTGGGCTGAGCCCCTACAAACACACCGATGGAAGCTCCCCCAGCGTGCAGGACTCTTACTGGCTTTGGTGGCTTCAGCTTCTGCCTCGTCCTCTTCCTCCTCTTCTGAGCTCTCAGAGCTGCTGATGGGGTCTGACACTCGGGTCTTCTTAGCCTGCAGCGCCGCATCCTCCTCTGCCTTCCGCTTCTGACCAACCTCTGAGGTTCTGCAGGACAAGGGTGACTGGCTATACCAACCAGGTGACAAGGACACCTCCAGGAGATTTGAAAAGAAAGACATGCCCCCCGCGCACCCCCTAAGGAAATGTGCATAGAGAGTTTGAGAACATGGTGTAATACACTTGTATTCTGCATCTTCACACATTTCGTAAACTATTAGTCTTCAAAATAGTCAGGAAGGGTCAATAACATTATATAACAATGGCCAACAATCACTGAGTGGGATGAGCCAGCACCTGTAGGCCGTTCATAGAACCATCCAGGCTCCCCCTCCTCCAGAACTTGCAGCACCTGCACTACCCTCTTTCTGGAAGACCCTGCTCAGGTCCTTCCTGTGCTTCAGGACTCAGCGCCAATACAGACTCCTCAAAGGCTCTGCCTGATCGTGCTCCACCCCCGCCAGTCTCTGCCCTGCCATCCTGTTTCATTTTCTTCAGAGCACTTTTCTCTCTTCTGCTATTCTACTTACTTCCTGCCTGACTCCCCAACTACGTAGTCAAACCCCAGGGGGTGGGGGGGGGCTGGCAGGAACCTCTGCTGGCTCACTAAGTATCTTCAGCATGTAGCTTACATCTCAAAAAATGAACAACTAAGTGACTTGCTTAGGGTCAGAGAGCAGGAGGTTTGGAAGTCTGCGGCACGGGCAGGACAAGAACCCATATGGCTGAGTCCCTGGAATGTGCAAGGACCATCTCCTCTGACCTCACCCTCCCACCCCGACAGAGTCACTGTCTATGCCCCGTGTTCTCCAGCTGGGCTAGACGTGCTCTGCCAGTTTGTGGTCCCTTGTTCCTAGGAAGGCCACTTGTTGGGACTCCCCTGAGGTTTCATTTATTACACTTCTCAATTCATTCTGCCCCTTTCACCCCAACAGAATCTAAGTTTCACAAGGGCGGGGATTTTTCTCTGGTCGGTTCCAGATATATCAAGAACAGTTCTGGCTCATAGTAGCTGCTGCTCTATAAATATGGGGGGGGGGGTGCCTCCGATGGCCAGGTTTAGCCCCTTATTTATTATTACTATACTTTACAGATGAAGACACAGACTCAAGGAAGCCAAGTTTGCCCAAGGTCATACAGCTCGTTGTGGGGTTTGAACTTTGCTGAGAACCATTAGACTAGGCTGCCTCTGGTGGGTGTGAGGTCCTCGTTGCATTCAGTACCCCTCACCCACAGAAGGGACCAGTGACAAGGAAGGGGCTCACTGAAGCAGCTCTCTAGGGAAGGAAGTGCCAGACCCCTGGGCATGCTGAAGCGGGTGAGGGAGAGGAAGTGCAGGGTGCAGGGTGTGCACTGCACTCTAACCCTACCTTACAGCAGAGGAAAGCTGAGAACTGAGAGCTGACAGGGCCTTCACAGACCTTAGCTCTCCACTGGAAGCTGGGATCTCTTCCACACCATTCTTGCCTTTGCTTACACACCTCCGATGACAGGAAACAGTAGCCTACCTCATTTTGGGTAGCTCTGATGACCAAGCGCTTATATTCAGAAGCTGAAGACTGTCTCCCTATTGCAGTACATCTGGGTCCCACTTTAGTCTCTCAGAGCCCCAGAGAACGGCCCACTCCCTTTGTCCTCAGAGATGTGCAGACATATCACCTGCCCCTTTGCCATCTCTTGTCCAACCTGGACAGTTCAGTAGTTTCTAATCACTCTTCATGGGACATGACTGCAGGTCCTTCACTCCCGTGGATGACTGTGGTCAGGCCAGTTCACGGAGAGAATGATTATCCCCTCCCTCCCTCTCACACCATTCCTCTGTTGATATGCCCTTGGATTATCCCCCCTTTCCTGTTTCTGCATGTTTCACAGACATTTCACACTCAACATGTCCTCCCCTTCCCTCCATCTCTCCCCCCAAACTGGACTTGCTTCTTGCTTCTTGCTCAGGCCCACCTTCCATGCAAGGGCACAAGCCAGGCACCTGGGAGTCAAGGAGCCCACCCCTCCAGACCATCCACAGCTCCCAGTCTCATCCCCTAATATTCCTGGAATTGACTATCTGATGCTCTACCCCCTCTGTTATTCCTGTCTCAAGCCCCATCGGCTCTTGCCTGGATGATGGTGTCCACAGCCCCAACCAGCCATGCCATCCTGCAGAGTGATCTCACCACTCTCTACTGCACCCTTTCATGGCTCCCACTGCCCTTGGGACAAAGACACAACTTCTCACCATGGACGATGAGGCCTTGCATGGGGTGGACCCTGCGAGCCGTCCAGCCTCCTCTGGCCTGTGGCTGCAGCTACGGCCTCAGCACCACAGTTCCTTCTGCCAGGCCCACTCTACCTGCCTCTCCAGACCTATTGCCTAGTTCTCTCCCCCACTCCCTGCAGCCCTTATACCAAAGGTCACCACAGGGAAACCCCTCCTAAACCCCCAAATGAGGCCCAGCTAACCCGTTTATGGGGTTTTGGCACCAGGTCCTTTTTCATAATTGTTACTACCATTTTAATTTTACACTTATTTGTTTCATTCTTTGAGGCATGCTTACCTCCCTGACTCCAATGTCAGCTCCGGGAAAGAAGGAACCATGTCTGTCTCACTCATGACAGTTATCTCCATGCTTAGAATAGGACCTGGCATTTAGCGGGTAGGTACTCAATAAATGTTTGTTGACTGAATGAGTAACAAGCTGCTGAGCTTTCAAGTGGTCCTTGAAAGCACTGATCTCAGCTTTCAGCGTTCTGTCTCACTATCAGACACCCATACCTGTGACCTGGCTTCTCGGGGGCAATGCCGGTGTCCACAGTGGGCTATGCAGACAGATCGCAGATCAGATTAGAATCCTAGCTTATTTCAAGCTGATGGGTTGGGGTGTCCCTACTCCACTCTTTCAGCCCCATCAGACTTACTGTTGCCAGTGAGTATAGATGTCCATAAGGGTTACAGGCTGAGTCAGGAAACTTTTCTGCAGAGAAGTAAAGAGAAAGCAGCAATTAACCCCCCAGCACAATATGGATCCTCCTTGGGCCCAACTCTCCAAGACCTCACAGGAGACTTTTTGCTCTGGAAAATATGTCTGCTTGGCCCTGTCAGTACCACTCAAACCTTCCAGAGACAAGCAGAGCAAGTACTTGCAGCTAAAAACTTTCTTTTTAATTTTTTTTTTTTAAAGATTTTATTTATTTGCGAGAGAGAATGAGAGACAGAGAGCATGAGAGGGAGGAGGGTCAGAGGGAGAAGCAGACTCCCCGCTGAGCAGGGAGCCCGATGTGGGACTCGATCCCGGGACTCCAGGATCATGACCTGAGCCGAAGGCAGTCACTTAACCAACTGAGCCACCCAGGCGCCCCGCAGCTAAAAACTTTTAAGACAACATGTTAGTGAGAGGTACCTTTGAGATACTGGAGTTAGAATGTTCCAGGCTAGCATTTATCCAGCAGCCCCCAACCTCCCTTGCACTCTCCATGCTTAGAGGCCACAAGACAGAGTTTTTTCCACCCCTGACCTTCCAAAGTCTTTGAAAGGCCAGGTGGGTCAATCTTCTCAGGGCAGTACGAACCACAGCCCAGACACCCAAGGCGTCCAGGTGGCATGACCGCGGTCCATTCATTCGCTGGGAAGAGACTAGAACCAAATGGGCCGGTCCCTTGATAGAAGCAGAGGGAACTGGGTGGAATCCAGCCCTTTGGAGCCAAGGCCAGATGGCCCACTCTGTAAATGTCAAGAACCCAGGGTGTCAAGTGCCCCAGGGAGATCAAGTTAGCAATGTGAGGTGAGGGCAGAATCAGGGATCCGGGCAGAATGGCCAAGAGGCTGCATGTGGAGTCAGGCACAGCTCCTCTGTTAACTGGCTGAGCTAATCTCTTCACCTCTTCAAACTTCAGGCTCTTCTTTATAACACAGGGATAAGAGCAGCACCCACCTAGCAGGATGCTATCAGGCCTGAACAAGATACTCTAGTCAGTGCCCAGCACATGAGCTGATAACACAGACTCCAATTGTCGGTTTCACTCTGCTCTGCCCCAGGCACACTTGCTTCCTCACTGGCCCTCAAAAGTGCTGCTTTTCTTTCTGCCTGGAATGCTCTCTCCTGCTAACTACATAGCTCATTCCCTTACTTCCTTAAGGTCTCTGCCTTCTCAGAGGTGAAATGTCAGGTGAAATGTCACCTTCTCAGTGGGGCTTCCTGATCACCCTATTTATAACTGAACCCTGATATTCTTTATCCTCCTTGCCTGCCTTACTTTTATAGCTAACACCTATGATCACCTAACACACTACATCATTAACCTTTTCTTTTTTTTTTTAAATATTTGTCATCTGTCTGCTCCTGCTACACTGTATGCTCCATGAGGCCAAAATACTTTGGCCTAGACAAATGCCCCAGTGAAGATGGGTACTGTCTCTTACCCCACTTACCCGTTAAGTGACCTAAATGGAGTAAGAAGGCAATCAAGGTCCAGAGAGGGTTGAGAAAAACTAGGATAATGTCTTAGGGCCCATCACCCTTCAGGGAGATCCTGGGAGCAAGCATCAGGACCAGAGCCTACACCACAGCCAAAGGGGTGACTAATCAGGTCAATATCCACTTTACCAGCTTTAAACCCTCCAGTGGCTTACCACTGCTCTTCAAATAAAGCCCAAACTAACTACAGTAGGGCTCTAGCTAGCTCCCTACCTACTGTCACCCTGTACTCCACGCTTCAGCCACAGTGGACTTCCCAGAGGCCAGTACAAATGCAACAAGTTCCCTCCCACCACAGAGCATTTGCACCTCTGCCTGGAATATCCACTTTCCTTCTCTCAGGTCTCAAATCAACATCCACTTCGCGGGGAAAGCAGTCCTGGATATCCCTGACATGGGCAATTTGCCATTCTGTCTTATCACCCTATGTCTCTCATTCTTGGCACCTAATGTGTTAGGTGTACAGTTACTTTTGTGATTCTTTGCTTTATGTCCACTTCCCCTACTAGATTTAGAATGTAAACCCTAGGAGGGCTGGGGGACCGTGCTCAACATTCTATCACCAGCACCCTGAGCGCCAGAGTTGAGTGCTGAAAAAAATGAATGAAGTAAGCAATGACTCCACCACAAGCTCGCAATCCAAAGCTGTCTGACCCACTAGGGGAGGGATGAGGGCCGGAGCTTCACCTCAAGTAAGGGGCCACAAGCCCCTTCCCTCGGCGCTCTTTCGCCTCCTCACGCTTCCCGGGGTCTGGTCGCAATTCACCCCTCAGACTCTCAGCAACCCTCTCGCCCTCCGCGGCCGCGCTGAGCCACGTGGCCCGAGACTTCGGAAAGTTTAAACCGCCACTACCAGGAAGGGGGTGGAGGTAAGGAGCGCGGAAATTACAAAGCCCTGCGCGTCGGATCTCACATCCCGGCCCGCCCACTGCACAGCTGGGGAAACTGAGGCCCAGAAGGACAGGGAGCCGCAGGGGGCAGAGGCTGCGGCTCCTTCACTACGCCTGGCCGCCTCCCGGGGCACCGCAGGGTCCGGCTCCGGGCGCCCGCCAGGCCGCTAAGGGAGGGGGCGCAGGTAGTCGCTCTCCAAATCTTGCACGCGGCCCTAGTACACGGCTCGCGCACGCTTACCTGGCCACTCTGCTCCTTCACTTCCCGCGCCGCGCGCACATAGCCCGCCTTTAACAGATGCTGGTAGATCAAGGGAAGCAACTCCCGGCGCTTCCTGGCCTCGGCCATGCCGGCGAAACCCGGCCCGTCCGCTCACCTGCACGCCCCCCTCAGTCCCCGCCCGCCACTTCCCTCGTGCCCTTAGACCTAGCGCGCCCCACTTCCGGCTCCTCTTTCGCCCCGCGCCGCGCGGTGCGCCGGGAAATGTAGTCTTATTTCCTGGAGTGGCCGGCCCCGCCCCGGCGGGTGAAAGGGGCGGAGGCTTGGAGGATAACGAGGCCTCCCATTGGCGGGGGAGGGCGTGGTCAGGCCTAGACACGCCTCCTGGCCTTGAGCTGAATGACTCCCTCTTAAATCCTCTAGACTTGCTCACTGCAGGCATTTGTGTTCCGTGTTCGCTGTGACGTCTGCGATAGGGTTTTACTCATCTCTGAACATCTTAATCTGCATCTCTCTCTGGTCCCGAACTTCCAGTTACCCACTCATTTATTCACTTCACAGAGTTTTTAGGACCCATGACTATTCGTCATTATTCATTCATTGCCTAAATCGTTTTTGAGCACCATACTTTAGGCTAGTGCTCACCTAGAATGGAGGGATAAAAAGATGGATAAGAAATGGTGGCTGCCCTCAAAGCTCAAGGGAGATTCGGTAACCAAGCAACTATGGTTCAATGCCTTGAGTGCATTGTCAGGGACAGGCACAGCCTATGGGAGCCAGGAGGAGGGGCACCTAACCCCAAAGAGACTTCTAATTTGAGGCTTAAAGTTGGAGCAGGAATTTCTAGGTGCAGAAGAGAGGACTGGCATTCCAGGCAGAGGGCACTGCCTGTATACAGACAGGAGAAACCATCCTGGTATAGGCTGGGAAGCCAAAACATAGAACCCGGTCTGTGCTGGTGGGCTGTAGTTGTGGGGAAGAGGGAATGAGCAAGGACACAGGAGGATGGAGAAGTAAACAGGCCTTACAGCACCCTCTCCTGCTGAGCAGAGCTTGCACTTTGTTCCAAAGGTGATAGATAATCTCTGACTGGTTTTATGTAGGAGGGTGACCCGGGTTTGTGTTTTTAAGAGATTTCTATCACCAAAATGTGGAGGATGGATTTGTGGAGAACAAAACTAGATGTGAAGCTGTTGTACTTGTTGAGGGGAGGTTGGCAGGGAGGGGATGAGGTAGGCTGGGGAATATTTGAATCAGCTCTTTTTAACTTCATGGACCCATTGAGAAACTGAAGATAGGATGAACCACCTAGACTTTGCTGTAGAAAATTTTGAATGTGTACAGACACATAACGTTTTCAAACCAATTTTAGGATGTGGATAAGCACATAACTGAACCTCCTAGAGTTAGGAACTACTGCTCCAGGAAGCAATAGGGATAGGACCAGGTGACTGAATACAGTGAGTGAGGAAGGAGGAGAGGACTCTGCATTCAGCCATTTAGTAAAATATTTATTGAGTACCTACTATTGGGATGAAGTAGTCTCCACCCCAACAGAGCTTGAAGTCTAAAGGGGGAGACACAGGCTAAACAGTCATATGAACACTTTGTTACAAACAGTGAGTCCATGCAGAGAGGAAAAGAATAGAGTTTTCTTATGGAACAGTAAACACTGTGCGGGAGTCACACAGCTGGGGCTCAAATTCTGGCTTTGCTTCTTGTTAACTAGGGAACCTTGCGTCAGTTACATAACTTCTCTGTGCCTCAGCTTCTTCATCTGTAAAATAGAGATAATTGTAAAATCTACCTCATAGGGTTGTCATGAGGAGTAACTGAGTTCTAAGCAGAAATGCTAAGAAGAGCTTCTAACAACAGAGTTGTGCCTAGATGTATGTTAGCCATTGTTGTGAAAGCATTTAACAGGAAGGAGGGATCTATCCTTTCTTGGGGGTTAGGGAAGGATTTGTTGAGAAAGTGATATTTGTGAGGAAATCTGAATGATGTGTAGGTGATGATGGGGGGGGGGATTCCTGGGCAGAGGGAAGAACCTGTGCAAAGGGCCTGAGGCAGAAGGTGCAGCTGAGACAAGAGGTGAGAAAAGGCCTTGGTAGGAAGGCTTAGGGGGAGAGCAGGGGGATTGGGGGAATGTGGAAGGTGGGCACAGGCAGATTCCACATTAAGGAATCTTTCTTTTCATCTTAAGCATGATAGGAAGCCACTGACAGTGTAGGCCCAAGAAGGACAGGATGATTTTTCATTTTAATGGGACCTGTGTGAATGCCTGTGGAGAGTGGAGTAGGGTGTGTGTGCGTCCATGCCAGAAGACAAGTTAGGGTTTGGAGGGCAGGCAGGCATCCAGGGAGAATATAATGGGGCAATGTTGGTAGCAGCGGAGGTGGAGAGTGGTGGAAGATTCCAGAGTTGTAAGGAAGTAAAATTGTCATAGAGATGTGTTGGAATGGAGGGCAAGGCAGAGGGAGCGTCAGGATGGACTGTGAGGTTTTGTGCAGCGTGGCAAGCAGCGACTCTCCCTGAGAAAGGGAAGCCTGCAGAGGACAGGGATGGGGGCAGAGTGGGGAGGGGAGGGTGACGAGGGGGCCATGAAAAGCTAAGTTCCACTTTAGGCAGGTGGAGCTTGAAATGCCTTTGAGACATGGAGTGCAGGTGTCGGGTAGGCACTTGGGGGCCTGGGCTTGGACCCACCCGAAGATGGGAAGTTGTCAGAAGAGAGATGATGATTGAGGCTGTGGCTGAGGGCCGGGTTGACCAGGAAGCAGAACGCAGAGGAAAGAAGGTGGCCCAGGAGGGAGCCCTGAGGCATACCCACAGGGTAGGACTGCGCAGAGGAGGATGTGCCTGGCAAGGCTGAGAAGGAGCAAACAGAGAGGTAAGAGAAAACCCAGGAGGGTGGGTGTAGGGAAGGAAGGCAAGGGATGAGTTTCAGGGAAGTGGGGCGAGCCCATGGGGAAGGCTCTAAGAAGTCAGATGGGATGAGGATGGGCCCATGAGCTTTGGTTTAATGATGGCTGTGGTGACTGTTGACGGTTTTAGGGAGCGCTTCTTCTGTGGAGTGATGGAGAAGGTCAGGTGGCAGTGGTCTGATGAGTGAAGGGGGCGATGAAGGAGGCAGTGGGTCTTTGGAGAAGTTTCTGTGCAAAGGCGAGGAGAGAGACAGTGTGACAGGGTCGGTGTGTGTGCTGGGGGAAGTGTGTTATAAGGTGCAAGAGAGCTGGGTTTGTTTAAAGGCAGATCAAGGGAGAGAGCTTAATTAGGGGTATAGGGAACAGGGGAGATAATCAGCAAGTGATGTGGATAAGGAGCATATGCAAGAGGGAATGGGATCAGGCATGTGGGTGGAGGGGTTGGTCTCAGAGAGGAGGAGGGATGACTTCTCTAGAACCAAAAGAAGGAACAAAGAGAGGATGGGTGCAGATGTAGATGTAGGTTTGTAGTGGGATGTTAAGGGAGATTTCATCTTGAGCTTCTATTTTTTCTGCAAAGTGGGAGGCAAGGTCCTCTGCTGAGAGCGAGGAAGAGGTGGTGAAGAGTCTGGAGGAAGGAGGAGAATGAGCATTCAGACTTGGGAAGCAAACTTGCCCACAAAATCCCCAATTGCCTGATAGTGTCACCAACGCAGTTGAGGATGGTGATGGTTAATTTACGCGCGTCCTGTCCCGTCCCACTAAGAGGTTTCCCCCTTCGTAGCTCACCTACCCAGGTGCAGGCCGGGGGCAAGTACTTAGTGGGGTTTATCTAGAGGCCTTGGGTTTTGCCAGATGGGTGAGGAAAAGAGGCACAGGGGTCTAAAGTGTTGGCAAGAGAGGTGCTCAGTCTCTGGGCTCTGGGATCTAGAATGGGCAGGGAGGGAAGTGGAGACAGATGGAGTCAATTTTCAGGGAGAGAGTGGAAGCCTCTGGGGAATGGGCCACCATGAGGTTGATAACCAGCAGCTGGAGCTGAAAGACAGTTGGCAAGTCCAGTTGATGGCAATGCCCAAGTTCCTGACTGGGGGGCTGGATGGGCCACTGACTGAGATAAGTCAATAGGCTGATGAGCATACAAATCTTTGGGTAAATCAAAGCTTGTTTTCACCCCTCCAAGAACTTATTTTCACCCCCATGGGGTATTATCACCCTCACTGAGAATGAATTTTCATAGGATATAAATTTCCCGAGGGCAGATTTGGGGTTGTCTTGTTGGCTGTGTTATCTCCAACACCAGTCAACAAATATTGGCAAATGCAAGGGTGATTATAGCCTGTCTCCTGAGGAAGAAAGGAGGGCAGAGCAGGCAGGGCACACGTTGTGAGTACAAGCCTGGAAGCAGAAATGTGGAAGCTTCTAGAAGTCAATGGAAAGGGTACTGGGTCATGAGTCTTTGGCTGACCTTGGGAAAAAGGAAGAACTGATATTAAATTAAAAAACAAAAACAAAACCAGGATGGTCTAATACCTTCTGTCTGGCAACAGGTTGTTTGTTTTTGTTTTGTTCCTAATAGAATTCATTTTAAGCACTTATACTTTGTCCTTGGCTCCTGGGAGGCTGCCTCTTATGTGGACAATTTTTTTTATTTCCTTGATTTTCTAAGTCATACCCTTCACTGAATTGCCTCAGGCCCCAAGCACAAAATTAAAACATTAAACTGATAAAATATAACATGGCAGCAATTAAGACAGCAGCAAACAAAACAGTGCATTAAAAAAAAAAATTAGCCTCAGAGCATTTTTTTTTTACCAGTTAGAAAAAGATGTCTTTGTTAGTGGTAGAAGCCAGAAGCTTCCAGACCACCCGATTGCGAGTGCCTCTCGGGTAAGCAGCACGCCTTAGTCATCTTGAATTCTCAAGCAGGGCACAGTGAGGGCACTCAGGAAATGAGTGAAGGAGGGACTGTCAGCAGAGGGGAAAGAAGCTAAGCAGGTGGGACACTATACCCTTCTTTTCCCAGCAGAATGGCTCCTGCTCTGAGTTGGAAGGTAGCATGATATAGGGGAGAGGTTACTGAGCCAGGAGTCAGGAAACTGCCTTTTTGGCCAGGCTCTGCTGTGTGACCTTGGGCCAGTCTCTTGACCTCTCTGATCCTCAACATTTCTACTGGTTGGAGAAGTTGGACAAAACCCCTTCTGGCATTGGAACTCTCAAGAGAGGGGCCCATCTGGGAAGGCTGCTTTTGTCCCCAGAACCCAAAGATGGCCCCTTCATCTACTGTAACAATGGGTTCTCCCTGGGCCAAGTCACTTGGGCCAGTAGGTTTCCCACAGTCCCCTTCCCTCTCCTGGGATGACAATTTCTCGCTTTCTTTTTTCTTCAATTTCATTGGAGATTTTATAGATTTACAAAAGGTTTAAAAGTGATTACTGAAGTCAGGAGGGGCGCCTGGGTGGCTCAGATGGTTAAGCGTCTGCCTTCGGCTCAGGTCATGATCCCAGGGTTCTGGGATCAAGTCCCGCATCGGGCTCCCTGCTCCTTGGGAGCCTGCTTCTCCCTCTGTCTCTCTCTCTCTCTCTTTGTCATGAATAAATAAATAAAATCTTAAAAAAAATAAAAATAAAAAAAATAAAAGTGATTACTTAAGTCAGGAGTCAAACAAATCAGGGATGTCCAAAGATAAAGCTAGTCCTTCCCTCCAGGTCACCCACTCCCAGCTCACTTCCCCACCCTCCAGCACCACCTGCCCCCACCCCCACCCCCAGCAACCCCTAGGGGCCTGATGTCAGGTCCCTTCACACCCTCCCTCCGGGCTCAGACAAAGACACCCTGCATAAGGTTTTATAAGGTTTTAATCCTCTCCTCCCATTTCCCGTTTTCTTCTCTCTGTTCTTTCTTTTTTACAAAAGGGGATCATCCTAAACACACAACTCTGCAACTCGCTTTTTTCACCAAGTGACAGATCTGAGCCATTTCTCCAGACATTGGGATCTGCTGCAGCCTTCTGAGTAAGAGTGGCAGCTCACCTACCATGCGAGGTGAACCAGCACTTAACGGGTTTCGCCCTCAGAGCACCCTGTGGAGCTTGTCACTGGTTCTCTACCCCGTTCACAGAGGAAGAAGTTGAGGCTCAGCGAGGTAAGGCCTCAGGCCATGAGCTTTGAGCTAGCGGGTGAGGGGCAGAGTTTGGATGAAGGCCAGCTGCAGGGGGGTTGGGCGGGGGGGGGGGACTCCTGCTGACAGAGGTGGGAGATAGCCTGGGTCAGGTTATTTATTTCTACTTTTCTGGCTAATACAACAGCACTGCTCTCAACGCCCTGGCAAATACATCCTTATGGACTGGAGCTTTAATTTTTGTAGAATGGAATGAAAGTGGGCCAGAGGGGATGCTCTGGTTTATTTTAATAGCTAAAGCCGGATTAACTGCCAAGAGGGTGTAGCAGTTCACAACTTCATCAGCATAATTTCCTATTTACGTGGTTTTATTTCTCAGAGCTGGAAGTGTCCTTGGAGAGCATGGAGCCTGGCTCTCTCTTCTCACTGATAAGGAAACAGGCCCAGAGCAGAGGCAGGAATCGGCTTGGTGAGGTCCCAGCCGGGTTCGAGGCCGAGGTAGGTGCTGTCCCGCTTCACCTGCCCCCCTCTCTCCTCCCCTGTCCGTTCTCCACACTGCATTTGGCGTGACTTCTCTCCCCGGCTTATCAAACCTCCCCCGGGAGGTCAACCACTGACCATGAGAATGAATCACAGCTTCCTAACAGGTATTCAAGCTCAGCCCTGTCTGGTCACGCTTCAGACCCAAGTGCAAATACCACCTCTTCCGTGGTGCCTTCCCTGACTGCCTCAGCTTCTCACCCGAGCCCAGTCGTCTCTGCTCTGCAAGGAGGCCCTCTCTTCCTTCCAGGAGGAGCTACATTGCAGAAGGGCCCACCAGGAGGGGGCAGCGCACCACCAAAGAAAGGTCTCCCTAAAGGTCAAGGTCACCACGGGACCCGAGGCCGGCCACAAGCCCTTTGGTGTGCACCCCCTCATCTCCAGGTGGATGCTTGTGGAAATACGGCCACCCCAGTGGCGTGGCCCCCCCTCTCCCTGTGCCTCAGTTTGCGTCTCTGTAAATCGAGAGGGTTGGACCAGCTCCGCGTTTCTGAAAGCGCAGTGACGCACAAAGTGACTTCAGGAGATAAATAGATGGACATTTTAAAATGGAAATCATTATGTATTTATTTTAATGTGTATTAGACAAAAAATAACTAGCACATCAAACCTGTTATTTCACAGATATTATTGCTTAGAATGGGGCTAAAGTAGGCATTCAAGTAAAAAAAACCAGTGAGTCAATGTAAAAGAAAGTAGCAATTAAATAATAGTACAGGTGGTAAGACGGCAGTGAATGGCTTCCATCGAGAAAACATTGGTCTGCCTTTGATGTTCTAGAATTCTGTGATTTGTGGGGATTCCTGCCCTTGCCAAGGATGGGGGCAGGGAGGAAGGCGCTGCCTCCAGGAGCTGGGGCACTGGGACTTGGAGCAGGGGGCTAGGGACTCAGCAGATGGGCCATGTCCCTACCACCAGACCCTCCTCCACCTGTGGAGGGGTGCAAGTGCTTGCCCCTCCTCCCCGCCTTCTTTCTCAGCTTCCCTGCGGTTACTAAGGAGTGGGAGGCTGAGAGGGGCCGCATTCTGGAAGCTCATCTGCTCCCTCATTCTCACCCAGCACCCTGCTTGGCATCAACTATTCAGGGTGATGATTAACCAAGATGCAGGAAGGCACTGGGGGTGGGGAGAGAAAATAAGGCGACGTGGACAGTTTTCTGACATATGTGAATGTCCAACCTGGAATGACCGTCTGATCCCCAAACTTGCCCGTGCACTGGAATCACCTGGCAATTCAAGAGAAATGCAATTCCAGGGCCCCACCTCAGGCAATTCTGATTATGGAGCCCGGGCATCAACACTTTAAAAACCTCACCAGTCGATTCTGATGCTTCTAGGGCTGGGCCCACCACGTTGGACCACACATTTTAATCAGTGTACCTGTGGAGAGACCGGGGTTCAGAGAGGTTTGTCGCTTACCCAGAGTCACCCAGCATATCAACAGCAGATGTCCTGACACCCAGCTCAATGCCTCTCACTGAGCATCCCTTGTTGAGCCTAGTCCATGGTTAGCAGAGAGAACTCCACTGACAAATGTGGTGGGATTTCTTTGAGCCTCCCTTGCGTCTGGGCTTCTCAAGGACTTTCCACAGAAAAGAACATGCTGTGTGAACAGCCATCTGCTTTAAAGCCTGGAAGGGGTGGCGAGGGGTGGAGGGGGTGGTGATGAAGGGGGTGTGGCTGGGAGATGCAGCCTCCTCTCTGCACTTGCCAGCCTGCACAATCACACGGGATCCTTAAGGAACAGAATTAGGAGCCATGACTAGGGGGTAAATTCCAGATGGAATTTTCTAACAGTGATCAGTGACCTGGGAGACAATTGACCTTGGAGCCGTTGTCTGGCTCCCTGCTTTTTAAAAAAAATTAAACATTCAACGTATGAAAAATATAGGGACACATACATACAGCTTCCATGTTCCCGGGACCCAGGTTGTGAGATAAGACATCGCAAATAAGTAGCAGCGTCACCTCCCTCCTGCCCAGAGACAGTCACCACCGTGTTCCCTGAGGTTGGCATGAATCTTTCTTGTACATATTTTTATGTTTATGCTATATATGTATACATCCATAAAACATGTAAAGTATTGCGCTGCAGATTTTTAAAGTTTTTGTCAGTGCTATAATATTGCACATAGCCTTCCGCAACTTGCTTGTTTTCTTTCAACATTTTGTTTGAAATTTATCTGTATTATGTGCAGAGCTCAGTGCAGATGTTACCACTCTTCCAATCCATTTCATTGTAGTTGTGTGCTGTGACCTATTCATCTGTTCTCCCATCGATGGGCATTCGAGCTAGTTGCAGTTTTTCACGATCCGAGCCTCACCGCCACGAAAGTCCTTGGACAAGTCTCCCGCGTGTGCCCGGGGAGGGGTCGCCGGGCACGTGAGCTTCTCCCAGCCCTCCTGCCATCGCCTGACTGCATCTGAAGGGCTGGCCGGTTTCTGTTGCTTCCCATCCAGACTCACACTGGCAGTTGTCAGACTTTGGAATTTATGCCGCTCTGATGAGGGCCAAATGCCTCTCATTGGTGTTTTTAATTTGTATGTCTCTGATCAGTGGGGCTGAAACGTTTTCATCACTTGTCTGGTCGCTTGCATTTCCTCTTCTGTGAATTGCCTTTGTATCTCTGGCCCATGTTTCTAGTGGGCTGTCTGTGTCGTTCTTCCGGATTTCTGGGAGCTCGAATCCTGGGCCTGTTGCTACTACCTCCTGCCAGTCGGTGGCCTGTCTTCGCACTTTATTTATGGAGTCTTTTGATGCACAAGGATTTTACATTTTAGTATAATTACAGCGTCAGTCTCTCCCTCTGCGGCCTGGGCTTCTGCGGTCTGTGGTAAGCAGACGCCATTTTGCCGGCATAGCGCCCCCCATAGGAGGCCTGCAGTGGGAAGAGAATGGGCTCCGGAGCTGGGCCAGCTTGGACAGAATCCTTCCTGAGAGATTTACAGGTGAGGTGAACTCGGGAGTAAGTTATTTTACCTCTGGGTTCCAGCTTCTTCTCTTGAAAACAGGGATAAGGATGGTCTTGAGCTTCAGGGATGCTGCAAGGCTGGAAAGAGGAGGCAAGTGGCCGAAGGTGAGGGAGGACTCACTGACAAGGGTCTCCAGAGAGGCTGTCATCTGAGGCCCATCTAGCATGGATGTCTCAATGTTGTCTGGTCCAAAGGGATGGATACATTCTCTTCAAATCTAACTACATCTCAGAACACGGCTAGGTCTCTGGAGGAACTGGATGTGTGCAACCCAGCCTTACCACCCCTCCCCTCCCACTCAGGCCCTGGGTCCTGAGCCCCTGTTAGGTGACTCCATGTTAGGGACAGGTATGGAGTCGCATTCCTGATCGTGCAGGAGAGGTGGGAGGACGCACACCACGGCAGCTGCAAGCCAGTTATCCATGGTAGCAGGCTTGAGGGAGCATCTGATGGTTCCAAGGAAAATATTTGGGGAAAGAGGGCGCCTGGGTGGCTCAGTTGGTTAAGCGACTGCCTTCGGCTCAGGTCATGATCCTGGAGTCCCGGGATCGAGTCCCGCATCGGGCTCCCTGCTCGGCGGGGAGTCTGCTTCTCCCTCTGACCCTCCTCCCTCTCATGCTCTCTATCTCATTCTCTCTGTCTCAAATAAATAAATAAAATCTTAAAAAAAAAAAATATTTGGGGAAAGAAAAGGGCACACATGCCCAGTCACTTTCCTATGTGACCACGTGCCAGCCCGCACAAACAGGTCTCTTGAGGCCACAGCAGGGGGGTACCCCCCTTGCCTCCCAGCAATTGCAATTCATCCTGGACACGGCACCCTGTTGGGGCAGGATCAAGCCTGGGGGGAGGTGGGCAGAGCTTCTGGGACGAACAGCCATTTGGACAAGACCACAGAGCCCATGGACAGGAAGGCCAAAAGATGCTTACTATTCACCCGGCTGACCCTAAATCACTCCACCACCCCTCCCACCATCACAGAGAGGTTGCCTGCTCAAGTGACCGGAGCACTGGGATGGCAGTCAGGAGCGTTGTTTACAACTGAAACTTATTTCTGGAGTAGGCAATACACACATGTGATGTAAAAACTAAAAAGGTACAGAAAGGATGTGGAGAAAATTCTCCCAGCTTCCCACCCTTCTTCCCAGCTTCCCAGGAGGAAACAATGTTATTGGAGGGTATATACATATACGCATTTATATAACATTGAGAGTAGCACATTATACACATTTTGGTAAACTTTGCTTATTTTTTTTATACCCTATCTTCTCTGTCCCAAATTTAGGACCTAGGATATAATGGGCAGGAGTGAATATTTGAAGAACGGATGGGTTAGTGGATGGGGTGGTGGATAAATGAATGATGTTCATCCAGGTTTAAGCTTTTTGGACTCTGTATTTCGAGACTCATCCCTGACCTTGGAGGTTCCCTCTTACTTTGGCCTGTCACTGGAGGTGGGTAAATTCAGGCCTTCTTGACCCTGGCACAGAGCCATAATGGGGGAACTATGTGAACCAGGCAGCTGAACAGCTTAATTGTCATTTCCACCAGCAGATGGTTACCAGGGAAACTCAAAGAATGTTACACTGGGAGGGGTTTTCAGGCAATGTGGAGGCAGCCTGACAGAATATCAGATTGGGGGGTGGGGTTCCCCACAAGTTCTTTTAGACTTTAGTTTTTTGGTGTTCATTCCAGTGATACTCTAAAACAATTAAAGATAATGTTTTTGGGTCGTCGGGATGTCTGCCTGATAATGTCGCATGACCACGTGACTACGCTTGTGCTGGTGTTTGTATTTAGGATCGCATTGGCCCTGGGATCATCAATGACTCTCCAGCCTCCTGAACAAACCAAGATTTTCACAAAGATCAAACGGAGCAGGTTCTTATATTTTGTGTCTGCAGACCCCTAAGATCCCAGGTCAGTGAGAATTTTTTAAGGCATGTGTCTGTTTCCCAAGCTTGAGAAACCTTGCAGAAGACAAGAGGATTCCAGACAGGGGCTGGGAGCCTGGACTGAGGTCCCATGTCTGGTGCTGAGTGGCTGAGTCACCCGGATTCTTCTGACTCTTCTTCTGCTTTCATTTCTCCACCACTAAATTAGGGATCAAAGAGGCTCCCTTGTAGGATATCATGATGGCAAAACGAGGTAGCGAACGTGAAAGTTCTGTCTTTATGAACACGTTCAACTCTCTCATTTCATAAAAGAGGGAAACAGGCCTGAAGAGGCCAAATGACTTTTCCAACATCAGTTCCTGGCAGAGCTGTGCTGGGGGCTCGGGATCCTAACCCCATCTGGCACTTCCCCACTGCCCTGGGCACCGAGACCATTAGTCGCAGTGGTGTGATTTTCATTCCTAAAGTGTCATAATAACATCTCAGGTGGAGACTGTCACTATTTGGGCAAACACATCATCTTTATTTTTATTTATTAAAGAGATGAAATTAAGGAAACCAAACAAACAAGTGAGCACGTTGAACTTTCCACAGCTATACCTCTCTTCCTGGAGTGAAAACAAATTCTTGCTCAGGCAGAAGGTCAGACAGGAGGCACACGGGGATTGAACATCCAACCAAGGGCTTCCATACCAGACAACTTGATTTACCACTTTGACCGGTTGAAGGGCCACTGAGCGAAGCACGTGGGCTTCATTTCAGCACCCACTCTTCTGGAAGACGTGGTTTTCAGGGTTGGGGCCCCCCGGGGTAGGCAGAGAGCTTCAGAAAGCAAGGACGATTTCTGGTCAGTGCTGTTTCTCCCAAGCAGAGCTCCGCACCTCATGTGGGAGGGGCTCAATCAATGTTTAAAGAATAAAGGAATGTGTGAGTAGAGTCATGTTATTTGTGTTTCAAGATTTGGAGGGGCCTCTGAGAGACATGTCTAACAAGTCCAGGCCAAAATCAGGCCATCACAAGGCAAGGGAATTAGGGGGAGAAACGGCCTTCTGGCCTGGATTTCAGGGACCAGGCAGGAGTAAGGCCAGGCCAGAGGCTGAGGTCAGACTCAACAGGCGGATTGACTACTTTGTGGTATCAAGTCTCTGTTTGCTGAGCATCTTCCATATGCCAGGGGTAGAGGCTGGGGATCCTGAGCAGAGAAGGTCCTGCACCCCAGAAACCCCTACTCTGTGGCAATGAGCCCACAGTGATGAAGAAGAATTTGGGCTTGGGAATCAGACAGATGTGACCTCAAACTCCAGCTCTGCAATGTGTGACTTTGGACAAACCACTTTAATTCTCTACGTTTCGGCTTCCTTCCCTGTGAATGGGATGAAGCATCGTAACTGCCTCGTCGGCTGGGAAATAAGATCCAACCCTAACGAATGTAGCACGTGGCACAGAAATGAGGGCTTAGTACCTGCCATCCAACATGACATCTGATGGGGCTTGGGTCCCGCTGGAAGACTGGCCTGTCTCCTTCATCTGCCCAGAGGCTCTGAGTAGCTTCTCTGACCCAACAGAAGGAGGCAGCCTGGATGGGCCTCTTCCATCCACGCACATTAAGTTATTTATAGTTGATTTGTTGTTGGGGTTGTTGCAGTTGCTGTTGTATCTACCAAGAACCCTGATGCTCTGAATAAACTTGTGCATTTCTCTTGGTGCATGTGAACAAGAGTTTCTCTACGGTGTGTATAATAGTAACAAATAACCGGAAAGGTAAGGGCACTGAGGCATCAGAATGAATGCTATGGAGCTGGAACCTGGTCCCGGAGGTATTGTGAGAGGCCAGGTGTTAACCTTTAGTTGCTGGATCATGGGAACGTTGGGAGGGTCCCCAGGAGAGGAGCTGGGGCAGCCAGAGCACAGGGGAGTCACACGGTGAAGGGGCTGGGTGGAGAGAGATGTGGAGGAGCAGCTATTTACCAACCGACCTGAAATTAACTCAAAATTTTAATAGCCAGTGTGGTTCAAACGGTAAGCACTCATGTATACATACGTGGGAATATACATGCCCAGGGGTAGAACCACCATGTTGTAGGGAAAGTGAATGATCAACTTTATAAGATAATACCAGATGGTTTTCTGAATCACTTATCCCCACAGACACTCCTGTTAGCAGTATCCATATCCTTGCCAACACTTGGTATTGTCAGGCTCCTTATCTTTTTGCCAATCTCGTGGGTGTAAAATGGTATCTCACAATGGTCTTAATTTGTATTTCTCTGAATCCCCATGAGGTTGAACATCTTTTCATAGGTTTCTGGGCCTAGAGTTATTTGTTTCAAGGGGCCAGCCCTCTCACAGCACAGAGAACATTCCGCTAGCTACTCACCTTGAACGCCAGCCAGGTAAGAGTGCTGGGTGGGAGCCAGGAGACCCGGAGTCCAGCCTCAGCATGGTTATATCCTCACTCTGCAGCCTTGGGCAAGGCATTTGCCTTTTCTGAGCCTCAAATTCACCATCAGCCAAGTCGGGGAGAGCCTTACTCTGCTCACAGGGAGGGCAGCTAAGAGACCAAGTGAGCTCATGGAAGTAAATGTGCTTTGGGAACTGAAAAGGCCTGTGCGAGGCAGAGATTAGTACTCACTCTTTGAAGACAATTTAAGAAGGCGTTGAAGCTCAGAGGAGCAGGAAAAGCCAACCAAACTCCTGGAAGCAGAGAGCACCAGCTCCAAGGCTTGAATGAATGTCTCCTTCCTCCCCAACCCCCTCCCTCTGCAACCTTCATCAGGCAGAGAAGGAACAAAGTCCCTTAACTCCTGACAAAAACATGCCTTAGGCACCCTGAAGGGCTTGGGGACCCAAAATGGGTACCTGGGCTGCTCCATTGGGAAGACAGCCAGCCCCTTGGTCCCGGTCTTTCCCCGGGAGGCTAGCCATTGCAGGCTCGAGGGCCATCAGGTACCAATAAGCAGAGATGCAGCCACATGACAGCGCCTAACCCTTAGGTTCATGGCTTTTTTCTCTGTTCCTTCTGGCCTTCCATGCCTTGCCTGTTCAGCAGCAGGGGTGGTGGTGGGGAGCCTAGACAGGCATTTCTCAAAGCATGTGCTGTGGAGCAACAACTATCATGGGTGGTAGTTGGGGCGGGGGGGGGGGGGGCAGGGACGGGTGAGAGATTCTGGTTCAAATCAAAATGTTAAAAGTCATTTTTGCAGCTCACATTTGCTGAATATGTCAGGCACTGGGCTAGGCATTTTATAAGCATTATCTCATTGACTTCTTACGACCATGTTATGAGGCAGACACTATGGTTGGCTCTGTTTCGCAGGTGAGGAAACCAAGGTTTTGCAAGGTTAAGTGACTTACCCAAGGTCTCTCAACTGGTAAGTGGCAGAACCATGGTTCAAACTGACATTTGCAGATCTCCTGTTCTTAACCAGGTTGAATTAACAGGACTTGGTGATCGATCAGATCATGGAGGTCTGGGAAGAGGAAAAAATTCATATGCCCTTTCTCTGATTTAGTTCCATGTCATATAGTGTCCTTGTGGCCGGTGGAGAAATGCAACGGAAAAAAAAGGCATCACTTTACCCTCCTAGAACTTCAGGTGAGGGGGTAAATTCAGCAGAGTGTGAAAGCCCTTTGAGGTGGGTATGGGGAGGCAAGGCTTCCTGGTCTTTTTTAGGCTAAGATGTAAGGGAGCATTAAACATGGGAAGAGGGCGGGGGTGGGGTGGGAGAGTAGTGGAAAGAAGCCCCAGGCAGAGGGAATAGCATGTGCAAAGGCCAGGATCTCAGGGAGGGCACAGTCACAGACAACAGTGGATCAAAAGGTTGGGGGCACAGGAGATGAGGCCTGGATGTCAGTCACCCAAGGACTTGACCTCGAGGCTTCTAGATTGAGGCTGGGACAAAGGAAGGGGAGGCTGTTGAGGAGGCAGTACTTGGGAAGGAATGGGGCCGTTGGCTGGTGCTGGGAACATGGGAGGAGGAGTGAGGGAGGGAGCAGAGAAGATGGTGATAATGAGCTTAGCTTTGGCCTCTCCAATGTTGAGGGGGGTCACCAGTAAGGTCTCTTCCTGCGCTGACCTTCTCAACTTCCCTGGAAGGAAGGAACATCTCCCTGCGGCCCCTCCATCCCCAAATATTCCTGGCAGGAAGGAGCGGGATCTGTTTTGTCAATGCAGCTTGCAAATAAAGAGTCTCATTCAGGGAGGCAAACAGCTGCTTGACTATTAATAGGCAGGGGCCTCAGCCACAGCCTGCTGGGAGGGCCTCAGCATGCAATTCTGGAAAGGTGGATCAGTTCCTTCTGCCTGTCTGGATTTTGCACCCTGTGGTGGCACAATTGGCCAGGTGCTTATTTCTCAGAAGGTCACTCACCCTGAGCCTTCCTGGGGCAGCTCGGAAGGGGGCATGGCCCTGCCGGGATGCTGACCCTCCCCCTTCATGCTGGACCCAGAGCTGGCCAGAGAGGCAGACATCCATGTGGATGGGGGAGTGTCTGGTTGGGGTCTTCACAGCAACTCTCATGGAAGGTGAGGCACTCCCCCTTAAGGGGGTCATGGAGAGATCAGAGTTGGTCAGTCCAAAAACGAGAGGACTGATGAAGAGAAAAGGGGGATGCAGAGGGTGGAGGCTGAGGTTGGGGTCAGGAAGAACCTAAGCAGGGTCATGAGCCAGACCAGGGCTTGAGGGAGACCGAAGTCCAATCCTGAGGGGCTGAGGCCTAAGGAAGGCCACAGGCTCCTGGCTGCCGCCATCATGGCGCATGAGCTCATTTGTGGCCAGCCGAATCACCCATGCATGCAAGCCTGTGGAGAGGCTGGCTGGGAGGGTGCTAATGGAAACCCGACGGGCGCCCTGGGCCACACCGGGGCCAAGTCTTACCTCGCTAGCAGCCCCGTGGCGCCTGCCCAAGCGGGTGCGGGGCTCACAGGCTGGCTTTGTTCCCGCCCTCTCAGGTGGCTGCTTCAGGTGGTGGCCACTTCAAAGGAGCCCCATTTAAAGCAGGGCCTTGCCTCAAGTTTCCTAAGGGCCCTGTCCGGGCTAATGAGATCATTAAGAGGCTCCTTGTTAACTGGGTTTAAATAGAGTTTGCCTGTATGGCCTCTGGCTGAGCCTGGTGCCCGGGGTGCAGCTTGGTTTTTTTTTTTTTTTTTTTAATTTTAAGATACGTGTATTGGTCTCGGTGTATGTACTTAACAATGTGCTGGAGAGTGTAGGCTCCGGCCTCAGACTGCTGTGATGGAATCCTGGCCCTGCCACTTTCTGGTGGTGTGACCTCAGGCCGGTTACCTACTGCTCCTCGGTGCCTCGGTTTCCCCATCCGGGAAAGGGGACTAATCATTCATTGTACTGCTGAATTGCACCGTAGAACCCTCCACTGCCCTCAAAAGAGCCCCCAAGTCCCTTAGAGATGTCAACCTTCCCTGGCCTGCCCTCGGCCTTGTTCCTCACCATGTCCATTTTTCACACTTGCCGCTCTGACCGTACAGACCAGCCCTCTGGATCCAGCCTTCACCTGAGCTGTTTATCCATCTTGGAACACTCTAGCTCTTCATCTGCCCTGCCTAGACTTCCTCACTGCCTTGAGCTGGAGTGCCAGCACATCGGCTTTCTTTGCTAGACTGTAAGCTCCCTGAGGGCAGGGGCTCAGCCCTGATCCTCACTGTGTCCCCAAGGCCTAGCACTGCCCATGATGGTTTTATAAGAAGCCCCCGTCACTTGCCATTTACTTGAAGGTTGGGGCTGCCTCTGGGTCTCCAGTCATTGGCTGTTCCTTGAAATTTCCCCCTGCTCCTTCTCTCTGGCCTTGACTCAGAACCCCACTGTTGCAAAGCCTGTACCAGGAAGAAGGGACAGGGAGGCCCAGACCCAGCTGTTCTGGCCAAGCCCACCTGGAAGCAGGCTGTCATTCTTTCTTCTGAGAACTCCAACCTCTGGATTATGCCCAGCCCAGCCCAACTAGGCCTTTGCCTGAGGATATTATGCAGATTTGCAGAGCAGGCCTAGTCTTTGTGACTTTTTCCCTCAGAACGAGCCACAACATCATTGTTTGCTCAGTGTCTGGATTGATGGACTGGTAGGGCCCCACGGTCAGGAGGGTAGGGAGGCCCTCGGGGTGGCACCCAGCTCAAAGTGGGAGGTCTCTAGGCTGTCTGGCTGGCAGCGTAATGGGAGCTAGAGCAGGATCTTTCCTGAGCAAGGGGGGTAGTGGGGAACGGCATTTTTCAAGTCAAAGGGGTAAGGGAAGGGTAGATAAATGGGAAGCAGAGTAAGAAAAGTAAAGTTGGGATGGGACAGTCAGGCCAGAAGCAGGGCCAGCTTGGAGACGTGAGCCGAGGCTGGTGGCCAGGACCAAGTGTGTGAACAGAGCGAACTCATGTCACTGTGTGCCGTTGGGGAGAGCCGGGTGGCTTACTGGGGCCACTCAGGCTACGTACCCATCTTTCCACTAACACCAGGAACTCCTCAAGGAGAGGGACTGTGTACTCTTCACATCTGGGTCCCCTGGTTTGCAGAATGAATTCCAAATCTTTCTAGGCAGTCAGCATTTAACAGAAGAGTTCTTTCCCCTGGGTGCTTAAAATGGATGATACTCCTCCCCCTCCTAATAAAAATAGATATCATTTGTTAAGTTCTTACCATGTACCAGGCACTGTGCTGATGACTCCGCATCCATTATCTGTAAGATTGTCAGGAACCAGTCCTGTGTTGGCTCACCACTGCTTCCCCAGGGCCTACCACAAGCCCGACACAGAGTTGACGCTATATACATGTTTGTTGAATGAACAAATAATCCTGCCTCTAATTCATATTTTACAGGTAAGGAGCTGAGTCTCAAGGAGGCTAAGTAACTGAAGTTAGTTAGCTAGTGGAATGGGGAAGTCAGGATTTGAACCCAGGTCTATCTGACTCCGAAATTCATGGGCTTAGCCACGCTCAGCTGTCAGGGCCATGTCCTTGAAGCTCGCTATAAAAGTATGGCCTGAGAACCAGTATCATCAGCATTACCTGGGAGCTTGCTGGAAATGCACATTGCCAGGTGCACCCAGACCTATTGACTCGGAACCTGCGTTGTAACAAGAGGCTTAGGCGATTCAGATATACATCAAAGTGCGAGAAGCCTATTTTCAGGGGCCGGAACTTCCTCCCTCCTCCCCAGCCAGTCCACCCCCACCCTCACTCAGGGGGTCTGAGCCCTTGGCTGCCAGGCAGCCTCAATCAAACTGCATTTGGCTATTGGGTCCTTTGTCCTTTGCCACGAGACTGCTGGGTGTAATTGTTAGTCAAATCCAACGGCTGGGGCTGTGACTTTCCAAATTGCCACTTAAGAATCAAAAGCATATTTCACTTTTAAAAGCTTACTTCTCCATCAGGTTTCTAGCACCCCAAGGAACATGTTCATGAGAATGGAGGCAGAGTTCTCTAGCTGGTGGTCTTGCTTGTGAGCAGGATCATTTTGGATGGGGTCTCATCCCAACAGGGACCCTTCCCGATCTTCTGCCCTTCTCCACCCAATCACAGAGATTGTGGATTCTCAGCCCAGTCTCTGCTTATTATAAACAGACAATGTAATCCAATAATTATATTCATAAACAATTCCCCAATGATTTAAGAGGCTCTGCTTGTTTATGTTTTGAAGCTTAGGAGTTCGGTCTTTTAAAACAGCTTAAAGAATTGCTTTGTCTAGCAGAAGGAACAAAGAGACTGCCTCATGGTTTATTTTACCTAAGCTTCTCCCTCCCCCCTTTTCTCCCTGATTAGCACCCCTGCCCCCAGGTCCTGGGGCCACAGACCTTGTGTGTCCCTAGCCTCTCCTAATAACTTCTGTGGTGCTTTTGTTCAAGAACTCAAGTTAGGCATTTGTTCCAGACTTGCCTGACTTCTGTTTATGGGTTTATCTAAATCAAGAGTTCTTAAGCTGACGTCTGTGAGATGAACCAGGAGACCTGTGATCACCAGGTAATTAATTGTACATGAAATCTGGTGCATGAGGGCATCCTGATCGGGGACAGTTAGTACTTTTCTCAGATTCTCAGAGGGGTCTGACCCCTCAGAGATCACTAGTCTCATCTGCCTCTGAACTTTCAGGTCCCACGTCTGTTTCTCGCCCTGTGGTCAAGTTACTTGGAGTCTATCTTATTTGCAAAACTGTAAGCTCCATGTGAGTCGGGACTGGAGCTAGTGCTATTCCCAGTAGAGGTTCTACCTTTCAAAGTTTGAGCCCCTTTTGTGAAATGCATTAGCCATCTCACTCCATCACACATAAAAGGAGATGAGTGATAATTTCATAGATTTAGTTTACAGACAATGCTTAAGGTACAGACAACTTCCCAGATCTTAGAGGAAATCTCTGCTCCTCCCCTGCAGAGCGATCTGCAGCTCAATCACAGATAATAAGAAACGAAAGAATCTTTAGATATTATCAAATCCAACTTCCCCACTTTACAGATGAGGAGACTAGGCTACTAAGAAGAAAGTGACTTGTCTAAGTGAGCTGGGGCTGGGAACCAGATCCCATACCTATCCCCCCAACCCTCTCTGTAGCAGCACAGATGTTCTCAAGAAATGTTTCTGAAATAAGTGAAAGAATATTGGGTGGGGTAAGGATGCCTGTAGTTGTGAAGTTTTCTCTAGTTAGTTAAAATAAGTTAATGGGATCTTTGTTCTCTCCCCCTGTCCTCCCCCCCCCCAATACCCCTAGACTGGGTTGATGCAGGTGTTTGAGCCTGGAGGAAAACACAAAGTGGGGGGTCAGGGGGCTTCTCTCTTTGAAGCTTAAGGTTAAGGAGCCCTAGCTTGATTGCATCTGACTCTAACCTCAGTTTTTACTAATAATACTTACCATAGTGCTTTTCAAACATACATGCATCCATTTGCTAATTATTTATTGAGCAGCTTTGGTGTTGAGCACTGGGCTGGGCTGAAGACGTGAGGGTCAGGAAATGCAGGCCCAGCCCTGTCCTCTGGTTGCCTGCAGTCTCTGCCGTGATGGCTCCGAACCTTCACAGGCCATAGAGCCAGCTGTCCCCACCCTCCTGACTGCAAGTCTGACAGGTCTTCAATGAGCCAAGAGAGTCCGAGTAGCTGGGCTCACATCCTTCTTGCGGTGGGCACCAAAGCATCTACCATTCCCAATGCTAGGACTGGAAGGAACTTGGAGGACATGAGGTTCAATGATTTATTTCCTATGGGGAAACTAAGGCCTGGAGCAGTCATGGGACTTACCCAAAGTAAGAAGAGAACCAGGAGTCCAGCCAGGACCATCAGCTGGGTCTCAGAGGCTGGTCCTGAGCCTGGGTCAAACAAGGCAGAGAGAAGAGGGCACCCCAGTGAAGGGCAAGAGCAAGGACAGTGGCCAAGAGGTGAAGGGAACAGGGAGTGAGATGGCTCTGGCTTTTCATAAATTGCTCTGGAGTCAGACAGACAGAGGCTGCCTTGGATGTGGGGGTCAAGGTCACTATCAGAGAAGTTGTCATGCGACCAGCTTCAGAAACTGACCTCAGTCTAGGGACTGATGCTGCTCTTAGGCACCAGGGGGCTTGGCAGGAGAGAAATAGAGTTGTTATCAAATTTATGAAGTGCTTCTGTGTACCAAAACATTTAGATGTATTGACCCTGTCAATGAGAAAATTACTGCCCACCCTACCCTTCACTGAAGAATCATGAGCCTCAAATCATAATTATTACTGTTTCAACGGTAACAGCTTCAGCCATTTACTTGAGTGTGAACACAGGCTTAAGATAGAGTGTGACCCAATAAGTAATCGGATGGCTAGTCAGAGCCAGTGTATCCATCCCAGTCTTACAGTGAGGAAGCGGCTGCCCAGACAAAAAGGGATTTACTCAGGGTCCCACACTGGGCCAGCAGTGGCAGAGGGGATTAGGACTCGGGGCTTCCTGCCCATGGGTCAGTGCCCATCCTGATGCCACCCTAGCTCTGTAGCCAGCCTTGAACCTGCAGGGGTGTGCTGGGCCACACCAGATTCTCCCCACCGCCTCCACCCTCCCTAGCCCTGGGGGTGCGGCATGGCCTGGGCTGTGCCCGCTCTTTCTGTCCTGCAGGCAAGAGCATCACCGCAGGCCCAACTGTCACCAGATGGGCACTGAGTCCTGCTGGTGGCTCTGGAGTCACTGTCTCCAACGGTCTCCAGGTGGGAGCTTCCAGGGTTACTCTAGCTTCTCTGTAGCCAGACGGAGATGAGCAGGGCGAAGGCCCAGGCCTGAATTCCAGAGCCTGGTTTTGCAATCATGCAAAGAGGACCTGGCCCAAAGCTCAGAGGAGAAGAAACCAACTGGACAAAGTGTGGACAATTGTTCCTGGGCAATGTGTGTGTGGCCCCAAAGGCAAGAATTCTAGGTTCCTTTACCTACGTGTAGGAGAGCAAGGTGATTGGCATGGTGAAGGGACGCACTTGGCAATGAACGTAGGTGGTGCCCAGGGACAGCACCAAATACACCAACACTTAAGGAGAAGCAGATGAAAGGTTCAGTGATATTCTCAGTCCTTCTCACTATACTGTTTTAATTTGATGTTAACATGTCTTTAATGCCTCTCCAAGCCTTGCGTGTGTGTGTACATGTGTGCTTAAAAAAAAGATTTTTTTTTTAAGAGCAGGCCTTGGGCTCCGAGCCTTTGGCATGCAACAGTATCTAGTTAGAATTTAATAACATTGTTTTTATTGTATTTATTTTTACTTTTAGGTCCTATTTATGGCAGGTGAGACCGGTTTTCCATTTGCTGTAGTGATATAAAGTTTCCATTTTAAAGACATTTATTTAAGTTAAAAAGAGTCTATTTAAAGAAAAATACTAAATGCATACAAATACAGGTGGTATGCAGACATAGCCTAGGTGGTGAAGGTGGTGTGGGTACGAGACAAACTTAGGCAGCACTGACATATGCAATCACGGAACAAAAAAAGTCATATATTCTCAGAACCAAAGGCCATTGCATTTTAGAAGCCGAAGATTCTAGAATCCCAGAATGCAGACTCTTAGCATCATTAATCCTAAAACGAACAATAAAATATATCAAATACCAGAAAACATAGTTTCTCACAAAATATTAGCATGGGGGGGGTGTGTGGAGAATGCCTTGAAGGTCCAATCCCCTCATTTTGATGGGAGGAAACTGAGGCCCCAAGGGATTCAGGGTAGAATGAAGTAACATATGTGAAAGAGCCTTGTCAAATGTGATGGGTTCTTCAAATAACAGGGATATTTGAAAAAGCGCCCCCTCAAAGTCACACAGCTTTCTAGCAGAGAACTGGGACTGAAATCAGCTTTCTTGACTCCTGTCCCTGCGTCTGTTGCTTTCCTGCCTGTGAGCCACCCCACCCCCCAGCTCTGATGAGGTCCTTGAGACTCCTCTGGCCCAAGCCCAGCCTCTGCTGGGAGCTGGGGGAGCATCTGCACGGGCATGGCCTGCCGGGCCCTCTCCAGAGATGGGAGCAGAGGAAGGGAAGGGGAGGCCACGTTCAGGGGTCCTTGGGCAGAGGGAATCACGCAGCTCTGTGGTGTGGTGGGTGGGGAGTGGGGGTGGGGGGGGAGTCGGAGGCACATTTAGTCCTCTTCCTTCTCTGAGCTGGAGAGGTCCCACCTGCAAAATCAGCCTGGTGCCAGATGACCTCCAAGGGAAAATCCATTTTATGATTCCAATTCAGCTTTTTTCTGGGGCCTCAGGTTCTTCTTCCTTCCCTAGTCAGAAACCTAAGCAATGCTTTTCCTGACCCCCAGGGCTTCAAGCATAATTCCCAGGGTCTTATCTGGGAAGAGAGTAGGGCTCCATCCCATGGGGGTCTTGGAGAATCTCAGTAGAGCACAGGACCTTAGGCAAGACAAGGTCTTAAGAGCTACTGATGTGATGAAGGGAAAAGAAACCCATCACTCTCTTGGGAAAGACCCTCAGCTCCTACGACAGTGACCTTCATTTCTCCACGTACGTGGAATATATAGAATCTCCGTGGCCCAGGGCCAACTACCCTGAAAAACTGAAGCTCCAAGGTGGTGACAGGCTGGGCCAATGGGGTAGTCAGGTATGCGGCTCTGCTTAGTACCTCTGGGTATCGACTTTTAGAATTGCCCCCCGCCAGCCACAGGTGCAAAGTGTGGCCCTGTCAGCACTGTGTAGGGAGAGGGGACCTCTGGCAGGGGTGCAGTGGGACAGCACTTTCCTCCTGCCACACAGCCGGGGTGCCGCTTTTCCCAGTGACCAGACCGAAGGGGACTCCTTCAGACTAGTCTCCAAGGCCACCGAGTTGCCCCCTTGTCGTGGATGGCACCTCATCTACCAGGCTCAAATTTTCACACCCACTTCTCAAGTGTGTTCTCTCCCTCTCCCCCGGGAATTGTTTCATGTGGCTTGTGGGAGGGAAAATACTACGGGCTTCTCTGGGGCCAGAGCAGCCCCCCTTCCTAAGGAGCGCGCGGGGCGGGGGGTGGGGGGGGTGGTGTTCAGTGATGTGGATTCCTGCAGGAGTTCTAGGCAACCCCGCCGCAGACCCCACCAACACGGCTGACCCTTCCCCACCCACCACCCCCCAGACAGGCGCCTGAGGAGGAGGGAAGAAAAGGACCACTTCTCCTCGCAGCCGGCCCTCCAAAGCGTGTAAGCCATTCTCTCCACATTAATCATGGAAAAGCCAGCGCCGAGCCTGGGAGGGAGAAAGCGCCTTTCTCATCCGTCTGGCTACACGGCTCTCAACTCAAAAGTTCAGCCCTGGCTAAGCTCTTGCTCTTGACAGCTGTCCTGACCCATCTTGGCCTCTTCCGCCCACACCCGCAAAGGGTAACAGGATTAAGTCAATTTCACTTTTCTGAGAAAACGCTGCAGAGCCTGTCTTATCCACTGTGCCCTGGAGGCCAGCTCATGGCTGCTTGGCGCCCATCTGCGGGCTCCCCACCCTCCCTGGCCGTTACCCTGGGCTGGGACTGTTAAGTATTTCCTCATTAAAGCCCTGGCAGCTTGGCTCAGGTCTGCAAGCCAACACCAATAGTTACAACCGCCCCGGAATGTTTGGACAGATTTCTGCAGTTACGAGCTTATGAAGTTGAAAGGTTTTATAGATGGGGACTATGTTGGTGTTAAGGGAGACCATTTCTCCAGGGGGCCTGAGTTTGCTATCTTAAGATCCCAGTGGCAGGAAGAGGAGGGGACAGGGCCAGGAGGAACGGGGGTGGCAAACCAAGGAGCAAGAATAATGGGCCCAGACTGTAAGAGGTCTGCGGAGTTAGGGACAGGAGTGAGAGGGGGCACCCAGGGGCACCTTCGCCTCCAAATGAGGAAATGCAAAGTCCATGAAAGGGGAGTCAAATCCTGAGCACCTTTTGCAACCAAAGGAACAGCCCCTCGATCTCATTGTTTTCTGTTTCCAAATCTGAAAAACCTCAGAGCAAGATCAGGGAGTCTGGGGTAGGCTTCAAAGGGGCTGGGGACACCCTCTCCAAACTTGACGTAAAATGTTGGGTGTCTGGGGCGCCTGGGTGGCTCAATTGGTTGAGGATTTTGATTTCCGCTCAGGTCATGATCTTAGATCATGGGATAGAGCCCTGCATCAGGCTCCACGCTCAGTGGGGAATCTGCTTGGGGATTCTATCTGTGCCCCCCCATCAATCAATCAATCAATCAATCAATCTTTTTAAAAAATGTTGTGTGTCTGTGCTTTCTCAGGGAGGGGATCCCTAAACTGTGCTATATTTGAAAAGGCACCTATGACCAGAGCCGGGTAATACCTACACTCCCATTGCATTGATAGGCAAATTGATGTCCATGCTGGTCATTCATCCACTCATTCATCAAATATTTATGGAATGTCTAAGCACTGAGGCCACAGTAGGGAAGGAGGCAGAAGGTCCCTCCTGGTATGATTGCTGATTGTCACAGGGAGGGAAAGGGGAGATGCACACAGGCAATAAAAAACACAAACAGGAAGTGTTTGGGTGATTGAGAAGACTGTAGAGATGCAGACATGAGCTCATAGGATGACTCTGGGGACTGGGGGAACCTCTCTGAGGAGTGACAATGTTGCTGGGGCTCCAAGTGCAAGAAGGAGGCAGCCACGTGAAGGTCTGGGGAAGAGAGTTCTCAGCAGAGGGAACAGCCAGTGCAAAGGTCCTGAGGGTGAATGAGCTTGGAAGGCAGGAGGCTAGCATGGCAGGTGGAGCATGAGCAAGAGGCACAGATGGCAGCAGATGAGGCTGGCAAGACAGGTCATGGAGGGCCATGCTAAGGAGTTCGGGGTTTATTCTGGGGCAGTTGGAAGCCACGGAGAGTTTGGAACAGAGAGGACAGAGGTCCTAAGAAGGGCAGATAGCACCCACCTAGAGAATCTCCAACTTAGAATTCCTGATGGCAGGCTCAGCGGTCTGCCCACTCTACTATATCACCTCTCCTCAGGCTATCCTGTTTCACTCCCTCTATTCTCTCTGTGGAAAAGGAGGATACTTAGAAAGGATCGTGGTGGGTGGGCTTGCCCCCTTGATCATTGCAGTAATTGAACTGTAGGCCACTCTGTATGAAAGGGCCCTACTATAACATCAGGCCCAGAGAGGGTAAGGGGCTTACCTAAGGCCACACAGTACATTCATGGCAGAGCAGGAAGTAGACCTAGTTTCTCTCCCAGGCCATGGTCTTTCCATTGTTCCACATGCTCTGGTTTATCACAGCATACTCTGGTCCTGACAGTTTGCCATAGGCCAGGGCCAGGCTGGGGCCCTGACAGGGGGTGGGTAGGGGTCTAGAGTCAGAGAGAATGACAGACAAAGAAGAACCAAGTGACCCTGAAAAGGAAGCTCAGAGAATGGCCAGGAAACTCCATAATTTTTCCTGTTCTATAGGTAAAACCACTAAAATGCCAAGGCCAGGCACCTCTTCATTTCTAGTCTAACGAAAATCATACTTGTATTAAAAATCAGTTATATAGAAAAGTAGAAAAACATCCACCTATTGTCTTAAGCCCCCAAACATAGCCATGGAGGAACAACGTGGTATATTGTCGATGTGGGTTCTGTTTAACTTAACTCTTCCATCTAATGGAAAGCAGCAGCATATAAAGAACTAGACTTCTGGGCCAGGTGGCCAAGTTCATGTCCTGGGTGTATGTTCATGTCCTGGGTGTATGTTCATGTCCTGGGTGTATGACCTAGGCGGTCGCACAGGGCCCTGCACTTAGGAGGGCCCTGTGCTTGGATGAATGTCCTGCAGTCACCATTTTGAAATTCTTAATGTTTGAACCCTCGGCTTCATGTTTTTTCACGGTGCACTGGGCTTGCAAATTATGTAGCTGGTCACACTCCCCAGCTCCACCTCTACTTGCTGTGTGATTTTGCCCATGACTCTTTCTCCTAGCGTGTCAGACGGGGATAACTGGGGTACGTCCCTTGCAGGGGTGTTGTGAGAAGTACATGAGATCAGCTTGAGGGAGCGTGTGGGCAGGCAGGTGTCCCCCTAGGGTCATTTGGTTTCTTCCTCTGTGGCTTTGCTCATTTCCTTCCCTCTCCCTGGAGCTCTGCCTTGGCCCTGGCCGGGGTGGGGGTGGGGTGGAGTGCTCCCTGACCTTCCTGGCCTAATCTAGCGCCCCCTCCTCTGAGAAGACTTTCTTAGGATCTGCGTCGGGAGAGACCTTCCCTGAACCTCTTCAACACTTTGGCAGAGTCTTAGGAGGCCCCTGTTTCTACTTTGGATTATGATAACTTGGGTCCAGCTAGTTCGTCATCACCAACTATACTCCCAGACCTGAAATTTCATAGACCAGACGCATTCCAAAAAAATTAAAAATTAAAAACTGGGAGAGACCAAAACTGGATTGGCAACTATTTTCTTTTGCTAAAGACACTTTTAAAAGGCTATCGTTGAACATAGCCACGATTTCCTTAAAGAGAGTACTTTTTGACATCAAGCAAAGCAGGAAGGGCATAACCCCTGAGCGAAAGACAATCCTTTAAGCTGAGTGAATGGAGCTTTAGGAACGACTCGGTTGTTCTTCCTCTCACCTTGCCACAATCTATGAAATCCCCCCCTCGGAGCCCACTTCGGGCGGCTCCTCATCAGTCTGCCTGGTTCTGCTTACGAAGGGCCTCGGCACTGCTCCCTGCCCTCGTGGGCTTCTCCCCCCAGGCCCCGACAGCTGTGATTTTCAAGGGGTTATTTTTTTCACCTTGAAAAAGCAGCAGGGTCGGTGGATTCCAAAAAGTGTTATTAATCCTTAAAAAAATTCCACGTTCTGACCAAAATGTGGACATGCTTTGAAATGTTTGTAGTGCCTCCCTTCCCTCTCAGCTTTCAAGAAGTGAGGACTTCAAAGGCCATTTCCTTGCTGAAATAAACACTGGGGCTGGAGGTAGGGGAGAGAAACATGGGCTTGTTGAGTGGAAAAGAAAATTGTATTTTTCTTCTAAAAGACGTCCAGACCCATCACTGTGAACATGGCCTCTGGTCTGGAGGACAAGGGCTGGGGGAGTATGTGGGCCGGGATGACTGGTCCCTTTGCCCTTGTGTGTTCCACGTGGGGGTGGGGGTGAGCCCGGGGGAGGCTGTGTGCAAGGGCCACGTCAGTGACTCTGAGATGCTTGAACAGTTGAGCTTAAGAGCTTGACTCCAGAGCCTACTGGCTTCCACCACAGCACAGTCGCTCAGTAGCTATGGGGATGTAACTTTCCCGGCCTCAGTTTGCTCATCTGTAAAGTGGGGATAACAGTTTCTGTGAGGATCAGGCCACGAATGCATGTGTAATTGTTTACAACAGCGCCCGGCCCTGGATGGTAAGTACTAGATAAATAGTAGCTGTTGTAATTACTATCATTTATGGAAATGTCCAGAGGGCAGGATGGCCATCTAATTCCCTTCTCCAAGGCTCTGCCCAACATTGAAAAGATCCATGATTCTGACTGCCTCCCAACCCTATCCCACTCCCTCATGAGGGAGCACAGCTGGCTTCTTGGAAAAGGAGCAGGCCCTTGGCTCACTTGCCGGCCCCAGTAAGCCCAGCCACGGGGTGTGGAACAGATAGGCCCTGCTCTTCGGTAAGACACGGAGGGCTTCGGTGTCACAGCCCTGTCACAGAGCCCCTGCTCAACCACCTACTAAGACAAGTGTCAGAGGAAGGCCCTTTATGATTGTTGTCCTTGCTACTATTATTGTTGTGGTTGTTGTTACTATTATTGTTGTTGTTGTTACTATTATTATTGTGGTTATTGTTGCTGCTAAATAGAGCCTGCCTGACAGTGGCCTCCTGGGATGTCCTCTAACACCACCTGGGGTCGGCCAGGTTCTGACTCAGTGGAGAGATGTAGGTTTGCACCCTGGCCACAGGGAAGGGGAGTCAGAGAGCCACCGCCTCAGAGGTGAGGTGAGAGAGGGGAGGGCGGCCGCTGCAAGCTGCGACAGGGCCGAGGTCAGGGGGTGCATCCAGGGCCTGCCCCCTGGCGTGTGTCAAAGGGAGACAGCGAGGGAGTGCCCATGGAGAGGTTGGCAGCCGAGGCCATGCAAGGCAGAGACAGCTCAGAAGCGAGGATCTGCTGCCTCAGGGTGCAGAGAGGAGAGAGGTCCTGGCTTGGTTGGAGGAGGGTGTCCAGCTGGGCGAGCAAGGGTTCTCAGGAAAGCAGGCCAGAGAACCTGCTTTCCGGGGGCTGCCAGGGTCCACACCAGGGAGCCAGTCGCCCCTCCCCGTCCCCAGACTGACCACTCAGGTCCTGTGTCACTTCCTCGGAGAAGTCTTCCCTAACTCCTCCCCGCCCCCAGCCCGTGACCCGTTCCAGGGTCACATGGTGTCCTGTTCTCCTTCACGGTACTGACCGCAAGCCTGGTTTACTGTTTGGGTAAAATGTTAAATTGTCTCTTCCTCGGAGGATATAAGACCCAGAGGAGATGGCCTCCCTATCCCCTGGCCTCAGCTCCACGCCTGGGGCAGAGCCAGCTGGCAATAAATACTGGTTGAACAGATAAATACAAAAAGACATCGCTTAGCAACAGCAATGGTGAGAAAGAAAAGGCATTTTAGGTGATCTTGGCTAAATTCACGCATGTAGGTAACGTTTCCTTCCTTCCTTCCTTCCTTCCTTCCTTCCTTCCTTCCTTCCTTCCTTCCTTCCTTCTCTCCTCCCTCTCTTCCTTCCACAGTATATCAAGCACCTACTATGTGCCCAGTCTTATCTTGGGCACTGGAGTGCTGTGTTGAACAAGAAAGAGAAGGTCCCTGTGATTAGAGGACTTATATTTTAGTGGGGGAGCCTGGGAAAAAGTAAGCTACAAATAAGTGTGTAGTATGATACCAGGTAATAGCTGTTTTAGGGAGAAGCAGTCTCAGGGCTGTGTGTATACGTGTGGTTTCAGATAGGCTGGAAAGGGGAGGCTTTGCTGAATGCTAACGAGCCGAGTGAGGTGAAGAAGAGCACCATGCGGTCAGTGGGGCCAGGGGGGGACATGCCTTCTGGAGGAATGTACAGTAGATATTAAGGCCAGGTGGTGAGGACAACCTTGTTCCAGAGGAGGGTTGGTTGTTGAACTATAGACAAGCAGACCGGAAGGGCTTTCATCCTGGCCAGCCTCTTTTGTGATGGAGAGAAGAGCCGCGAAGACGGAAAGGTATTGCCCAAGTATGTCAGTAGCGGAGCAGGAAGCAGAACCAGGAGTCCTGGCCTTTGTCT
Organism: Mirounga angustirostris; assembly: GCF_029215605.1. NCBI lineage: Eukaryota > Metazoa > Chordata > Mammalia > Carnivora > Phocidae > Mirounga > Mirounga angustirostris. Next base: position 112,556,126 of record NW_026991715.1, read on the forward strand.
GAACTCTGGCCACCATGCCTTTGCTCAGCCCCTCAAGGTCTGGGGCCTGAATTGCCCTAAAAGGCCCCTGTAGGCTAGAATCATACAGCAAGAAAGCTGCTGGGGCCTGCCAGAGATTGCCCCCAGGCTAATACCCTCATTGTACGGAGGAGGAGACTAAGGACCGGAGAGACAGGGGCCATTCCCAACCCACACCGTGAGCAGAACTGGTGGGGTCTCCCGACAAACCAGGCCCATCCTTTCTGAAACCTGGCAAGGCGCTAAGGAGGGGCCAAATCTAAGGCTGTGGAATGAAGGCAGGAACAAAGGCGCACGAGCTAAGGGGGGACACAGTGGCCGCTGTGTGTCTATATGTTGTGGGGGCTATTTCCTTACGGTGATGATCAAATCAATATTAATGAGTGTTTATTCAAGTTTACCATGCGTCAGGCACGGTGCTGACTTAACTGCATTGCCTCTAAATTTAATCCTTGCAACAACCATATGTGGTGGCAACCTTCTCCCCACTGTAGAGGGAAGGAAACAGACTTTCAGAGCCAAGTAACCGAACTGAGGAACAGGAGAAAGGATGAGTTCATGAGAAACCCTGGAAATGGAGAGGGTGGGGGCTGAGGGCCCAGCCTCGTGCATGTCTAATTAGCAGGGCTGGTGGAAAAACTACCATTTCAGTAATGCTGCCCAGCTCAGGGGAGAGGATGAGAGGGAAGTCAAAGGCCGAGGGAAACCGTGTATGGGTTTCCAGGCTGCAAAGCCCCTTCCTAGCCCCTGGCCTATTTGAGTCTCATGAGAACCTGGTTGGGGGCGGGGCGTGCTTTTCCTCATCTTACCATGAAGAATAATAAGGCCTAGAAAAGGGGAGTGTCTGAGGTCACCCTGGAAGCTGCTGGCAGAGTCCAGATGTCCGGGTACCCGGATCAGAGCTCCCGCTCACCTTCTCCCTCCGTTTCTATGCCCCCTTCCACCCGCCAGGGAAAACCAGAGGTCAAAGGGCCATGCCTTCCGACTCCTGGTGTTATGGGTTGAGTTGTGTTCCCCCCCAAAATCTATGTTGCAGTGCTAACACCAGTACCTGTGAACATGACCTTATTTGGAAATAGAGGCTTGCAGATGAAGTCATCCTGGATTGGGAGTGGGCTGCTAATCCAATATGACGGACACACAAGGAAAAGACCACACAACACGAGAGAGGCAGAGATCGGACACCTGCGTCTGCATGCCCAGGAACACGGAAGATGGATGGCCACTACCAGAAGCTAGGAAGAGGCAAGGAAAGATTCTACCCAGCATCTCAGATGGAGCATGGCCCTGCCGACACCCGATTTGAGACATATAATCTCCAGAATTGTGAGAGAATAAATTTCTGTTGTTTTAACCCACCCAGTTTGCGGTACTTTGAAAAGCAACAATATTTTTAGACTTTGGTTAGAATTAGTTAGAATTTACTAACATTATTTGGGTTTTGTTGCATTTATTTTTACCTTTGCCCAACATGGGTTTTTCACTAGTAGTAGTAATAACAAGTTTCCTTTGAGAACAAAATTAATTGAAGTAAATAAAACACAACAAAAAACATTAGAGTGAGTTTTGGAGTCACAAAATTAAGTAAATAAAACACAACAACAACAACAAAAACATTAGAGTGAGCTTTAGTCACCCAGAAGGCCTTGGTTCAAATCTAGATTCTTCCTCTTAGTAGTTCCTTGACCTTGGGCCTGTAAGTGAACCTCTCTAAGCCTCAGTTTCCCCATCTGGAAAATGGTGGTAACATGAGTGGCCACATCACAGGATTGTTGTGAAGTGTTGGTCAAGCTCTTACCACACTCTTGACCCATGACAAGTTCTCAATGGTCGGGTATTATCTAGCTGGGTGGCCCCTTCCCCTCCCTGGCCTCAGTTTCCCTGTCTCTGAAGTGGGTTCAGGAGATGATCTATGGTATGGCAGGCTGTCATCCCTGCTTAGAATAGGCAAGGGAGATGCAGGTCCTTGAATGCCAGTGTGACTGAACTTCGGGAGGCAGGGAGGGACCCAGTGAGCCTGGCAGCCCCCACCCCTCCCCTGTCCAGGTCCTTCCCTGCAGGTGTTGTGCTGGGCCTCTGGCTGACGGCTGTGTTTTCTCTGCTCAGCACAGGTCTTCACCGTGAACAGCAGAAGTCGGGTGACCTCCAGCCCCAGAAACCCTCACCCCAGGGGCCTGGGTGAAAAAAGGCTCCTTGTGTCTAGGGTAGAGGTGGACTCTGCATTCCTCAGAACCAACTATCGAGGCAGATTTGCTCCTGGAATGCAGCTGGGGGGCTCGGCCCCCTGCCAGAAATAGCCTCCAGGTGGCTCTGCTGTGGTCTCTGTGCTCGAGCAAAGAGGGGCTCACCTCCAAGGGCCCTGCTGGTGCTGGGAAGGCTGAGAGGCACAGCAGCGGGAACAGAACACAGAACACAGGCTGCCCCCTTGGGAAAATGGCCAAGCTCTTGCTAGCTTTAGTCCCGATTCAGGCATTGGGGGGTCTTGCCCTGCAGGGAACCCTGACCTACAGAGGCATGGAGTCACATCTTGGAGAAAATAAACACGTTTCACATGGCCTGAAAGGCCTTGACACTCTCTGTCCTCATCTCGAGCCACTCCCCTTCTCAGGGCAGTGCCACACACCTCCTTGCCCTGCCTTCCCCAGCAGACCGTCTCCCTTGCTCTGGCCCTGGCCCGGGGGCCCTCCTCCTGCCTCCTCACAAGGCTGGTTTCTTCTCACGGTTCCGCCCTCACGTCTCAGAACAAACATCACGCTCCCCAGGGAGGCCGCCTGGCCACTCCATCTACACGGGCTCCCCCCGCCACCCTCAACCGTCTATCTGCATTTTTTTAAAAAAAAGATTTTATTTATTTATTTGACAGAGACAGAGATAGCGAGAGCAGGAACACAAGCAGGGGGAGTGGGAGAGGGAGAAGCAGGCTTCCCGTGGAGCAGGGAGCCCGATGTGGGACTGGATCCCAGGATCCTGGGATCATGACCTGAGCCGAAGGCAGACACTTAAAGACTGAGCCACCCAGGTGCCCTGCAATTTTCTTTCTTATTATCCATTTAACTTTGCACGGTCTCTCTTCTCCCCACTACAATGTAAGTTCCATGATGCAGAGACCGTGATGGTCAACATCTGCGCTTTCTCGGCTCAGCAGAGGCCTTGGCCATGAACATCAGCTGAGCAGGTGACCTCCACTCCCCGGAAAGCCCTGTTCCCAGCTCTGTCCCCAGCTGGAGGCGCTCAGTAAATACTGGTTAAATGAATGAATGAGTGAATGGGTGCATGCATACAGGGGGTTGCCAGAAAAGACTGTGGATAGTATTTCCTACCTTAATGAGAGCTCCAATTCTTGAGCGCCCTCCCTGTGTCCTGCCCTGTGCTAAGTGCATTACATACCTCGTCTCATTTCCTCCTGCTGCGGCCCTGTGGGGTTAAGGAACTGGCCATGATCATGGGTCGTAGGAGGCCGAGTTGGGGCTCAATCCCAACCCACGCTTGTCTCATGGCAAAGCCTCTACTCTTAACATCCCCCCTTGCACAGAGGTGGGGAATGACTTGCCCAAATCGGGGCAGAGAGGGTATCAGAGAATCTTCTCACTGCTCCCCCACAACCTCTCCCAGCCTGGACAGTGGCTGATGCCTCCCCCGCCGCCGCCCCCCCAGTTTCCTTCAGAGAGAGCATGTGGCATCAGCATCCAGCTCCGGGCCAGCACAGAGGCAGCTGGGCTTTCTCTGAGTCATCCGAATCCCCGAGGCCCCTGCGGGTCAGCTCCCAGGCTGTCGGACCGTGACCTGAGGCCGCTCGTCTGGCTGACGCGCTCACGTCTCGCCTCTCCGGAGAAGGTGCCAGGCTCACGGAGGCACAAGGCAGGGCCTGCGGCTGCAGTGTGGTACTGTTAGGCCCCAAGAACGCTGCTGACTCACAGCAAGCAGGCATGCCGGCTGTGACTCACGGTGGTGCGGGCACGGCCCTCAGGAGGGGAGGAGAGGGTCCCCGGGTGGAACGGAGGCCAGGCCCCAGCTCGTGGCCTGACATGCGTGAGGGCTCTCTCTGTGACGGCCATCATTATCCTCTAGCTCGGTGACCCAGATAACCCTTCCCTCTGTGGGCCTCGATTTCCCTGTCGGTGCAGGAAGCAGAAGCACAGCGTGATCCAGGATGGGCAGTCATCTGCCACAAAGCCAATGAAAGGGAACAAGAACCAGGTGGTGCAGGACCTCAAGTGCCCATGGTGGGGGGGTGGGGGGACTCTGGGCTGGACTTTGTGAGGGCAGATGCCCTGGATGAAGGGTTGCAGTCCGGGGCTCAAGTCTCACCCTTTTAACATCAACTCCTGCCTCTGGGCCTCAATCCCCTCATCTATCGACGGCCAGCTTAGTGGGCAGAGTGGACTGTCACTGACTTGACTTTCGTCCACACTGCCCCCTCTGCTGAGGATGCCCTGGCCACCGTCTGCCTCCTGATCCTTCAAGGGCCTGGTCAAATGCCACTTCATCAAGGAGCCTTGCAGAGCTTTCTATTCAAAATTCATCTCTCACAGATGTTAAAATGATGACATGAATCTACATTTGATTACATAAAAAAATGTACAAAATATATTAAGTGAAAAAAGCAGAAGACAGAATAAAGTGTATAAAATGCATTTTGATCCATATATATGTGTCTATAATTGGAAATGCAGAGAAAAAAAAGGCCCAGAAGGATATATATAAAAATGTTAACTATGACAATCTCTTGAGTCATGAAGATTATGGTGATATTTATTTTTCCTTAATATTTTTTGAGGTTTTCTAAGTTGCATGCAACAAACATGTTGCTTTTATAAACAGAAAGACATTAGAGCTTCTTTCCAATTAAGAACTTCATGTCTACTTGCCCTACGCTTGTGTGGCCTTTTGCCAATCATCCTCCCTGTGGCGTACACTGCTTTTCCTGGCGTGACTGGGAGCCTGGCCCCCCGCAGCCTAAGACTATCAGTGAATGGAATCGAAGGGGTTGCCCTGTCATTTCTTGTGGGCATGTCTCCTCTCCCATGAAACTGAGAGCCCCCTGAGGAGAGATAGCACCCTACAGTGTGGGCCACTGTAGGGAGAGGACATTGTCGGAATAGGAGTCAAGAAGCCTGAGTGTTGGTTCTGGCTATGGCCCTCAACTGCTGTATTTATGTAAGTCCCCTCCTCCTCTAGGTCTCATTTCCCTCACCTGCAAAAGGAAGGGCTTGGACTCATGATCCCTAAATTAGTGCTGTCCAATAGAACTTTCTGCAGTGATGGAAAAGTTCTGTATCTCTGTTGTCCAATATGGTAGTCGCTAGCTCTTAAAAGGTGCTCATGCCATTTAGAAACTGAATTAATTTCAATCTTCATGGCCATATTTGGGGTGCCTGGGTGGCTCAGTCAGTTAAGCATCTGCCTTTGGCTCAGGTCATGATCCCAGGGTCCTGGGATGGAGCCCCGTGATGGGCTCCTGGCTCAGCAGGGAGCTTGCTTCTCCCTCTCCCTCTGCCTCTGCCCCTGCTCATGCTCTCTCTCTCTCTCTCTCTCTGTCTCAAATGAATAAGTAAAATATTAAAAAAATAAATGGCCATATTTAACTAGTAGCCACCAAACAGATGGTGTGGTTCCAGATTCTCTTTTAGCCCTGTCATTTGGCCATTCTTTTATTCATTAAACTAAAGTTTCATTGTCTCAGAAGAGTGCCCTGTCTCCCACCTCTTCAGGAAATGTAACTTCCCCCAACTGCAACCACGTGACTCCAAGGAGAGCTGCCATGTCTTTGTAGATCCCACCCCTAATCCTTGTTGATTGGCCAGGGTGGGCATGTGACCCAAGCTAGGCCAACTAGAGCTCATCTATGGGGTACATTTTATTGTAGTGAAATGAATACAACCTAAAATTAACTTTCTAAAGGTGAGTGAACAACTCAATTCAATGTTGGACAACTGCCACCTCTCATTCAAAAACCTTTTTTATCACCTCCAAAGGAAACCCCACACCAATTAAGCAGTTGCTCCACATTTCCTCTTTCCAATTCCTCTGACAACCACCAATCTGCATTCTATGGATTTTCCTCTTCTAGCTCTTTCCCATAGATGGAATCCTACAATATGTGACCTTAGATGTCTGGCATCTTTCACTTGGCATATTGGTTTTGAGGCTCATCCACACTGTAGCATGTATCAGAACCCCATTCCTTTTTATGGCTGAGTAATATTCCACTGTATGTGTTTACCACAAGTTGTTTACCCATTCATCCCCTGAAAGACCTTTGGGCTGTTTCCACCTTTTGGCTATTGTGAATAGCACTGTACGAATATTTGTGTACAAGTGTACGTTTGAGTCCTCGTTTTCAATTCTTTGGGGCATACAGTTAGGAGTGGAATTGCTGGGTCTTAAGGTAATTCTCTGTTGACTTTTGTTTTTCATGGTGGCTGCACCATTTTGAACCTTCCCATCAGTAATGTGCCAGCTCTCTGGGAGCTTTTAACTTGGGCCAAGAAAGTGTCTCTGAGCGTCTTCCTGGTGAGCCTGGAAGAATACCAGTGACACCCACAGAGGGGAAAAGCTGAAAAATGGAAGAGTGCAAGTCATCCTAGCAGCCCCACTCTTTCCCATCTCCTTCCTCGTGGCTCCACCAGTCGAAAAACTCCCCCTTCTTGCCTTAAGCTGGCAAAATGGGTTTCTGTAACTCCAAGGATCCTGATCAATCCCCTCTTCTCAGTGCCAAGTCCAGAATCTTGATGAGTCAAGTTGTGCTTGAGGGTGCTCTAGATGGAACCCTCCGCATTGTGAGCCACTGAATCCCCGCCCGGCCCCTGCAGCCGAACCACACTGTAGTTCCCTCTGCTGCTGCCCACATCCTTAGCCAAGAGCCTCAGACAGATGCCTAAGAAAAACAACCATGGCTGGTCATCTGATAAGAGAGAGGAGGCTGGTGGTAAGGGTGGGTGGGAGGTGGGTTGCAGGGGAAGAGAGGGCCGGGTTCCCCTGAGGACACTGTGGGGCAGGGAATATGGAAGAGAGGCTGGAGGCCAGGCCAGGGGAAGGAGGAGGAAAAGGTGGAAAGAAAAAACCCAGCAGAATCGCCAATGTTTAGATGGCCTTTCCAGGGTAATTCAGAATGCTCGCCTGGGGCCAAACATGAAGGCAATGTTCCTTCAGGGTCTGAGAGGAAAGAACTCTGATTTGGTTTTCTGGGCTGGGGGGAAGGAATGGAAAGTGATGAGGAAGGGTGGTTTGGGGGATAGGGTTCAGGCCACTCTACCCTTTAAATCTCTAGAATCTCAAATCTGGGATCTGGGCCCACAGGAGCAGAGCCCAGCTGGTTGTTTTTTAAATATGATGTGGGGAGCACACACAGGTAACTGGATGAGGCCCTGGGGGTGGAGGTAGGGAAGCCCCAGCTGTGGACAATAAGAGAAAGTTCCAGATGGTGGGAGCCGTGTAGGTCTTGGAGAATGGGGCGGGGGGAGGAGGCTACAGGTATACTCTTGGGAAGAAAATGGAAAGATAATCGGCTCTTCCTTCTTGCATGGTTAACTGGATTTTTCTTTTTGATTTGTGCTAGTTGGAATGCATGAGACATGGGGCTTCACACATGGATGTACTCACTATGTGTGGTATTGCCCCAGGTTCGTGGCCTACAGACACAGGTCTTCTGACAACTTCTGTTTCCCATGTGTATTTGTTTATTGGGACCGCCATAACCAAGTGCCATGCTGGGTGGCTTAAACTACAGCAATGTATTGTCTCCAGGTCTAGAGGCTAGAAGTCTGCAATCAAAGTGTTGGCAGTATTGGTTCGTTCTGGGGGCTGTGAGAAAGAATCTGGTCCAGGCCCCTCTCATAGCTTCTGGGGGTTTGCTGGTAGTCTTTGGTGTTCTTTGCCTTGTAGAAGCATCACCCCAATTTCTGCCTTCATCTCTATCTGGGATTTCACGGTGTGTCTGTCTCTGTGTCCAAACTTCCCCCTTTTATAAGGGCATCAGTTATAGTGGATTAGGGCCCGTTCTAAGGGTCTCGTTTTAAGTTGATTACTTTTATAAAGACCCTATTTCCAACCAAGGTCATATTCTGAGGTACTGGGAGTTAGGACAACAACAGACCTTTTTCAGAGAGACACAGTTCAACCATAAACAACACAAAAAGAAAGGAAAGGTTATCTGCTTATAATCGTAGAGGCCTGATCATTGGAAGAACTGTCTACAGCCTAGCTTCCAGCTTCCTAGATTTCAAATGATCCCTCCTCTTCAACACACACAGTTCTGTTGCCAGACCCTGGAGGACACATTCATGGTGCCATGCAGCTCGGAGCCTACATCTCTGTGTCTTTATGCCAGGTGAGTGGGCTCAGTAGACAGCAAGGGGGTCCTCCAAGACATTTCTATCCCAAAACAGCTGACTTAAATATATACAGCCACCAAACGCAAACTAAAGATATCACCAATTCCACTTCTCCTTAGCCAGATCCACAAAATGCCACGGCCATTCTAAAGCCATCTGACAAAAGGAAGATCTGACAGTAAGGAGGACAGAATGGAAAAAGTGAGTGATCTCAACTGATTACAGTTAAAATGTCTTGTGCAATTTTTACAGAAGCACATGACCATGTGAACACATTGCTAGGGCCCCTCCCGGGGCTTAGAGAGGGGCCTGTGCCAGGGAAGGTCCTGATACTTAAACTGTACTAGTTTTACGGTCAGTTTGCCTCGGGATGGGCACACTCTCTCCCTCTGAAAACCCCCCACAAGTAAAAAACCAACCAAACAAAAACTCACAAACATTCATTCGAGAAAAACTTACTCATCTATTATGTCAGACTCTGTGCTGGATCCAGATGAGGCAGAGACAAACAAAGCAAGCTGAGAGCAAATCCAACTTCTAGACATCACAACCTCCCCAAGGGGCCCAGCCCTGGAGAGACTGGGCTCTCCCAGGGGGTGAGTCATCAGATGGAGGAGAAAAACTCATCTCAGTTTAGGCTGGAAAGTGGGCCTTTCCCTCTGAGAAGTGTAGTGAAAGATCCCAGGAGAAGAAGCCTCCTCCTAGGATAATCCTGATGCTGTTGAGCCTTTAATAATTGGAGTTCTGGCCCAAGAGGAGAGGCTATCCATTCAGCCAGGAGCATGGGAGTCAAATCCCCCAAATCAGACCTCAGAGCCACACTGTTCCCGGGAAAATGTCCCATCAGGAGTCCTAGATCTGAGGGACTAGAGCCTCAGCCTCTGTGTCCAACCTCTTGCTTTGGTCTAGAACCTTCCTGCTTTGACCTGGAATGAGCAGAAACTCATGAATGCCTAAACCAGTCCTTCCTGCCACTGACTGACCAGTCCCAGCTGCCTGCCCCAGCTCCTGCCCAGCCTCATTCTGTACCATGGCACCCTGAATCATTCGAAGGACACATACTTTGGGGGTGTCCCCCTTTCTGAGTCTCGGTCTCTTTCCATGTCAATGGACCATCAACTCCAAGAGGGCTGTGTGGTTTGTCTCGTCCTTCCCTACGGTCTCAACCCAGGGAAGTACATGGCACATAGTGAGCGCTCAGTAAGTGTTCGTTGCATGAATGAATGGAATAGAGAGATCCTTGACCTTGGTGTGGAGGAGATAGAATATTTGCAATAGCTGGTACTTGTTCAGTTGCAGGTGGAACACGTCAACACAACCTGGCGTGATGGAAAGACTGTATCCGTTCCCACTACCAAAGTTCACGGGGACTTGTATGTTTGGGATTCCTCTGCTCAACTGACAATATGATGAATCTGTCTTCCCCTCTGCCCTTGGCTTTCCTCCTGTTAGAGTTAGCCCCTAGAGTCAGCCTAGAGTTAGGCTTACAGTCCAGCAGCAAAGAGACAATCTTGCTCTCAGAAATGCAAACAAAAACCTCAGAAGTGAGTCTCACTGGACAGACTTGGGTCCCCTTGCCCGTCCCCGCACTAATCACCGTGGCCAGGGACATCTGGTGCTCTGATTAGCCAAGTCTGCCTTGGAGTGGACCCACCAAGAGGAAGGAATAGTTCTGCACAGGAAAATGCAACTTCCATCACCATGGAAGGGGAGACGGCTCCACGGCTGATAACAGGTGCCCACCACAGTGCTTGGCTGAGGTCTGGACATTTAGGCCAAACCTCCCCTCTCCGAGCGTCAGCCTCCTCATGTGTCCTTGGTGACAAGAATGACACTGGCAAAAGCCCCGCCCTACTTCTCATCCTAGAGCTTTGGTGGGGTCCAAAGGAGACTGAGTTATAATAATGACTGAGGCATCGCGAGCATCTGGCCCTGTGCTAAGTAAACTCTTTACACGTTTATTTTAATATTTACAACAATCCCTTTTTCCGACGGGAAGCAAGCTGAGAGCAGTTACAGGGCTTATACGTTGTCACAGAGCTAGCAAGGGTGGAGCTGGGCTTAAAGCAGTGCCCTCAAGCATGAAGCTATATATAAACTGTAAATAATTTTACAAGCAGAGGGATTATTAGTAATGGTCTGTACTGTTAATAATAGTAATTTTTTTAAAACCCTGAAAGGGAAACTCAAATAAATTCAAACAAATGTTTGTTTAGCACCTACTACGGGCTGATCACTCACCAGGGGCTCAGAGGGAGACACATAAATAACTGTGAAACAGGCAGACTGTGATCTAAGAGAGCCATAAACATGCCTCAGGGGAGTGTGGGGAGCAAGAGATTGACTCCACCTGGGGAGGGGTGAGGGGAGGGGAACCGGAAAGGTCTCTTACAAGAGGTGGAATTTTGAGCTGAGCTTTCAAGATAAAGGGACTTCGACAAAGGGAGGAAAGAGAAAATCAACTTCAGAAGCGATCTGGAAGGATCTAAAGACCCAGATCAGTGTTCCTGGGTAAGAGTTAAGCATGTCTATGCAAAATAACTCTCACACCAGCAGGAGCTTCAAAAAGTGATTGACTAAGTGGAGCGCAGCCGTTGCCATAGGAACAGAGGCACGCCTCTTCCCCGTCATTAGTGAGCATCCCTGGCTTGGAGCTGTCTAGCCGGGGCCAGAGGCAGTGGGGGCTGGGCTGCCCTGCCCTGTCCCTTAGAAGCCCGGCAAGACTGCTGCCCTGGGAGACGGGCTCTTGTTTCACAGGGAGGCAGAGCTGACAGGTGACATCTGTTTTTGAGAAGTCAGGCAGCCAGGGGAAGCCTCTGCCTCAAAGGGCTTCGGGACATCCCCAAGCTACTGGAGCAGGCACTGGGACCTCAGGGAGGGGATGCAAAGGGCAGGGAGCAGACCGGAGAGCCAGTGGTGGCCAAGGGGTGGAGCTCTACCCAGGATGCCAGGATGTGAGGCTGCCTCCCAGGACCCCTGGGGAGCGCCAGGGGATTCCAATGCACCAAGAGAGTTGGCATCTAACCGCCAAGAGCACAGGGGGAACCGTAAGTGAAGACCCCAGTGACAGGCTGGGGGTCTCTAATAGGAGAGTGAATGGTGGCGCATTCGATACAACAGAACTTAGATCCCAGACCTGCGTTCAAATCCTGGCTCTGACACTTTTCTAGCTGTGTGAGGTTGGGCAAATTGCTTACCCTTTCTCTGCTTCTCAGTTTCTCTATCTGGAAGATGCAGATGATGGTAATAATTTTACCTGCGTCCTAGGCCTGCGCAGGAATTCAGTGAGATAATGTAGTCACGCATGGCACGTGGCACACAGTTGGTGTCCACTAAATGCAAGCTATTATAGCACTATTATGACCTCCACATTTCGATTTGGTATTGATTTAGCGTCTTTCTCCCCCCAGGCAGGGTTACCTTATATTGGTGCTAAAAGCCAGGTTCTCCAAATATAGTAGATGAGGACAGTGACAACAGTAAAGGTAGTGAGAGGACCCATTTACCTGACACATTTCTGGTGACTATTATCATGAAGGCGGGAGTCAAGTTTCTGTCTCCCGAGAGCCAAGCCAAGGAGCTTGAGCCCTTTACTACAGACAGTGGGTAGCTAGCCACTGAAAATTTTGGAAGAGAAAAAGGATTTGATCAAGGGAGTGCAGATTTTTTCCCTGAGGCTATGCACTTGTAGCAATAGTACAATGACAATAACATCTAAATATAGTAACAATAATAACAACAGCTATCATTTCGTGAGAGCTTATTATGCACCCGGCTCTGTGCTAAGCGTCACATGCCTTGTCTGTTGTAATCCTTACAACAACTTTATGAGGTAGCTACTATAATTATTCCTGTTTTACAAACAAGAAAACTGGGGCACTGAGAGGTCAACTCAGGTAGCTAAGTCACACAGCTAGCCAACGGCAGAGTGGGGAAGGAACACAGCCACTGGCTCCTGGGGTCTCACCCGGGCACTCCTGCCTTCTCTGAACCTGGGAGGGGATGCTAGCGGGCAGCCTGGCAGCCTCATTTTAGGAGCACCTTCACTTATCTGGATCTCAGGGCCCCCCACTCCCAATCTGACTCTCTGGGACTTTACCTCTTTCTCTGAAAGTTCCACCTGGTGTGTGTGTGAGAGAGAGAAACCAGCTGACCAGTGAGGATGGAAACCTCCGGACATCAAAGTGGGCAGAGCCCCGGATGGATGGGCTGGAGGCAGGCCTGGGTCCCGTTGGGCTAATTCCTCCCAAGGCTGGCAGAGGTCATGGCGGGAACTTCTGAGAAGGTGGAGAACAAGTCCTTTCATACGGCCTCCCTTTGAGCTGGCCTCGAGGTGGGGCCGGGGTCGGGTGGGTGGAGGGTGGGGAGTGTGCGGAGAGGCAAGGCCGCAGTCGAGCTGGGCAAACAGATTGGGCAGCGGCTGTGAGCACAGAGCGCCCATTGTGGGCCCAGAGCTCTGCTTTCAATAATCTACTTGGAAGAATGTTTCATTGAGCGCCAGAGAAAGGAGCCATTGAAATGCCCAGGACTGGGGCCCTGTGAAGGGTTAAAGGCAAGGGACTAGGGTGCCCTGGCTCTTGCCACTCTTGGTTCAGATGTCTGATATGGGGATCCTGAGGCTAAAACAAAGGGGACTCGGTGAGACCACCGAGAGGGCCGGAAGCAAGGGGCAGGAGTGTGTCTCCCCCTCGGAAATGCAGAAGGAGGTACACCAACATCAAGGAGGAAAATGCTCTTCCTCCCAGCACCAGTTTGCCCAAATAATATCCAGCAAGGACTGGGCCTCAGATACCCCTCAGCCTGCCCACTGGGGAGAAGAGCTCGTTTGGGCAAGCAGTATAGTCTCGTGAGGTGGCCAGCACAGCTTCCTTGAACACCTCTGACCTTACCTTTGATCGTTCATTCATTGTAATTAATGATGCACTAGTCGAGTGCGGGACTTCAAGTGAGAACCAGTGGCCACTAGACCAGAGGACCAAGGAAACCTGTGGAATTTCTCTCAGGGAGGCCTTTTTTCAAATAGAGAAAGTGCTCATTAGGAGGGTAGGGCCTAACTGTTGGAAAGGGTGCCAGGAGCAGAATTCTGTGATCCCACTCAGTGTGCTTCCTTCCCGGGCGCCACAGGCCATATATATGACCTTTCAAGCCCCAGGGGCTCATGGGGTTTCAAGTTCGGGGAACCTAATTCTGGCACCTGTGGCCTCCGAGGAGAGACAGGAGGTGGCTGAGCCGGGCCTGCCTCTGGGAGCCCGACCCCCAGCACCGCGGCAGGGCGGCACCCTTCTCGCCACGGAGCTGCTGCCTGAGGCTGCATCTTTGGGGAAGCGCTCTACAGCTGAAGCTGAGCTTACGCCGTGAACCAAAGTAACCATTTTGGATGGAAACCTTAAAACGTCTCTGATGCCTTCTCCAGCTTTCTTAAAAAGAACTTGAACAGAATTTAAACGCTGAAGGGTGACCCCCTCATTCCCTTCTGTGGCTTGGCTGTGATTTGGTGATGCCCTCGGGTCTGTTCAGGTGGACGTAGCTCTTTGCTTTTGCACCAAATGGCCCGAACTCCCTGGCTTTTGGAATTGACTGGTCTGATTTTTATGTTTATTCTTTTGTTTCTCCCTGATGTTTTCACTGCGAAACTGTATTACTATAAAACAGGCAAATGCTTCAAGCCACCTTCTTATCTATTCCCTCTGAACTACTTCCAATATTACCGGCCTGGGAAACAAAATCGTTAGCCTTGTAAGAATTGCGTATGAAGCAAGAGTCAGTAGGCTTGGAGTGAGGAAGGCCTGAGGAGCTCTCCTCCGAGTGAAGGGATTGAACTCTATGACATTATTGACTGTTCAGAGGCCTTCTATGTTATCTCTCTGGTCTTTGACTTGGCCCAGCCTACACAAATTGACCTCCAGAGGACGAGAGCATGCATAATCCGTGCATAAGATCTTTGCCAAGGTTAATTAAGTCACAAGAAAATAATATCTGTACTGAGTTAATTTTAGCTCAAAGATGGTCAAACATACACATACACCCACACCCACACCTACACCACACACAGCAAATGAAAGACAAAGCCACAAAATAGACTCACCCACTTTTTCACTTTTATATCTCCGCATCCTAACAAGTTTTCTATGGATAAATAACCCGAATCATAACATTTTCAAGTTGGAAAGAACTTTCAAAGTCCTTGGAAAGAACTTTCAAAGTTTTGCTCCCCATTTTAGTTTGGAATCTCTCTCCCTCCTGGACAGATGGGCACTTTCTGCCCCTTTTGCATTGTGCTAGTAACACAGAGCTCAGTGCTTTTTGAAGTCCGACAGAAAGTAACACCACTATACCCCTGCGATATCTGCGATATACATTTCATGTGCCGATGTTAGGTTTCTGGTCCTGCTTTAATGAGGCTGCTCTTCGGGGATGATGGGGAAAGCATGCACCTACGTGAATGCGGGGACAGATCTCCCCCGCCCGTAGGGGATGGATATTCCTGTTGTCATTCACCTTGGAAACAGGAGGGTCCTGAGACAGAAACTGCAAAGGCTGGCTTAGCTCAAGAGGGAACTTCTATTTCTCTGAGACTTACTTTTTGAGCCTGAACTTGAGATATTTTAGAGTTCTTGAGTCCATCTGGGTGGCAGTAGGGCTGATGGACATTGTCCCAGGAAGAAGGCAGGTAGGCATCCTGTAGGGAACATAAAAGGAAGATGAGTGAGTCACGTCTTAACAGCAATATGACCTGAATTCAAGTTACTCCTTATTTATTTCCCCCTCAGCATCCCTGAGCCTTTGGAAATGTCCGGCCTAAATGTTCTAGCCTGGTCCTTCTGTGTAATGGCATTAAGAGTTGCAGGTCAGTGTTTATTTCCCTAGAATGCTAGAGAGGAAAGATGCCCCCTGAGGCCACCATGGGTGTGGGGGAGTACTGATGGGCCCTTAAACATGAATACTGGGGAACACGAGCTGGGCCCCAGAGTTCCACCTACTCCTCTCCACGTGGTGATTCACCCATCACTGCCATCCTTTTATTAAGAAAGCTGCCAGATTTCCTACAAAAGTAATCCCTTAAATTGGCCTGAAATCTGCCTCCCAGTAATGTTCAACCCACAGGACTTGGTCTTTTCTCCCTGAACCACAGAGAACAATCATCATAATCGTTCACATTCATTGAGTACTTACGCTGTGCTGGGCACTTTACTGAACACTGTGTTGTGTCTCATTTATATTATTAACCCATTTTACAGAAGAATAAA
The DNA here is from genome assembly GCF_029215605.1 of Mirounga angustirostris. Taxonomy (NCBI): domain Eukaryota; kingdom Metazoa; phylum Chordata; class Mammalia; order Carnivora; family Phocidae; genus Mirounga; species Mirounga angustirostris. The sequence continues at coordinate 112,571,724 of NW_026991715.1, forward strand.
TTGAGGCGGAGGGAGGCCAAATAATCTGCCCAGGGCCTGACCCCAAATAAGCAGCAGGATTTGAACACAAGCAGTTTGATGTCAGAGCCTACAGTCTTGAACTCTTAGAAATTCTACTTGTCTTGTCCCTTTGATGCCCCCCGCCCAGATCTGCAGCCTGTGAGCTTCCCTCCCCAGACCTTTCTTCTTCCAGGCTACATCCCCACCCTACCTCCCTTGCCATTTCTCCCTGTGCCGCTTCTCCTCGTCCTCCTGACCGAGGTCTGGGACAATGCAAAGACAGCAAAACCCAAGTCCATTTGACCTCCTGTGACTTGTCCCACTTTGACCCCCAGGATAGCCTTCAGGCTGAAGCCTTCGGAAGCACCATTTTAGCAGCATTCCCCTCAGGAGGCTGTATTTTTCCTGTCTGTCCTCAACATTTCTTTTGCCAGAACAACAGGCTCAGTTTTCCCTTCTGATAAATCTGGTCACCCTAAATATGGGGCTTTGAGCAAACAGGAGCGGCCGGCCCCACGCAGCCCTCATTTCAAAACGTGGATTCACTTGGGCTGCTATTTTGGAAGTCTGGTTTCTTTCCCCACACACAGTGGTTTTAAGGAAGAGGGAAGGGATCATGACAGAATACTGGCAGGGGAAAGATGCTAGCAGAGAAGACACACCTGGGCACTCTTCGTTCAACTAAGTTCCCCCAAACACTGGCCCTTCGAGAAGCCCTGTGGAAAGGAGGGTCCTTGGCCACATAAAACTGGAAAATTCAGCTTTACCAGCTCCCCTCCTGGAGATCAGCATATCCAACATTTGAAGTGCTGGTAGGAAGGGAGCCTAACCGGTTTTGTTTAATTCAGCTTTCCCATTTAAAAATGCGGCCTAGGAAAACGTTGGAAAACAATGAAGCAGAGCGGAAGTTGCATGGCCTAACATATTCCTCAGGTTTGAGTTGGTCTGTGCAGTGCTTAAATTTGCTTTATTTATTTTATTTTATTTTTTAAAGTTATTTATTTATTTATTGAGAGGGAGACAGAATGATAGAGAGAGAGCATGAGAGGGAGGAGGGTCAGAGGGAGAAGCAGACTCCCTGCTGAGCAGGGAGCTTGATGTGGGACTTAGTCCTGGGACTCCAGGATCATGACCTTAGCCGAAGGCAGTCGCTTAACCAACTGAGCCACCAAGGCGCCCCTAAATTTGCTTTAAATTAGTTGCTAGCACTTAACAGTTGGAATATTTCTCATAATAATCTGGATTTGGATGTTCTTGGAAAATCATAAGATCTGGAAACACTGGTCCACGTTTTTGCATGACAATGGTCAGCCGGACACAAGGCTGTGGTCTTTGGCTCACGGCAGCCCCCGCCCTCCTCTGGCAATACAGCCATCCCCCTGCTTTACTCCTTTCTGATACCTGTCTGGCCCAGGAGTCCTTCTGGCTTGCCTTCTCTGCCCTGGAGATTTCCTTGGGTGGGAGTTGGCCTGCATGCCTGCTGGAGGCCCATTCATCCATTCATTCATGCAACATGTGCTGATTGAGCTTCTGGACCCTGTGGATATGTATTCAACAGCCCGGGCCCTCTGGATTCTAGCACGGGAGGGCAGAATGAAGAGGGGGAGGGGAGGGGTTGGCGAGAGGGAAGCTGGCAAAGGCCAGAACCTAGTTTCCTGATTTCCAGCCCCAGGTGCTTGCTAGCGGCATCCCTATTCTTCACCGCTGTCTCTACTGCCGCTCTAGCAGCCGCTGAGCCCCAGGGAAGAAGCTACTGACATGCCCTGTGACTTACACGAGTTCCCACCTATCTCAGGGCCTCAGTTTCTCCAACTGTAGAACGATTGGGTTGGAGTAGAAAACTAGGCGCGTCCCTTCCAGGGCTGGCACGCAAAGATGCTAAGACTCCAAGATCTTGGAATGTCTGACCGGACCATTCGGGAGCTGTTCCACTGAATTCCAAGCAGCCCCTCTCCCTCCTTTTCCCCGGCCCGGGCCGGGAGGGGGCCGGAGCCAGAGGGCCGACCGGGCCTGGGCTTCCCGCCCGGGGGCGGAGCCGCTGCTCCACGTCCCGCCCCTCCACCTGGGGTTCTGCCCCGGCAGATGTTACAACTTTCTCGCATTCTCTCCCGCGGTGTCCCCCCAGGCCCGCCCAACCCGTGCCTCCCTCCCGTTCCCCGGTGGGGTCCTGCCCGCCTCCCTGCGGGGAGCCCGACTGTTCTCAGGACTGCGGGCGGGGCGAGAGGCCGGGCGGGGGGCTGGAGGGTCGGGAGGAGGAGGAAGGGAAAGCAGAGGCGAGAGAAATTAGGAGGCGGGAGAAATCGAAGGCTAGTAGGAAGGGGAGAGTCAGAGGATGGTGGAGAGCACTTTTTGGAAGCAGCCACGCCGCGTCTCAGGCTGGCCCGGCTGAGCTGGGGGAGAGGGAGCGAGCGCGGCGCAGGGCGGGCGCGCAGGCGGCGGGCGGCAGCTCGGCGCGGGCCTGACCTCCCCAGAGCGCCCCGCTGCGGCCGCGCAGTTCCGGCCGCCAGTCCTGGACCAACCCCTGGGCCGCCCCCCGGGGCCGCTGAACGATCTCGCAGCGTCCAGGCCGGCCAGGCGGCGGGCGTGCGGGCCGTGCGCCCTGGGCGCGCGAGGCGGTGAGGCCCCGGGAACCCTGTGCGCCGGAACGCGACGGCCGGCATGGCGATGCACGCCCTCACTGGCTTCTCGCTGGTCAGCCTGCTCAGCTTCGGCTACCTGTCCTGGGACTGGGCCAAGCCAAGCCTGGTGGCCGACGGGCCCGGGGAGGCCGGCGTGGAGCCGCCTTCGGCCGCTCCACCCCAGCCTCCCCATATCATCTTCATCCTCACCGACGACCAGGGCTACCACGACGTGGGCTACCATGGCTCAGATATCGAGACCCCTACACTGGACCGGCTGGCAGCCGAGGGTGTCAAGTTGGAGAATTACTATATCCAGCCCATCTGCACGCCTTCGCGGAGCCAACTTCTCACTGGCAGGTAGGCATGACCCAGGCTGCTGGGGCGGGCCGTAAGAGCCCCAAATAAATCCGGTCTGTAGATTTCCTCTGCGTTCACAGACCACCCTCCCCCCACTCGGACCTGGGAAACCAGGACTCGGCCAATTCTGTCTCCAGTCGCTTGTGTGATCATTAGTTAAGTCCTTTGCCCTCTCTGGGCCTCAGTTTCTCCAACTGTACACTGAATGGCTTAGATCATCTTTGAGGTCTCCTCCCTCTGATGTTCTAGGACACGCGCTATGCACCATGTGAAGGAGACATCTGGGCATCCCTCTGTGAGAGGAACATGGCAGTCTCTGACACTTAGGTTTTAACGCTGTTTCTAATTACACACCCTGAGGCCATGAGCAAGTCATTTAACTTCTCTAAGCCTCCACTTTCTTGTCTGTCCATAGAGTGGAGAGCAGTGTTTATCCTGAAAAAGAGTGGTGAGGATGGGTTGAGTTGCGCGGCTGTAATAAATGGCAGTCCCTATGTCACCAGAGGGATTAGGGTCCCCGAACTGAGGGCTGCATGGAAAGGAAACGAAGGAACGTAGAGGCGGGGCAAAAAGACACACACAGGATGCCGTGACCTATGGAGCCTTAGGCTAGTTACTTCATTTCTCCAAATCTCTGTTTTTTCATCTGCAAAATCCTCCTAAGTTGGCTGGGAGCCCCAAGGAGACGTGCTGCTTTCTCCGTAAGGAGTTGTCTGCAGGATTACAGGATTAAAAGAGCAGGGAAACAGGAGATGGGGGTGTGGAAGGCAAACTCTGGCCACTTAGGAGAAAATCCTTTGGCAAGGCTGAAGCTAATCCTCCTTGGATGGGGTCCAAGGCATGCCTTCTCCCAAGTTCCCCCCAGAAGCCATTAGTATGATCTCAGGAACCAGAGCCTTGCTCTCCCTGTTTCCCAGGTGGGAGAAACTGAGGCATGGAGTCAGGGAGGGCCCAACTCATGCCTCTGCCCAATTTCAGGGTCTGTGGGAGAGGGGGCTGAGAGGCCAGGTGGTTGGCAGGGGTCCCAGAGCTGGGAGTCGAATAGGTGCCTTTTCTTCCTTCACACGGACACGCAGCATTCAGCTCCAGGAACGGAGAGAGAGAGAGAACTGGAGAAGTGTGGAAGAGGGGCTGGTGTATGTGTTGCGGGTGGGGGCGTTGGTAGTGGTGGTGAAGACCAAATGTTGACTAACCTCCAGAAGAGGGAAAAGAATCTGCATTCCCAGGAATTGTGCACAAGTTAGCATTTCTCTCTCGAGAGGTGACTTTTGGTTTAAGCAGGGGCCCGAGCAGCCAGCAGGGCAGCGTTCCAGCCCCCTGATCTGTGAAGTTAGCTGAGCGTGGCTGGGCAGCGGCTGCCCTCAGCCCCCTGCCGCTGGCTCCATTGGACTGGTGCTGACGACTCTCATTAGCGTTCGTTAGCGCATCCAGTCGTGTCCGGTGAAGCTGGAGAGCGCCAGAGGTGCTCACGTTACCCACTTGCAGACGGGCTCCGGTGACTCTTAGCTGGCCCACCCACTTTACAAACCAGTGCTCCGTGGTGCCCAGCCCTGTGAAGAGGCTCTGCCGCTGCTTGGCCTGGGGTGCATCTTGTAGTAAATGGCATCATTCATCAGCTGGACTGAAGTCTGCGGAGCCAGGATCACCGAGAGGTTTTGAGCACGAGCTGTGTAGACCCGGGGTCGAAGCTCAGAGCTGCTGCTTGCTAGCTGTCTGCAGTGGGGCCCGTTGCTGTACTTTTGAGAGCCTCAGTTTCATCAGCTGTAGAATAGGGATAGTACTAGTCTTCCCTGTAGGTTTTTAATGAGGATTGAATGAAATAATATATGTGGCATATAGACAAGTGTAAAAATGGCCATAGTGGCTAATGATGGCTAACAACGATAACAGCTCTAAGTTAAGGAAACCAAAAACAGGAGAGCCCATCCTAGTGCCTGGGTTAAAGGTGTCAGGTATTCAGGTCTTGGCTTAACTCCAGTTCCCCTGGGGTGAGAAAAAGGTGTAGGATTCTAAGACCCTTGTGAAGTTCCAGGCTTCTTATTTACTCTGGGCTTTTAAGACTTGAGTAAAGGCTGGACACCACACGCAGATCACATGGGGGCCTTGACCGCAGAAGGGATTTGAATGAATAGATGAGGAATGCAGGATTCTGCTAACCATTTGCTCCTGCCTCAGAGCATTAGTCTGGGTGAGTGACCCAGATCCAGGGGCCGCATGAATTTATAGGCAGGCACATGAGAACTGGTCTCATAAAATTTGGGAACTGGAAGGTTTTCAGAGATCTCCCGTTCTACTGAACTCACCCCTCTATGTGAGCACACTGAAGCCACCATGAGGGAAGAGACACGGCAGCCTAGTTTGCTGAAAAAGAGTCTGTGCTTGGACTCTGCTTGGACTTATGTTCAAGTCCTGGTTTTGCCCCTGACCACTGAGTGACCTTGAGCAAGGCCCTTCCCCTCCTGTGGACACGCATTTTTCTTTTCTTTTCTTTTTTTTAAGATTTTATTTATTTATTTGAGAGAGAGAGCACAAGCAGGGGGAGGGGCAGAGGGAGAAGGAGAGGAACAAGCAGACTCCCCGCTGAGTGCAGAGCCTGATGCAGGGCTCCACTAGGGGTTCGATCCCAGGATTCTGAGATCATGACCTGAGCGAAAGTCAGACACTTAACCGACTGAGACACCCAGGCGCCCCTGGACCTGTATTTTTAAGACAAGGTAAATACACTAGAAATTGACTTGGGTCCCTTCTGCCTGTAAAATCCTGAGTGCATTCCTTCCTTCCTTCCATAAGTAATTGAGTATCCTTTAAACATCACCTGAATGCCAGGAATATAAAGTTGAGTAAAGGACAGCCCCATTACATATCACTGGCCCCAAGAGCACGTACCACTGAGTAGAATCCCATGGCCAAGTGGGACAATGATCATGTATACTAAATGTTAACCCAGAAGCAAAAGTGACTCATTCTTTGAGAGAGTTAGGAGAGACTTTACAGAGGGGGTAACATTGCGGCTGGGCTTTGAAGAGTGAGTATGAGTTTGCCTGGGAGAGCAGGACTTGCTCTAGGCACAATAGCAAGTTAGTAGCTTAAAACTTAGGGATTCTGAGGTCTTTGGAGACCCCCTGGGATATAGATCCCAGCTCCAGTTACTAATTGTTTGAATCACTGGGCAAGTGATATAACTTATTGAGCCTCGGTTTCCTTATTTGGAAAATGGGAATGATAACGACATGCATGCACTCCCTAGGTTAGTGGGGAGTTGGTGAGACAATTCATATAAAGGGCTTAGCACAATGCTGAGCACACAAGAGAGTACGTGGTGTTAGCTATTATTATTTTGTCGTCATGAATAAACTGGGTTTGACTCTTAACTCCCCCATCTTCCTAGCTGCGTGATCCTGGGTGAGTGGTTTAACCATCTCGAGCTTCAGTCTCCTCCTCTGTAAAATGACAGTAAATACCTGCTTCCATTGATTTTGAGGACTCCCTGAGATAATGCATTTGGAGTGCTTCTCACATGCTGCCTACTGTGCGTTTTCTGGGAGTGCTGGGACCAGAGCCCCCCTCAGGGAGGGAATGGGGGCGTGGTCGGCCCGAACAGTGGTTTTAGCTCCCCTGTGCCTTCCACACCCTCCCCTCTTCCCACCAGGTACCAGATCCACACAGGACTTCAGCACTCCATCATCCGCCCTCGGCAGCCCAACTGCCTGCCCCTGGACCAGGTGACACTGCCCCAGAAGCTGCAGGAGGCCGGTTACTCCACCCACATGGTGGGCAAGTGGCACCTGGGCTTCTACCGCAAGGAGTGCCTGCCCACCCGCCGGGGCTTCGACACCTTCCTGGGCTCGCTCACCGGCAACGTGGACTACTACACTTATGACAACTGCGACGGTCCCGGCGTGTGCGGCTTTGACCTGCACGAGGGCGAGAGCGTGGCCTGGGGCCTCAGCGGCCAGTACTCCACCATGCTCTATGCCCAGCGGGTCAGCCACATCCTCGCTAGCCACAGCCCCCGGCGGCCCCTCTTCCTCTATGTGGCCTTCCAGGCGGTGCACACGCCCCTGCAGTCCCCGCGAGAGTACCTGTACCGCTACCGCTCCATGGGCAACGTGGCCCGGCGCAAGTACGCCGCCATGGTAACCTGCATGGACGAGGCCGTGCACAACATCACCTGGGCGCTCAAGCGCTATGGTTTCTACAACAACAGTGTCATCGTTTTCTCCAGTGACAACGGGGGCCAGACCTTCTCGGGGGGCAGCAACTGGCCACTGCGAGGACGCAAGGGCACTTACTGGGAAGGGGGCGTGCGTGGCCTCGGCTTCGTGCACAGCCCCCTGCTCAAGCGAAAGCGCCGGACGAGCCGGGAGCTGGTGCACATCACTGACTGGTACCCGACCCTGGTAGGTCTGGCAGGTGGCACCGCCTCGGGGGCCGACGGGCTAGACGGCTACGACGTGTGGCCAGCCATCAGCGAGGGCCGGGCCTCGCCGCGCACAGAGATCCTGCACAACATCGACCCCCTCTACAACCATGCCCGGCACGGCTCCCTGGAGGCTGGCTTTGGCATCTGGAACACCGCCGTGCAGGCTGCCATCCGCGTGGGCGAGTGGAAGCTGCTCACGGGGGACCCTGGCTATGGGGATTGGATCCCACCGCAGACGCTGGCCGCCTTTCCCGGCAGCTGGTGGAACCTCGAGCGCATGGCCAGTGCCCGCCAGGCGGTGTGGCTCTTCAATATCAGCGCTGACCCCTATGAACGGGAGGACCTGGCTGGCCAGCGCCCCGATGTGGTCCGTGCCCTGCTGGCCCGTCTGGTGGACTATAACCGCACGGCCATCCCGGTGCGCTACCCAGCTGAGAATCCCCGGGCCCATCCCGACTTTAATGGGGGTGCTTGGGGGCCCTGGGCCAGTGATGAGGAAGACGAGGAAGACGAGGAAGAGGCAAGCAGGGCTCGAAGCTTCTCCCGAGGGCGCCGCAAGAAAAAATGCAAGATTTGCAAGCTGCGATCCTTTTTTCGTAAACTCAACACCAGGCTGATGTCCCAGCGGATCTGATGGGGGGGAGGTGAGGATCTCTGTCCCCCTAGATGTACTTCCCCATTCAAGCCTGAGCCTGCCCCTCCCCACGGAGGGGCCTGAGGTCAAGTCCCCAGTTGCCGGGAAATGGAAGGCACAGAGACCCTCAGTTGAAGGGTGGGGAGCTTGGCTTGGGGCAGAATAAACTAGACTGGGGTACCTGGATTCCAGTCTTGCCTCTCCGTTGACTTGCTCTGTGACCTCAAGTGGCCTGCGTGAGCTCTCAGGGCCTCAGTTTCCTGGTCTGTAATGAGCTCTAATGACTTGGTGGCTCCGTGGTGTGAACCTGGTGCCTGGGGCCATGATGGAGTTCCCATTGACCTTGCCACCTCCCAGCTCATTGAAGGCCTCACCCTTGAAGCCTGCACCTCTGTGCTACTGCTTGGGTGAGGGGCCACAAGGAGGTAACTCTAGGCTTGGACCCTCACTGAGGCATGGCGGTCCGGCCAACTCTCTTAAGGAATCATCTGAGTGCTGAGAGTGGAGGTGCAGGGATGGGGCCTAACCTTCCTGGTCCTCCCATGGATTGGGCCAGTCCTGAGGCCAGACTAGTGCTGGGGGCTGTGGGAGAAAGCTCCCCTTCCGGCCCCCACCACCCAGAGGATTGACCCAGCTTTTAGCCGCTGCAGGATCAACGGTGGTGGGAAAAGCTGTGAAAAGAGGCTCTGAACCAACAATCAGGACACTGGGCGCTGCTTTGACCTTGGACCCAATCCTTCCCCTTCGGGCCTCGATTTCCCCATCTGCAAATGGGGATGTCAGCCCTAGCTCTGCCTACCTCACAGGGCTATAGAGAACTGGCCAAGGTAATGGTTGTGGAGGAGCCCATGAACTTGATTAAAATGCAGTCACATGGACGCCAGGGCTGCAGGGCTATCTGTGAGCACAAGGGTGTGGGCATGTGCATCCTGAGGGCGCGTAGGAGCTCACCATTGACCGAGTGAGTGGGAGAGGAGGTGGGCAGCCTGCCCAGGAAGCAGGATGTATGGGTTCTGGCACAGTCCTGCCACAGGTCACTGGGTGACCTCTGGCAAATCCCGGACCCTCTCTGGGCCTCAGTGTCCCCCTGGGTACAATAGATGATTTAAGAGCCCTTCCGACTTGGTGTTCTGGGGACCCCTGCGTGTGTGTGTGTTGGGGAGCACAGGCTGAGTGGTGGGAGGAGGGGCCTGGGGGGTTCAGAGCCTGCTTGCTGCATAGCGTGCCTTCATCCACACACTGTGTTCTGCATATCTCCCTTCAGGTTCCAGTCGGTGCAGCATGTGTAGGCGAAAGCCCTGCTGTGAATTTTGAAAATAGTTATTTTTGTCACTGGCAAAGGAGGCCTGTTAGGACTCGTCAGCTTGTGGATGAGCAGGACGGGTGGGGTGGGGTGGGTGCGGTGCAGTGGAGGGGGTTTGGGTACGGGTTCCAGAGTGCATCCCCTCTGCAGAGGTAGCTGGGCCCGGCAGTGAGAGTCTGGCCTGGGGCTGCAGGGCGGAGGTGACTGACCATGTCCTGGGCCCCTTCCTCTGCCCCCCAGGGGGAGCTTTCTCTGTCTCCAGGATGTTGATGCCTGCGCTGTGTGGGGCAGGGGCCAGGACTGGCGGAGGCCTCTGGATTCCGGCCACCCCTAGCACTTCTGCCTGCTCAGGAGGGAGACTCTGAAAAGGTCGTCCATTGGGACGGTGCCCCAAGCCCAGCATATCCCACAGATGGATTGTTCATAGTCTGCCCATGACCCAGGATACTCCAGGCTCTACCGGGTGCTTCTCCTAGCTGTATGGACTGTGCCCTTCCAGAATGGCAATGGCATGGAGCCAGGACTCCCCTGCAGCTCCAGGCTTGCACCAGTTGAATGGAGGCCTCTCCCAAGACCGCTGAGTTGGCCCTGCTTTAGGTGGCCTAACTTCGCGCTCCAACCCTGCTTCTCTTCCCAGGCCCCTGCCCTTTGGGGCCATAAGAGCAGGACCATAAAAGGCCCTTTTCTGCGCTTCCCTAGACACCACAGCCTATCCCCGGTGGCTAACCTGGCCTCAGACAGAGAGAATCCAGCTGGGGCTGGGGCCCGCACCTAGGAGGAAGCTCGGTGGAATCTCAAACCCAGCCTAGAGCTTGCCTGGTTCAGAGTCCTACCTAACCCAGAACCCGGCAGACAGCCCAGGAGCCCCACTGAAGCTTCAGCCTGCAACCTGGTCCATAGTCCAGCCGTCCGCAAACCTGCTTACCCCGGGTGCTGGCAGCTGGCCCACGGCTGAGATGGGTGGAGGGCATTGGGATCAGGAGCCACCAGGACTAGGGCATGGTGATGAGAGGCTCAGCCTGCTTGTGGTTTCTATTCTGCCCAGCAGACAGCATGGCTCCTACCCTTCCTCCTGTCTCCTGTGGCCCCTGAGTCCCCCCCAGCCAGGCTTTGGGCTCTGCATCAGGCCCCTGACTGGTATTGCTGGCAGTGTTTATACCACCTGCGGTGGGGAGGGGGAGGGGAGAAGGGCAGACCAGAGGCAGCTCTGGCCCCTTGGGTCACAGATCTGAGGGAGTGGAGCCTAGAGATGCCAGACAGACCCTCGGTTTACCCCTTGGCTGAATCAGATGGCAGCAGATCTGCCAGCCAGCCAGGGTAGAGCCAGGGGTGGCCCTATCCAAGCTGGGCCCTGCCTGTGGAGTCTCGGGCAAGCATGACTGGTCCCCCAGGAACCAGGAGGGAGCCCCGGACCTGGCTGGAGGGGCAGGGCTCTGAGCCCCACCCTGGGCCTTGGCAGTGTTTCTTCCTTTCCCTTGGTACCTATTGGCTCCCTTGGGACTTAGGCAAGCAGCCCTGCAGTGCCAGAAAGAGAGTGGGCAGAGCAGGGTAGGGGAAGGAGCACTGTTCGGGGAATCAGGAATTCTGGATTATGTCCTGACTCTGCCGCTGACTTCTGCTCCTGAGGGAGGGCAGCTTCCTCTCTCTGGGCCTTGGTCTCCATCTGTATGGGGCCTGGGCTCTGTCAGGGTCCTTCCAGCCCTTATGTAGGCCAGAGAACATAAGGCAGAGGTACAGAAGTCACTCAGACCGTACACGGGTGAGTCCTGTCACATCTCTGCAAGATAGGCACTGCCTGAGCCCGCCCCACCGATACGTGGTGTGAGGTGTAAGGGCGGGATGCTTAGCACGGGGCCTGGCTCTAAAGCAGAAATAACTATTTTTCATATTTTTGGAGTCAGTGAAGGAACATCTTGTCCCTGTATTTCTTAGGAGGAAGTGGAGGCCCCAGTGAGGAAAAGACCTGCCATAAACACTCCTAACCAACAGCTGGACTTGAACTTGGGTCCTCTAACTGCAGGCTGTGCTGTGCTGACGTCGGCCCAGCAGCCACGGTCCTCTGTCCCCCGGCTCCCGGCTTCCTTCTGCTCTGCAAGCAGTGCCTCCTATGTGGGACCCCTCAGGGGACAGTGCTGCTCCCTGACCCCTGACTTCTCTCCCAAGTGTAAGCCTGATGTTACTTACTGCCATTAATTAACCACATCACCCTCCACCTAGACCCTCTGCAGGATCATTTCTCTCTTGGCCCACTTTCCACCGATTCTGCCCCCCATGCTCACTGCCCTTAGTGGGACAGGCCTCGTGGGGACCCTTCCGATGGCACGTTTTCTGTGGCACCTGCCCAGGCCCTGCAGGACCCTGAGGCGCTTGGGCATGTGAATGTGTGTGTGTGGGCTGTGCAAGGTGGAGTGTGAGTGGGCTGGCACAGGGCTACCCGGGGCTCTGATGCCCCCCGACACCTGTCTGTCAGGAACAGTCCCCCCATGCAATCATGGGCTCATTCTCTCCGCGTCCCAGAGGCAGGTGTGCTTTTCTAATGCCGGCCACCGCCAGGCACGGGCGAGGCGGTGAGCTAGCTGTCATGCGGGGCTGTGGTCACATTCAGGATGGGGGGGCTGTCTGAGGCAGTGCCACCCCCCTGAGCTAAGCTCTGGAAGGTTCCAAGCGGGTGTATGCGTAAGAGAGAGTTGCCAAGGAGACCTTTTTGGTCTTCTCCCTCCTCTCCAGCCATCTCTCTGGCTCCAGGTCCTGCGCATCGTGTCCCACCCCCGTGCACAGGGTCTGGGCCAGGGAGGGAGAGAAGACGCAGGAGGGAGAGAGGTAGAAATAAGAAAGGAGGTGAAAAGCACCGGAAGGATAGGGAGGATTGAGAAGAAAGTGCTCAAGGGAAGGAGGAAAGTGGGGAAAGGTGGGAAAGAGAAAAAGGAGAGGAGAAAGGGGGGCTGAAAGAGGAGATAGAGTAGGGAAGGAAGACAGACTGGGGTAGGGGGCGGAACGGAGTGGTACGGGGCCAGGTTGCCCTTGCTCCCTGAAGCCACATAGGCCACCTCCGTGGTCGCTGTCAGAGACAGGGAGAGAGCTGGCCATTAGCCTCTGTCCCCCTAGCTCTTCCAGTGACCTGAGGGCACGACCTCCCGCCCTCCCGCCCTCCCGCGAGGTGCTCTGCTTTCTACGTGCTTCTCTTCACCAGTGGGGGCTGGGGATGGGGCCAGCCAAGCCAGAGCAAGAGTGGTCAGGTCAGCTCCCCGAGGAGCAGGACTTTCACCTCCTTTGTTCAGAACTTCAGACACCCATTCATACAGCCTCAGGGCACACTTGTCATTTGTTTTATGTGTTAATTTCTAAAGCCCCTTTAAGTGAGCTAGGGGTCTTGTGAGCCCTCTCCTCCTAGCCCCAGTCCTTTTTTTTTTTTTTTAAAGATTTTATGTATTTATTTATTTGACAGAGAGACACAGCAAGAGAGGGACCACAAGCAGGGGGAGTGGGAGAGGGAGAAGCAGGCTTCCCAGGGAGCAGGGAGCCCGATGTGGGGCTCGATCCCAGGACCCTGGGATCATGACCTGAGCCACCCAGGCGCCCCCCAGTCCTTTGTTCTACAGGCATTGCTGTCACCCAGGATGGGGCCGGGTGATTCTCAAACCAGGAACTCAACTCCAGTGGGGACTCAGAGAACAGCACTGGCACCAAAGTGCTAGGAACAAGGATGGTGGTGCGTGCTTCCAGGATTCAGACAGAGCAGTGTGAGGAGGGAAGGCTTCTGAGTCTCTTACTAGTAATAATTTCCCATCTCTGAGCATTCGCAGTGTGTCAGCTGCTGTGCTCACCTGCTCGTCTCATTTCATCCTTAAACAGCCCTGGAGGTAGGGAATATTAGTAACTCTATTTTGCAGATGAAGAAACCGAGGCACAGAGAAGTTAGGCTCCCCATCCAAAATCACACAGCCCATAGATGGTGAAGTCCTTCTCCTCTCCCCTGGACAGTGACTGAGGTGGCCTCAGCAGTCACTAAGGGCTGTTGCAGTGCCTTCGCGAGTGGGCGCCATCTCCTGGGAAGGGCTAGAGGGTCTGGGCGGGGAGGTGGCCGTGCAGTCCTTCCCCCACTTTCCCCGCATCTGCCTCTCACCTCTGGCGGTTTTCCGCTTTCCGTGCCCAGCCCGCTCCCACCAGCTGTGCAGCCCCCAAGCAAAGGCCTCTCTGCCTCTGAATTGCAACGTTGGCGGCAGGAGCGGGAAGCATATTGTGCGCAGAAACAAAACTGAGTGGTTTTTCCTTTTTCTGAAGGTGGTAATGGTGCAATTAGTGGCCAAGCCATTACCCCTCCTCCCTAGCTCGCCTCCCCTCCTTCCCCTTGGCCTCCCTCCCGTTTCTCTCCTGGGAAGAAGTGGCTGCATCCCGCATTGGAGAGCCAGCCCCATCATTCTGTCGCACCCCTGATGCCCAGGAAGAGGGGCAGAATTGTGGGAGAGGGAACCCAGATGTCTCCAGGGGCCCCTGGACCTAAGGTCAAGTGAGTCAGGGACCTGCTAGGGTTGGGGATTACCAACAAGCAGACAACGTGTCCAGCAAGTGAGGTGACCAGTAAGGCAGTTGAAAGGTTCAGAGGGGTGGGTTAGCAACTCAGAGGGTTGGGATCCTGGATCCTTTTATCCCACCTGGGCTCCTCGTGGGCAAATACTGGCATGAGACCTCAGCCTGGTGGACTGTGAAATGAGCTTGAGTGGAGGAGGTGGGTGTGAAATTCTGAGTCCAAGCTAGAGTGATGGGGGTGGCCATGGTCCCGCTTTAGACCTTCCTTTTCCTCTTCCAGAAACTAAAAAGAGACCTCATGTTTACATACTTCCCAAAGGCTTCCACAGCCCTTAGCCCACTCCTTCTTCACAGCCTTCCTCTGCAGTGGCAGCTTTGTTCTGTTTTGCAGAAAGGGCGCTGGAGGCTCAGAGAGGGGCAGTGACTTTTCCAGAGTCACACAGCTCATGAACATCAGAGCTGGAGTTGAACTCAGATCCTTAAACTCCAGGCCTTTTCCTTCCGAACCGCCCCCCCCGCCCCGCCCAGGGCTTGGGTGAGATCTTGGGGCCCCGGATCTGGCTGCTGCCCTGAAGAGTTGAACTTGGCAGGGAAAACGGGAATGAGGAAGAGGGAATGAGGATTCCAGGGCAGGCCCATGGCCACTCCCCGCCATGCCAGGCCATGCTTCCCTCCCCACTGCCGCCTCCGCCTCTTTCACCTTGACTTGAAGCATAAGCCGAAACTGGGACGTGAGCCCCAGGAGACCAGATCTCCATGGTCCCTCTGGGGGCACGGGATGGAGGAGAGGGGTGGGGGTGAACAGGCGGGCAGGGCCATTCTCTCCAGAATCCCGATGTCTCCAATGCACTTGTCCCTCAAGCTAGAGCGCCAGTGGGACGGACGAGGTGGCAGAGAATGAGGAAGACAGAGGCAGAGGCAGAAACGAAATACAGAGGGGAGCAGAGAGACAGTGACAGACTACAGTGATCCACTGGGAGAGAGATCCCAATGAATTAGCCATCGCTTCCTGTAAACCTTAGAACCCTGCTGTTGCCAGGGCAACGGGGCAATACCTGTCTCTCCAGAGGAGATGAAGTTGCCAGGGTAACTGCATCCTGTCTTTCCTGGGGACCATCCCAGAATGTGGCACCCACTGGCCGTTACCATGGCAACTGCCTTTTTGCCCCACTTAATCCCATCCTGTCTGCTACAAGGGACCCACAGTTGGAGGTGGGGGAGGTGGGAAGAGAGAAGATCACTTGTGGACTAAGTTTGTTCTTCTCCCCCTCCCCAGACCCCTCTGTCGGTCCATCACCTCGGGGGTGCCGTGTCCACCTGCCCCTGGGCCCACACAGGCCTGCAGTATTGTGTGTGGTTAGGTCCAGGGCGTCCCGGAGCCGGTTTCGCAGTGGAAGGCAGGCAGGTGTTGGGGGGGCAGTTACCCGGGCAACGGGAACAGGGCGTTTCGGAGGTGGTTGCCATGGGGACCTGGATGCTGACGAAGGCTCGCGAGGCTGTGAGCAGCCACAGTGCCCTGCTCAGAAGCCCTGGGCTCGTCAGTCAGGCTGGTTCTCGGTTCGCACTCGGCAGCACAGGGCCGCGAGTGGCCCCTAGTTCCGGGAGCAGAGTAGCAGAGCCCCAGGTCTGGTCCTCCAGCCCCACGCCTCGCCTGCCCGCCCAGAGCCAGGATGGCCACCATCACCTGCACCCGCTTCACGGAAGAGTACCAGCTCTTCGAGGAACTGGGAAAGTGAGTTGTACCTCAGAGAGTTCTGGAGGGTGCAGGGGGTCAGCGTCACGGGCAGGGGATGTGCACCTGTGTGCTTCCTGTGCACACACACGGGGAGGGAGTCTGCATGTTTGGGGGGATACTTGCCTGTGCCGAGTGCCCAGAGCTGGGTGTAGGCATGTTTATGTGTGCCCAGATGTGCCACAGCCAGCCGGGTGAGTGTGTGTAGGGGTGAAGGGTTGGTGGTGCATGCCAGTGTGCATGCACGCACGCATGCACACACGCCCGATTGCACATGACTGGGCACACACAGATTTTTAGAAACTCAGGGTTAAAAAGGGATCTTCCCAGGCAGCCGAGTCCAAAGCCAGAACCCCCCTGCTGACTTTCTCTTGAGGTGTTCATCTGGCCTCAACTTGGACACCTCTGATGGGAGAGAGTTCACCATCTCCCAGGTAGTCCCTCCTGACTTTAGGCACCACCGGCGACTGTGCAGAGTGGCCAACTTCTCCGTGAAAGCGCATCCCCTCCCTCCTCCCCTCCCTCCTCCCAGCTCCTCTTGGAGGGAGGGCGTCAGTAAGGCAGGGCTGAATAACTGAGGGACTGGTGGGGCTCCCTGGGTGTGGAGAGACAGGGAGGGGCGCTCAGGCAAGTTGGGGGGAACACTATCATTTCAGGGGCCAGTGCTATACCGGCTCTGGTCCCTTGGCAAAGTTGTCCGGCCCCAGAGCTCATTTTATGCCCCTGATGACTGGTGTGGGGAGAAGGGTGGGAGGATGGGGGAGAAGATAGCCCCTTAGCGTCGTGGAGTGTCAGGAAGCGCACTGGGCACCCCCAGCTAGGTCTGGGGAAGCTCCGGGGAGGGCTCAGGGGAGGGGTACAGTTTGGAGACAGAGTTCGCCCCTCGGGCAAAGCGGCTCGCCTGCCCAGGGTGGCCATTTGCTAGGGCAGCAGGAGTGCAGGGGGGAAGGGCCCTGGCAGCAGGTACGTGCCCGTGTGAGGTCCGGATGTACACATCCAAAGGGGCATTTTGACGGGTGCTGTGTAAGGACTGACTCCGGGGTACGCCTGTGTGCTCTGAGAGAGTATGCAAGTGTTCACATGTGTGCACCAGGAGGAGGTGCTGGTGTGTGCCTCATGTGAAAGGCCTGCAAGCGTGGATGCGTGCAAGGGGCCCACGGGGTCCCATTGGCCGGTTTGCACGGGAGTGCAGGTGTGAATGTGCGTCACTGTGCATGCACACGTGTGGCAGGTCAGAGCTGTGTGCACATCAGCCAGAGCATGTGTGTGAGGTCTGGGTCTGTGCAAATATATGGCTGTGTAAGGGTTCACGTGTGGGACTTGGGCACGGTGGTATCCCTATGAGGTCCAGACACGCACATTTGCACGAGGATGGGGGGCCATGCACACGGGAAGGTTTATGTGCGTGCGTGTGAGGCCGGGGCCAAAGGCTCGGGTGGGAGTGTGGGTGTTGAAGGCATGTGTGAGCTCATGCTGGTGTTTGCATATGTGTGGGAGGTGGGCCTGTGGCCGTGGACAAGTAGGCTGCCTGCACACACACACACACTCACACTCACATACCAGGCTATCCTGACACTCACAGGTACACACCAGGTCCCCTGTACAGACACACACCCACGTGCAGGTGTGTGGTCACTCTTGTCTGCAGACTTCCTGCGTTTCTGAGTGTGTTTCTATGCTGGGGGCAGGGGTGGGCAGCAGGCAGGAGGCCGCTCCAGAGGACTGACCCTGTCTGCTAAAGTGTGATGGGCCCCTGCTCGGCGGGGGTCCTGTGCCCCCCTGGAACGCCAGGATTCCCCCATTAGCTAGGAGCTGCCCTTCAGGGGATGACCAAGGCTCGGTGCTGGGAGGGCTGCGTCACAGGATGCAGTGAAATGGAGTTGAGATGTGACTCAGGCGCTTCAAGTGAAAATAAAAGTGATGTTTTGCCCCAAGAGGAGATGGATATCATGAAGACTGGGAGCTGGGGGTGGGCTGGGGTGGGGTGGTGGTGACTTGGTGCAGAGAGCCTTTGCGAGCCTTCTCGACCCCACTGCCGGCCAGGACCGGGGCAGGGGCAGAATGCCAGGTGACAGGGAGCTCTGGTGTGGCCATGACAGGCAAACCGAGGGTGGTAGGCATGGCCAGTCCGTGTCGGATCGATTTCAGACCTCTTCCTTCTAGAACTATATGGACTCCTAACCTTTTTTAGGTCGCGTATTCCTCCAGGAATCTGATGAAAGTCCAAGTCTACATTCTCCAGAGAAATGCACAAATCTACGAAATGTTGCGGGCAATGTCAGGAGCTTGCAGGACCTTAGGAAGGCTGTGGATGGGCCTAGGGTGAAGGATGCTTGTACCGGAAGAGAACGAGGCTCCACGCCTCTGATGCAGGGGTTAAAAAGGCCAGGGTACATCGCGGGGCACCCGGGGCTCCTGCTCCGCGCGCTGGGTGCCCAGTGGGGCAGGTAGGGCGGCGCCCTGCACACGGCCCGGGCTCTGGAGCTGGCCACGCAACGCTTCCTTCCGTAGTCTGGAAATCAAGGCAGTTGCTGTGGGGATGCAATAAGATGGCACGCGTGAAGACACAGTGACAAGCCTGGCACACAGTGGGCCTTCAGCAGGGACTGCTGCTGGGATCATTGTTCTCCAAGGTGAGGCAGGCTGAAGCCGCCGCTAGGGACTGCCACATGTTTACCTTTTGTCTGGAGCTGGTCCAGCTTGGGGGAGGGGCCTGACCGGGCTCCTCTTCTTTGGGGAGAAGCCAGGAAGATGCCCACAGGGCCCAGCCTCCCGGCCGGCTGGGACACTACAGTCACCACCCACCAGCTGAGCCCCCATTCCAGGAGCCCACTCCAGATCCCTGGCAGGGTGACTTGCCAAGGCCGCTGAGGCGGTCCTGCAAGGGGACATCGGAGCCTTTGGATGTCCTTCGGCAGGACCTCGACTGCCCGGCTGGAGAGGAGAGCGTGTGCCTCTCGAGGGCTTCCTGGCGTCCTACTCGGTGAGCCTGCCTGGTCACTGCTGGCCTTCTAGGAGGCCAAGGTAGGGCTGGCTACGGATGTAAGAGCAGTTGCTCCTCTCCCACCTGGTGGGCAACAGCTGGGCAGGGTGTGGGCCCGAGTCCCCAGGGCCCTGGGCAGGGGCTTCTGGGGCCCCTCGATGCTACTGGACAAAGGTCTCACTCTGCATGGGGTTCAGATAAGCCAGGATCTTGATTCCAGGTCCCCTAGAAGGTTGAGGTAGAACCCAGAGACTGGCTCACTCACTCCTCCCTGACCCCCACCCTCCTTCTTCCCAGGAGATGCGAGAAATAAAAGCCCAGACCTTAGGAGCACAGGCGCTTGTCAGGAGGTGGGCTGTAGTAATGTCAGCTTCGGGGTCAGAGTGGGTCTGGGCAGCTGAGCCCGAGCTCCTGGCAGAACCCACCTTCTCCAAAGACCAGATTAGAGGCGGAAGGGGTCAGGTTCCAGGAGGCAGGGAAGGAGGATGCCTCCTCCAGCCTTTGACATTCTCTGGGTTTTGGATCCCACTTCCAGGAGAGGGTAAGGAGGCAGAGAATTGCCCTGCAGCCTGTGCAATCACTGAGTGGTACAGAAGGAGATTTTACTTGAGAGAGGAGGAGGGAGGGAGGAAGCCCGGATAGAGTGCAGCCCGTCTTTCTCTAGAAACTGGGATCTGAAATCAACTCAAGGGCTGTGTTGGGCTGGGGGGAGGGGCTCTAGGGGCCAGCCAGGTGGGCAGAGGGACGGGTGAGAGCTGGCCCACTGCCCCCTCTTACCCCCATGGTGTGTATCAGGAACTGGGCCTGGGCCAGGGGACACGGGGCCCAGAGGCTGTTCCCCACACTGAGGTACCGGGGTCCTGGGTGCTGAGGTTTCCTCACGGGATACAAGCTCTAACATCCGCCAAGTGTGTTCAGCAATCCCAGCCTTCCCTGGCTCAGTGGTCAGGAGGCTCGGTGGGGCAATGTTGGGGAGAGAGAACACCTGGGCACCCACACACCGCCCGAAGATGGGGGCGTGCTTTCATTTTGCTCCTAATAGCCTCTCACATTCACAGAGCTTTGGGGCCAGTGAGACACCCCTCCATCCATTAGCTCTGAGGGAGGCAGAGGGCTTAGGCATCCACCTGACAGAGGAGCAGGCTGAGGCTTGAGAAGGTGGAAGGGCCAGCGTGCAGGCATCCAGCACCCTGCATATGGGGGGGACAGTTCGTGAGAGAGACCCCGCTTGCTGCCGTGTCTGAGGAACGCTACTAGGGAAGAGGGGCCCCCGCCTTCTGGGTAAGAGAATTCTGAGCTAAGGCTTATTTTCCAATCATGACTCTGCCTCTGATTTACTGGGCCGCCCTGTGTGGATCCCTGGGCCTTTGTGAACCCCAACTTTACCATCTGTGAAAAGGGGATCAGAATAACTCTGCAGATGCTGAAATGCCCCATTAGAGGGGCTACCCTCTTTAGCTCCCCTCTATGAAAGGCACACTTGGGAAATTTCAGACTCCCAGAACATCAGAACTGGAAGGACCAATACACTGTCTATTTATAACCTAGATGGTGAAACCAACACCCAGAGAGAAATAGCCTCAGGCCATAGGGAAAGGCTGTGTTAAAGCCAAGGCAGGGGACCAGATCCTGGGCAGGGGCCAAAGGCCAAGGATGGGATGCTGGGGTGGAGGGAGGTCCTCAAGGCTGGGCGGAGGGTGGCAGGAACAGGGAAGGGGACAGACTTTCCTTCCTCCCCCTCCAAGCCACCGAGCGGCAGGCACGCACATGTTCTGGTGCATGCCGCAGCCCTCCGCCCCCACACAGCCGCCCCCACACAGGCTGAGACACACTGACACTCTGCCGAGCCTCCCTCCTGCCCGCCCGCCTCCCCGCACAAGCACGCAGTGGCACCGCTTCCAGCCGCCCTGCAGTCTGGGCGCCCGGCCCTCTCCGGGCCGTGAGGGCACAGCCTTGGAACGCAAAGCCTGCATCCTGTTGCACACGCGTGCGCACTCCTGCGCACACGCAGGCTCCAACAGAGCATCCAGCACAAAGGTACCTACCTCCCAGTGCAGGCAGAGCGAGATGATGCTGGCTGGGCTTCTGAGTGTCCCTCAGGGTGGGAACAGCATGGGACCTGCTCCCCAACCCTGCCCTTCCCCCTTTCTGCACAGTCGTCCCGTGCCACAGCCCACCCTCTCGTGCACGCATGCTGCCCGTGTTGCCTTCTCTACGGAGCTTCTCTGGGGCACAGTGGGAAGCCTGCACCCCAGGCCAGGCCGGCGCAGCCCCCAGAGCGGGTCCCCACTGGCTGAGGCCAGCCCAGGCCCTCCAGGTCCTTGCAGGGTTTGACTTCCCCCGAGACGCCTGTGCTGGAGAAGGTGGAGGGCCTTGGGGTCACATAAGAGGAGGAACATGTCTGTGCCTCTTGCATCCATGCAACAAGTATATCCTGAGCACACGGTCTGTTCCCAGCCCTGGGCTGGACCCAGGACGTACCACAGGCAAGACTTACGTAGTCTCTGCCCCTTAGGCCTCACAGCCTAGTGGGAAGTGGACGTGAGCTGAGAGGAAGGGTCGGACGCTTAACCGACTGAGCCACCCAGGCACCTCCAGAAGTTATTATTTAAATGCAACTGGATAAGAACTATGAGCACAAGCACGGAGCTATGAGATGTAGAGACCACGACTGGTTGGGATGAGGAAGGTATCAGGGAAGGCTCCCCCAAGTAGGGGTGACGCTGAGGAGCTGGAGGTTGAATCAGAGTTAATCAGAAGGAAGAGGATGGGAGAGTGTGCCTCAGAGTGGGAATAGCGAAGGCCAAGGCTCTGAGGTGTGTATTTTGATGGAGCATGTCAGCCCCAGGGAAGTTGGGGGTCCTACTCTTCTTAGCCCTGCCCAACCTGCCCCCAGCTTTTGGATGCTTAGGGCCTAGAAGGACTTGTAAAAGCCTTTTCTAGATTATCTAGAAGAGGGAGCCAGGCAGGGTGGTGCTGTTCTGAAAGCCAAGTCAAGTGAGAGAAAGCTGAGGAGCTGGAGGACTTGAGCAGGAAGAAGGGACCCCTCAGAGTGGGGGTGGGGTGGTGTCCTCTCCACTCAGCAGGGGTATCCTGAGCAGAGCCAAAGTGTAGAGGAACACGGAGGTGGATTCAGCTCAGCATAGGCAGGACTTCTGAATTATCAGAACCACTCCTCTCCCATCACGCACCCCCCCCCCCCGCCCCCGCCGCCAGATGGACACAGCCTTAGGAGGTAAGGAGCACTCTGGCCCCAGGCATGCGCACACTCACAGCCCTCCCTCACTTCTTGCCTCCATCTTCCTCCTGCCCTTGCTGGTGAGATGCCACAGGCACGAAGTGGGAGATGGTTTAGGGGCCAGAAGATCCTCAGGCTCACTCAGACTACTGGAGCGAGGAGTGCTCCTTTGTTTACGGATGGAGAACTCAGGCCCAGAGAGGGCCAGGGCCTTGGCCAAAGTCACACAAGCCAATGACACATAAGAGTAGGGCATTCCAGCCTCTTTCCAGTCTGGCGCTTGACCCTCTTACCCCTTGGAGCTTCTCTCTCTGAACCTCTGAAAGCCTTCAACGTGTGCACGTGGATGGAGCCTGGGGAGAAAGCAGACCCTCTGCATCCCCCCTGCTCTGTCTGCTCTGGTCCTGTCTCCAAGGTCTGTGAATATTTTTTGATTTCCCTTTTTGTAACCCATTCAAGAAAACCCATGCACAGCCAAAACAAGAAATATGTTGGGACTTCTGTTGATTCAGTGTTCCCTGCAGCAAACAGAATCTTCTGGTTCCCAGGCCTTCTGTGTCCCCGACGAGACTTCTGCTGGGTTGGCCTTGGGGCAGGCCTGTGCGGTGGGGAACAGCTCGAAGACACTGAGTCCCTGCCGCATCTTCTGGAGCCTGGCCGTGGGTGGCTTCAGCCTGGGATGGGAGGAGGGAGATGTATGGTTTCAGTAATAAGGTCCTAGAATTTTCTGGCTGTAAAATGCTGTAGTTTGTGGAGCTCTGGGCAGAGCTGCCATGGTGAACTGGGGAGAAGAGAGAGAAAACCAAACAAATGGGGTCTCCAGCCCCCACGGTCCCTATCTCCTCTGATCCATTTGCCATTTGAGGACCTGCATAGTTGTGTTTTGTTTGTTATTTTAAAAGGGCATCGCTGCGGGGCGCCTGGGTGGCTCAGATGGTTGAGCATCTGCCTTCGGCTCAGGTCATGGTCCTGAGGTCCTGGGATGGAGCCCCGCATCGGGCTCCTGGCTCGGCAGGGAGCCTGCTTTTCCCTCTCCCTTTCCCTCTGCCTCTCCCCCTGCTCGTGCTCTCTCTCTCTCAAATGAATAAATAAAAAAAAATCTTTAAAAGGGCATCGCTGCTTGAAAAGAAATAAATAAGAAAGAGAGAGCAGGTTTAAAAATGACCCATAGTTGATATCACAGACAGGAAAACTGAGGCCCAAAAAGGTGAAGGGATTTGCCTAAAGCACTCGCAAGTTGGTGTTGTGGAAACAGGGTCTCCCTTTCATTTCTCAGCAAACCTGACCCCAGCTTTTTAACTCTTCTGGAAATCCAGGAGCCCTCAGAGAATCTCATATGACCCACAGGCACTTTTCCTAGGAAAACGCATACTCATGACAACCTACAGAATGTGTGTATTATTTCCTACAGATCCCTTTGCCCTAAAGCCCACAGACCCCGGGTGAGGGCCCCCTCTGACCTGAGAGGATGGGGTATTGGAGAGAGCAATGGACGATGAGTCAGGAGTCCTGGGTTCAAGGTCTTAGCCTCAGTTTCCCCATCTGTGAAATGGGGAAAGGTTGGACCTCAATGGGAAGTTATTACTGGGCATGGCAGCTCCTCAGGTAGACACACGTGGCCCACACCCTGGCCCCTCGGGGGAGCTGCTCTGGTGGCCAGCCCCAGCTCTGTCCCTTCCCCCGGACATTCTGACTCCATCTGTTCTGGCTTCCACCCCTAGGCCTTGCTCTCTGCTGAGTGATCAGATCAGCTAACCTGGGCTGTGAGTTACTGACCACCAAGAGGTGCTAATCCTCTCACGGATAACAGGTTTGACTGCATTGGACCAGGAACTTTCTGGAATCACCCCAGCTCATCTCAGCGAGGCAGAATGCTTAGGTATCTCAATTGAGAGTGGGGAGACTTTCCCAGGGAGACCAGATTTTGATTATGAGCCCCGTGTCATGTAGCATCCAGGCAAGATGGTGAGTGGCTAGAAATTTGGGACTGGACTTCTGGAGAGAGAAGGGGCTGTAGAGACGCAGGTTTCAATCCTGCATGATGGTCAGTGGCTTTTACCATTTGCAGGGGTGGTGGGGTCACAGAATGCTTTGTGAAGCTGATGGAAACTATGCATCCTCTGCCCAGAATAATGCAAAGACACAAAAACATTTTATTGAAATTTTAGGTGCATTCATGACCACCCAGGGCCTCCCCAGGGCCCCCAAGCTAAGGCCCAGGTGGCGGGGATGGAGGGAAGTGGTAAGAGGGCAGTGGAGAGAGAACAGGGGGTAGTGATTTAGGGGGACAGGAGGCCGGGTGCCAGGGAGAGTGCAGCCACCTAGAAACAAAAGGGAGGATGGGCCTCAAAGCCTGGTGTCAGTGGGGCCAGAAGCCACCTGGTGTGGGGCAGGCAGAGTGGATCAGGCCCGTTGGGGCTGCAGGGGCTGGGGGGCATTGGGTGGGAGGGCCTGGCACGGCTTCCTTCCAGGGAGCCCGGGGGTGGGCACCAGATTGTGGTGGGTTCATGGAGTGTGGGAGGTGGAAAGAGGAGGCAGCGGATGTCGGACATTTGTTCTGGAAGTTTGGCAGCAAAGAGGGAGGAAGGAAGTGGCCCAAGCTGTTGGGTCGAGAGAAAGGTTCTTGGTTTTTAATTTTAAAAATTCGGGGGAGCAGGATGGTTATTTATTTTTCCAGAATAAGGGAGACCTGTATGTGTTTGAGGAAGCAACCGGTGAAGAGAAGACCCTAATAATGGTCAGGACACCTGACAATCAGACCCTTAAGGAGTCCAGAGTTGGGGGGTTTTGGTTACTGTGCTGTCTCCAGAAGGTCCCCATAAACAGTCTTCTGCCTGCTGAGACCCAGGGGCCTGCCTTGGGCTCTGGGCAGCTCAGAGTAAAGATGGGGAGGTTTACTTTAGAAGAAATGGGCAGGAAGCCGTCTTGGCTGGTAGGAACCTCTTCCCATCCCCGTGTAGGAGAGACTTCTCACAAATGGCCCAGGAAGAAGTGTGGCTGGGGGTCCTCATCCCCATCTTTCAAATGTGACCCCACCACCCCTGCAAGAGGATAAGCAAGCTGGTAGCCAAGCTGGGTGAGGACCCAGCTCTTTCAACTCCCCATCGAATGCTCCCAGGCTCACCTGGCTTCCATGTCAGCATTTTGGGCTGTTTCAGACCAGAGAGAGTGCTGAGCCCCCTGCGGGCTGACAGCCAACAACTCCCAGGACAGAGAGCCTGCCAGGCAGCCAGAAAGCAATTTCCCAGTGTGAATCTTGCTTTTCACGGCCCATTAGCACGTTCCCTACATTCTCAGCCATGCTGGACCCACTCTTCCTGCGCCCTCTCCATCTGTGTGTTGGAGAGCAGGGCGGGGCCTCCCTGCCTGCTTGTGCCCACACACATAGGGGCAGGGTGCTCTGCCCTGGGGAGCAGCCCCTTCCCCTCCTCACCAAGGCCCCCACAACCTCCTCTCTTGGCTTTCCTCTTCCCTGAGCTTGGCAAACAAGGTCCATTTTGTTTCCGATGATGCTGGCTGTTCTCATCATCACTTTGTAGATAATGATGCCTATAAAAGGCGTTGTTTCCTGAGCATTTACTAGACACCAGGGACTGTGCTAAACCCATTGCATACCTTATTATATCTCATTGAATCCTCGAAACAACTGCACAGGGCGGGTCCTATTCTGATCTACATTTTACAGGAGAGGAAACAGGCTTGCAGAGGTTAAGTAGCTTGCTAGTAAGTGGCTGCACCACGATTTGAACTCTGGTTGGCTTGGCTCAGGAGTGCTTATCCCCATAGACTTCACTCTCCAGTGTGGTGGTCACTAGGCACATACGGCTGCTCAAATGAAATAAAATTAAAAGTTGAGTTCTTCAGTCCTACTAGCCGCATTTCAAGTGCTCCATAACCATGTGAGGCTAGTGGCTGCCACATTGGACAACACAGAATATTTCCACCATCACAGGATATTCTGGTATAAAATATTACAGCTGGAAAGGGCTCTGTACTATTCAGCCTCATTCCCATCCAAACCCCCATGTTGCAGATGAAAGACAGTGAAGCCCGTGTTGGGGCAGACCCCTGCCCAAGACCTCCCAGCAGGACTGAGAGCTGAGATTCTGTCCCTCCAGTGTCTGTCTGTCTCACACACATGCTTCCCTGCCCACATTCCGTGCTTGCTGACGTGGAGACATATTTCATACCCAGGGTGATGTATGTGGGCCTTGTCACACCCCGAGCCTCATGGAAGCTCATGCACAGGGCACTGACTGGGCTGCCTGCCCACAGCTGTGGGCACACATGCCCCCTTGACCCTTAACATCCAGGAACACCTTCGCAGACCCTCTCAGGACCCGTGCATGGACACTCACACTGGGTTCTCACACGCAGGCCTCACCCCTTCCTCTCAGGACACCCAGTCACTCCCTTCCACCCTGAGCTGCCCGCGTTGGCCTCCTCCCCTCTCTGCCCCGCACTGTTTCCAAGCTCCTGCCCCTCCACCTGCTGCCCACCTTCTCGGCTCAGGGCCATGGGAGGACTGGGCTGGCTCTTTTGTTGTTTGCCAAGGCTGCTGGGTTGCAGCCACTGGCTCATGCAGGACGGGAATGCAGAAATAGGCCTTTTTAAAGCAAAAGATACAAAAAAGAGGAGTCTCATTTCTGCTGCAGATTCTCCTCTGCCCCTCGTCCCCCTGACCCCCAGCCCTGTGGCGAGCAGGGTGGATGGGAACCCGAGGCTGCATAGGTAGGGGTGAAGTGCCAAATTCAATACCACAGTTGAGGATAAGTCATGATCAGACCACAGAGCTTTGTGAGCCCAGAGCCCCCGCTCTGGAGGGTCACACTTTCCTGCCTTTGGTGGAGTCAGAAGAGCAAGTGCAGGTGACCTGGATCCTCTTCACAGACCCACTAGGAATATGCTTATTCACTCGAGGCCTCAGTTTCTCCACCTGTTAAATGGAGATCATAATTCCAACCCCACAGTGCTGCTGTGGTCAAGAAGGAGCTTAGCAGTGCACATGCATTTAAAAGGAGGATACCTTCCAGGTGCGTGAGAGGCTGGTACCCTCTGGATCAGTAGCTCTGAACTGGTTTTGATAAACTCCTCCCTCTGAGCAGCTGCTAAAAGCTATGCATCCTTGCCCCAGAAAAAAATGCACATACCTACTTTCAGAGGCACAGGATGTCCTTCAGTGGGTACATGGCCCCTGCGGCTGCCCTCCCCATGTTAGAACCTAGTTAGGACCCCCAGTTAGGGGCACCTGGGTGGCTCAGTCGGTTAAGCGGCTGCCTTCTGCTTGGGTCATGATCTCGGGGTCCTGGGATCGAACCCAAATCGGGCTCCCCACTCAGCGGGGAGTCTGCTTCTCCCTTTCCTTCTGTGCTCTCTCTCGCACTCTCTCTCAAGTAAATAAATAAAATCTTTTTTGAAAAAAAAAAAAAAAAAAAAAAGGACCCCTAGTTAGAAGCTGGGATTTACACAAAAGCTTGGCACTGTGTTCCGAGAAGGAAATTTAGCAAATGTACCTTCTCTTGTTTTATAGATGTGGCTCTTAGGTCCTCAGCTCCTAGGGCAGAGCCCAGGTTCACGGGGCTGCCAAGCTGCCCTGCAGAGAGTTGCATGTGACTGCCCCGTCAGGGCTGACGTCAGGGCATCTAGCAGGACTCCCCCAGAGGGCGGGCAGGACACAATCCCCTGGACCGCTGTTAAATGAAAATACAGATCCCTTGTGCCCCCGCCCAGAGGTTCTGGTTTGGTTAAATCTGGATAACCAGACTTTTAAAAAGTCTGGTTTTAGGGGCGCCTGGGTGGCTCAGTTGGTTAAGCGACTGCCTTCGGCTCAGGTCATGATCCTGGAGTCCCGGGATCGAGTCCCGCATCGGGCTCCCTGCTCGGCAGGGAGTCTGCTTCTCCCTCTGACCCTCCTCCCTCTCATGCTCTCTGTCTCTCATTCTCTCTGTCTCAAATAAATAAATAAAATCTTAAAAAAAAAAATTAAAATTAAAATAAAAAGTCTGGTTTTGGTATATGTATTTTTAAAATATCCCCAGGGGATTCCAAAGCAGCCCGTTTGATAACCATCGGTCTAAGATCTTTCTTGGAATGGAATTTTTTACTTAGTTTTTTACTTAGAATTTGTTCCTTTAGCGGAGAAATTATATCCATCCCTTCTTCCCTGCCTCCCTCCCCCTCCCCCTCCATGCCTCCATCCCTCCATCCCACATTAACTGAACTCTAGCTCTGGACCAAACACAGGCTAAATGCTGGTGAGTGAGGCAGGACCCAGCCCCTGCCCTCAGGACCTTATAGCCCCTCTCCTTCCATGCCCTTGCTCTCGATGGAGCTCTCCAACTTTCCCAGAAGGGGCCACTTTAAACACTCTCCCCCGGGGCCTTTGGGAATCGTGGCCTCCAGGGCAGGGACCTGAAGGTCTTTGGGTCCATCCCCCTGTCTGGGTAGGGTGGGCACCTTTGAGACACCAGTCGTGCCCTACCTTCTTCGGATGCCTGTTCCTATTCCTAACACCCTGACGGAAAATCCACTCCCCCATCTCATTCAATCTCCCTCACTGTGAATTCAATCCACTTCTTGTTTCTGCAAGTAACATTTATGGAGACCCTACTGGTAGCAGACATTGGATACTGGGGCACAGGGATGTGGAAAGGAAAGTTAAAGTCCTGGCCCTCAGGAACTTACCGTCAGGTGGGAGGCACAAATAGGACGAGCAACTGAGCAAGAGCCACCGTGAGCTTGGGCTATACGGGGAGGGGCGGAGTACTCTGGGAGCACAGGGGAGGGAGTCCTTAACAGGGAGGCTTCTCTGGGAAGGAGACTCTGGTCGTGCTGCTTTCCTGGGGTGGGAGGGGTGGGGGAAGGACAGCAAAGGTGCACACCCCAGGGAAGGTCTATTGCTGCATGAGACGATCCACTTGCCCAGGAATTCCAGTGCAAGTGGATAGTCTAGCGCTTTCTAGTGCTTTCCTACAAGGTCACATTTCCTCGGCTCATGCCCCCTCCTGGCTCTTTCTTCTTCATCCCTCTCCAGTTTTCCACTTGCTCCATTCATGCGGCTCAGAAACCAGAGACACCATGCCCAGGGTGTGTACAGAGAGGGCATACGGAGAGGTCCCAGCCTGCAGCCTTCCTGGGCTTGGACCCGCCCTCATGCTGAGGCTAGGGCATGGAAGTTTGGAGGATGTGATGAGGTGTGGTCTTGTCAAGGAACCTGGGTGTGGCAGGCTCCCTTGGTGGTGGTGGGGGGGTACGAATATCTGAGTTCTAGGCCTGGCCCTGCCTACAGCTAACTGCGTGAGCCGTCTACACCATCTACACTGGAGCTCAGAGTCTTCAGTTCCACTGCTGACGTAAGGAGTCAGAATCTGCATTTTAATAAGACACGCTGGTGACTCATACGCACATTAAAATTGGGGAAACCTGCCCCCTAACATTAGTCTGCGGTTAGAGGGCTAATGGTGGTGACTCCGGCCCGTGTCCGGAGGCTTAGGGGCCTCCTCTGGGATATGAAGGCGTTGCACCAGGTGACTTCTGTGGTAGGGGGTATGACAGCATTCCCAGATGCGAGATTGAGCCCTCACACTAGGTTTGTTGGGCCAGATACTATGTTTACATTTTTTTTTTTTTTTTAGAATAAGGTGCCAGTATTTAAAAATTGGGAAACTTCACATAAATATCCAGACTTCAGGCTTTAATTGAAAAATTGAACAATTTGGGAAGCAGGCCACATTCCACCTGCCACTCATCAGTGTCCCCGTGCAAAGTACTGGTACAACCCTCCCTCCAAACGTTTCCCAACCACTGATACTTTGAGGATCAAGTCCCAGGCGCCTCTTAGAACATGAAAAGAGGGGCGCCTGGGTGGCTCAGTCGGTTAAGCAACTGCCTTCTGCTCAGGTCATGATCTCAGGGTCCTGGGATCGAGTCCCGCATGGGGCTCTCCGCTCAGCCAGCGGCAAGTCTGCTTCTCCCTCTTTCTCTGTGACCTCTCTCGCTTTCTCTCTCTCAAATAAATAAATAGAATCTTTAAAAAAAATAAAATAAAACATGAAAAGATGCTCAGCCTCACTCAATATGAGAATTACAAATCAAACCTACATTGAGTCGCCATTTCCCACCTGTCTCACTAGCAAAGATAAGAAAGTCTGATAACACACTGTAGACAAGGGTGGAGGAAAATGGTCCCCTCACATACTAGGGAAAGTAAATTGGTACGATCTCTAAGATGGATAATCTCCCATCATCCTTCACAATTACCAATAACACCTACCCTTTGACCAAATAATACCAGTTCTTGAAGTTGATCCACAGACACTTGCACACATGGGAAATGTTAATTCTAATGCACACATAGAAGATTTGTCATTGCAGTGCTGTTTGTAAAATGCATGGAACTATGGATTGAACTAACCTAATTGCCTATTGATAGGGGACTGGCTAGGTAAATTATAGGACAGCCATATGATTAAATAATGAGGATCTCTTTATGTTATGATATGGAAGGAGTATTTCCAAAATATTTACTGAAAAAGGAAGGGTGCAGAACAGCATGTGAGGTCCAAAACCCTTGTATGGCAGAGAGTATTTGTGAAAAGATGCTCAAGGACCTGGTAACATTGACTGTCCCTGGGGACAGGACCTTGGAGACTGGGGTACAAGGGTGGGAGGGAGTCTTCTTACTATCTACACTTCCATATCAGTTGAACTTTGAGCCGTGTTGATGTGTTACCTACTCAAAGAATGAAAACTACAATCTTGCAGAGACCTAGATTCTGTGATTCTGACACTATATGATTCTAACGTTTTATAACTTGGTGAGCCCAACTTATTACAACTCTGGAAGGCCTTACGAGGCCAAGGCCCTCATAATCTGCTGGCAGGGGTTCTCCTGGGTCGCCATCCCTGCCCTGTCCCTGAGTCAGGCCATGTAACCCCTGTGAGCTTGAGCAGCCCTGCAGGAGGGCTCCCTAGCCAACACAGTACAGATGCATGAACTTTGGCATGTCCTAGCGATGCATCCCTTGGGCCCCTGCTTCCCTCCTTCACCTTCTCTGTCCTCCCAGGGGAGCCTTCTCAGTGGTGCGCAGGTGTGTGAAGGTGCTGGCTGGCCAGGAGTATGCTGCGAAGATCATCAACACCAAGAAGCTCTCGGCCAGAGGTAGGTGGCAGATCCATGCCTTACCCGCCCTCTGGGGCTCTTCTTCCCTCAACGCCTTGGGTTAGAAGCCGGACCTGGGTCTGTCCCCCTGGGTGATGCTGCAGGGGGGAGATTCCTCTTCCTGTGGCTATTATGAGAACAGATCCCTCCATTTTCCTTCCTTAGGGGATCTAGACTGGAGGCCACAGCCCCTCAGACAGGCCAGGCTCTCTGCCTCCCACCCAGGTGAAGGCTAAGGTACCAGGTGGGACTTCCTTTCCCTGCCCTTCTGTTACTTGCTTCCTTTCTCATCTCCAGACCTGTGCAACCACCATTCCCTTACCTGGCTCCTTACAAGGCTGGCCCTTTTTCAACCTTCAGGCCTCAGATCAATGTCACATCCTTTGGGAGACTTCCCCAACCCCTACATCTGAGGGCGTCTCCCCCATTTTATATCTGTTATTACTGTTTACCTTCTGTGTGGCTTTCCCCCAGTCTGCACTTATCCCATTTGCTGGCGTGGTCCCTTATTAAGCATGCATCTTGACCATAAGCTCCAAGAGGACAGGGATGGCTTTCATTCCCTGCTATACCCAGTACCTGGGACAGCACCCAACACATCCCAGCGCTCCACCAGTGTCCAGTAAACTCCAGGTGCATTCCACTTCAGCCACACTGGTCTGCTCTCTCAACCCTAAATATTCTCTGGAACAGTAGCTCCCAAACCTGTCCTCACCCTGGAACCCCTGCAGAGCCTCAAAAACTCCTGATGCCTGGGCCCTGCCTCCAGAGGTTGTGACTTCATCCATGTGGGGGTGTGACCTGGGTTTGGAAAAAAAAATCCCTAGGTAATTCCGGTTTGGAAGTGGTCCTAGACCAGCAGCGTCAGCATCACCAGGAGATTGCTAGAAATGCACATTCTTGTTTCCAGACTTAAGGAATCAGGATCTGCATTTAAAAAAAAGGGGGGGGGATCTGCATTTTACCAAGATGTCCTGGTGATCTGTGTGGGTATTGGAACTTGGAAAGCCTGCCCAGAAGCCTTGCTTCTTGCCCTTAGCCTGTGGTTAGAATGGTAGTGGTAGTAACCGTGGTCAATGTGTTGGGGAAGGTTATCTTCAAAAATCCAATGCCCGCTCTGAATGCTGTCTAAGCTGCCTTGGGGACCGCCGGGTGAGGCGGGTACAAGTGCAGCATGGGAGATGTCATGGGGTGGTCAGGTGGTCAGGTGTTTACTTGGCATAGCGGCAGCTGTGTTGGGGCCGGGGCCCAGCAGGTGCGGGGTTCACGGAGGCTGGTACAGGATGTTCACATGGTCCCCCGAAGGCCTCCCAGCAGGCCCCGTGTTGGACCGCGTGGTGCTGCCTTTCATCTCTCTGGCTCAGTGCTGCTGGGAGCCCAGCACCCTCTCCTAGTTACTGAACTCCCCCGTAGGCAGCCAGTGTTCTGCGGGGAGAAGAGGCTGGGCATGTGGAGGGTGGTTCTCTGAGGGCCGGGGGCCGAGACGGCACACATTCAGCATGGAAGCCGGTGTGGAAGGATGACACCCGTGGGAAGTCTGGGGCCAGAGCCGGGGGGGGGGAGGGCGGAGAGCGGAGCCAGGGCGGCTAGGGCGGCCCCATGTCCAGAGGCTGGGGTCTGCCTTGCTTCCTGTGGGACGAGTGGCAGTCTGGCGCCCTTTCTGTGCTTTGGTCAAAGGAGATGTCCCAATCCCTGAGATACAGTGGGGGCAAGATCAGGGCCACGACTGGGGGTGACAGGTTGAGGTTGCTTCAAAATGAGGGAGGGTCAGGAGTCAGGGTCCTCCCTGGATGCTGGAGCGCTTGGGTCAGTTCACTCAGAGCGACACCTCTCCCCGCCGCTGGTTCTCTCTCTCTCTCTCTCCCTCCCTCCCTCTCTCTCTCTCACACACACATACACACTCTGACAGGAAGAGACAGATGTGTATGAGGGACAATGGAAGGGGCACTGCCTCTTTTCTGGAAGGTGACTAAGCATTCCTTGGGCAGTGTGGACTCTGGGCCGTGCCACGACGAAATCAGCAAGTCCCCTGTCTTTGGCAATTTGTTGAGGCTTTGCCATCCTTCCAGTAAGGTGGCCCGGGGCCTAGGTGAGTGTGGAGGGTGGGAGTGTGGAGGTTCTCAGGGGAGCCTTCTCAAACAAGTCTGCCAACTGCCGACTCTTCCCTCCCCAGCGGGAGAGGAAGAGCGGAGCTGCTTCTAGCAGGTTCCTTTGTTTTCCACCCATGGTGCCTGGGGAGAGGAGAAGTTTGATGCTGACTATTTGGCAACATACTCTAAGCTGCTCCTGCTGGCACTCCCTGGGGACTTTGGCAGCTCCCGGCAGGGGCCTGCCCAGCCGGGGTGTCCATCCTCCCCCCCACCCAGAGCTGCAGCTCCCCCTTCCCCACCAGGGTCCGCCTCTTCTTCTGTTGAGTGGCTCCCCAACCCAGAAGATATTTTTTCCTATGTATTTTAAAGCTACTCTTCTAAGATAAAATGCTCAAAGTGTTAACAATTTCAAGAAGTCATAAAGACATGGAATGGGAAGTGAAATTTTTGCCTGTCTCAGGCCCTGCCAGATCCCCTCGGGGGCCTTTAAAAAAAACGCAGCTGCCTTAGTTCTACCCTGGAGGGCTGGAGTCAGTAGGTGAGGCCCAAGCTCCTGCACTGAAAAACTCCCGTCTGCAGTGATGATAGCCAGTACGCTCAGGGAGAACTCCCTGCCAGGGCCTCCAAAGGCTTCCCAGCCCCAGCCTCACCCAGCGCACAGAAGACACTCATTAGCATTTTAGGGGACGCTGGGCACATGGATGTGGCTGGTGCAGCCAGGGGTGACTGACGGGGGTACAGAGACCTCCACAGTAACCACTGTCCACCTGAGCGCTGAGGGCTCACTTCCTCGGCTCCCTGGCAACCAGTCCCGGGACATGGGGTGAGAAGCATGGCGTGAGCTCATTCAGGCTGCCCCTGAGCCTCAGGCCCATGCTGTGAAGGAGGCAGTGAGACAGATGCTTCCCGTTTTCCTCATCTTACTCCCCACTCCTGCCTGGCACTCTTGGCCCTTGGAATTATTCCTCTAACCTCCCAGGATCAGGAGCCCTGTTGAGGCCCTCTAGAGGGTGGGGACATTTCCTCTTCCAAGACTTGGAAGCCTATTTTCTTCCCTGGTTCCTGTGCCTCTGGCAGGAGTCCCACCCCTCCCCCCTGCCCCCGCCCCACTTTGCAGGCAGAGCCTTCTGGGCTGCCTGATTGTACTTCCCCCATGCTCTGCTGTCTTGCCCTGCCCTGCTCGCACTATCTGGCCCCAGGAACTTCACCCTGAACTTTACTTTCACTTGCCCTTGCCTGCCAAGCTCTTGGGCAGGGCAGGGCCCTTTAACCCCAACACCCTGGAGGCCTGCCCCTAGGGAGGGAGGGAGAAGGTTCACAAGGTATCATAGTGAGCATTAGGGGGCAATCCTTCCAGGTACCTGGACAGGAGGTTTCCCTCAGGCCTTTCACCATGTGGGACTGTATCAAGCTGAAAGGACTGATTTATCAATTAATTATTTATGAGAATGGGAGGCAATGTAGTATAGTAATTTTGAACATGGGTTGAAATCCCAGCTCTGCCATTTCTTAGCTATGGGACCTTGGACAAGCTGCTTAGTGACTCTGGGCCCTGGGGCATGGCCGTGACTGACGGACAAGGTCTTGCTCTCATTGCA
Source organism: Mirounga angustirostris (assembly GCF_029215605.1). Taxonomy (NCBI): domain Eukaryota; kingdom Metazoa; phylum Chordata; class Mammalia; order Carnivora; family Phocidae; genus Mirounga; species Mirounga angustirostris. The sequence continues at coordinate 112,606,390 of NW_026991715.1, forward strand.
CCTGTTCTCTAGGGAGGAAGACTGGAAAGAACATTAAACATATAAATAAGCGAGGTAAACTTTAGGTAGCAACGAGTTATAAAGAAAATGAGACAGGAGAGTGGGGAAGTGATGGGGGATTAGGAGGGACCCTCAGAAAAGGCAGCCAGGGAAGCTCTCTGAGGAGGTGATACTGTGTTGGACTTGCCTGAGGAGAAGGAGGCAGCCATGAGAAGACCCAGGGCAAGAGCATTCTAGGCAAAAGGCCCAGCAAGTGCAAAGGCCCTGAGGTGGGAAGGGGCATGGTGTGCGTGAGGCCAGAAAGGTGGCCACTGTGGCTGAAGCTCCAAGGCCAAGATAAGGCAGGACCAGCGGGGTCTGGCTGGCCGTGGTGAGGAGTTTGGATTGCAAGTACAATGCGGAGTTTGAAGAGTTGTTGGAGAGTTTGAAGCCAGGGAGAGACAGCATCTAATTCATGTTTTAATAAGAGGTCCTTTGCTGCCAAAGATGATTGGCTGGAGGGGGGAGAACATCCAGGAGTGGTTCCTCAGAGCTGTGGGTTCTAAGGAGGCTTGACCACCTTATTAAGTGACTTTGATAACGGGATTCCTCCTTATCACTGGGCCTCAGTTTCCTTACCTACAGAACAGAGCAAGGCCTCAGAGGTCAAGAGAAACACAATCCCTACTTTCTTTGAGGAATGTTAGAAAATAAAAACATGTCAGAGTTACAAAAACTGTTGAATAACATATATGTTTACATAAATTCAACAAATTAATGCTTTTAGCCCAGAAATTTGCAATGTGGTGTGATTGGACTATGCACAAGATGATAGCCAGATTTATAAAAAGTCAGCTCCTGGCATTTCTGGCAGTGAGGGCTGGCCATCAGGCCCAAGTCTGAGGCTGTGTGACCTGCGTGTCCTTTCAGTGCTGCTCACGTGGTGGGGAAACATCAGAATTCTGCATTTGGGTCCCTCATCCCCTGAATGTATAGTCTGGACCAGCCTTGTACCCTGAATGTATAGCCTCCAGCCCCCTCTGATAGGCCCCACTTGACCAGCCTGATCTCTGGTTCTTCTGCTGGGGATGGGTGGAGTGGGGGACAGGGTTGTAGGGCTAGGGGAGTGTCCAGCTGTCCTCAGTCCACTGAGGGCCCTCAGCAGCTCTGGATGGAGATGCCCCTCCTTTGTGTGGGAATTGGCCTCCTGCCATCCTGGAGGATGTGGAAGGAGGCTGGGAGGGAGGGGGGACCAGGGGGGATGTCCCCCAGTGTAGACAACCTCCCCTCCCCTAGCCCCTAGTCCACCTGCTGCTGGGGAGATGTGCTTACCCTCTGTGGAGACAGGAGTGGACTTAATTGCTTTGCTGACGAAAAAGCCCCATTTCAGTGTTGCTCTTGGCTTCTGCAGCCCCTGGAGGAAGGCCAGTGATTGCTCTACTAAAGGGGCAGGGGAAAGGGAAGCTGGCTGCCTGGGGACAAGGGCTGGGACTTTCTCCCTCCTTATTGTCCTCCTTGGTGGCTGCCTGCTCTGAAGGGGCTAGTCAGAGACTGGAGTTCTAATCCGGACTTCTGCCACTGAGAGTCTGCGTGAGGTCCCTCCTATGCGCCCCGATTTGCCCATTCAGAAATTGGGGGCAGATGGAGGCGGCGGCACTGAGTCAGGGCGTGGAGAGCAGTGTAACACGGTAAAGCTCAGCCCTGGGTCCTGACTGCCTGGTGCAAAGTGCGACGCCACTCATCACCGGGGGTGCGACTCTGAGCCGGGTACTTGGCTTCTACGCACCTCTGTAAGGTCGGATGTGATAGCACCTCCCTCAAGGGGTTGTTGTGAGAACTTGAGATGGATATAAAGGTGCTCTGCACAGTGCCTGGCACATAGTAAATATTCTACTGGCTCCCTTCGTATTGTTCTGGTTTTTAAAATTAAGGCATTAACTATGGAATTGTGAGAAAAGCACCAGAAAGGAAATTGAGAAGTGCATAAAATGGGGACAGTGATGCCCACAGCGCAAGGTGGTTGGGAGGACTGAAGAGAGTCACGGGAAGGATTGTTCCCAGCAGCCTCAGAGCGGGAGACCAGGGGGGCAAATCCTGAACAAAGCCTCTCTCCCTGGGGGTCTGGACAAAAGCCCTGGAAAGCAGGTGCGAGAGCTCCGGGTAAAGCCCCTGCAGATTATTTGGGGCTCTCTGTGTCCCCTGTAAGGGAGGCGGCCTCTGTGAATGAATACAGCTCTTCTCCTGCAGAGAAATATACACTCCCTTAGAAAGGTTCATCATTCAATGGTTTATTCTTTAATTCAATTATTTCTTGAGCACCTACTATGTGCCAGACATTTGAGTAGATGCCAGGGGTACAACAGAGACCAAGCTCTTGCCCTTAAGGGTAAAGGTATCCAATGAGCCAAAGTGAGATGTGTTGTCCCGGGACCCTGACCACACAGAGGAGGGGCCCCTACCAGGCTGCCAGGAGAGGGTATATCTAAGGATAGGTGGGAGTGACGGGGTGATGGCCAGTGAAGGACAGGTGGGAGGTTGAGAGGGAAAGTTCCAAGCTGAGAGAACCACATGGGTGGTTCTGAGAGGACTGAGCAGGGTGGGTCTGGAGAAATGCCATTTAGCAGTTCAGTCTGGCCAGAGCGCCGTGAGTGCAAGGGGCAAGGCTGGAGGCAGGGCAGCAGAAGCCTGCCCTGGGGGGGGCGTTGCAGGCTCTGCAGATGGGGCTCAGGGATGCACCTCATTTGAGAGCCCCAGAAACCAAGGCCCAGAGAGAGGAAGGGACTTCTGAGGCCCTGCAACCCTGCCCCCTACCACCTCACCTCTGCTGCATCCCACCGCCTTCCTGGAGAACCCAGGGGCCCTGCCAGAAAGGCCAGCTTATGTGGGGGGATGGGGGCCCAGGGGCTGCCCTGGGAGGTGCAGAGCATAAGAGGCCATGAAGAGGCAGAGACGGAGTGGGTGAAGTTCCCTCCCTCATCTGGGACTCACCTGGGCATCTGGGTTTCAGACCATCAGAAGCTGGAGCGTGAAGCCCGCATCTGCCGCCTGCTGAAGCACCCCAACATCGGTGAGCTGTGGGGGGTGCATGAGGGACGTGGGTGGAGCCTGGCCCTGCACCCCTGCCTGAGCTGGTGGGCCTTCTGGGCAGGTGGGGGTAGCTGCTCTCTTCTCTGGGGATGGTGGCAGTAGTGATGGGAAAGGGGGTGACTTTAATGGTCTCCACATTTCTCAGAGACCAGCTTGGTTGGGGAGAAGGTGAAGAAGGGGCCCTTCCTCCTGTAGCCCACGCTGCCGGCAGCCTCCTTCAGAAAAGCTGTTTCAGGAAAACTTCCGAAGCTCCGAGAGAGGCAAAAATAGGCCAGGCGTGGCCTTGACCATAACGGCCCACTCCCCAAACCTACCCCAAGCTGAGTCAGCCTGGCACTATGACCTGCCCACCTACCTAGACCAGCAGCCTGCCTGCCCCTCAGAGGCAGGCTCCGAGGTGGCCACTGCCCCAGGGTAGACTGAGCACCTGCTGCCGGGGAGAGGCTGGAGAGGCTGGGCCTAGACCACGCATCACTGCCTGACCTCCCCTCTTCCCCCATGCATGACTGGGGGTCTGCAGCCCTGCCCATCAGGGTTCTGAGTTGGGGTGGTGTGGCCAGGGGCGGGTGGGGGGAGGGGCGGAAGAGCAGATTCTAGATATAGTCCTGTCAGGGAATGGCTGTGTGACCTTGGGTGGGATCCCTGCCCTCTCTGAGCCACTTTCCCCCATCTGCACAAGGAGACACCCTCTGCATCATCTGGGCATCCTGTTAAAAGGTAGATTCTGGTTCAGCGGGTTTGGGTGGGTTCCAAGATTTTGCATTTCTGACACGCTCCAAGGCGATGCCAAGGCTGCAGTTTCAGATCCCACTTTGAGGAACAAGGCCTAGATGCTCTTCTAAGGAATATTCCAACTCTGACAGCCACCAAGCCTTTGCCCTTGGGAAGGAAGCATCTCTCTGTGCCCAGAGCCCCAAGGGTTAACTCTCCTGCTGGAGAGAAGCATCTCCATCTGCTATTTATACCCGAAAGGCACCTCCCCTTCCCTGGGCCCTGTGAAGGGGAGCAGAACTGCGCAGACAGCAGCCAGAAGCTCCAGGACCAGAATCAGAGGAGGGGCAGCAAGGCGGCCAGGGGGGGCAGCAGCCCTGCTTGTACCCCGATCCCTGGCCTGCTGGCAGACTCACTGTGTGGCCTTGGGCGGCTCCTGCCCTCTCGGGGCCTCCAGCTGCCCAGCACTGTGATGGAGGGGTGGGGAGGGAGCCCCGACCACAAAGTCCCATGGTTCTTAGAAAGGCTGGCGGCCCCAGAGGAAGGAGGCGGGGAGTGTGTGTATTGCTGCCCACGCGGTGGTTTCAGTTCCACACTGCGTCCTCCACCCTCCCCTGCCCCCCATACATGGGGAGCAGTACCTTATGAGCTCTGGGGCTGACAGACTGCAGCTCAAATCCTGGGTTTGCTGCTTGATTGCTGTGTGACCCTGGACATGTTGCTGAACCACTCTGAAGCTCAGTTTCCTCATCTGGAAAATGGCAATGATACCCTCCTCATAGGGTTGTGATGATTAATTAAAGCATAGCACCATGACAGTCCCGAGGTAAGTGCCGTTCCCCTTTTTCCTCAGTCCACCCCTTCCCACCAAACGACCTTACCCGAAAACGTAACCTCCATATGCTTCTCATTCCTCTGAGCCATCACGATGTTCGGTCACCAGTTTGGGGCGCTGTATTTAACGTGGTGGTTAAGAGAATGGGGTTTGCACCTGGGGTCCAATCCCAGCTCGGCATTCACAGGTGTTGGAGCGTGCGCGGGCTATGAGGGTAATCGAGGTAGCCACCCTTTACAGCTGTTGGGTGAGCTAAATGAGAAATTGCAAGGGAAGCACTTAGCACAAGCCTGGCCCGTGGTAAAGTCTCAGAAATGGCACTTCATCGTCATCATCATTGAGGCCTTTACTCCTTCCTTCCTTCCTGCACCTGACGGCAAGGGTATCTGGGGCCCCACCACATGCCAAGGCCTCTGCTGGGGGCTGAGGACGGGCAGAAGGAGTGGGGATGGGGTTGGGGTTGGAGTGGCTGATGCACAGGGACGTGGAGAGCAGAGCTGAGCCCCAGACCAGGAGGATTTGGGGAAGAACCCCAAAGCTATCTCAGGGCTGGAAGGGCCCTGGAAGGTGCTGCTTCCTGAGCCTCTAAGCATCTCACTTCTAAGTCGATGATAATCTGCCCGAAGAAGTGCAGAGAGGTGAAGCTGTGGATGCAGAACCTGAGAGGCGAATCTGTGCATGGAAGTGCTAGACTGAGTCCTAGTCATGCGGCTCGGTGACTCTAACCAGGCTTACTCGCTGCTCCCCATGTGTGGTTGGTGTGCAGCCCTGGGGGGACCAGGTCAGGGAGGCCCTGGCTCAGCACAGGAGGGTCCAACTATGCTGTGCACGCGGGACAGGGTCAGTGCCCCACACCTGCTGATGGGGCCGACTCCGAAGGCCACCCCAGGGAGCAGGGGACACCCTGAGAGTTTAGCAGGGGATTTGGAGTGGGCAAGAGAAGTGAGGCTGGTCAATGAGGAAGATGACAGTGTCTACATTTGTCAAGTTCTTGCCGGAGCCGGGCACTGTGTTGAAGGCTTTGCAAGCATCATCGATTAACCCCCTGCAGCAGGCCAGTGGGTTACCACTGTGGGTAGGAAAGGAGGCTCAGAGAGGCTACCTAATTTGCCCAAAGTTAACACAGCTTATAGGAGGCAGATCTGGGAGGTGAGCCCAGCAAGACTGACTACAGAGCCCATCTTCCCAGCCATTCCACTGAGCTTCCCACGGGGGCATCAGGAGTATGCTGTCAGCGGGCAGAGGGTAGGGCAGCAAGCACTACCTTTCAATTTCCAAGAAAAAAAACTAATCACTGTTGGAAATATGAAAGGAATGTCAGAAATTCGTGAGTCCAGCTATATAAATGAAAACTAGGTTACAGATCTGTTGGATCTCTGGCAATATAAAAAGTCACAAACTGGCAGCTTAGCTCAATGACCACAGACGTGTCAATCTCTACGAGGTGGTGAGACTCTTTCATACCCTGTGATGGCTCTTGAATCTTTCTTTTCCTCTTCGGCTTTGGACTGTTCTTTCTCAGGGCAGCCTTCACTGATGGGAGGAGAGGTTTTATGTGTCCTGTCTCCTGGGTTCTGAGCTGTGATGGTGCCACCTCTCAGGGACTAAAGGCCACCCCAGTGCCCTTATGCAGGTGGGGGCTGGAATCCAGCCTGTGTCCCCCTTGTCTGGCTGCTTAGAGGGCAGCCCTTTTTTTTTTTTTTTTAAGATTTATTTATTTATTTGAGAGAGAGAGAGATCACGAGCAGGGGGAGGGGGAGAGGGAGAGGGAGAACCGGGCTCCCTGCTCAGTAGGGAGCCGGATGTGGGACTTGATCCAAGGACACTGGGATCATGACCTGAGCAAAAGGCAGAGGCTTACCCGACTGAGCCACCCAGGCTCCCGGAAAGGTTTTTTTTTTTAAACTTTATCTTGATACACTAAGAATGCAAGTTTATTGTAGATCAATGAGAAGACAATTTTTGAAGTATCTTCTATAACCTTGGTACTTAGCGCTAATACTGTATGATACATGTTTCCGTATGACACATGATGTGTCTGTACCTTCTCAAGTGTTTCTCTACATGTTGTCTCAGGTCAGGTTTCTTAGGAGCAGAGCCTAAGGCAGGGATTCAGATGTTTGTGATCTATTGAGCGTGTGCTCCCAGGGGAGACCTGCAAGAGACGGGGTGAAGCAGGATGGAGAACGGGGAGGAATTGACCAAGGATGTGGCCTCAGGTCAAGCCTAAGTTTGACCCGATTCCAGGTGTGTCTACAGGATGCCGTGGGGAGGCCTCTGGAACATAAATCCTGTTTTGGGGGTGTCCCTCCCTAAGACAAGGAGACTGGCCCTTTGCATGGACGCTGACTTCCTGAGTTAGTCCGTCATTGGCTGCAGGCTGCAGGTAACCTCGTATACAAGGCGGCTCAGCAGTAGAGGGTAAATCTCCAGCGAAGGGGAGTAAACGTGAGCTGTTAGTAGCCGCCTCTCGCAGAGGCTGCAGGATGGCTGGCCCGGCTTACAGAAGGAGAGCCGGCCAGGGCACCAATCTAGGGTTGTCAGATTCGGCGTACGGAATATACAGGATGCTCATTTCAAGACACATATACATGTCAAAAACCAAGCATACCTTTGCTTTGAAATGCATTAAAAAATTGAAATAGATGAATAGATAGAGGAATGGTTAGAAATGTAGTAAAACAGGGCGCCTGGGTGGCTCAGTCGGTTAAGCGACTGCCTTTAGCTCAGGTCATGATCCTGGAGTCCCGGGATCGAGTCCCACATCGGGCTCCTTGCTCGGCAGGGAGTCTGCTTCTCCCTCTGCCCTTCCCCCCTCTCATGCTCTCTCTCTCTAATAAATAAATAAATAAATCTTAAAAAAAAAAATAAAAAAAAAAATAAATGTAGTAAAACAAGTATAAGAAAGGATTGATGATAGAACCTAAGTGGTAGGTAGATGGGTGTTCACTTGAGTGTACGTGTGAATTTTTTTATAATGATATGTTGTTTAAAAAATTAAAGCAGGATCATATAATATGTACTCTGATTTTTAGTTTTGCTTTGCAATATATTTAAAACAGGGGCGCCTGGCTGGCTCAGTGGGTAGAGCATGTGACTCTTGGTCTCAGGGTCAAAAGTTCCAGCCCCACATTGAGTGTCGAGCTTACTTAAGAATAAAATAAAATATATTTAAAATACCAGTCATTTAGAAATACATATCATCATTTAAGAATTAAAAAAATTTTAATTTAAATTTGTGTTCCCGAGGTGCCTGGTTGGTCCAGTTGGTGGAGTGTGTGACTCTTGATCTCAGGGTTGTGAGTTCTAGGCCTGTGTTCAGTGTAGAGATCACTTAAATAAATAAATCTTTTAAAGAAATTTATGTTCCTATCCTCCTCCATCTCTGGTTATCTCTCCCCTGTCCAGTAGTAGATATACTCTGGTATATTTGACGCCTGCCTCTTCAAACTTTACGTGCAGATAGGAGAACCATATGCCATTGAAGGGACTCAATACTGAGTCAGAAATATATGCACATGGCCAGAATTCAAATGGCACTAGGGCTCACAGTGAAAACATAGTCTCACTCACCCACCACTCCTACTCTCTCGATTCCCCTCCCCAAGGTCCCCCAGTGCCCACTTTTTGTATCCTTCCAGAGAGGCTTATGCCATAAACAGGCTTAACTACATCTTTTTTAAGAAGTACCGTGCACACTGTTTTGCACTTTGCTTTTTTGTCAAACAACATAATTCAGAGAAGATTCTGAACCAGGGGATACGTAACTGCCGTATTATTTTAACAGCTGTGGAATCTTCCGTTGTATGACGTATCCTGATTCTCTGAGCACGTACCCCACTCTGTAGCCGTTTTTAGGCTGCGGCTCAGGGAAGGATGTGAAGCTGTCCTGGGAGAAAATGCGGTTGGTTGGCAGGGTACAGCCCCCCAGAGGCAGCCCTGGGCCTTGGGCCCTTCCTTCCAGAATCTCAGGGGGGTAATTTTGGGAGCTCTGGGCTCCTGGGAGTCTTGCCCCTGTTCTTGGTAAGTGGGGTATGAAGAGATGACAGTTTCTCAGCATGCCCAACTCAGGGACTGCGGTCCTCCCACCAACCCCGCTCTCTTATCCACACCTGGATGCATAGCAGGGTTCTTTCCCAGGGCCGGCACTGGGCAAACACCGACTGTGTGCCTCGTGGAATTCTCACAACGAGCCTGCAGGTGCAGGAGTTTCATTCTCATTGTCCAGGCCAGAAAAGAGAGGCTCAGAAAGGTGTAGCACCCAACCTTCCTGAAACCACACAGCTAGCACGTGGTGGAGATCCGAGCCACAGGCTATTTCCACGATGCCAGCCTGCCCAGCAAGGAAGCCGAGGGTTGGAGAAAGGAAGAGGCCAAACTTTGACCAAAGCAGGGAGGGGTCTTCCATCTTTAAACCTGGGCCTCTTTTGATGATGCCCGAGGTCAGTGAGCCATCGTTCACTTGCATTTGTCAAAGCACCTGTTACCTGGCTTGTGCTCAGGGCCTGAGAAATTGGCATGTTGGCTGTTGGAGGGGTGAGGTGAGAGGGCAGGAGGGGGTGGGAAGCAGTGCTTCCGGGTTAACTGGCTGCCTGGGCCCCTCCCACAGTCCGGCTCCACGACAGCATCTCCGAGGAGGGACACCATTACCTGATCTTCGACCTGTGAGTTTGGGCCCACCCCGGGATGTACAAGGGCTCTAGATGCAGCCTGAGCAGGGATGACCTAGCTGAGTCCCTCGGCCTGATTCCCAAATGCCCCCAGGCTGGGCTGAATTCCCTCTCCCGAGATAAAAGTTTCCCGAATGTTGTAGGCCTGCCACCCAAACAGTGCACATGGGTCTCCCTGAAACGCCAACACACACTTGTTCCTTTCGTTGTCTTATTGTTTTGTTTCTATTTGTGGCCAGCGATGCTGGCTTTCCACGTCTAGTGGCAATATAAAGTTTCCTCTGGAGTAATTTTAAAGTTTTGAAAGCCAGTCAGTTGAATGAAAAACAGTAACGAAATGACAGGTAGAAGATAGAAGACGCTGGTCCCATCTGCAAAAAACCGTTAATCATGGGGAGGACTCTGCCTGTGTGGGTACATGGGAAATCTCTGTGCCTTCTGCTCAGTTTTGCTGTGTGCTTCACGTTACTCTAAAATATAAAGTCTATGAAACAAGCAAACAACAACAACAACAAAAACCCCAGCCCTTGGGCTTCCTAATGAACCTCAGTGATATGCTCTGAGTGTCCCACCCCCTGTCCTAACTCCAGCCTGGACCCAGTGGGAGAGAAGGGCAAGTCATGGAGGGAGGGAAGTCAGGGGAAGGGCGGGCTGGGAGCCAGGAAGAGGGCTGCGACAGGAGGCGCCCTCGGGGCCCCTGGTGTTCCTCCGTTTGGGCTGAGATTCTGAGGTCCCTGGGTCCCGCCCTTAGCTTCCTGGAGACTCTTCCAGAAGAGGCAGCACCGGGGAACTCTGTGGGAGGGTGACTCTGTGCCTGTCTCCCCAGGGTTACCGGTGGGGAGCTGTTTGAGGACATTGTGGCCCGGGAGTATTACAGTGAGGCTGATGCCAGGTGAGTGCCGGGTGCAGCCTGGCGATGGTGTGGGGGTGGGTGGGGGGGTTGGGGGGGGCGCAGGGCGTCTCCCCCACTGGCTTCCCAGCTCCCTCCCCTCTCTCTCCCCAGTCACTGTATCCAGCAGATCCTAGAGGCCGTGTTGCACTGCCATCAGATGGGTGTGGTGCATCGGGACCTGAAGGTGAGTGACTCATCCGAGGGTGCGGCGCCCCCGGGAGCCCGGGGGACTATCAGAATCCCTTTAATTCCCCTGAGTTGGGCTGGGTGGGGAATAATCACCCCACTGTTCAGATGAGGAAACTGGGCGCATGGAGAAGTATCTAGGCTTGGGATCCAGTCTCCTGATACCCCGGCCCACCTGCTTTGGGCCAGACCAGGTAAGCTGTCGTTAGGCCACCCAGGCTGGCCCTGGCGGCGTCCAGGTCCCGGCCAGGCCACTCTCTAGCTGCAGGGCCTCAGCTTCCTCATGGTGGGTTGCCATGGCAACCTCTGCTCGGGGTTGCTGATTCTGTCAAAGGCGACAGCACAGCGCCTGGTGCACAGAAACATTGCGTTTCTTGTTTCTGGGTCGCTGGCAGATGCGGGGAGAAGAAACACAGGCCTTGGGGCTCCTGGAGTCCCTCCTCTTCCCGCCTGAAGGAGAAGAACAGGCCTAGGCAGATGTGTGATCTAGGGTTGGTGCCAGCCACGTAGCCTGATCAGCACAGACTCCTAGCTCCCCTCTGCCGAGCCTCAAGGCATCGAGGCCAGTAGCTCATAACACTGCCCCCTGATTTTCAGAGCAGCGAACAGAGGCCTACAGACTCTAAGGGACTCGCCCAAGACTATGCTGTTCAGTTGTACCCGAGCTAGGATGGAGCCCTGGCCTTCTGACCCCAGCCCCTGGGCCTGCGGCGGTCTGGGCCAAAAAGCCACTCAGTGCAGTTCCTGCTCTTGTAGGAGCCCCTTCTAGGTGCCTTTGAACCTCTGCTTTTTGGCCTTCAGTGACTCTGAACTCACTTCTCACGGGGAAGCCCCTTGAGCCACTGGGAATATCTCCTTCCATCTTTCCTGCTGTGGCCTGTGAGCCCCAGTTCTGCCCTTTGGGGCCACACAGATCAAGCCTCCAGCCCGGGCCCCAGAGGCACTTGTGGTACCTCCCCAGTCTTCTGCAGGCCGTTCTCCTCCATCCTCACCGGACGGGCCCTCCAGGCCCTCCTCAGCCTGGACAGCCTCTCTGGGCATGCTCCCTGGGCATCGTCCAGGAGGTCCAGGTCCCTCTCTGGGATGCAGTGCTCTGTCCAGAAGCCCTGTCTACCTCCGACTCTCACAGGGGAGCTCCCTATGGCTCAGTCTAGACCCACAGGCAAGTGTGCACTCCAGGAGGGTCCTGGCCAGACGGCGGGGCAGTTCTCCCAGAGGGCCTGTTCCCATTATAGCTACAGCCCCTGCATGTGAGGAGACAGGAGGACAGGCAGCACAAATTTAGGCCACTCTGGATAGATTAATTAGCGGCATATTCATCAAATCAGGGCAGGACGGCTACCAAGACCCAGGACACATTGGGAACGCAGTCCCCAGAGGATAAAAGAGGCCTTCAAGAGGGGCAGAAGGAGCTATATTTGTTTGGGTCCCGCCTAGCTTCGGGCAGTGCAAGGTCAGAGGTGGGACCCTCTCGAAGTCCTGGTGGGGAAGGGGGTCAGAGGAAACCGGCCGTCTCCAGGGACACAGAGCCCGTGCCCCCACCCCACCCCAAGCAGAGAATGTGAGTGCTAATGCTCATCACGCATGTGCCGTGGGCCACTGCCAAGTGCTCTACGTGGATTATCACGACTGATCCGTACGCCACCCCATGAGGTGGGCTCTATCCATTTTTCTGAGAGGAGACTAAAGCTCGGAGAAGTGAAATGGCTTGGGGCGCCTGGGGGGCTCAATCGTTAAGCGTCTGCCTTTGGCCCGGGTCATGATCCCAGGGTCCTGGGATCGAGCCCCACATCAGGCTCCCTGCTCAGTAGGAAGCCTGCTTCTCCCTCTCCCACTCCCCCTGCTTGTGTTCCCTCTCACTGTCTCTCTCTGTCAAATAAATAAATAAATAAAATCTTAAAAAAAAAAAAAAAGAAGTAAAATGGCTTGCCCAAGTTCCATAGCATAGAAGTGGCAGAGCTGGGTCAGAGGCGAGGGCCATCCAACTGCAGAATTCATTTCAAACCCCCTCTGGTCTGTGTGGGGGGATTTCCTGTTCTCCACACCCAGCAGAAGACAGCAGACAGAGATTCTGGTTCTGTGTCTTATCAGCTGTGTGACCTTGGTCAAGTCACTTAACTTCTCTGAGCCTTGGTTTCCTCATCTTTATCTGTATGACAAATACTTATGAAGTGTGCTATGTGCTGCCCCCTGCCTTAGGTGCTGGTGATATAGTGGTGGACTGACAGCTAAGGAGCTCACTGTCTATAGAGGGGACAGATAATGAACAAGCACATAGACAGATGGGGGAAAAAATGACAAATTGTGGTGATGTCTGTGAAGGTAGCAACAAGTTGCTAAGACAGAGGATACCTGGGGGCTCCTCCTTTAGATAGTCATGGAGGGATTCTTTGAGGGGGTGACACAAAGGTGAGAGCGGATGAAGAGAAGAGGCCAGCTCTGTGAAGCTTGGAGAAGGAGCAAATCAGACGAGGGGAATAGGGAGTGCAAAGGCCCTGAGGTGCAAACAAGCGTGACTGTTTCAGGGCACGTAGGAAGGCCGCTGTGGAGAAAGGGAATAATAATGCCTGCCCCAAAGGTTGTTGAGGTGATAAGCGAGATGATATATGCGCAACACTTAGCCCGATGGCTGGCACATAGTAGGGGCACAATGAATATCTCTCCTTTTTCCTTATGTGGTGGTGGCTGTCTCCCCAACTCCCTGCGCTTGCATCAGCCTCAGCCCCAAACCCTGAGGAGAAGCGAAGGAGGGGACGGGTGGTGGAGAAAGGATCTTCCTGTTGCCGAAGACAGAGGTCTTGCCCTAGGGTAGTCCCCTCTCTGGGGGCTGGAGCGCAGGGTCCTGTGGCTGGGACTGGAGGTGGGGACAGGGCACTCTGGATTGCCCAGCTGCTCCTCGTATAGGCTCAGGCTCCCTGGAGGTGAGGCTCTGAATCTGCTCACTGTCCTCTGGCTCTTTCTTCCCCCATTTCACTCTTCTCTCTGGTCCTGGGAAGCCGGAGAATCTGTTGTTGGCCTCCAAGCTCAAGGGCGCTGCGGTGAAGCTGGCGGACTTTGGTCTGGCCATAGAGGTGGAAGGGGAGCAGCAAGCATGGTTCGGTGAGTGGGGGCAGGGGGTGGCAGGGGTGTGGGGGGCCAGCCTTGTGTTGACACACTGGCCTCTAGGAGCCCCCTGCCCAAGCAGGGGCAGGCGGGAGATTGCCATTGCACCAGCCAGAGCTCCGTGAGCAGAGGTCCCACCGCACAGCCTCTGGTCAGTGGGCGTTGCCCATCCTGTCCCCATAGAGGTCAGGTGCAGGGACGTGGTTATCCTTAAAACAGTACATGGCTTCTCCACATGCACACACACTGCGACTGTTGGCTGGGGGCTTCTGTGGCTTCCAGAGCTGATTATCCCGACTTTACGAACGAGGAACAGAGACTGAGAAACTTGGAAGAGTTCATGGGGAGGTAAAAGGGGCAGAGTCTGGATTTAAGCTCAGATGATAGAGCGTGCTCAGAGGTTTTGGCATAATTGAGGGCTTTCAGCTAGCTGGGGAACCTTTTCAGTGGGCACTATTGATCAGTGGTTAAGAATCAGAGCTCTGAGTTCAAGTTCCGACTCTGCCACTTAGGAGGTATGTGATGTTTCAGCTTGCTGAGCCTTCGTTTCCTCATCTGTAAAAAGGGGATGATGAGAGCATGGTGCTCAGCGCTGTGTGAGGAGTCAGTGAGACCAGGTGTGGAAGTGCTCGGCCCAAGGCTGAGCACACACACTCAATAAATAGTAACTGTTCTTATGACTCCTTGTTCAAGTACTTGGGGTGCCTGTTTATTTCAAGCGATTCTTCCCACACTGCTGGGAGGTGGTAAAGGGAGGAATCCCTAATCTCTCATTTGATGGATGAGGGAACTGAGGCCTCGAAGGAAGAGAGACCCACCAGGGGACTTAGGGCAAAACCAGAGTTGGGGACAGGCCTCCTACTAGCCCAGGACCAGCTCCCAGAAGGGTGGGGAGTGGGCAAGGGTTCAGCTCTGCCTTCAGCTGACACGGCAAGGACATTTTGTCTAGAGTGCCACCAGGAGGGCTGTTAGTGTGTGACGCTGAGGCAGGACCCCACGGGAGGGACTCTGGGATTGCCCAAAGACTTCTGCCATAGGCTCTGGAGTGGGGGTGGTGACAGGTGCCCTGTGCACTTGTCCACCCTGATCTAGAGGCTTTGCTGCCCTCCACCCACTCTTGGGGGCGGGGCATGTGTTCCCCATCTCCAGGGAAACCTCATCCCACTTCCAGCAGGACCTTGCCCTGGGTTGCTTACGTGCCAACCTCTGTGTGTGTGTCTGCCCGTCTGTGTGTCTGGGGAGCAGGGTTCGCAGGGACGCCGGGATACCTCTCCCCGGAAGTGCTGCGGAAGGACCCGTATGGGAAGCCTGTGGACCTGTGGGCCTGTGGTGAGTCCATCCCAAAGCCCTCTCATCCCCCTGGGCGCCTACCCCTCAGGTGCCCTCTCCTTTCCCATCCGTCCCCTCTTCATCGCTCCTCCTCACAGGGGGGTGAGGCTTCTCCTGGTCCTCTCCCCAGGGGTCATCCTCTACATCCTGCTGGTTGGGTATCCCCCATTCTGGGATGAGGACCAGCACCGCCTGTACCAACAGATCAAAGCCGGCGCCTATGATGTGAGTGTCCCTCCTCTCTCCAGCCTCCCTGCCATCCCCTGAGTCCCTTCCAGTGAAAGCCAGCACCCAGCGAGCTCAGAGACCTGAGGTGCCTCCCTCCCGCCCTCCCACCCTCCCAACCCACTTAGGCCCCCTGCCACTCCTTAGTTGTGGGCGGGTGGAGCTTGAGGACTGACCATGCGCGGCCCCGGAGGTCAGAAAAGTAGGCCCCAGAAGCTAAAGACTCTCACCCTCTCTCTCTCTCTCTTGCAAATAATAATGCACACACAAATAATAATAATAGCTAACATAGCACTCTTCTAAATGCTTTATATATTATTAGAGCTCATCCTCATACCCATCTAGGACATAGGTATGATTATTATCCCCATTTTACAGATAGGGAAGCTGAGGCACAGAGAGGTTAAATAACTGTCCTCACTGCATAGCTAAGAAATGGTAGAGCTGGGTTTTGAACCCAGGCAGTTTGGCTCTTAGAGTCTGTGCTTCTAATGACCAAGCTCTTCTGCTTTTCAATAAGGCTGATTCTATCACGCCACGTGCTATGTGTTTTGTATCATATTTAATCCTCACAACATCTCTAGAGGCAGCTAGAGGGTCACATGTCTTGCCCAAAGTCACACAGCCCAGGAGGCAGAGCCAGGACTTGGACCCAGCCTTCTGATTCTGAAGTCTGGCCCTAATCACTGGCCTCCTGCTCCCGAGATAAGGCACAGTATCAGAAAAACAGAGGAAGGCCTCCTTTCCCTCTGGCTCCTGCTCTCACTTGTCCTGGGGACCAAGGACCCTGCCCCTCTTCTGGTTCCAGAGGGGTCCCTGCATTGAGGATCCCAGCTCCTCCTGGTTGTGGATGCCCAGTGGATGGACAGTAGGACCCCTGCCTGCTCCCCTGCCAGTCAGGGGCTGGGGGATCGCAGGGGTGGCCTGGGGTAGGCTGGGCAAACCTGGCCCCTCTGCCCCTTCCAGTTCCCGTCACCAGAATGGGACACTGTTACCCCAGAAGCCAAGGATCTGATCAATAAGATGCTGACTATCAACCCATCCAAACGCATCACGGCCGCTGAGGCCCTCAAGCACCCCTGGATTTCGGTGAGCTTTCCCCCGCAGGGCCCTTCTTTCCAGGAGGCCCTCTCAGCTTCAGGGTCCAGACCCCCATGGAGTCCTGGCCCTGCCCCTGGCCCATCAGACCCAGCATAGGATCAAGGGGGCTTCATCCAGAGATGCTGCCCTGCCGCGGTTCTCCAGGGAAAGTGGAAATGGGAGGTGTTCTGTGTTGGCATCACGACGAAAATGGGAGGTGTTCTGTGTTGGCATCACGACGAGGGGTAGTACTAGCATGGGATATCTGGTGCCAGGGATGCTAAGCACCTACAGCATTTACAACGTCCCCTAGAACAAAGCTTTGTTCCCCGAAAGATGCCAACCACATCTCCACAAGATGCCCCGCTGAAGGGCCTTTGGGCGGGCCTGCCTCCCACTCACAGACCTCTCCCTACTTCCTCCAGCACCGCTCCACTGTGGCCTCCTGCATGCACAGACAGGAGACCGTGGACTGCCTGAAGAAGTTCAATGCCAGGAGAAAACTGAAGGTAACAGGTCCTCCCCCTCCGTAGCCCCCGGACATGGAGTAGCTTGGTTGGGTCTGTGCAGAGGCCAAGAGCCTCACTCATGAGTTCTCTCCTTCACTGAGTCAACAAGCATGTGCTGAGCACCTACTGTTTGGGCTGGGGAGTGAGCAGGTGGAAAGGACAGACAAGGACCTGGGACAGTAAGGGGGAGTGGTGAGTGCTGGGACGGGGCACACCCCGAGGCCGGGGGTGACCATAGCAGGGCCTTGAACCAGGTCCGGAAGGACCAGGGAAGCACTCCAGGAAGCCTTGCTGGGCAAGCGGCATTTAGCTGGACGCCGCAAAGGATAAGCAGGTATTAGCTGCACAGAGTGGACAGACGTTCCAGACAGAGAGAAAGCTCATGCCTAAGTCTGGAAGCATGAGCGTGACCCCGTAGGGGGACTGTAAGTGCTTCGGCGTGGCTGGCAAGAGGGTCTAGGGGCTGAGATGGAGCTGGGCAGGAGACCAGTGTTGGTGAGAGGCCCTGCTGCCGAGCGCTGGAGAAGACAAGCCAAGAGAGTGGACAGGGGCCCAGAGGAAGCCACAGTGGGACCCAGGTGGGCCAGGAGCTGCCAGCCTCGTGAGCAAGGGGTGTGTGCTCCCAGGCTGTAATAGCTGCTGACCTAGACCTTGCCAGGGACCCCATGAACAGGTAGGAAGAGTAACTGAGGAGTACCCAGCCTGCTGGAACAGAGAAGTCATCAGAACGCTGAGTGACAGATGCTGAGGCCCCAGCTCCTTCGGAAACTCCCCACCAACTGCTCCCAGGCCTGACGTGGTGGCCCAGGAAGGGGACATGGGCCAAAGGGGTGGCCAGGCCAGCATGATGCCAGGAGAACTAAGTCCCACCCCCACCCCCCACCGGGAGTGGTCACAGAGGAAATCTCAGAGAGGGTCCAGGTCAGAGAGCGTCAGAACCAGGAGAGCCAACCCCTAGGCCCCTTGTTGAGACAGGAGAGTTTCTCTAGGTCACCCCTCCTCGGCTGTGAGCCCGGGAGCCCCGGGAAAGATGAACTAGTGATGAAGCAAGGTACTGAGCGCCCTGGTGGAGGGTGAAGGGGGCCCAGGAGGGCAGGGTCTATTGTCCTTGGCCTTCAGGAGTCCCCACTGACAGGTGTCCCCGAGCCCTTCCACCACCTCTGGCCAGGACAGTGGAACCTATTAATATCTGCTGCTAGGATGGCCCTGTTCTAGGAGCTGTGCCAGCTAAGGCCCAGCTCACCCCGACTTCCCCAGGGAGGCAGGGATGGTCTCCTGGCTGTGGGGTGAGGGCAAATGGAGGGGCAAGGCAGAAAGCTTTGGCTTTGTGTCTGAAGACAGCGCCTGCCTCCCCTCCCCCCTCCCATCCCATTTCTCTGTCTCTCCTCTCCCCCCCTCACCTCCGACCTTCTGTCTCCCACACCCCCTCCTTATCTTTGCAGGGAGCCATCCTCACCACTATGCTGGCTACCAGGAACTTCTCTGGTAGGTGGTGGGACCGCAAAGTCCCAAATACACCCTGCACAGGTCTGTTGGGAGCATTGTCCTGTCGGATATCCGTGGGGCCTCAGGCCAGGGGCCTGCTGAGAGTGAGGGCTACAGAGGACCCTAAGACTGGGGGCTTAAGTCACCTGCACCCAGAAGTGGCTGGAGCCGAAAGGCCAGCAAGCGAAAGGCCTATGAGGAAGGGTTAGAGGTTGAGTCTGGCTCCCAGCCTCACAGCAGTGCTGGGGTTCTCAGGTTGGGCCAGCCTGAGCGGGGAGGCCTCCCGAATATTGGGGTATAGGTCCAGACAGGACTGAACCAGGCCCAGGGAATAGCAACATTCCCATTCCCCGCCAGTACTGAGCCCCGTGCTAAGCAGTCCCCATGCTTTCGCTCAGGTGGCCTTCGTGACAAGGCAGTGGGGGCTGTGGCTAGGCAGAGAGAGGCAGAGCCTGCTTTTAGTGCAGCTTTGAGCCACCCCAGAGCAAGTGCCCTTAACCAAGATGGGTCAGCAGGGAGCCAGGGAGCCAGCCTTTGGCCTGGGCCGGAGCCGGCTGGTTAAGGCGGGGAGTACACAACGACCTGCAGCATGCAGCCCCAAAGAGAAAAGGAAAGGATAAGTGTCAGGGCTTAGCAAGAAGCTCCCCTTGGCACACTGGAGAGCACCCAGGCCAGCGCCTGCCAGGGGCTCCTCTCTGGGGAGACCGGACAGCTGACAGGGCCGCGGAGCAGATACAGCAAAGCTCACCCGAGGGGCCCTCTGACTGGGGCCGGCCAGGCAGGCCTGCTGTGGACACGTGGCTGGCTCCACGGCAAGGGGTCGGCTCTGGCAAGCCATAGCTCTGACTTTGCCGAGAGGCCACTGCCCATTTAACCAGCCTGAAGAAGGAGACCCAGAGGTGGGAAAACTCGGGAACTTCTGATGTGGGCTTGCCCCAGGGCACAGAACTGCCTTCCCACTCTCTCCCCACACAAGGATTCTGCAGTTCCTCAAACTGAAAGATGAGCCACCCGGACAGTCAGAGTCTTTTTTTAACCTCTGAAGTGCCCCTAGAAACTCTAGTCCAGAGCTCACAAAATGGTGCCCGTGGGTCAGTTCCCATCTCTTGACGGGCTTATAGGACCAGTGGTGTTTTAAAACATAAAACAGTGGGGTTTTTGAAAAGAGTTTCCAGCAATTAAAAATGAGGAGATTTCACAGAACAACACAAATTTCTGTCTTTTCTTGAAAATCAGAACGTGTGACCTCATGGGACCCTCAGTCCTGTGGTTGTGGGCTGGAGCTGAGAGGGACCCCTTGAAGCTGGAGGGGCGACCATTCCCCTGTTCCACTGCACACCCCAGCCCAGCCCATGAGCTCATAGAGGATGGACAGCCACTCCTCTCAGCTTCGGGATCCAGAGGCACTCACCCCTGCATTTACTCTGCAAGAGGGAAACTTGCCTGGAAGGGGTCGCAGGTGGACTTGTAAGAGGGACTGGGAGGCTGGGCCAGCATGAGCCTGTCCCTCTGAGCCTCTGGGGTGTCCGTGTCCCGAGCCGCCCCCCTTCCCAGGCTCGCCATCCCCAGGCACCATGAGAAGGACTTACAGTGGCTACCATTTACTGAGCATCTATTGCATACAGGTCAAGTGCTATGCTAAGTGCTTTAGCGATCTCCTGTCTCCTTTAACGTAAGGCATCTGTTTGAGGTCGGAAGCAGCCAGATACCAGGTCGGGCAGGGCTGGGCATTCATGCCAATTCCTGGCTGCGTCCTCACCAAGGGCTCTGGCCAGGAGGCAAGGAGGGAGGGAAAGAGGACTGGCAGAGGTGGGGCCTCCCTAAGAGCCGTTGCTCTGCTTTTCCCAGCCACCACGGACACCGCCAGGCCTAGCATGGGGCTCCAGAGTTGGAGGGTAGGGAGGCCTCTGTAGGGGATGGGCGCTCTGGCAGGGGTGGGCCCCCAGAGTGGGGCATCTGCTTCTTCTCACCGGCAAAACAAGGCTCGCAGCTGTCCGGAGTGAGTAGGCAGGGCTGACACATGACCTCGGCAGCAGCATGGGGCTAAAATTAGAGCGGGCCGGGTTGGGGCGGGGAGGGAGCGGCCAGCCCTGGGCCAGGCAGCCAGGCCTCCAGGTTGGCCACCACCAGCACGGTGGTGACTGGGATCCAGAGGGAATCCCCAGGCTGAAACAGCAACCCCACGGGCCTGGGACGCGTGGGTCACCTCCTGCAACCCATGGAGCCAGAGGGGAACACTCGAGATTGCTGAGGACGGGGGAGCCCAGGCCCCCTTCGCGGGCCACCGGCAGTCCAGGCCCCAAGGAGGAAGGAGGAGCAGAAGGAGGAGGTGTCCCCCAGATCACTGAGCCGGCTCCGTGCCCTCCGCCTGCCCACGGATGTTGCTGTTCCTCACCCTGTGGGCCTTGGTGCCCTGCCTGGTGTTGGTAACCCTCTACTTTTTCTCCTCCGCAGGAGGGAAGAGTGGAGGAAACAAGAAGAATGATGGTGTGAAGGTAAGCCCCCGGGAGCCTGGCAGGGCCTGCATCTGGCAGCCTTTCCGCCGACAGGGCCTGGCTTTCAGGGCTGGGGCGAGACTCAGGCCTTGCTGACGGTGTTCTGGGCAGATGTGGTCACTCGTGCAGTTGGGCTGTCCCCAGGATTGGTGGGGGCGGGGGGGAGGGGGAGAGGCAGGTGGCCTGGAGTTGGGGGGGTCGCCACAAGGAAAGGAGCAGGTCTGAAGGAGATTTCTGTGGTTCTCTGGGATGGGAGGACTGGAAAGTGAGAAGGTACAAAGAAGAGACAGAGCTGATCATGAGGGGTGACCTCCTCCTTCCCGAGTGTGGGCTGGCTGGAATGGGCCCCTGACCCAGTGTGCACCCCAGTCCAACCCACAAAGCCCATGAAGGATGGATAGCCACCCCTCTTGGCTTTGGGATCCAGAGGCACCTACCCCTGTCAAGGCTGGCCAGTTCGGTGCCAAGAATCCCCTCCTCCCCTGACCCAGGCCTGTCCTCCATCCCCACCCCTGATGCCCGAGCTACTTCTTTCCACATCCCGCTGACCCCTCCTTCCCTCCTCTCTCTTCTCCCTCTGCTCTCTGGGGCCTGGCCCCCCTCTCTGCGGCTCCCTTCTCCCCTGCCACTGGCTTGCCTTGTGGGTTCTCCTCTCTTGAGACCCTGCCTTTTTCTGGGCTCAGAGCCCTGCCTGGCCAGGACCCCAGGGCTGGGCTGTGCCCAGGACCCTGGATGGTGTGGGATACAGTCCAAACACAGCCACCCAGGTGGGCTGGTAGCTTCATGGCTTCATGTAGCAGTATTTATGGTCTCAGGCCACTGGCTTTGGTTTGAGGGTTGCATGGGAGGAGATCTGGGCTGGCTGGCTGAGGCCAGGATTTGGGCCTCTCTGCTGCATTGAGCCCTCTGGGGGCTTGAATTTCCTCATAGGTACAATGGGTGGGGTGGGAGGGGTGTGGACTCCATGATTTCCAAGATTTTAGCTTTAAAAACAGAAAAGAAAAGAAAAAGGCAACAAAACCCTATCTAATCACTTTTCCTTCTCATCTTGAGTACTTGAGGAACACATAATTATCTGGTTATCAGCCAAAGTCAGTGGTTTTCAAACTGAACTTCTTGGAGCCTGAAGGTTTTGGGGAGGCACCCTTAGCAGCAGATGGGGTAGAGTGGGATAGTAAGGGGGAGGCTGAGCAGAGAAGGTTCTGGGCTTCTCGTGCCCACTATAGCCAGAACAGCTCCGTGTAACAGACATCGCAGTGGTTAAGGGAGCCAGGCTGGACTTAGCAGCTGGAAACCTCGTCTGAGTATCTGAATCCCTTGAGCCTGTGTTTCCTCATCCGGGCAATGAGGGTAAAAGGGATTCCCACCTCCCAGGGCTGCTTGTGAGGATGAAGGAAGATAATGGGTGTTGAGGATTTAGCTGGCACGGGATACATGCTCATGAGATGCTAGCCAGTATTATGTTTTCTAGATTAGACTTGCAAGTAAGATTTCTCTTAAAAACAAAGTTTGATCAAGGAAGTATTTGGAAACACAGATCTAAAGCCAACCCAATTGATAAAGTTAACACCCGCTTATCCCAAATGCTATGACGGCATCCAGAATTGAGTTCCGGCTTACTTGCTGTTTTGGGTTATCCATGAATCAAACTCTCTCCCCTCTCTAATTGGAAAGGGTAATGGGGGGATGTGCGATTTGGGGGTGGCCCAGTTTGGAGCAGCTGGGGCCCTCTCGGCCATAGCGTGGAGACACTGGGGATGCTGGGTTCCCTGGAAAAAATCATAATTGGGAGATACAGGGCAGAGGCCACCGGGGCCAGTGGGCTGTGGCCCAGGTCAGTGGAGGAGGAGGGGGCAGACAGAGGGCTACCCCGTCTGCTTGGCTCTTCGCTTGGCCCTGGCAAAGGGCTGACACAGAGCCACGGGTGTGAGGTCAGGGCCTCCCTCAGGCTGGGTCTTGGGATGAAGCTTTCTTCTGGCTCCTCTCCAGGCGAGGCCAGGAGGCAGAGGCTGTCTGAGGTCAAGAACATCGCGGAACATGGTGGCCAGTCACTGCAGGGCTTACCAGTGGGCACGGCTGAAGAAAAAGCCACTCCTTCCTGTAGCAGCAGGATGGACCCTGAGTGACTTCTCAGGGTGGCTCGGGTGTGGATGAAGAGAGACCCAAAGGCTATTCCTGGCCAGACTGTCTCTTTGTAGCTCAGCTTCCTGCCCCTTTTGGGGGTGGAGAAGGAGAAAAGTCCAGCTGGAAGATGAGAGTAACCAGGGGACCTGCCCGGGATTTGGGGAGCCGGCCTGGGGTCCAGTCATGTGTTTCACTACGAGTGATGCTGGACCCCAAGTCAAGAAGCTGTGGTTTTGCCGGGCCCCATCATCCCACCCTTTGGAGACTTGTGTCATCAGTTCTGCCGTCCGTGCAAGGGGGGGAAGGGCAGGTGGGGCCAACGAGAGGCTTGCACCAGACTGGGCCTTGGGGAATCACACCATGAGCTCCTTTAAGCAACACATGTTCAGCCCCAGTGGGGAAGTACGTATTCTTCTTACAACGTGGTCCCTGGAGAAACCACCACGTTCATCGGAGGCTTAGTTGGAGGGAAGATGGGCTGGCTGGAGAACAGAGATACTGTACTTTATGGGCTTGTAGGGGCTTCTCGAGGCTAATGTTGACCCTACCTTATTTCTACCATCTTTGCTAGCCTTAGAACCATGCTTCTACACATGGTTCTGACAGATGTGACTCTACTCGTGGTGAGAGACCCTGGTCAGTACGGGGTTATTATTAGTACCGTCATCATTTGTGATCCAGGAAAATCGAGTCTTTCTGTTCCCGAGGAGTGCTGACCCCCCACGCCCCGCCACCGCTAAGCCTCCTCTTCTATGAGGAGCGGCCGACTGCTCCCACCCCTCAGCCCCACTCACTGCCCCCTGTTCGTGTCCCATCCGTGCCATCGTGACTGCTCTCCCCCATGTCCCATCCTGTCACTGTATGTCCGACTCTGATGCAGTCTCTGCTCTGTGTTCCCTCCTCGTGTCCCGCCTGGAACCCTGGCCCCCGTGTTCCTCAGGTTTCTGCTGACGGCGAGCTGAGAGGGCCTGTCCCCTCCCATGTACACCGTGCCTGGCCGGGCTCTGGCCAGAAGTGAGGCCGACCCTAGGGCCTGGCTGCAGGCTGCTGGCTGTGGGAATCCCACTATCTACCCAGCTGGGGCGGAGGCAGGGACCATGAGCCTTTACGCTGGGTGATGCCCAGTCATCCACTTCTGCCACGTCTGTGGGGACCCTGGAAGGACAGCACAGGATCCTGGGCTCCAGGCCCTCAGAGGCTCCTGGATCTTGGAGTCAGAAAGCCCAGAATTAGACCTAAGGATCCTCAGAGAATAGCCAGTGCCTCCCTCAGGGCAAAGGCCCACCCTGAGGGCATCTCAAGTCCTTCCCTGCACACACCGCCACCCACCGCCCCATAGCACAGCAAGGAGAACAGCCTCCAGGCCTCTCAGATGGAAGCGCGTCCGGGAAGGACAAGCCGAGGCAGAGCGGTCAGGCTGCAGGGTCTGGAGACCTGGACAGAGGAGAAAGTCTACATTCAGGGGTTCTAGCGTCCACTCTGCTACCAGCCAGATGAGAGACCTCGGGTGGGTCACTGTCCGTCTCTGGGCCCCGGCTTCCCATCCATGCAATGCAAGTGTTAGACCTGCAGCCTTCCCTGAATGCGAGTCTTTACGACTCCTGGCTTAGAGTGAGAGAACGAAAGGACAATGTGTCCTCCTCTCTCTTTCTCCCCTTTCCTTGCTTCCACGGCCAATAATACGAGTGAAGCTGCAAATCCTCCAAAAGCTGGACTAGGAGGGATGGCAGGGCTCAGCTGTGCGTCTGGCCATGCCTCAGTTTCTCTGTCAACATAAGGGAGATGAACAGGCCTGTTGCCAGGAAGCTGGGACCACAAGCAGGATTTCAAAGGCCACTTAGAGGACTGGTTTCCATAGCCGGGCCTGCTTTGAAGTTACCTGGGGATACTGTTTAAAATGCAGATACCCAGGCCCCTCCCCAGACCTAGTTATTGAACTCCTTGAGGGGGCCTTCTTATGTTTCTTTTGGACAGGTTTCCCAAGTGACTCTGACACTCAACCAAACCAGGGGTGGGGTTCTTTTAGTAGAGACACATGGGGAGGCTAGGAGGAGGCACTGGGCCTCATCTCCAGACCTGAGCACCCTTTTGTCCTGCAAGAGCTTTGGCTTCCAGAGGCCTCAGGCAATTGGCATCCAAGGCCCAGGGTTTGTTGCCCCCACCAGAGCTTGGTGTAGAGGGAGGCCTGGTCCAAGGGAGGCTTGGGCCGGAGCTTGCTGGTTGGATGGTGAGCCCCAGGTGGCTGTGCATGAGGCCCCCAGGAGCTTCAGGCTGACAGAGGACTGGCCCTGCTGGGCAGTTCTTGCTCGTGGCCCTGACTTCTTGCCCCAATGTCATGCTGGCAAGGGACCGTAGAGGATGACCCTGAGGCCCATCATCCTTCCAAACCTCCCCTGTCGTTCGTTTCTTTGCTCCCTGCTGTTTCTCTGCTCCCTGCCGTTTTCACTCTGTGTCTTTTCCTGTCCCATCTCTTCTCCTTGTTTTTCCAGAAAAGAAAGTCCAGTTCCAGCGTTCAGTTAATGGTGAGTGTCTGCCGTCTCCCAAACGCCGGTAAATGCTGGGCCTCGAACCCTCGCTCCTGCCTCCCTCCTGCAGGCTGCACTGGGAACCCGGGGCGGGGAGAGGGTGCTCAGGGCGTGCTTGGTACGTGTGCCTTGTGTGACAATCTGTGTGTTGCGTGTGTGTGTTGTTTGCGTGTTTCTGTTGACACCTCCAACTCCATGGCCCAGACCAGCCGCCTGGCCGTAGACCTGAGAACCCCCTCAGGTATGAAGGGTGATTTGAACCCCATCCCACGTCCAGCCCTTGGCTTCTTGCTTCTCCCCGCCCTCTGCTCTAGATCTCATCTCAGGGCTTGGTTTGTGCCGGTTGCGGCGCGGGGGGGGCTTGGTTTGGCCAAAGGAGTGGGCGCCAGAGAGGCCCTTCTTGAACTTCTCGATGCTCCCCAGGGCCTGCCGGTGGCAGAGGGGCCACCAGCCCCTGTCTCTGTCTAGGGGTTCCAGTGGTGGCATGGTGGCCCACATCCCTCTTCTTCTGATTCCATGGCTGTCTCCAGCAGTTGTGTGGTTTTTCTCCCCCTGAAAAGCCCAGCCTCTCTCACACTGGGCCTCCCCACCTCTCTCTCTTCCTCTCCTGCCAGTGTGTGTATTTCTTCCCCATTCTGTGGCCACCATGAGCCTCTCTGCTCTTCCACACCCCCTCTTTGCTCCCTCAAGCAGATAGGGCCGGGGAGCCCTCCCAGCCCTCCCAGAAAGGCCAGGGTTCTCCTTGCATCCACCCCTTCATCCACGCCCCCTGCCACCAGCCACCTGCTCAGCTGGGCCCTTCCCCTCCTTAGGCTCGGAAATCTGGCAGGGTTTTCAGGGCAGCATCTGGATGGCAGAGCCGGGGGTGCTTACAGAAACCGGGCCGCAGCATCAGGCAGCCGGGGGGCAGCCCCCCACGGGCCGAGCCTCTTCCTGCTCGCCAGCTGGGCCTCACCGCCTCCCGTGTTCTCTTTGGCAGGAATCTTCAGAGAGTACCAACACCACCATCGAGGATGAAGACACCAAAGGTAGGGGGGGCCTTGCCTTCAGCGTCTGGGCCCCCCGGGCCTCCCGGCAGGCCCCCTTCACTGATAGCCCTGGCCTGAAAGGGCCCCAGGGCCGACCTTGTGTTCTGCTCCTCCACAGACAACCTGACCGTAGCCCCTTGCAGACTGGGCAGTGCTACCGCAGGCACTGTGTCCCGCGCAAGGCACTCAGTCCCCCGGCGGTACGCAGACGGACTGTTCTTCCTGTAGGGGTTGTGTGCGTAGTTTAGTACGTTTTAGGGGGAAAAATTAACTTCTTCAGGTCACAATGTATCATGGTGGCGTACATTTTCTTTTTGAATTTTTTTTAAAAAAATGAGTTGATTTTAGGGGCGCCTGGCCGGCTCCGTCGGTGGAGCGTGCGACTCTTGATCTTGGGGTCGTGAGTTCAAGCCCCACGCTGGGCGTAGAGCTTACTTTAAAAATGAAGAAATAAATAAATAATAAACATGCATTGATTCTAAAAACATGAAGTGAGAAGAGGAAGGGAAGGGAAAGCAAAAATTCAGAAAATTCAGGTGACAAGAAACATTGCCTAAGACCAACCCCCCAAAGGCAGGTGGCTGACAGTCTCCACAAGCCTTCAGATGGAGGAAGGAGCAAAACCCCAGAGAACTGTGACCGGCTTAGTGAGAGGGGAGCCAATAAGGACGATAATCGTGGCCGCCCTGCGCAGGGCACTTGCTGCGTGCTAGACCCGGTCCAAGTGCCTTACATTTACCTGAGCTGTGAGCTGGGCACTGTGGTCCAGCCCATTCTACAGCCTGGGAAACAGAGGTTGGGTAAATTGGCCCAAGGTCCCCTAGCTCCTAAGGGTGGAATTAGGATTTGAACCCCGGGCAATGTGGCTCTAGGGCCCCGCCTCGTAACCGTGGCTCGAAGGCTCGGTGCGTGGCAAGCGTGCTTGGAGTTGGAGGAGGAAGGATGAGTGTCACCTTCTGCTCGGGGGACCCACATCCTTGGACGAGTTAGTGAAGTCCTGCTGTCCTGCCCGCCCCCGCCGTCCTCGGGGCCCGGGTTCTCGCACTCCGTGCATGTCAGAGACCCCCGGGAGTCTCTGCACCGTAGAAGCGCACCACTGACCTGGAGAGACTGCAGCTCTACCAGGGTGTACGTTTTTCTGTTTAGATACTGGCCCCTAAAAGAGTACAGTGAAGGGGCAAAGGGCATTTTATGACGTGACAAACATTTTTGCACAGTTGCGTTTCCACACGTAAAGGCAGTTTGGCACACTGAGCACCATGACTACCTCCCGCCTCCACCCGGGTGCCTTGGAAGATCAGCCCCACCCTGTGGGTCCCTGTGTGGTCTTTCCCAGTCGGGCCGTGGGGGCGGTCACTTCATCACCACAGCCTGGCGCTGGAGCAGATCAGTCTTCCACCATGGCGCTAGGGACGACCTTTAAAAACCAATGATCTTGTAGAAAAACTCCCCACTGGGGGCAAGTGTACATTCTAAGTCCCTCAGGTGTGTTTTCCAACCACATCCCCAGCCCTGTCGCTGCGGACTCTGATTCCATAGGTTTGTGGTGGGCCAAGACATGGCATTTCCAAGACTGTCCCCACATTTGAGGCTCGCTGTGCTAATGATAAGAGGCACCGGATTTTGAAAAACCCTTACGGCCTCATAGTGCTGGTCTTGGAGCAGACAGGGATCATAGAGGTGAACTGGCTCTGTGCTTCTTCACGGCAGTCCATTTGCTAGGTGACTTTGGACAACTTACTCAACCTCTCTGAGTCTCAGTTTTCCTTCGGTAAAGGGTTGATGATAATACTATCAATCTCAGAGGATTGCTGTGCGGATGAAACGGGAGGCTGTGTATAAAGTGATTTCACAGTGTTTGGCACTGGTAATGGTTTGATAAATTTTAATTTCTTTTTTTTCAAACTGGAGCTTATGGCTGAATGACAGGAAGCCACATGAAATTTTCTTGGAGAATCAGCTTTACTCAAAGATTGTTTTAAGACAGATATTTCTATGTTAGAAATATTTGGAAAGGAATGCAAAATTTGTATGTGTTATAAATGTAAATGTGACCCATCGAAGACATTTTCCACCTGGGGTAATGGCTCTGGGTGGTATCCCTGAGGCCCCACATTTGCTGCCATTAGACTCTGCTCTAGAGAGATCGGGATGGGAAAATTTGTGGAGTCTTAAATTTTAGTTCCCCCTTTTACAGAGGGGCATCTGAGGCCCAGAGAGAAAGGGCACGTCCAGGTTATTAATGGCAGAATTAGAGCCCCGTTCTCTGCCTCAGTTTCCCACATGTAAAAGGCTATGTCTGATAGAAGAGACGCTGGCTCAGCCAGGAGCTTCTCCCTGTGTTTGGCAGGAGAGAGGAGCCCTGTGCCTCCCCCAGCTTCTTCAGGCCTCAGAGAAAGTTTAAAAAAAAAAACCATTTTCTGGTGTTAATTTGTTAAGTCTTCTCACTAAGTGAGAAAAGCAGCTGGTGGGATAGATTCTGACCTAACATTAAAGTTAATTAGAAATGTCATCCTCCAGGGAACATTTTCCCCTGAGCAAAGAAAGAGACATTAATATTTCAGAGCACCTCAGGCTTAATGCACAGGCCTCTGGCCCTCTGAGCTGCGCGGACGGGACTCTGCCAGGCTTCCTTCCTACTTCCCTACCTCCTACTGGTCAGTTCCGTGAAAAATTAATTTCCTCCCCAACCCAAAGAGCTTCCTCAGAATCTAGACAGAGACCTTCTGGGAAATACCAGCCAGGAATGCTGATCCCATCTGAGCCTCAGCATGCTGTGTGACCTTCAGAGAGTGCCTTAACCTCTCTGGGGCCTCAGCTTTCCCACCTGAATGAGAGCACTCCTGGATGGCAGATGAGAAATGCCAGAGGTTGCTGCTGAGAAGCTGCTGAATGAATCTCTCACAGCAACAGGACTGCTGAGGACATGGAAGGGACCCAAAACCAGAGTGAGTTTCTCTAGATCTAAGAAGCACCAGATTCCCAGATCTTCTGTGCTAGAGATGAAGCTACTAGGGAGATTTCTGCCCACTAGCTTTCCACTGTTGGCAAACTTGATGTCCTGAGTGTCTAGAGGCACAGCCAAGTCAGGCATTGTCCCTGGATGCATTAATAGAGGTATAGTGTCCAGAATTAGGGAGGGGATAGAGTTCTGCCCCAGACCTGATATTCTGCAATATTCAAGCCACATTGAGGATTGTGTGCTAACACTCAGGAAGGCCTTTAAGCAGCTCAAGGACCCTCAAAGAGTGGATGGCCAGCTTAACTCAGATCCTGCAAACCCTATCCTCGAGGCTTTCAGCCCTGGAAAGAGAAGACTAGTAGAGGGGGAGGGCACTGGGTCTGGGCAAGCAGGTGCACACTTTGGGGCCCCAGAAAGCAAGGGGCTTTCAGGGGGGAGAGTCTGACTTTAAAGAAGAAGGAGGTGGGTGCAAAGGGAGAGATGCCTGACAGTGTGTCAGGCTTCCTGGCAGGCTGCAAGCCCCAAAGTTCCAACCAAGATGGAAGCATCCATCACATCTCAGGCTGCTGGGAAGCATCCATGCCCTGGCTAAAGACCAGAGGCTGTCCTCAGGGAGAACTTCCAATTCAGAGATTTCCAGATGATAATAATCATAGCTCTTATTCACGGACTGCCAGGCACTCCTCTAAATGCTTTATATTATGCATCATTATTGACATAAATGAGTTGATAGAAAGGGCTTGAACAGTAGCCGGTTCTTAGTGAGAACCATATATGTGTTAGTTATTTCTAGTGATGCATCCTTAACTCGGTCCTTAGAACCACCCTGTGAGGTAAGTACCATTAGAAGCTCCGTTATACATACGGGAAAACTGAGGCATGGAGAAGTACCTTGCCCAAGGTCACAGTTACTAAGTAGCAGAGTCAGGATCCAAACCCAGGGAGTCTGGCTCCAGAATCCAGGCCCCTGACCACTTTCCTAGTGTCTCTGGGATGGCAGTGAGAAGGAGCCCATGGGAGGTAGGGCATTAATTAAGCACAGGCTTATGGAATGTCAGGCTGGAAGGAATCTTAACGTCTGTGCAGAGAAAGCTAGGAGGCGGCACAGGTCCCATGGCCTGCCGGGAGCACGTGGATCCGCTCTGGATCATCACCCTGCTCATGCGTGGGAGTGGAATGAGGAGTCTCCTGGCAGGGATGGGTGTCTTCTTGCCCTTGGTCTCCATGAAGGAAGGCAGAGTTGGGCAGCAGGCCAGGCTTTTGGGCTCCAAGGGACAGAGACCCCCTGGCAACTTGGTAGATTCCAGCACACAGGGCGAAGACAACAGCCCCAGGCCCTGGTTCAGTCCACCCACCAATTCATTCATTCCTGCCTCCTCTGCCCCCGCCCCAGGCAAGGCCTCAGTCTCATGGCCCAAGACAGGCTCACCCCCAGCCCTGGTAAATCTTGGCAGAGCCAGGAGATAAAGAATTAGCCCCTCGCTGTGCTACTGACATTGAAGACAGTGACAATTACGTCTACGGAGCCCCCACCCGTGCCAAGAGCCATGCTGGGCACAGGGCCCCTGCCCTGAGGACAGTGTGACGGGTTTCGGGGCCGCAAACTCTGGTGGGGGCGGCCGGCCCCCCACAGCAGACCAGTCAACCTCTCTCACCTCCGGCTTGCCCATCTCTGACGTGGAAGTGATAGCCACATGAAGCCGTGCATGAGGCTTCCAGATGCTGCAGGCTGAGCCCGCGGTGTAACGCCTAGTGTGCTTGTTCATGCAGTGGGGAATGCCTGTGGGGCTGGGTCTGTTCCAGGTCCAGGCGTCCAGTGTGACAAGGGCAGCCATAGCCCAGCTTCCACGGAGCACGTCTCTGAGTTGGGAAAGAGACAAGTGTGCGGGCCTAACCCGTCAGGGAGCACGGGGTGGAGGGGGGTAGGGGGTGCTGTGGAAAACGCCCTGGGCTGGGAGCCAGACTCTGCACCAAGGTGTTCTATGTCCTTGGGCAAGTCAACCCCTTCCTGGGCCTCCATTTCCCCCACAGTTTGACAAGGAGGCTGAGTCCCTGGTCCCCACAGGTTCTTTCAGCCTGGATGTTGTAGGATTCTGTGTCCTCTGGGCCTGAGGTGAGCTCCCCGGCAGCAGATGGGGTAGGGTGGCACGGCAGTGGTGAGGAAGGGGGCAGGGACGGGGCCTCAGCCAGGCGTGCTCCCCTCCCTCCGTCCCAGACTGAGACATGGCAGCGTGCCCACGTACCTCACCGGAGGCTGCTCCGTAGGCCAGCCAGCTGACGGGGTTGCAAGTGAAGTTTGGACCTGTGGTGGGGAGAGCCTGCCCCAGGGAACCGCGCCAGGCTTCCGGTGGGACAGTCCTGCTGGGAGCCAGGACACCCGGCTCCAAGTCCCTGCGTCCCCGAGGCTCAGTCTCCGCGTGCGTCAGATCAGGGGGAGCTGGCCTTGCTGACCTCCCGGGGTGTGGCCACCTGGCTAGGGGGAGGCAGGGAGTGGCAGCGCTTAGAAGTGTGTACCTACTGTGTGCCAGGCGCTTGGTGAGCAGCGCCTCATCCCACCTCGTTACCTCATCACCGGGAGGGGGGCGCTGTTGTCTTGGTCGGACAGCCCAGGAGCCCTGTGGCCGCGTCACACAGCTTGTGAGGGCCTGCGCCGGGACTGACGTGAAGTCTGTCTGGTTCTCAAGTCTGGGTTTGGCACTGGAGGGACGAGAGGTGGTGCTGTTTCCATTTCACAGCTGGGAAAACTGGGGCTCAGAACAGCGCCCATCCAATGTGAAAGCGGATGCCTAAGCCTCTACCAGAAAGACCAGCGATTCGTCGTGTTGCGGGGTGGACAGCGGAGGCCAGGTCTCAGCAACCGGGATTCATGATGGCTAGAAAGTGCTGAACCCCTCAGTGCCTGATTCCTATCGGCCCCCAAATGGAGCAAAAAGCTCACCCAGACCTAAGGGATGAGTAAGCCCTAAGACCTTCCTTAAGGGCCCCAGTTTGGGCCCAGGGAGAGCCCCTGGTTCGTGGCTGCTAGTGACAACCACCGCTGTTGACCCAGTTTTGATTCAGGTGGCAAAGCAAGGGGACGGAGAAGCGTATTTTGGAGTCAGCTTGGCTTCCCGTCAGGCCTAACGTCAGAACGTCCACCATGCATGCTTCACCGAGTCAAAGGCTACAAACCAGGACAATGGCTCTGCCCTTTGCAGCTGAGGGAAATTTCCCACCTTTCTCCACCTTTCTGGGCCTCAGTTTCTGCTTCTGTGAAATGGGAGTGATGATACCGACCTCCCAGGGATAATGTGAGGCTAACGGAGACCGTCTCTACGAGGCCGTCAGATCCTAGCGCAGGGCCTGGCCTATGATAGGGACTCAGAAAATGGTAGTTGGTGCTTCATTACTATTACTATCATTTCTCTGTGTCTCCTCCTGCCTTACAGTGCGGAAACAGGAGATTATTAAAGTGACAGAGCAGCTGATTGAAGCCATAAGCAATGGAGATTTTGAGTCCTACACGTGAGTCGGCTGGGTCCATTCTGCATGTCCTGCCTGGATCGTTGTTCAGGGGGCGCTGATGGCTAACTTTGGGGGTCCTCGTCTCTGACCCTCAGTCACTCACTCTGCATGTGCCGTGAACCAGACTGAACTCATACTTCTGTTTTGCATTTAGACTTTATGCTTTAATGAAGCTTTCTGTTCACAGTACTCTGTATCTCGGTCCTCCTCCTATCCTCCTCCTCATCTCTTGTTCCCCAGGAGGAACTCCAACAAAACTCCTTTGCTTCCCCACCACAGCACGGGCCCCCTCAGGAGATGAGCGGGGAAGGAGGGGAGGGAGGCGGGTCTCTCTTCAGACCTGCTGCATGGGCCTGCTCCTCACCCTGGACCTCCTCAGGCCTCTGACCTCAGGTGGGCAGGAGTAGGCAGGAACCCATAGGGTGCGTCCTCCAGTGAGCAGGCGCGAGCAAAAGAACCTCAAAACAGAACCTTAAATCCTCTGGGGAATAAGGCCAAGTGTCCAAAAATAACATAAAATGAAACAGATGGTACGAGATGTCCCCTACCCACCTGGACCAGCCTGTCAAGGGGCGGCTGTGTGCAAAGGCTGGGCTGGAGCGCCCCCTAGTGGCCACCCCCCACACTGCCTGGTCTGGCCCAGAAGCAGGCCCACTCCAGGGAGAGGAGGATTCTGGGCTGAGGCCTCAACATCTCAGCTAGGGCTGACAAGACCCCACATATGCATTTTGGTGGACAAAAGCTGCCAGCTGAGGCAGAATGACCCGTGCCTGTTGGGTTCAGGTGAGGTGGGAATAACCTAACTTGGGATTTGGCTCTTGGGCAGCTGGTTCCCAGTTTCCACTGGGCCCAGGAGCTTAAGTTTGTCTCCCAAAGGCAGGCCAGGTGCGTTTTAATTGTGGGAGGGTTTCAGCAGCAGCAGGTGGCAAAGCCCCAGCAATCTACCGCTTCTGTCGGAGGAACCAGGACTCTAGAAGGTACAGGTGTGAGACTGAGGCCGCATGGATGCGTGTGTGCATGCACTTGTCCACACGTGCACGTTTGTGACTTTACCTGGGTAAAGCCTAAAAGCACAGAAACGTGCCGTTAAACGGGTCTTTCTGCCAGCCCTCAAGAGAGCTAAATCAGCCACGGGAAGAGCCTGAGGCCATCTCTGGAAAGATACAGCCAGAGAGGGAGGGAAAGAGAGGCGGTTTCTGTGGACCCCAACCCCCCTCCCCACAGTGCCATTTCTGGGGACCCACTCCCACCTCTGTGATGTCACTTTCCCTGGCATGTGCAGCCTACTCTAGGTTCTGACCCCATGCCATGACCTCGGGAGCCTGTGGTATCCCGAGTCTGGCCCTGTGTAACCCTCACTCACTGAGCCTCAGTATCCCTAGATGTATAATGGACTTGGAGCAGGTGGTCTCTGAGTCGCTTCAGAGTCAGGGACCCCAGAGACCTCCTGGAGAAGGGCTTCTCCAGTGGGGGTGCTCAGTCTCCCCGACACTCGGAGCTCAGGCCCCCAACCTTGAAGGCTTCTGGAACTGAAGGGTCCCAAGCATCTCATATGGTCTGAGCAGGGCCACCAGCCCCTCCCAATCCACTTGGAGAATTGAGGTCCTGAGTGGAGACGTGAGTTGTCTGGGGTCACACGGACAGGACCTCAGGGAAGAGCAGGGACAGAGTGCCCTGCAGTCACCACAGTGTCCAACTCAGACAACACAGGGCCCGATACCTGCCCTCCCGGTGGCTCCGGTTCCTCCCCGGCTTGGGATCTTTGCTTGTCCTGAGGTACTTGGCTGCATTGTCACTGTAATGGGGGTCTGTGTTGCGCCACAGATTCCAGAGGCCTGGGGGTGGGGAAGACAGTTTTTTCCTTCCTCAACCTGGTTGTCAGGGTTCCCCAGAAGGCTGAGACCTGGAAGGGAGCTCTGAGCTGAAAATACATGCCTTCCTCCCAAGCATGACTTCATGGAAGGCTATTTTCCTCACGTTACAGAAGAGGAAACTGAGGCTCACACTGAGGGCAAAAGGGGCACCTTTAAAGAAGCAAAACACACCCCCTCCAGGGACATACCTGCTCTGCGAGCAGAAGTCACTTTCATGTGAAGAAAAAAGTCCCCCCCCCCGCCAAGGCAAATTGGGAAAAGCCCCTCTGGGCCCCGCTGCCCTGGGCGGGGAGACGCGATGTGGAGAGGAGCCTACAGGCTGAGTTACCCCGGCCAGTGCCTGAGTGCTGCGCACGACGCTTCGCGGCCCCTCGTGGCGCTCTTGCTTGATTCTGGGGGTCTTATGACCAGCGAGTGGCAGGCCCTGGAGCTGAACCCAGGCTTCCCAGTTCTAAGTGGCACCCCCTGGTGGGTGCCTCATGGTACAGTTCGCAAGCAGGGTCCCAGCCACTGATCCCACTGATCCTGTGACATGAGCGCAATCACTCCAATGTCGCAGGCCCACCCTCCTCCAGTCCAGGCCCCTGGAGCAAGAGGGCAGCCCCAAGAGGCCACCCCAACCCCTCTTTCCTCTGACTTCCTCCCCCTAGGAAGATGTGTGACCCCGGGATGACGGCCTTCGAACCTGAGGCCCTGGGGAACCTGGTCGAGGGCCTGGACTTCCATCGATTCTATTTTGAAAACTGTGAGCAATCCCTTCTCTCTGGGGTGCCTGTTGTCTGCTCTCGTTCCATGTCCTGCCGGATGGCACAGCAGGGTGACGGGCAGGGCCCCCGGGGCAGCTCAGGAGCCAGCGAAGAGGAAGATCCTGTGTGGACAGGGGTTGGTACCATCTTGGTTCCCTCTCGTAACCCGGGCCCGTCTGACTGCCAGCCGTCCCTCCTGTGGCTGAGGATGGGGACCTGGGACAAGTGTGACAAGCCCTCCCAGCCCTCTCCTGCCCCTGCCCCTGGGAGTTTACAGATGAGGGAGCCTTCCTGCCTGGGCATGCACCCATGTTACAGCCATCTAGAGGCCTGGAGCCACCCCAGCTGCCCCACTGGTCACAAGCTGGCTGGTGGGCTGTTATGCCTGTGGGTGGGCAGTCCGGGGAAGAGGAGGGGACCCGAGCTCACACTGCTGTGCCCCTGCCTGTATGTCTAGGTCTCTGTCCGCCTGTCTGTCCTTCCTGGGTCTCTCCTCTGCAGGAGAGACCCTGGCAGCTTTGCAACCAGGGGCTGTCAGGGGGCTGAGGCTGGGCCTGACCTAGGGCGCTTTCTGCCTGTGTCCATGTCTCACCTTGGCCAGGGGTCAGACGGGGACGAACCAAAGCACGTGCAGGTTAGACTCATCTAGCTCAGGACCTAGAGGAAGGCCCGGAGAAGTGGCATACCCAGGGTACCCCAAAAGGAAGGCATATACCATTGAGGCTATGCAAGATAATTTCCGGTGCATGTGGGCACCACTTAAGACAGCACTGGATCGCACAGTGAGAAAGCTGGTCCCTTTCTAAATTCTCTTTCTTTTTCTTTTCTTAAGATTTTATTTATTTGCGAGAGAGACAATGAGAGACAGAGAGCATGAGAGGGAGGAGGGTCAGAGGGAGAAGCAGACTCCCCGCCGAGCAGGGAGCCTGATGTGGGACTCGATCCCGGGACTCCAGGATCATGACCTGAGCCAAAGGCAGTTGCTTAACCAACTGAGCCACCCAGGCGCCCACTAAATTCTCTTTCAATACGTCCGGCTTCATCAGGGGGAAAGGCTCAGCTGGGCGCTAAACACTTCTCTCACACTGCCTCATTTACCTCTCCAGCAAAGAAAGAACTGTCTCAGGCTCAGATCCCTTGCAGGCAAGAGCACGGAGCTAGGGTTACATAGCTTTATTTCATTTACACTGGATTTATGATTAAAGTTGTATTCTGTGATACCGGTTGTTCATTATTGATTGTACTAGAAAGTTTTCTTTTAAAATACATTTACATAAATTAATAAAGTGTATTGATTCAAGGAAATATTTTAATGAAGTAAGTACAAGTCGATAGCAAAAACAAAGGCGGTATTTAAGTGACTGAAATAGGATCTAGTCCGGCTATACCTCACCCAGAAGGGGAAACTGAGGCCCAGAGAGGGGAAGTGACTCATCCGAAGGAACCCAGAAAGTCAGTGGCAGAACCCAGTCCTGACTTGTTCCTCCCCATCCCTGCCCCGGGCTGCCCCCTCTCATCTGCGTGTTAGCAGCCCCCAGCCGGACACTCCTCTCCTGCCTGCACCCAATTAGACTGACCTTATAGACTAGAGTGGTCCAAGAACACCCCCAACAAGCTGTGAAGAAAGAAGTTGCCTTTTCCTTTGATTAATAAAACTCTGATGCTCCAAGCCTAGCAGTGGAGGTTAGATTTTCATGTGAAGAGAGGTGGCTGGACCCCAAGTTTTCTCCATCACCCTGGAGCTCCCTGGCTGATCACCATGGCCACCACTATCCAGGTCTGTCTTCTGGAGGTGCTGGTTTCCCAGAGTGAACTCCCCAATCCCCACCGAGCAGAGCGGAAACCAGGCTGAGCCGGCTGTAAAGGCCCAGAGATAATAAACACAAAGAGAAGGCTGAACTAGCTCTTGGCCTGAGTCCAGGCAGTGGGCACCCCTCACAACACCGGTCCCTTGTCATTGTCTTTCTGTGCTTTTGTTTTCTATCTTGCTGAAAAAAATGGAGAGTTCCTAGAACCAAAAAATTAATAATTAATAATAATAATAATCATAGTGGCTCATATTTTGCATAGAGAAAGCTGGCTTTCGGTACTTTTCTCAGTTCTGTCATGATTAGAAGAGTTATGCCTTTCTGCCTGACTCTGGAAAGCTCCATGACCTCACCCCATGACCACCAATTCCATCCTTACAATTCCAAGATCCTAGGATTGTACAATTTTAATATGACTCAGGTTTCCATAATTCCATATATCTGGAATAGGAGTGGCAAATCAGGGGTCCACAGGCCATATCTGGACTACATATATGCTTCACGTGGCCTGCATGAGGTTTTAAATTCGAATTAGAGACCAATAATAAAAATGAGGCCTTTTCACATAAAAATCCAGATTTCCACATTCTCCTGAAAAATCAGTTGTGGCAAATGTGGATTCCACTTAGAGCTGACACTTGAACAACACGGGTTGGAACTATGCAGGTCCACTTATACACACATTTTCCCCAATAAATACAGCCCCACCCTGTAAATATATTCTCTTCCTTGTGATTTTCTTTTTTTTCTTTTTTAAAGATTTTATTTGTTTATTTGACAAGAGACAGCGAGAGAGGGAATACAAGCAGGGGGGAGTGGGAGAGGGAGAAGCAGGCTTCCCATTGAGCAGGGAGCCTGATGCGGGGCTCGATCCCAGGACCCTGGGATCATGACCTGAGCCGAAGGCGGACGCTTAACGACTGAGCCACCCAGGCGCCCCATCCTTGTGATTTTCTTAATAACATTTTCTTTCCTCTAGCTTACTGTATTGTAAGAATATAGCACAATAATACAAATAACATACAAAATGTGGGTTATTTGACTGTTGACGTTATCGGTAAGGCTTCCAGTCAACAGAAGGCTATTAGCAGTTAAGTATTGGGGAAGTCAAGTTATATGTGGATTTCCAAGTGGGGGGTGGGGGTGGGGCTAACTCCCCCCACTCCCCCGCCTCGTTCAAGGGTCAGCTGCTCACAGAGCAGCCACCAAGGAAGCTGTGTACAGGGAGCCCTCTGCAGGTGGGACAGGGTGCGCTATTCACCACAGTCTCTGCCACTCCCTATCGCTCGCTCCCCGACCCAGAGGCAAAGGGTCTGTTGCCATTTAGCATCTTATACCCCACTCACCCCCCTCGTTTATGTACTTGCCTGGCCTCTGTAGGGAACCTGGGGTTGAGACTCTGGTCTAAGTTCATCTGATTCTATAATCATAGCCCTATACTTCTG
The DNA here is from genome assembly GCF_029215605.1 of Mirounga angustirostris. Lineage (NCBI taxonomy): Eukaryota > Metazoa > Chordata > Mammalia > Carnivora > Phocidae > Mirounga > Mirounga angustirostris. Next base: position 112,644,991 of record NW_026991715.1, read on the forward strand.
TGTGTCTGAGATACCGTGATTCTAAAATCCCATTCCCCTGTGTTTAAAGAATTGGCATGTCTGAAATCTGGGATCTGCTCTAGCCATCTAGAAGTTCTGCCTTGACTCCTAGCTGAGCCCTGTCACAGAGACCCCTCCTGTGGAAATGAGACGGGGGGGATGTCTCTGCTGAGAGGGTCACTGGGGGATGGGGAAGTGAAGGAAGGGACACAGGAGGCCCCCAGTTGCATCTCTTCTGCCCCCTCCCATCCCCACCTCCAGTGTGGTCTCGGAACAGCAAGCCCGTGCACACCACCATCCTGAACCCCCATATCCATCTGATGGGCGACGAGTCGGCCTGCATCGCCTACATCCGCATCACACAGTACCTGGATGCGGGCGGCATCCCCCGCACGGCCCAGTCGGAGGAGACCCGCGTCTGGCACCGCCGGGACGGCAAATGGCAGATCGTCCACTTCCACAGATCTGGGGCGCCCTCCGTCCTGCCCCAGTAAGAGCCCCTCCTTCCTGCCATCTGTCATCTGGGACAGTCTAAAGGAAAGGGGTGGTGTCAGTCTGGAGGGGGACATGCTGGGGAACTTGGCTGCTGGAAGGCCACGGGGTGGGGGCTGGAGGACCACAGGGAGGAGACCAGACCTGCAGGTTCCCTGGGGGAGGGAAGCTGCGTGGGACCCACAGGAAGCAGCGTCAGCCCCACCTAAGGATGGGGGGTGCGGGGTGGTTGCCCAAGGGAAACAGGCCGCCCTCAGAAGTACCTGCATTACCTACCACACATACTATTTCTTACAGCTGAAGGACCAGGCCGGAAGCCCTGTACCGCAGAGATTTACTCTTCGTTCACGGAATGTGGCTGTTGGTTCTCCCACTTGGATTTTGCTGGAACTCCCCCAATCACGTCACCCCACTACCACCATCATCACCATCACCGTCACACCTGCGTCAAGAAAGTCTGTCTGCTCACAAAAGCTATCACGACTTCCGAGCAAGTGGCACGTCTCCCTGCCACCACCTGTCACGCTGGCTCTGTGTCCCCTGCCAGGGCGGGGCTTCCTCAGGCCTGGGTGCCCTGGGTGCCCCGGGTGCTGGCTCCGAGGACCCCCCCTCCTGGCTGTTGTCCGCCTGGTCTTGCCTTGGCTGTAGGCCAGAATGTCCAGCTGTGTGTCCCCCCAGGGGCTGAGGAAAAAGAGGGGCAGAATCAGGAAGAATGTGGCATCCGCCCCCCATCTCCCTGTCTCTCCCTTCCAGGGTCCCCCCAGCCCCGTGAGCTGGCCTCCCCTGTGGGAGAGGGTGACCGAGGAGCAGACACCAGGAGCCCCCACCTCACACTGCCTCCCTAGCTCTTCCCCCATCCTACCCTGTCCTCCTGTCCGTGCGGACCCTTCTCCCTCGGTGTGGAGCACAATCCTCTCAGGGTGCCCCCCACTCTTTCCTTCTGCCTTCGGCTGATGTTTACCTCCGACAGTAACGCCCATTCCACCCTTCCATCAGTCCGGGAGAATTCCAGCTTTGTCACATCGGAGGGAGAGAATCTGATTGCTTTTTGGGGGCAAAGAAGGCAACATTTAGGTATCACTTCTACTCGGACCGCATGCCTTTTTATAGCCAAACTTCTGTGTGTTTCGTAAATGGATTTTGCGTTCCTGGATATTTATGTAATAACTAAACCTCTCAAATTATAGCAAGGAGGGTCGGGTCGAGTTGGGAAGGGAGGTGGGAAGAGGGGTGAGGGGTAGTTTTTTTCTGTTCTAGGTCTTTTTTTTTTTTTTTTTCATGTCATCTCTGAGATGCACTCTGTCACCTGTGGTTATCTGGGGCCGAGGTGGACTCAGTCCTGGGGATGGGGGGGTGGGGTCCTCGCTGACATTTTGGTCCCAAGGTTCCTTTCAGGACTGTAGAAACACCCCAGATGTTAGTGCTAAGAAACAGCAAATCAGGGCAGAGAGAGTGGGGGAGGTTGTCAGGACAGAAATATCTTTTTTTTTTTTTTTTTTTGCTTGCCTCCCAAACTGAGGTTCCCAGGATTTCATCCCACCACATCCGTGTGTGCCCCCCCGGCCCCTCCCCCAGTCTTTGGGGGTTCATGAGCATGTGTCTTCATTGCCTCTCCCCTCCGCATCTGCTGGTCCAAGCAGAGCACTGGAATTTTTCCTCTTCACGCCTCGTCCTGCAGCCGTGGGTTCGAATCTTTTTTTCCCTTCTCTTTCCCTCTTCCCCGGGATTGACTCTGATGTGGAATGCCTTGGCACATCCACTAGGATCTACTGTCTGCACTGTTTTCTTTGCATGACTTTATATGCAGTAAGTATGTTTAAAAAAAAAAAGGAAGAAAAACACTCAGCAAAAACAATCTACATGTTTTGGACAAAAAAAAAAAAATAGAGGTTGTATTCTCAGTGTCCAACTCGGAATTATGTTGCCGCCTCTCTGTGCTTTTTGGCCTCTGTGTGGCCGTGTTTTGCCAGCATGAGATACTGTCCCCTCTGGAGGATTTTAGGGGAGGAAGAGCCATAGCCCCAGGGATTTGGAGGAGGCTCTGGTTCCCCCGAACCTCTGGGGAGTCCTGGGTGTTGGCTGGAGGACTGGTGGGGATGTTCGATCCAGGACTTTCTGAGTTTCCCCCCATCATGAGATGTCTGCTGGGCCCTTTTCTCTACAAGCTGCCCCTGGGGGCAGGTGAGGCAGGCTGGACTGGGGCTGCAGGCCAGGAAAGAGGCTGCCTGGGCTTCCTGCTCTCCAAATTGGTTGATCACTGGCCTCTATCCTTGGCAGACACCCTGCTGCCGAGGCCCAGGGGGCAGGCACTTGGCCTGCCCCAGGTTCAGAGGGCTTCCCAGTAAGGCCCAGTGATCCCAGCGTCCCAGCGGTAAGACCGCCTGCCTCCCTTGTGGAGCTGCCAGCTTCCACAGCAATCCCCAAGCCCAAGGTGAGGGTGTGGCCTTCACAGGGGATGCTGCAATTACCAAGACCAAGTCTTGTCCCTTTCTCAGCCTCAGTTTCCCCATCAGCAAAAGGGTTAAATATTCCTGCCCAGCCTCTGCTGCAGGGCTGATGGGGGATCCAATGGGACGGTGAAGTGAAGCCCAATATACCTGCGAGAACTGACAGGGTTAGTCACTGGCTAGACTCCTGCTTTGTTCTGGGCCTGGCCAGCCCCCCTCCACGCCCCCACCTGCCCCTCATTCCCTTCTTTGGTGCCTGTCGACTGCTCATTAGCAGTGGACTGCAGGAAAAGAGCCATGCTTTGGGGGTTAATAGGATTCCATTCCCAGTTCTGACCAGACTTGCTGTGTGACCTTTTCCTGCTCTGGCCCTGGGTTTTTCCACCAGGAGGAACTGAGCTGGAGGACGCCAATGTCCCGATTCCTATTTGCTGACATGTCTCATGCCTCCTATCCACTGTGTCCCATTCCGAGTGCCAGCGAAATGGAGGCAGGTCCCAACCCCGGGAGGAAACGGCCTCCACGAGGAAGGCCACTCCGGCGGGTGGGTAGTCAGCCAGTGTGGACCACGGGGCACCAGCATGATCCTGAGGCGGCACGCAGGGGAGGCGGGCAGACAAAGTGGCCCAGAGCCCACCCCCACCAGACAGTGAAACTCTGCTCCTCTAAAACATCCTGTAGATGCAAAAAAAAAATCCAGGCCTAAGACCAGACCTAGGCTCCAGCATGCAAACACCTCTATAGGAAAGTATTCTCCCAGGATTGTGCACACCATGGCGCTAATCCTGGCCTCCTGTCTCCCAAGGGGAGATCCTTGGGGTGGCGGGGGGGGGATGTGTTTGCCAGACTCCCCATGCTGGTTTCTTTGTTACTATTGGTTTGGGGATTTGTTTCAGTTTTTTCTTTCCTTTTCTTTTTCTTTTCTTTTCTTTTTTTCTTCCTTTCTTTCTTTTCTTTTCTTTTTTTTTTTTTAAATATGTGGCTGTGAACTTGAATGACCACTGCTCAAAACTTCTGCTATTGGGTGGGAGGGGGGGAGAAGGGGTGTCTGTTTTACTGGTGTTTTCAGTGCAATAAATAGCTACCAACTTCTGTGCACCTTGCTGTCTCCCGGTCTCGGTCTCGGTCAATCATCAGCACTGGGTGGGTTTTGTTTATTTGTTTGTTTCCTGTTCAAGAACTCACCATTTGCAAAATAAAAGTCAAGGTCTCCATTCTGATTGGGCCAACTTGGTCTCATGCTCAAGGCTAAACCAATTACAGTGGGATTATAGCCTTAGAACCCGGGAGGAGGCCAGCTTTCTCTCAGGCACATGAGGGGCCCTTATCTAGAGCGGGGCTGGGGGTGGGGGGATGGGGGGGAGCGGTAGGGGGCTGGACAGGGGTTGCCACAAACAGCCAGCCAGCAGCAAAGTCTCCCTCAGGGGCCTGGGATAAGGCTCTTCTCCTCTAGGCCTCGGTTTCCTTGTGAAATGAGAACTTGTTCCAGAAGAAGTCCCTCCACACCTATTCTCTTCCCCCAGCCCAACCTCACAGACAAGCTGCCAGGCCTCAGAACTCCTGGAGACTGGTTCGGAGAAAGGGGTAAGGGGAGAAATCCCTCAATACCCACACACTATCTGCAGACTGAGTGCCTGGGACGGGGTCCTTGGGGCCAGAGAGAGGGATGGTATGAGAGGCTCCAATGGCCAAGGGGAGGCCCCTGCCACAGGAGAGGCCAGTTTGGTTCTCTGCGTCCAGACTGCAGGCAGAGCCAACACGGTGATGCAGAGGCTTTGGCCCTCGGGCCACAACAGGGTGACCACCTGTCGTGGTTTGCTGACACAGGACAGTCCCAAGCAAACCAGGTGAGATGGTCACTCAGCCACGCAGCCACCTAAGTTACTTGGATTCCACAGCGCCAGGGGGGATGTGCCTTCTGGAGCCCGCAGTCCCCTCTAGACCATGCTTGGGGTGTCTGGGACTCCAGAATTCCTGCACCAGCCACTTCCAGAGTCCATCCTCACTGTTGGTGTGCAGAGGGGCCGCGAGGCGGGTGCCCCTTGCACACACACAAGGATCGTCACAGTGAGGGTAGAGGCCAAGGCTGCGAAGGGCCAGGCGGTGGGTTGCAAAGGGATCGGGGCCTTCCATTTGCACTCCTGCAGGGGAGTCTACTAGCGTTAGCGCCTGGACTTCTCCCAGCTCGGCCTTCCTGCCGCCTCGGGATCTCGGGCCTGGGCGGGAGGAAGGGCCTGAGGGTGGGCCTGAGGGCTCATGCTGCCATTGCAGATACCCACCAGCAGGTGGCAGCGCAGGAACAGGTTACAGGCGGCCCCTGGGGCCCTGAACCTCCAGCTCTCAGTGAACCTCAAGAGGTACCCTTTAACTCTCAGAAAGTACCAACTCCACCCAAAACACTACTGTTGTCTGACAGGAACATGACCCTTTAGAGTTCATAGAGTGCTTTCACAATACCTCTTGTTTCAGAACAGCCCGATCCTGAAGAGGAAGACAATGAGGCTCAGAGGCAAAGACGCTTCCTGCCAGACAGAACCGGGGGTCCCTCCAGGGCCTCCGGTGTCTCAGTCCATGTTTTCCTGTCTCTGAACAGCCAGCAAACTGTGACTGGGGTTCTTAGGAATCTCCTCTCTTTGACCCTCCATCCCTTCCAGCGACTGCCCGTAGTTCCTACCTCCCCACTGCCTATTTACTATGAAACCTATTGGCTCCTCTCCTTTTCTTGCTCAGTGCACAGCAATGCCCCCTCACCCTTCAGGACACAGCCCTAGTGTCTTCTCCTTGGGGAAGCCTCTCCCACACTCTCCCAGCACATGCTGGGTTAGGGCCCTCTGTGGGCTTACCCAATTCCTGTACCCACCTCACCATAGCGCTCTGGGCTGAAGGCACTTAAGCAGGAGTCTGCAAAACTCAGTGCTCCTTGAAGGCAGAACAGCATCTTGCCCCTGCTCCCCACGTGTGCAGGGGGTATCAGTGTGCTGGCATGGGGTAAACTTCCGGCAAACGTGTGCTGCAGGAATGGAGGAGGGATGGATAGTGCAGGGGCTTGAGCATCCCACCCACTCACCCACTTCTGCGATAACAGAGGCTCACTCCTCCTTCACACCAAGGACCAGGCACGCCCTGCTCCTTTGTGTGTGCTCGCAGGATCCTCAGTTTGCCCCTCCACCAGCCACTACTTTTCTCTTCTTTTCATTTTCAAAGACGTTGTAGTGCAGAGGGAGGGAACCTGACTGGGATGGCCCAGGATGTGAGGGAGGGGGGTGGGTTTCGGAATTTTAGCCCCTCCAAACACCTGCTGGGGACTACGGCAGCCAGCTGGGCTCTGAGTAGGGCCCAGTGATGAGCTGGACCTGTCTCCTGTCCCCAAAGGGGCCACCCCAGAGGGTGAGAGCCATGCAGCAAACCAGAGTGCAGGGTGGGCTGGGGTGGGGGCTGGACCTGGAGGTGCGAAGTGGACCAGAGCCAGAGGAAGGAGCAGCCAAAGCATGGCAGTGACTGGGGGTGCTGGGGAGGCTTTGTGAACATGCTCAAAGGGGTGAAGTGGGGGGAAACAAGGCAAAGGCTGACCGCCCAGAACAGTGGATTAGGTAGGGGTGGGGAGAGACGAGGCTAGGGAGGAGGCTGTGGGAAGCCAGAGTGTCAGAGTGTGTCCCAAATCTCCTTTGTTGTAGATGTGCTTTTCCAGGGCCCAGGTAGGTCCCCAGCAATGGAAATGGCCTTCTCCAGACTGGGCCACAGTAAATCTTTTGGGAAACATCCTCTAGCAGGTGCTGGGAGTGTTTGCACAGGGCAGGGTGGGGCAGGTCCAGTCCTGTGGGAATGGCCCCTGCTCCTTGTCCTTCCTCCTGGGACAAGCCCCACCCTCCCTTCTCTAACTGGACCTACCAAGGTCTCAGAAGCCACTTCCCTGTGGGCATCCTGTCCCCACCATCCTTTCCTGGGCTTTGGGCCACAGCTGGGGGATGGATGGAGCTATCTAGAAGTCGACTACCCTTTCACCCAAGAAAAAGGGGAGAATTATCATCATTCTCTCCCAGTGTGACCTTGAGCGAGTTACTTTTCCTCCCTGGACCTCAGATTTCTCATTGTTACAATAAGGGGATTGAACCTATGGTCCCCAAATATGGGAACTGAGCTGGCTGCTGCAAATCCCCCAGGGAGTAGGCTAAAAATACAGATGTTTAGGCCCTACCCTCAGAGGACAGGATGCATGAAGCCTGGGCAGGCCTCCAGGCAGCTGTAGTTTCAGTAAGCAGTTTGGGAATTCTGCCCCAAGCACCCCGTTCCCCAGTTCCCACAGCCACACTGGGAGCTGGAAGACCAGTTATCAGCAAGCCCCACCCCAGGCTTCCCACTTCTCCATCCACTTCCCTGACACAGCTAGATCAATATTGACCATCGGCCCCACCCCTGCCCCTGCCCTCCTGCTACCCCAATTCCTAAAACTCTGTGAGACCCTGACCCTGGGTCAGCAGAGTCAGGGTCAAAGCCAGCCTTGGGGCCTGGAGGATTTTAGTGCTGCCCTACTCCTACAGCACATCTGCATCCGCACCTCCTGTTGCTTTGGCTAGACCTCCCCGCCCGCTGGAGAGGCCATCAGAACTCTTAATCATTAACTCCATCCAGCAAGAGGGGCCAGTCCCAGAACCCAGCTCTGAGGAATAGGCACTGTTCCCCTCTGTGGCTCTCCAACCCATCCATTTTACAGATGGCGACACCAAGGCCCAGCCTCCAGGGCGCCCTGCTGTGGAACTGGAAGATACCAGCTCGCCCTCGGGCTTCCGTCATTGCCTCACCCAGACTCCAAGCACACCCGTCCCCACCCTCCTTCTCCCTTTGCTGGTTGGAGGCAGGAGCTGGGCCTCAGTTTCTTGATCTGTACTAGGGACAGCAGGCTCCTGAGAACCATCCCACCTACAGGGCTTCTACCTGCCATGGATTGCACTAAGCACTGACGGGTTTTTTAAAACTATGCACTAAGCACCTATATTATTCCATTTCATTCCCTGCAAGGGGAAATCCATTGTCTTCATCTTCCATCTGATGACACTGGGGGTCAGAGATGAAGCAGCAGATCCAGCTGGGTTGCCCAGCCAGTGGACAGCAGGGCCAAGACTGGGCTCCGAGGGGCAGAGTCCAAGCTTGCCTTGACTCCTGTTGGCTATCGTTCTCGATGGGAGGCTGTTCACAGATGCTGTGGACATTAGGGGAAGAGGCTTTTTTTCCCTCAAATAGAAAGCGATCCTGGATGGGGCGCTGGGAGGAGGACTCAGCGTGGCCAAGGGGGGCGGGCTGCTACCCTGTCCTGGGGGAGAAGGTCAGCCTGCAGGAAGTCAGGCGGAGACAGAAGGGGGTTGGGGGTGGAGCGCTGGCCAAGGATCACCGGGCGGGCAGGCAGCCCTGGACGCCCTTCCAGGGCAGGACAGCGTCAGCAAGGCCTCAGGCCCCAGAGGGAATGGCCTGGAGCTCAAGGAGCCAAACTTTCCATGAGCCATGGGCAAAAAATGAGTCTGGAGAAGAGTGTCCACCGCAAAACCGTAGGCTCAGCAACCCAGGGTCACGTGGAATTCAGAGGGGCTGGGGCGGTCTTAACTCTTCACTGGCTGTCCCCAGAGCCACCCGCTGCTTTGAGTTGCTGCTGTGTTGTGCAAAATTGTGTACGGGCTCTGTGGGTCCCCAAGGCCGCACTGCCACGGAGGGGCCGAGCTGGGAATGAACCCAGGTCTGTGTGGCTGAGCAACACAAGCCCCCCACCATGATGCCCTGCCGTGGCCCCAGGTACTCTGGGGTCCGGGGAGAGTGCTAGAAGGGTCTTAACTGCACAGAAATGAAGGGGGTTGTCTCTGGAGGCCGTGAGCGTCCCATGCAGGCTGAGCTGGGCTGTCACGGCTCACCAGGTGTATGGCTGAGCCAGGCTCCCTGAAGACTCCAGGAGCCTACACCTGGTGGGGAATGGAGGGCGTATGGAGGACAGACCTAAAAGGATGAACAGGAGTCCCATGGGTGAACGGGGAAGACACTGGAGCTGGAGGCCTGGGCCTACTCAGGGTATCATACAAGGTGAACTTGGCTGGGGTGGTAAAGGGGAACACAGGGGGCAGGGCCTACTGAGAACCAAACACAAGGTAACAGTGTGACCCCAGTGTTGTCTGTTGACTCTGACTTGACCTTGGGACTATGGCTCACCGTAATGGTGTGGAGCCCTCTCCCCTGCCCCCTCCTGCTCCCCTTCCTCCCCCGGCCTCCCAGATATTTGCTCTCACAGATCATAGGCTAGAAGTGACTATGGGGGGGGGTCAGCGCCCCATCTCAGTGCTTCCCGGTGCCCACCAAGAGAACACCATCTCTGATGAGTCCTAGAACATTCCTGGAACAGGAATAAAGGGCCCCAGGTCATCCTCTCCACACCTGAGCCAAGCACAGATGCTGCCTCCCAGCCCCTCCCCCCCTGCCCCAGCCTCCCCAGGTCAGGTGGCCATGGACACAGAGAGCAGCTGAGAAGGGGAGCAGAGCACTGAGCAGGGGTGGGGACCCCGGGCCTGGCCTCAGCTCTGGTATGTTCTCACCGTGGCCCACGGCCCTGCTAATCCCCAGCCTCTGCAGAGCAGTGGGCCTGCCAGCCACCCGAACGGGGCCGTGCTGTTTCACTGCTTTTCAATCAGTTGCTCATGTTTAAAAATGGGAAATTTCTCACAAAAATCCAAACTTCCAACTTCTCTTAAAAAGCTGGGGTATCTGGCAACCTGGGCCCATCCTTGTGAGGGGCAGCCTCCCCTGCAGAGAGCCATGTTTTCTTCTCTAGTGCACCACGGTCCCCACCCCTCACTCCTCTCTGCCACAACCCCTGGGGGCCAGTCACCACCTACTCTTGGCTCACACCTCTGGCTTCGCTCACCTGGCTGTTCTGCCTGGCTCTGGGGGCACTGGGCTTGTCCCCTGCTGGGGCATTCCAGGATTCCAGGCTGGGGTTCTACTCCAAACAGGGCTGATGCCTTCCTTGAGCTGTCCCTGTGCTGCCATGGGTTCCTTCAATCGGTTCCCACTGCCGTTGGGCCTGGCTGGGGGTCTGTTCTGAGCCAGGGTGACCTGAAGTCAATAAAGGGACGGGGATGGGGGCTGTTGGGACGTGGCAGAGGCGGGAGAAGGGTGAGGTGGCAGGACAGCCTGTCTGGGAGCGGCGGAAGTGGAAAAGCAGAAGATGGGAAGATGGGGCCGGGGAGGACAGACCAGGAACCTCAGGCCCAGGTGCTGACGCGGTGAGCGAGTGCAAGAGCAGTCGGAGGAAGCAAGGCAGGGCAAGTGAGGCAGGGGGAGGTGAAGCTGGTGGGCTCCCTAGGCTCCTAGAATCCTGTAATTGCAGACTGGGAATCTGGGAGAAGAGAAGCCCAGACTTCTAGGATCGCCCATTCCAGACTCCCAGGACCCCAGGCTGCAGCCAAGAGGTTGGGTGAGGAGTCCTCATAGGACCATGGCCCCGGCAGGGCGCGGGGGAGGGGGGGGGCCGCTGGGGCCTGTCCTAGAGGGAGCCTGGAGGGCCTGGAGAGGGCTTCCTCCTGAGCTGGCCCCAGGGGCTCTGTGAGCAAGGCTGGAGCCTGCCCCCAGGGTGTGGGAAGAGGCACCTTGAATTGTGAAGGCCATTCTTGAGCCCTCAGCAAATTAGCAAACCCATGCTCTTCCTCCATCTAGAGCCCCAAACAAAGAGGGGCAGGAGGGGGCCTGGCCCTTTGTTAGGGGAAATTTATTAATATCCGAAATATGCGGCAGCCCTTTCTCTCCACCCGCAATCAAAGCCTTCCCGAACACCTGGGCCTCGCATTTGAAAGGCCCTAGGGCTCTTTTATGCGGCCAGGTCCTGCCAGGAGGGGGTGGGTAGCACCAGGAAATCCTTCCAGCCCCAGCTGCACCTGCTGATAAGGCCGGAGAACAGCTGGGGCTGGGGAGGGGAGCTCAGCTGGGTAACCTTGAGCCAGTCTTCCCCTTGAAGGGCCTCAGTTTGTCCGTATACGTACCGGGGGCTGAGTGGCTTCCTCATCTTCACCGCCCTTCCTCAACATCCACCCCCCCCCCCCCGCCACCGCCAGTGCCACAGAGAAATGGGACAGCAAGTGTCAGAAGCCAGGAGAGCCAAGCCTCAGTCCCCTCATCCGTCCTACAGAAGCTGGAAAACCCTGTGCTTGCCCACCCCCAGGTTCTCAGCAGTAAGGAGAAAGGGTAAGAAGGATGACCTCATTGGTGTTTATTAACAATAAACCAACAGAACATGGATGGGTTGGGGAGACAGCAGGAGAGAAAGAGGGCGCACAGGCCGGCCCAGCTGCATGAGGGTGCCCTGCCCCCCCCGGGGGGCACGTTTTCACGCTCCACCCTCATCTCTCAGGGAAGGAGGGACCCCAGGGCAGCCCCTCCCGTGCCTGGGACTGAAGACGCCAAGGCCTCTGGCCACAGGCCTGAGGTGTTGGCTGTCCTTGGCTCCCTGCCTCCATCCTCATGCCCCGGGCCCAGCATCAGGACAGCCAGCCATGTGTGCGGACCACCTCCAAGCCTCTTAGTTGCCTTGGTGGGTCCACAGCCAAGGCCAGTCTCCCAGCAGTGCCTGGAGCTGGAGAAGACAGTGAGGGCCACCAGAACAGGGAGAAGAGAATGGTGGGGCTTTGGGTCCTGACTACGAGCCCTCACTCCCACCTCTTCACTTGTGTCCTCTGTCCTAATCATTCCCAGGGCTCCCTACACGGGAGGGCACAGGGTCCAGTGAGGAAAGCTGTGGGCCCTTCTCAGAAGTGTGGGTCAAAATAAAATACATTAGTTTCTCTGGGGGAAAGAAAAGTGTGGGGACCTCCTCCTTTCCCCACCCCCACCCCCTCACTCAGGCCACCAGCCCCTCTTGCCTGCCCTCCACAGGCCTCCCACCTCCACCCCATCCCCTCTAATCCACCCTGCACACTGACCTGATAGAGATTCTATCTAAAGCACGACCAGATCATGCAAACCCCTGCCCGCCCCTTGTCCCCTGCTCCCCCTCCCCCTCATGCGTCCTTCCCACCTGGACCCTGCTGTAATCTGGTAACACCTTGACCTCTGCCCTGGGCTTGGGGGGTGGGGCACAGGGGCTACACTGGGGCCTCCACACCCTGCCCTCCTCCTCCTCTCTCCCTCCCAACTTGCCCATCCTCCAGGGCCCTCAGACCCCACCTCCTTCAGGAAACCTGGCCCAGGCACAGGAGCCCACAGGGCTTTTCTCCCACTGCACTTGCTAACCCTCGAGGCCTGGGACCTTGGGGGCCTCGCCACGCCCTGAGCGTCCCTGCCCAGCTCGAGATTCTGGCTGTTTGAAATGTGTGGGGACAGACTTTCCTAGAAAAGAGTGGAGGAGCCTGGGCCCTGAACAGAGGAGAGAATGATGCCAACCGCCACATGAGAAAGGAAACTGGTTGGCCAGGCGGCCTGGGGTCCAGTGCCCTCCGCCATGTGACCTCGGGCAAGGCCCTCTCCCTGGCCTCAGTTCACCCATCTGCACGATGAGGACTGAGCTTTGAGTGGGTCTGTGTGCGTGTGGGGAGAAGGTAGACAGAGAGGAGAGGCCACAAGAAAGGACTTGCCCTGGGCACTGGCATCCCCGTGGCGCCCTGCCACGGCCTCGGGCCTCTCGGAACCCCACGGGGCACGGCTAGCCTTCGCAGCCGGGCAGAGCCTCCTGGCCCCCGGCCTCCCGCCTCACATCATAGACTCCTCCTCCTCAGCGATCTCGCGGTCCACCTCGATGGCCGTGTTCTCGAAGCTGGTGATGCCCCCGTACTTGCGCATGTGCACCATCAGTGGCTTGGGCGACTGGCTCCCCGCTAGCGTGGCCACGTACATGCCAGTCCGGTTCTCCTCCAGCGACGGGCCCCAGTCCATGGCCGGTCGGCTGGCCTGCTGGAGCCGCTGTGGCAGAGCAAGGACAGCGGTGAAAACGGGGGTGGCTGGCGCTCGTGGAGCGCTTCCTGCGGGTGGGCACCCCGCACAGACCTCACCACGTCACCTGTGTCAGCCCCAGCAACAATCCCGGGGCATGGGGGGTGGGGAGGTCCCCAGGGGAATGAGTCACGTGCCCTGTGAGAGTCCTGCTTGGCCACTCACAAGCCGGGTGGCCTTTGGGCATGGGTTTTAGGCTTTCCATGCTTGGTTTCCCCCTCTGTCACTGGGGGATCGTGATGCCTTCGTAGGGTGATCAGCAGGCACTGAGATGGAGCACTTAGAGGGGTGCCGGGAACAGGCTAGGGTTACCTGCCAGCCAATCCAGGAGCCCACTCTGGGTCCTTTCCCCTAAATGCTGAGTCCTAAGCAGTGGGGAGCTTTGGGGAAGAGCCAGGAGCTGGGGGCACTGCAGCCGGGGTCGTCGCTGACCCTCCAGTGTCTCCCAGTTGGCCTCATTCTGACTCTGATGTCTGACCTTTCCTCCTCGAGCTCCAGTTTCCATGGAAGGAGGGAGGTGACTAAGGTAATGACTAAGTCTGGACTTTCTAGGGTTCCTCCCTTCCCAAACCACATTCCCAAAGCCCTATGCCTGCCCTGCGGGGAGAAGAGCCCCAGACCCCTGAAGGAGGATAGACAATCAACATTAAGTGGAGCCTACTAGGTGCAGATTCAAGGAGGATAATGTGTGCAGAGCCCTTAGCCTGGGACCCAGCATGGCTCCACACTCAAAGCGTGGTGACACTTACTGAACTGTTGTAGAGCATGTTACCCCCCTGCTCAGAAACCTGCCTGTGGCTTGTCATTTCACTTGGAATAAGACCCAAAGTGCCCACCACGGCCTCTATGTCCTGGGCCCTGTCTACCTACCTGACCTCAGCTCCTGCCACTCTCCTTCCACCCACACCCACTCTGATCCAGTCTTGCTGACCTTGCTGCCTTCAGACATGCCAGCACCCCCCCGCCTCAGGACCTTTGCACTGATTGTCCTTCTGCCTGGAATGCTCTCCCCTTAGATATCTATATCGATCACCTTGTTGGTTCGGTCAGGTGTCTGTCACCCCCTCAGAGGTCTTCCCGGCCACCCTGGCCAAAATACTTTCCCATCATTCTCTATTCCTAAACTTTGCCTTTGTTTTAGTTTTTTAAATTATTTTTAAAATATAGCACTTACTACTACCTTTGTGTATTTGTTTATTGTCTATCTCCCACATTAAAATCCAAGGTCCCTGAGAGCAAGCACTTAGATTCGTTCCCAGCTGAACACTAGAGCCTAGACCAATGCTTCTCAACCTGAGTACTCCGGACATTTTGGCTGGAGAGTCCGTGTGTAAGAGCTCTCTGCACACTGAGGGGGGTTTAACAGCATCCCAGCTCTCTTCCCACTGGAAGCCAGTACCACCCGCTGTGCACACCATTCTATTATGACAAGCAAAATGCCTCCAGATGCTACCAAATGGCCTCCGAGAGCAAAATCACCCCCGTGAGAATCCCCGGTGTGGAACAAAACATTCACCATGTTCCAGCTCTGTGCTAAGTGTGGGCTTCTTCGATCCTTACAGCGTCCTTGTGAGGGGGCATTAGGCCTTTCACCCTCCACCCCCACAGATATTATCTGGAAGTCAAGTTCAGCAAGGTTAGTCAACTTGGCCAAGGTCACACAGGTGACAAGTGGCGATGCTGGGATTTGACTCCAGGCAGTCTGACTCCATCCTAAACTTTTAAAATACTCTGTTTTTCTGCCCTTCACGGTTCTGACAACACTGATGAGCTTCTTTTCTTCTCACAGCAAGCCTTAGGGGAAGGATCACTGTCCTCACTTTAAGGACAGAGAAAAGCAAGGTTCAGAGAGGTGCATTAACTGCTTAGGGTCACACAGCTGGCAGAAGGCAGACCCCAATTCTTCCTAGGGTGTCAGTGCTGGAAGCCCTGGTCTCTGAAGGTCTCCAGAGCCGGGCAAGGACTCCTCTGCAGTGCTCCCCACCCAACAACACGGCCCTGGGCCTGGCGGTTGGCGGCTGTGGCAGCAGGGCAAGAGGGAAGCGTAGCAAGTCTTGGGAACCATGAACTTCCAGGGGGCTGGAGCCCTCTACCCTGAGCAACCCTGCTCTCCTCCTTTCCTTTGCAGACACCTTGGCTCTCAAGCAAGGAGACGCATTTCCTTTAGCAGCAAGGTGGGGCTCCCGAGGTTGAGAGCAGGCCAGGGGTTTGCCCCCAGGCACACACACAGCAGTGGCTGGACCCCGGGACTGCCCCTGCGGGCTGGTGCTGTGGCCACAACCCACTTCTGCTGGGGAAAGGCTCTGAGACTTTCCAGGGGCAGATATGAGGGTGGGATGAGGGACAGCTGAGGGCACAGTGCAGCTGTATGGGGAGTGGGGGCAGCAGGGTGATGGCAAGCGGGCTGCGGGCAGTGGTTGGAGGGGCGCAGGAGGCTTGATTTGTAGCCGATTCCAGTGGTATAAATATTCCCACCAAGATCGATTTCAAACCAGCTCACAACATCCCTGAAAATTTAACAATTAGCTATCATGAGACAGTACCAGCTGGCTCCAGCATAGTCCTGATGGGATCTATGGGGTATGGGTTGGGGTCCCTAGGCTCTCTCCAGACCCTAGCAGGCTCACTCAGCTCTGCTCTCTATGACAACCTCCCCCAACCAGAGGGACTCCACACGCATGGCCTCAGAAGTGCAGAGAGTGCAGTGAGGCTCAGAGAGGGCCAGAACATTGCAGTGGTCACCTAGCTTCACCGCACACTCACTGGTCCACTCCCCTCTTCTGAGACCTGCAGATCCCCATGCCCAAACAGCTTGCATTCTCTGTGTTTTCTGGATCTCTTCACAAAGCCTGGCGTGGGCAGGGCTCCCACCATCAGTGCATTCCCAGGTCACCCATGGGCTGCAGCCCACCCTCGGGGTCTCTCAATCTTGCCTTCTGACCCTGAGTTCCCATAGGGAAGCTTTGGGCCGGTGACCAGAGTTCCAGTCCTGACCCCTGCCTGACTCACAGTAGGATCCTGGGCCATTCCCTTGTCCTCTCCCCGAGATATGTGGGCATTGGCCAACATCGGTGGTCTTGGGATTGTGCTCCCCCACCCCCAGAGGCCCCGCATGGTGCCAGGGGCCACAGGGGAGGACCCTAAGCCCCCTGAGCCTGCCTCACCCCCAGCAGGTCTGAGAGGATTCATAGCTCAGGCTACTGGTTGGAAAAGCTTGTGAGGCCCTGGGTAAGGTGCTGGCGCAGATGTTTTCTGTTCTAGCAGGTGGGCCCAGGGCAGGGCCCCAGGGCAGGAAGGCCAGGGGCAGACAAGGGCCAGGCAGACTTACCTCCCAGAGCGAGCCCTCCTCCCGAAGCACAGCCACCAACATGCCGGCTGGGATCATGAGGCAGGACAGCAGGCCCATCAGGATGCCCAGCAGCTCTGCCCAGGCTGGGAAACGGTAGCTGCCATACTCTGAGGGCTGGTACTTGACGATGCTATACACCAGCAGGGCCTGCAGGTGGGGGCCCCAGCATCTCAGTGGGCTTTGGGCAGGCCCCAGGGCTTAGAACAGCCCAGGTCTGAGCTACCTGAAGGCCTGAGAGAGCCCAGCCCAGAGCTACCCAGTGTCAGAGACAACCCAGTCCTAAGCTGTATAGAACCTGAGATGGTCCATCCTTGGAGCCTTTGTGAGGCCTGAGACAGCCCAGCTCTGAAGCACCCAGTTCTTGAGATAGCCTGTGCCTGAACTCCAACTCCAAGGCCCAGAAAGCACAGACATGCACCAACACACCAGTCTAAAGCCCCAGCCCTAAGGCCCTGGTGCCTGGGAAAGCCCCCCTCATTTTGCTAACAACACGCGGGGCTAGGCCCAGCACAGCTACAAAAGCTGGGGGCATCGAGGCAGGGGGGAGTAGACCCAGATCCTGGTGCCCACCCACCCCTCAGCCCGGACAGAGGTCCACTCTGGGCCAGAGCAGCCTTCCAGACTGAATGCCCAGAGGGGGACCCTACTCTCAGCCCTGGGCCCCATCCCTCCTTCCCACCAGTTACCAGGAGCGTGGCCGGGGACAAGAACAGCCAGCAGGCCCTGAAGTAGAGGCCCGGCTGGAAGCCCAGCATCATGTGGATGTCCCGGCAGAACCTCTGGATGCCTGCGCAGGGGAGGGGAGGGGAGGAGAATGGCCCCACCAGCAGCCCCCCCCCCCCCCCAAGCACCAGCAGCCCCTTCCCCCTCCATGCCACTGCCCCCACTGGAGACCCTGGCCCTTGGGACCCGGGACCCAGTGCAGGGGGGCTCCAGAGTAGACTCCCATCCTCCCACGGGGGGAGCCTCACTCCCTCTCGCACGGCCCCTCTCACCGTACACCCGGGTGACGGCCAGGCACGTGGTGATCACCACCACCATGAGCCCGAAGCTGGCGCTGTAGTCGTCCAGAAGCACCAGCCAATACATGCCTCCCTAGAACACAAGCCACAGCTCTGGGGTTCCCTCACCCCAGTCTTGCTCCCTAGTGCGAGCCCAGGCCAGCGGTGACAGCAAGACGATGACCGTGTGACCGCGGCCCACCTGCCGAGCCCTTTACACACATCATCTTATTGGAGCCCCACCACAATCCTAGATGTAGACCCCATTTTATTGGTGGAAACACAGGCTGAGGAAGGGGAAGCCCCTTGTCCTGAGGTCATCTGGCAAGTGGGAGAGCCGGGCTTGAAGTCAGGACTCTGGGCCAGAGGCCAGGCTGCCCTTGGGTAGAGGGCCTGGGTTGGGCTAGCTTCCTCCCGAAGAGGAAGAAGCAGGTAGCCCAGGGGGCAGTCACGGATACTGCTGCAGGCGCCCGGCCTCGCCTCCCCTGCTGGCTGCCCCCCACCCCCCGCAGCACTCACGTCAGTGGTGAGGACCAGCCCCATCAGGTACATGGCCACGCAGATGAGCCCCGAGAACACAGCCTTCTTGGGCCGCAGGTAGTAAGGGAACTCGTCAGTCACAGCTGTCACGATGGTCTCCAGGAAGGCAAACTGGGGGGAGGGGAGGGGAGGGTCGGAGTTCTGCCTCCACCACACACACATACACACGTGCACGGACACACACGCTCACACAGAGACACACTCCACACAGATAGACACACATCACACACACACACAGCTACGTCATACACACAGACACGTCGCAGATGGACACACGCACGCACACGTCGCACCCCCCCCCCCACAAGGTGCCCGCTGACACAGACAAGGCTCACCTGGCTATCCAAGCCAAGAGTCAGCAGCATAAAGAAGAAAAGGAAGGACCAGAAGGGCGACAGAGGCAGCATGGTCATGGCCTGTGGGTAGACGACAAAGGCCAGGCCGGGGCCTGGGCCAAGGGCACAAAGGGTCAGCAGCCTGGGGCCCGAGGCAGGCCCCCACAGGCACACTCAAACACACATGGTCGCTTCCACCCACGTGGGCACACTAGTTAAGCGAAACGCAGAGATGCACCCTAACTGCACACTTCCGACACTTAACTCCTAGGACGCCGGCCAGTAAACGCTGTCGGTGCTCAATGAACACAGGTGGACAAAATAAATGAATTAATAATGAGTACAGGAAGAAACACAAGACTCGGTATAAGGCCTCATTTGAATACACTTATGTGCACCATCATTCACACAGACAACCCCACCAACGCATACGTGGACACGTCCACCAGCACAAACACTGCTTCGCATCATCAGTTGAACCCTCAGTTCACTTGCACAAGACATCGCTACACAGGAAATGACTCATTTGGACAAGCAAGGCAAGCTACTAAGATGTGACAAAACCTAAGACAATGTCGTACACACATTCATTTATCTCCGGACACACTCCGTTGCCCTCCCACCCCCTTTGCACTTGGACACCCAGAGACCAGTTAAGATACGTTCATTTGTGTGGGCGCCCATTCACACACTCACGGGATGTAGCCATCCACAACCTTGCTGGTGCACACGTATGTTCCCTCGCCCGGCCCCGGCAGTCCCCAACACGCACCCTCACCCCCAGGGCTGGCCCGCCTGCCCACCTGCTTTGGCTACTTGGTCCACGGGCACACCCAGCTCCTGAGACATGTAGCCCAGCACAGAGAAGATGGCGAAGCCAGCCAGGATGCTGGTGATGGCGTTGCCCAGAGTGACGATAAAGGTGTCTCTGCCGGGGGACGTCCGGGCACACAGGTCCAGGCCAGAGCAAGCTGGCCCCGCCCCCAGCCCACAGGGCCTGCCCTGGCCGGCCACTCTCCTCCCTGCTTGGGCCGCGGGGTCTGGGAGGCTGCACTCACCTGTAGATGTTCTGGTGAAACGTGTTATAGGAGGCAAAGGTGAGGAGACCCCCAAAGCCCACACCCAGGGAGTAGAAGATCTGAAGAGCAGCCTCGATCCACACCTGTGGCAGGGAAGGATGCAGATGGAGAGCAAAGAGAAGGGCTGGCACGCCGTGGCCCTGTCCAGAGGGCCACGGAAAGAGGAGGGAGGAGGTGGGGCGGGAGCAAGTCCACAGGTCCAGCTGACGGCGTGGTGAAGGGCGTGACTCAAAATGACATGGGCCGGGGCAAACCCTGTTCTAGCACTTCCACGGGGGACTCGGGTAAGTCCCTTTCCCTCTCTGGGCCTCAATTTCCCCATCCAGGATCTAGATGATGGCTAAGCTTGGTCCAATTCTGAAGGAAGTAGTGTCTTATGTGAATTTCCAGTAGATCCATATTGACAACAAGCCCATGGAACCCCTGGAGTTGGAGGGGCCTGGATTTGATTCCACCTGCCCCACTTTGCGGCTGTATGGCCTTCGCAAGGCCACATCGCCTCTCTGAGCCTAGGGTCCCCCCTCTGTAATGCAGGGATAAGAACAGTAGCTCCCTTATAGGGTGGTGGTAAGGTTTAATGACTGCATCCATGCCAAGTGCAGGGTCAGCCCGTTGGCAGTTAATAAGTAAGAAATGTTAGCTGTCGGCACCACTGTTTCCATCATTACCTAATGCCCTCCTTGGGGTTTGGAGTCAGACAGATCTGGGTTGGAATTCCAGCTCTGCCACCCCCTAGCCGTGTGATCTTAAGCTTATCATTCTTTCAGGCCTCAGTTTCTTCATCTGTAAAATGGGAGAATAATGTCTACCCTTTTCTAAGATTTATTTTTTTAGTAATCTCTACACCCAATGTGGGGCTCAAACTCATGACCTCAAGATCAGGAGTCGCACACTCCTCTGACTGAGCCAGCCAGGTGCCCCAGAATAATGTCTACTTTGTAGGACAGTGAAGAACAAGAAACGAAAAAGACATACAGTGTTGAGCACAGTGCAGAGCACAGGGTCTGGTACTGGGGGCCCACCACAGGGAGGATTCCTACCCATTGCCCCTTTTTCCCCAGGGAGCCCTCCTCCTTCTACTCTCTGGCTCAGGCCTGACCCCTCCCTCTGCACCGCAGCCCCGAGGACCTCACCTTGGAAGACAACAGATGGTGAAACTGGGGGGTGAGATAGAACTGGATGCCCTTCCAGGCCCCTGGGAGGGTGACTCCTCGGACCAGCAGCATGAGCAGGATGAGGTAGGGGAACGTGGCCGTGAAATACACCACCTGAGAGTGATAAGTGGGGATGGAAGGCCGAGGTGACCTTCCTTCTATCCTGTTCCTCTTCCAGAATTCCCCATCTTACCTAACTCGCAAGCTGAGAACAGCCACCATCCATGATGCTTCTCTTTCCCTCCCTGCCTCCCTCCCTCTGCACATGGATCCCTCTTTAAAGTCCTGTCACTGCTTCTCAAAGCATCCCCAACCCATCCACCCTTTCCAGCTCTGCTGTGCCCTGCTCCAGGCCACCCTTGGCCCTTGCCTGGAGGCCTTGCCTAGGGTTGATGAGACTCTCCCCCTCCATGTGTCCACTCCCCTTGCCCCCAGCCCATGCAACCCACCCTGTGTGGTCATCCGCCACTGCACATTCCCAAAGCCCCCACCACCCTGAGTCATAGACCCACCTTCCAAGCATTCAACAAACACCCGAGGAGCCTCTTCAAAGTGCCAAGCACTCTGTTAGGATACAAACTTGAGTAACAGGTCCTGTCCTTGGCAAGTTTCCGGTCTGGTGAACCAGCCTGGCCACCATCCATCCTCACCTCCAAATCTTCCTCCAGGCAGTGCCTCCGACCCCCACCCCCCACTCCTACCCCCAACCTCTTCCCTGTCGACGTTTATTCATCCTCTCAGACTCAGTCCATGCCCTAGCTGCCTCCTCCAGGAAACCCTCACCCCTCCCAGCCCCTCAGGCCTCTAGGACCTCCCGGGCCTCACCTTGCCCGAGGACTTCACGCCCTTGAGGATACAGAGGAACACGATGACCCAGGCCAGCAGCAGACAGAGGCAGAGGTTCCAGCGGATCTCCCCGGGACTGCCAATGCCCCGGCTGCCTTGGATGTGGAGGACATAGCGGCTGTGGGAGAGGAAGATTTGAGTGTCCTCTGGTCAGCCCGCCACACTCCGTGGGCATGGGGTAAAGCTGTGGCCAGCAAGGTTACTATTATTGGTGTCAGCAGCATCTCGATTATCAGCTGGCGTTTACCCAGCATGATTATCCAATAGGCTGGGGTGCAACTTATACCTTCCTTCCCTTAATCCTCACAACGACCCTCAGAATGCTATTCCCATACCCACTTCAAAGATAAAGCACCGGAAGCTCAGTACATTGTGTAAGGTCACACAGCTGGTCAGTGAAGAGCTGGAATTAGAACCCGGGGTCCACCTAACACCAGCACCTGGACTCGGCCTTCCAGGTGCACGCTGAGCCCCCTGGGGACCCTGGCACATTCCTGCCCCCAGTCCCCCCCCACCCCATCCCCAGCAGCTCGGGGCCCTCCCAGACAGCTGCTGGGCTGGCAGTGGCCTGACCTCCAGTACTCTTCGCTGGGGCTGACGGTGCTGGTGAGGTTGAGGGGCAGGGCCCCATTGCCATCCTTGGAGCCTCTGTGCTCAAGGCAGAGGTCCGTGTTCCACCAGTTGCCACAGTGCTCCCAGGGCAGGTTGCTGGTGAGGGAGGCGAAGAGGTAGAAGAGGACGTAGGCGATGATCATGTTGTAGTAGATGGCCACCAGGCCTACGATGAGCAACATGGCGGCGCCGGCACCTGGGCGTGGGGGAGAGGGGGCTGCCCTCAGGTCAAGCCTTCTGCAGGCCAGGCTGTGTGGCCCTGGAAGCCATCCCCTGTCTGGGCTTCACTTCCCTCTTCCTAGAGGCTGGGTCATGGAGGACAACCTCCCTGCCTCCCCCCGGGCCCAGGCCCCTGCCGGGACTATGAGGCCTCACCTTTGAAGAGGGGGCTGATTTTCCAGACGGCCAGGGGTCCCAGGCTGGAGAACTGGCCCAGAGAGAGCTCGAGGAAGAAGAGGGGGATGCCACAGATGGCCAGCATGAGGAAGTAGGGCACGAGGAAGGCGCCTGTGCGGACGAGGAGGGCAGTCAGGGGAAGGTCTCAGGTGGGCCGGCTCCCCTAAAGCCCAGCTCCAGCCCCGCCCCTCTCCTGATGGCAGACACCTGCAACCCCACGGAGCACTTCTCCTGTGGATGGACCAGATCACAGAGGGCTACAGGGGCTCGTGGGGCTTTACCCTCCTCTGCAGCCCCAGTGCCCAGAGCAGGGCTGGGCTCAGAGCAAACACTGAGTGACTGAAGGAATATGAGTGAATTCCCTGCCAAAGAAAGCGCAAACTCCTCAGTAGGAAATGAACGTGCTCGGGATCTGGCCCCAATAGACCTCCCCCTGTCCTCTCTGCCATGCCACCTTAGGGGCTTCTGGCTGCCACCAGTGGTCGCATGTGCCCAATACCTCTCCCCATTTGCTTCCCCTATTGACAGGCAGCTCCTTTAGAAGACTGCCCCCCACGACAGGGCTCTGGAAGGGCTGTCAGTCACACCCGCCGCCCCACCCCCACCCCCACAGGGGCCGGGCTCCCAAGGCGGGCCGGTTAGAGACCTTCCCTGCCGTTGCATATGGCCGCACCCAGAGAGCGCAGCTCTGAGGATGAAGTCATTGTAGAGTTGTCTGTGGCCACCCGCCACCCAACTGCAAGGAGGGAGCCGGTCCCAGGAGAAAATGAGGTCAGCACCCAGAGAGAAACAGAATTGGGAGCCAGGGAAAGGGAGAGTCCACAGAACTGTGGCCATTATGGAGTTCCTAGAGCGTCAGACCCCAGCTCCAGTCCCACGCTTCCCGGTCACGGCCATTCATCTTGTCCTCGCCTCATCCCCTCCTGTTTGGATTTCTGCCACTCTGCCAATAGGTGCCTCTTCCATGAGTTTGGCAGAGACGGGAGGAGGCTTCGAGGGTGGGTAGGAGCACACTGGCTCTGGGGCAGGTCGTCCTGGAGGTGGAATGTTGGGTCGCCCAGCGGGCGACCTTGGACAAGGAACCTGGCCTCTCCAAGCCCCGGCTGTCACATCAGGACAACCGTGCCCGCCCAGGAGGGCTGTCATCAGGGTTAAATGCCTGGGGCTGGCAGAGGGTAAGTGCTCAACGCCAGCTATTGTTAATGAGACTCAGAACAGTCACTTGATGGTGAAGCACGGACAACAGAGGATTTATTTAAGATAGGATGGGCTTCGTGTTTGTAGTCTGAACGGAAGGAACCAGGAGAGGAGGACAGATCGAAGATTCACAAGCGGGAAGGACTGGTGGGTGGGGGGAGGAGGGCGGGTGGGAGAACTGTGAGAGCACAGTGATCGCTGCCAGGTGGGTACAGCCTGCTGTCATGAAGCAGAGGCAGCTTCTCTGCCCATCACTCAGGGCCCGGGAAGGGCCCAGGCTTCAGGGGAGAGGTGAGGAGGTATCCACCCTGGGCATGAGAGGAGGAGGAGGGGTTTGGGTGATGAAAAAACACAAGGCAGAGAGAGCTCACTTCTCCCAGCTCCATGTCACTGCTTTCGGTGAATCCTGCTCAAGGCCACATAGGAGATGGTGGCCAAAGCCACTGAAAACCTCACTCCACCCCAAGTCTTGGCCTACAAGCCTAGACGCCCCTCCAGCAGGCCCTCCGGCCCCTACCTCCTCCGTTCGTGTAGGCCCGGTAGGGGAAACGCCAGACATTGCCCAGGCCCACGCAGTAGCCAATGCAGGACAGCAGGAAATCCAGCTTGCCTGTCCAGTTCCCCCGGTCGGCGGCGAAATCCATGTCCAGGTCTACATCACCCTGGTCACTGGGGGTCATCAGCAGGTCTGGGGTAATGGGCTGCCGGTAGAAGAGACCAAAGAGGTGAGGCCAGGTTGGAACTGTGACACAGCCCCACCCCACCCCCAAAATAAGAAGATGAAATCAAACAGGGCTGAATGCAAAGATACTCTAGGTTGAGAAAATCAACTGCTCTTAGCTGGGCTAATATGTCATTTGCAGGAGCTCCTCGGGGTGGCTGGTCACTACAAATTTATGAGGCCAGCAGGGTGGCTCAGGCGCTAAGAAAGCCACCTCGATCTTAGTTCGGTTAACAGAGAGGTCAAATCGAGGGATGGTCCTAGGTTGATGATGACAACGATGATGATCTTAATAATAGTTACCATGTCTTGAGCTCTTACTGTGTGCTCAGTGCACTAAACGTTTTGCCTGATTTCATTCTCAAAGCCTCTGAGCTAAGTACTTGTCTAAGTTCTGTTTCAATCACGAGGACCACAGAGGCTCAGAGAGGGGTCATGACATAGCCGCGGTTTTAGAAGGCTGGCTGGTGGAGAGCTAGCTCTCACGCCCAGCGCTTCCCAGCACTGAAGCCCGTGTCTTCAACCTCCGGTGCTGGCCTTTGCTACTCCGTTCCGGGCACCGCATTTTAAGAAAGACACAGATAGCTCGGAGCATGTCTACAGGGCAGATGGCCGGAAAGGACGGTGTTCAGGAGAAACAGTGACAGGAGGACAGGGGAAGAAGTGGGGGCCCTCAGCACAGAAAGAAGAGGACTTGGAGGGAACACGGCCTCCCCCGAGGGAGGAATTCGACTTATGCTCTCGTGGCTCAAGGAGGCCTATGGAGGACTGTGAATTTTAGTTCATGAGCAGGAAGAGGCTACTGAGTTTGGATCTGTCTCACAGAAGTCATAACCTTCTTGTCCCTGAAGGAGAGAGGCAGGCACAGAGGGGAGCGGCAGCCAGCTGTCCCTAAGATCCCTGCCTGCGATTCAAGGAGGGTGGGGAAGTCCACTGGGCCTTTTCCCTCCAGCCTGGGGCTGGGAAATGGAGGCCCTTCCCCAGCTGCTTGAAATGCTGGCTGGGGGTAATGAGCTGATGGCCCAAGCTGAGGGCCTGCAATGAAACTCAAAGATACCAGGCTAACTATCTAAAATTCAGAGAGCATAAATAAATAAAATCTTAAAAAAAAAAAAAAAGGGCACTTGGGTGGTTCAGTTGGTTAAGTGGCTGCCTTTGCCTCAGGTCATGATCCTGGAGTCCCGGGATTGAGTCCCGCATCGGGCTCCCTGCTCATGGGGATTCTGCTTCTCCCTCTGACCCTCCCCCCATCATGCTCTCTCTCTCTCTCATTCTCTCTCTCTCAAATAAATAAATAAAATCTTTAAATAAATAAATAAAATAAAATTCAGAGAGCAGTTCCCCCAAAGTGTCTCCTGGAATGGGTCAGAAGAAAGGGGCAGCCATGCCCTTCCCACTTGCCTCTGAAATTCACACCCATAACAGAGAAGGACGGAGCTGCAAAGAAGGCCAATTGTCCAATAACATCATGGTTCTGAGAGAGGAGAAAGGACCCCCTGCTTCTGCTGAGGAATGGTTGTGGGAAAACAGTGATACCTTGACTGGGAGTCAGGAGACTACAATTCTAGTCCCAGGTCTGTGCCACTTCAGGGTGTGACTTGAGGAAAGAGTTTTCTGAGCCTCAGTTTCCCCATCTCTACACTGAGGGGATTGAATAAATCGGTGTTTCCAAAAAACACAGCCCTTGGGATGCTCATGGGTGCTCAGTGTAAGAAAAGGATTCTTGAGTCAAAGAAGTTTGGGGAACACTGGGTTAACACAAAGCAAAATAGTTTTCTTTGCTGCAGGACTTGTCAGATCCTTTAATGCACCAATAACCCACTGCGACTGACTAGAATAGACAGTATTCTGCAATTCTATTTAAGAAAAGGATTTTAAGAAGCTAGCATGCTGAGATTTACTGAGAGAAATGTAGGTGTATCTGTTAGCCTTCTGGCTCTAATGGTCTGTGAGGCAAGCTTCACCAGAGACTCCCCTGGAGACACTCGCAGTGGTTGAAGACCAGATCGGGTCCTAGCACGGGGACTTGGTAATTGTCTACTGGCCAGATATTTTTTCCCCCTAAAATTGCCCTTCCTGACACCAGCCAAGTAGGTGTCTACACACAAATTGGGTGGTGACAGAGGAGGCTCTGCAGGGGATTTGTCCTATGAGCATTGCCGGGATAAAGACGGTGAAAGGAGACTGCAGGTGTCATAGGACTGGAGGTGTCTGGGTGCAGTGACAGGGTCGAGGCAACGGGTTTGGGGGGGCAGGATGGGGGTAACAGTCTTGGGTTGGCTCCCAGGGACAGTGGCGACCATGGTAACGATCCTGCCTGAGGCTGGCTATTGGCCAGAGGGGCAGTGGTAACAAGGACAACCTGGCATAATTATGGGTGAGGGCAATGCTGGCGATAATGAACGTGAACAAGCCGCTTTTCCAGTAATTGGGCTTGCGGTGATCTCAGACATGCTGGGCTGAGGATAGTAGCAGCCCCTGGACCTCTCTGAAACCCGCACCCGCCCTCTGATGCCCCTTTCCACAAGGTTCCTCCCCAGCTGGGTGAGCATCGGCCCTCTGGAATCACTCCCTGCCAGGTGAGCTCCAGGAGGGATGGAGGAGCCGCCAGTTAACACTGGCCCCTGCTATGGGGTAGTGTGGCAGGCTGGTCACCCCGTGAGCGCCCCCAGCCCTGTTCAGGCCAGCTGGCAGGAGGGCCCAGTAATGAGGTTCCTCTGATCCCTCCTGAGAAGCTGCTGCCCTTTCTCTGCTCACAGAGCAGTCCCGGCTCTCTGTTTCCATGGTGACAGGAGTTCCAAGAGCAGGATGCTGCCAGCTCTCCTGTCCCCCTCCTCCCCCCAATCAGAGGGAAGCCTGCTCTTGCTCCAGGGACAGGGGATTGGGTCCTCCAAAGATGAGCCAATCCCAAGACCACCTGGAGCCCCCAACCCCACCATGGGGTGAATCCCAGGAGGCTGGCACAGAGAGGATGTGACTGGCTGGGAGACAAGTAACCAAATCAATGGGGCAGGGTTGGAAGCTTAATGAGTCGCTTCACACTTGGGTCTGGGTGTGAAGATCCCACCCCCGATTCCCCCACTGCCTATCCCGACTCACGCAGGAACATCATACTGAGTTTGCCAGACCTGCACCCCCTCTTTTAGGGACCAACAGATGTAGGTCCCCACCAGCAGTGGCAGGTGCTGGAAGAGGTTAGCCTGCCCCAAGCCAAGACTCTCATACCTTCTTCAGGTATACCGGATGAGAGAGACAATAGAAATCTGGAATCCAGCTTCATCACTGTGCAGATGAGGAAACTGAGTTTCAGGGAGGGGAAGGGCTGAGCCCAAGGTCAAATAGCAAGTTAAGGGCAGAGCAAGACCAGAATCCACACCCCTGACTTTCAGCCCAGTGTTCATCTCTAACAATGCTGCTCCTTTGCCGATACCCGGCATTTCCTCCCTCCCTGCCCCCTTCACTTGAGACCAAGGGAGAGGACACTGAGGCCAGGTGGCCCCACCCCTGCCCTGTTGGCCCTAGGTCACTCAGCCCATATTTAGGAAAGCAGCAAGCTGCATCCTCCATGTCTGTTTTCTCCTTGTCTATAAAGTAGGGATAACAAGACCTAGCCCCTAGAATTTTTGAGGATTACATGAGATAAGGCTTTACAGAACATGGCTATTTACACACTGTATGGCCCTGTGGCAGTGAGGGGCAGGAGCTCTTGTGGGGAGAGAAAAGAAAGAGGAGAGACTAGGAGAATGGGAAAGAATGGTGGGCAGGACCCAAGAAGACCCAAGAGACCCACAAATGGCCCCAAGAAGTCATTCACGTCAGTAAATAAAAAAGACCCACTTATCACAACGGTTCCACGCCCAGCTGCACAGGGGCAGAAGGCTTGAATGGGGGTGTGGGGGGGTCAGTGACACCAGCCCCTGTGAGTTCTCTCTCCCATGTATACATCTACCAGCCCCTGTGGGGTCACCACATACCCCAAACCCCACTCAGGGGCCTACTTTGGTGCCTTGATACTGGAGCTGGATCGGCAAATGACAGTCCAGGTTAGAGAATGGACTTGCCCAAAGTCACAGGGTAGGTGGCATCTGCAGAAAGAGTGCCCAGGAGTTCTGACTCCTTGGCTAGGAATTCTACTTTTAAGCCAAAAGCAAGAAACCTTGACCCAATACTCTCCCTTCCCACACCCCCACAGGCTACTTGGCTGGGAGGTCTAACTAACCCCACAGGAGAAGTGGGGAGGGGCTGCGATCTCAGCCCAGGGATCCAAAAACACAGATTTGTCCCCCTCTCTCATGCCAGCTTCCACCCTACCCCCATATCCCTTGGGTCTCCTATTTCCTTCCTCCTTGCCTTTGCCTCCGGTCAACCCTGCTGATGGAGTCTTAGCAGGGAAGCTAAAGGTGGTGGGGAGGAAGCAGGTGGTGGCCCCCCGCAGGGCAAAAGCCCCGGCATGAAAGGCAGCGTCCCCGCTGGTTCTCGGAGGCTGCTTCAGTGTAGAGCGCACGGATGAGGACCAGGGCGGCTCCCGGCCCCCCACCCCCCCGAAATTAGTCCAGCTCAAGGCTGGCGCTCAGCTATTCTAACACCCCCAACCCCAATCAGCCGCTGGGGGAAACGGGTGGGGGACTGGGAAGGGGCGGGCGCCTGGCCCCAGCCACCCCTACCCCATGCCTCCTGGGGTTGCACACACCTGTTCGAAGGACCTGGCCAAATGAACCCCAGCCCCATCACACAACACCCCGACCCCGGCATGGGGAAGGCCATGTCGCCACCCGACAAGCCCCCCACCCCCCACCCCCGCCGCAGGCTGTGACCCCGCCCCTCCTTGCAACCTAGCTCAGCCCGGCCTCCCCAGGAGCCCCAGCCGGTCCAGGTGCCCTCTCCGACCCTCCCGGGGCCTGGATGGGGCGGGCCTCTGCACCCCCAGGTCAAGTGTGCCCCCGCCCCCGTGTGCGCCCCCGTCCTCCTGCCCTACCTTGCGCTGGTGAGCTCCCTGGAGCTTCTTCATCTTGGAGGGCGGGTTGCCGGGGCTTCCCGGCTGGGCTTCCCGGCTTGGCTTCCCCTGAGAGCAGAGAGCGAGCGAGGGAGCCGAGATCGCGCCGCCGGCAGGCCGCCGCGACTTTGCCTCGGCGGCTCCCGCGCACCGGCTTGGGGTGGGGGGCGCGGGCGCGGGCGCAGGCGCTGCGGTCTGTCGGCTGCGGGCGTGGGGCGCGGGGCGCGGGGCGCGGGGCGCGGGGCGCGGGGCGCGGGGCGCGGGCCGGGCGCTGCGAACGCCCGAGCCTGAGGAGGGTGCACCGCTGCGCCCGCGGAGACACCCAGACAGACAGGCTGACGGACCGACAGCCGGGGGATGAGCGCGCCCCCGCACGCAGAGCTGCGGATTGGAGGGGCCCCGAGCGCGGGAGGAGGGGGTCCGCGACGGAAACCCTCGGAGCTCTGGGGTCCTCTGCCACCGTCTCCTGCGTGACCTTGGGCAAGTGACCTCCCTTTCCCCAGTGGGCGAGGAGAGAGGCAGGCCACGTGCGTGAGCACTAAGGGCCGGGTCCTGGGTTTCAGCGATCGAGTGCCTCCTTTGCTGTGTGACCTTGCCCCGTTACTTAAGCTCGCTGCGCTTTTCCAGATGAAAGATGCCTTTTCATCTGGAAAATGGGGATAAGAATCTTACCCCCCTTACAGTGATGTGAGGAATCCAGGGAGATTGTGCATAGAAAACATGTAGTACAGGGCCTGGCACATAGTAGGGGCTCAGCTGACACTTACTGACTGACTATGAGTTGCCCACTCCTGCCACAAAAGGAACAGCCGACATGAATCGGATATGTATTCAGTCGTCCAATCTACCAATATTTATTATGCCAGATCCCGGGCTAGGTCTTATTGTCTCAACACAGTGACCTGGAGAGACAGATGGCATCATCCCTATTTTACAGATGAGGAAACTAAGTTCCTCACTCAAGGTCACAGAGCTTGTGAGTGACACCAGTGACAGAGTCAGGCCCCATGGACCTTCTAGGTGGTCTGGAACATTTCTCCTTTTGCTGGGATGAAAGAGATACAGGGAGGTTTGGGCAAGAATAGACAGAGCAAGCGTCACCGTGTTGTTGTGATGGCTTGTGACTTAGATCAGAGCACCTGGGTTCCTCTCCACCAGCAGTATGACCTTAGGAATGTTATCATTTCACGTCTCCAAAATGAGCCATCAGCGACACCGTGCCTGACCGACCTCTCAGGACCTTGTGAGGGTTCGTGTGAGCTTGTGACTAGGAGGGGAAATTATTAGCTACAGTGTTCATACCCACTGGTCTGGTATATGCTAGTGGACCTGGCATGTGCATTGTAGATCATGTCCCTTTCACTCACAAGTGTCCCAGTTCAGACACTAAATCATACCGTTGCCCTACCATTAACCAACATGGGGAAGTCTTTGGGGAGAGTGAGGATAAGGGCCTGTTGCCTCTCATACCCCTGGAGCCTGGAAGGAGGCAAGAAGGGTTTAAATCAAAGCACAGGCCCGGGAAAAGGGCCTGGCTGGGTCCTGGGCCCACCTCTCCTCCCGAGGTCCCACCCAGCTGCTCCTTTATTTAAGCCTGGCCTCAAAGGGCAGGCCAGGGGCTCTCCAGATGCAGGAGGAAGGAGCCCTTTGGGCATGAAGGTGAAGGGAAGGAACATTCATGAAACCCTACTGTGTTCATTGGATAAAGGCTTATATCCAACATCTGTTTTATAACTCTTTCCAGCAGCCTGAGAAGACAGGTTTGGGCATCCCCAGTTGCACCTGAGGGAAGGGTCTCAGAGGAGTGAAATCATATACCTAAGGTCACACAGAGCGCGGAATCTCTGGGCTTTGGAGAGGGCAAAAGCCCGTGGCTCCTGAATCCAAGAAGGCCCGGGCAGGAACCACCCCCGTGCCCCTCCCCCAGGGCCTGTCACCACTTCTCTTACCGGACAGGGTGCAGCTTTGCTGAACAACCCCGTCATTAGACACGTGGGTTTCATTAGACCCTATGGAAAGTCCAGAGAACCACAGGAAGAGGGAATAGAGGTGAGGCATTGGCTCAAGAGTCCTGGAAGACTGGCCTCTTTATGGCACCTTCCCAGTTGCACCTGCTTCCCCCAGATTCAGCCCTGGGAGGAGCCAGCCTTGGGGTCGTGGGAGGGAATAGGACTGGATCTTTTTTTTTTTTTAAGATTTTATTTATTTATTTGTCAGAGAAAGAGAGAACAAGCAGGGAGAGCGCAGGCAGAGGGAGAGGGAGAAGCAGGCTCTCCACTGAGCACAAAGCCCAACGCGGGACTCGATCCCAGGACCCTAGGATCATGACCTGAGCCGGAGGCAGACACTTAACTGACTGAGCCACCCCGGAGTCCCAGGACTGGATCTTTACTTTAGCCTTCCTCAAGCAAACATATCATGGGGTGACCACTGAACATCAGTGGCAGTCACTGGGGCTGTGAGTGCAAATGGGTCCAGGCTTATGCTTTTCAGATGGGGAAACTGAGGCCTAGAAAAGGCAGGACTAAAAAAAAAAAGAAGAAGAAGGAGAAGAAGAGAAGAAGAAGAAGAAGAAGAAGAAGAAGAAGAAGAAGAAGAAGAAGAAGAAGAAGGAGAAGGAGAAGGAGAAGGAGAAGGAGAAGGAGAAGGAGAAGGAGGAGAAGGAGAAGGAGAAGGAGAAGAAGGGGAAGAAGGGGAAGAAGGGGAAGAAGAGGAAGAAGAAAGAAGGAGAAGGAGAAGAAGAAGAAGAAGAAAGAAGAAGGAGAAGGAGAAAGAAGAAGAAGAAGAAGAAGAGGAAGGAGAAGGAGAAGGAGAAGGAGAAGGAGGAGAAGGAGAAGGAGAAGGAGGAGAAGGAGAAGGAGAAGAAGAAGAAGAAGAAGAAGAAGAAGAAGAAGAAGAAAGAAGAAGAAGAAGAAGAAGAAGAAGGAGAAGAAGAAGAGGAAGAAGAAGAAGAAAAGGCAGGACTTGTACAATTACCGCATGAAGCAGAGGTGGGGTTAGTCCTGGCTTCTAGGAGTCTGACCCCACTCAGGCTCTGCCCTCCAGATCATACCTTTCTGCCATCCTCTGCCCTATCACTGCAACCCTTGTTAGAAAAGTCTGGTCTTCCTCAAACAAATAAACAAAACCCCAGCATCTTCTAGAAGATATTGTCCACATAAGCCCACCTGCCCACTGAAGCCCCAGTCTTATGATCATACAACTGGCCATGAGTTCAGCCACCAAGCACGTTTGACACCATCCCCTCTCCCTTATCCCAGAGCAAGTTTGGGTAGTACTGGGCAGAATAACTACTTAGGAATCCTAACCAGTAAATCATCTATCTCCCTTCCCCCTTCCCACCTCTCTCTCTCTATTTTTCCTGGTCTCACATCAAACCAGAATGGAGATGTGTTGCTGATTTAAGGAAAGTGTTAGATGAAAATGTACTTCCTTTTATTATATAGGGAGATATTTTTAAATGCATATAAATAAACATTTTTAATTTGCTAAAACGTTCAGACTTTATCGCTGCAGAGCATGTGTTTTGCTACACCAGCGAGTGGCGACTGTGAAAAATGAGGAATCAGACTGCTAGTCCATCTGGTATGATTCAGAGAAAGTGGCTCCAGAGCAGCCCCACTGGGACGGATTGCCCTCCAAAGCTGCCCTGTCCGAGGCCGGCTCTGCATCCCATTGGCTGGGCACCCCATCCACCCGGAGCCGGGCTGGTTTCCTTGGAGCTCCGCAGTCCTCCTGCCCCCCATCATAACCCGTTACACATGCATGCACACACACGTACCCTGGGCGGCAGGAGACCTCCCTTACTCCTCATGCTGGGCTGAGTCCTTCCCTCCAGCTGAGCCGCGGCCCTCTCTGCTCTGCCCACACCGACCCCTTGGCAGTCGTTGGGATTGGCTCCTCCACAGACTGAGGCTCTCGGCATGGCATTAGGGGTCTACAGGGGAAGTTGCATGCAAAAGATAGTGCTGATGTGCATGCTTCTGATTTGCTAGAGGCCATGACCAGGCCATGGGCCTTTGAGGACCAGGCCAAGCCATATCTGACATTTGTCTGGACCCCCGGTCTCCAGCACCTGCTCAGGGCCGGCCACCTGGGGGAGGGTGGCATAAAATTGCTATACGCAAAATAGAAGCAGTTGCGGCTATTCCTGACAGGAAGGCTGGAATACCTCTTAGCGCTGGGTCGGCTGCTGGGTCTGATGGGACATGAGGGGTCCCTTTCCTGAGCCATAACACCCCAGGCTCCAGTGGAACTCTCTGAGTGATAGGGAGCTCCCTACTCACCAGGCAGCCCATGACAATGCTTGGAAGTCGTTTGAGATCAAAGTTTCCTCTTTCCTGGAGCTCAGACACCAAATGACAGGCGATCACCAACCCACCTTGTGGGCCCCACCCAGCCCCCTGACCTCCCATGTCGGCAGCAGCTGCAGCTGACCCAGCCTGCCAGGCCTGGCCACTGACCTCCTGCTAGACAGAGGTTGTCCTGTGGCTGGGGACAGGCTTGTCCTGCCTCAGACCTCCCAGGCTGCCATCTGCCCTCAGCACTGGGGGGTGGGGGTGGGGGGAATAAGGGTAGTTAGAACATTAGGCAGACCTGTAGGGATGCAACAGCCCTGTGAGCAGGTGGCCAAAACACAGCACCTACCCTGTGCTAAACACAATTCTGAGATAGGTTCAAGGATTTTATTTCCATTTGACAAATGAGGAGGCCGAGGCTCAAAGAAGCTAAGTGACTTGCCTGAAGTCTCAGAGCTGGGAGGCAGTAAACTGGAGGCCAGGCCGTCTGACACTGGAGCCTGGGGCCGAACATTGAGTCCCCCCAGCCCACAGCATCCCCATACTCCGGAGTGTGTGGTGTTCACTGGGGTGCTGGCAGGTGCTAGTAGGGGGCTCCTGGGTGGCAAAGCATGGAGAATGCTGGATTAAAGAAAATTCAAGGGGTTTCTTTGCTGTGGGACTTGTCAGAGCCTTTGATGTGTTAATGTACCACTGGGACTCCCCCAGAAGGGTTGAGTCTGCAGGAATTCCCAAACTTACTGGACCTGAGTCACATTTCTTTTTGGTAAATGAACTCCTCAGTTTTACAGATGGGGAAATGAGGCCCAGAGAGGAGAAGCAGTTAAGCCGGGGTCACACAGCAAGTATTTGTGAAGATCAGAAAACCATATCCACTCTGCCAACCACCCTCCCACCAACCCTCTTCCTCTGCTCTTGGAACCATAGTCCTTTCCCTGGCACCACCTTTCTCCCATGCCGTAGATGCCCACCATCTGCGGGGAAGCTGCGGGGCCTCCCAGGCCACCAGCAGGAGGAGAGAGGGAAGTGCCTACTGCTCTTCAAGGGCTAGTGTGGGGCTGGAGCCACCTTGTGCTTTGTTGTCATGTGTCCC
This sequence comes from Mirounga angustirostris, assembly GCF_029215605.1. NCBI lineage: Eukaryota > Metazoa > Chordata > Mammalia > Carnivora > Phocidae > Mirounga > Mirounga angustirostris. The sequence continues at coordinate 112,679,498 of NW_026991715.1, forward strand.
GGGAGCAAAGGGCAGACAGGCAGGCTACACACACTTTTTTATGGCTGGGCCACATCCCAGAACAGTAAACAGAGGGGCGGGCAGCTGGCACCAGAGCCTTCGAGAGAGCAAAGGCCCCAGGGGGCAGACTCCTGCCCACCTCTGGAAGGGAACTGAGAACAGTAGCTTTTCTCAGGAGTTTTAAAACATCATACTTCAAGTTCCTATTGTTCATATTCTTTTTTACCATTCCTCCTTTGTTGGCCTGACAGCACCTACTAGATCTTTAGGCCTCAATCCAAACATCACCTCCTCCAGGAAGCCTTCCAGACTTTCTGCCATAAGCTGGGAGCCCACTCTGGGCTCCCCGGATGCTCTGTTCCTTTGATGCCCAGAGCAGAGCTCCGACTGGGAACTTTTGTGGGCCAAGGACTGTGCATTCCCTGGGCTCGGCCATGCCTGGCACACGGGGGTGCCCAGTGAATATCAGCTGCTGAGTAAAAAATGTGAGATGAAAGTGCTTGAAAAATTCAAAAAACCGATATATTGAGTCTGATGAATCTGCTTACAAAATGGATTTACAGTTTTACGCAGTCTCATAGACTTACTCTAACAATGTCCTGTTTTGATCTTTCAAACACATTTTAAAGGTGACCTTGTTAGAGACCTACAGAGACTGGAGGGGACTATGCAATTGTTAGGGAAGGGTGTGGATGGTATATACTTCTTTAGCACTTTCCTTTAATGCTGGGTATAATGATTTTTATACTTTTTTTTTTTTGAAAAGAGAAAAAAAATTTATTCTTGAAGATGCATCCAAGAGATTCCACTCTATGTGCAACACTTGTCCAGCTGTGAGTTCTGCTTGGTCCGGAGAAAGTTCCCTGGGGACTCCCTGGGGCCTGGGCCCTAAGGGATAGCCTAGGGGTGTAGAAACTAGGCAGGTGGACCCCCCCACACCCCAGCCCCCTTTGCCTGTCCCCATCTGGAGGGCCCACTGAGAATGCTAGTGGGGGCATACGGCTCTGCAACCCAGAGGGGACGGTCATCAGAGCCTCTTGCTCTGTCCCAGTCTTGTGGGCTTTGTGCTTTGCATCCGGCCTAGAGAGGGGTCAGGGTAATTTGTGACGGGGACAGCTGGAGGTGAGGCTGCAGGAAGAGGCAGGTGGGAGCTGACCTCATCCCTTCCCCTCGGGTCATGGGCTGCAAGCATTCCGTCTTCACTCGGCTCTAGCTCCTTTCTCCTGAGTCATTCCAATCCCTCCAGTGGCCTCCCACCCTTGAACCCATCCATGGAGGGGGAGGTGGGGCCTGGGAACTTATCACAGCCCCTCACCTAGCCCTCTAGGGATCGAGACCGCCCCCCTGAGGCCTAGAACACAGGAGCTGGAAAGGTCCTTATCCCACAGGCTCCAGGCATAGGTAGATGGGTCAAGGGGATGCAGGGCTGGGTGGGCAACTTGTCCAAGGTTACCCAAGGTCAGTGGCAGGGCTGGGACTCAGACCAGGCCTCCTAGGCCTTAACGGGAGCCACATGCCCAGCACCTGAGTCCCCAGGCACCCAGCCCACAAGGCTGGGCAGGGGGCTACGGCAGATACTCCTCCTTAACCGGCATTGGGGAGGAGGCTCCCAAGAGGCTGGCAGAGCTGGGACACAGGCCCCCCAGGGGCGGCCCAGCTGCGGTGGGGGTGACTTCGTGGGCTGCTGGTGGGGGTGGTGGGGGCTGCTGCTTCTTCTTGTTCACTTTGCGCTCCTTGGCCCGCCGGTTCTGGAACCAGATCTTCACCTGTGGTACGGGAGAGCAGAGATGGGCTAGCTGGTGGGGAGACCGAATGGCAGAGCACGAGGAAGACAGGAAGGACAGCTGGGCTCTTATTTCCCCATGGGGGGTTTGTGGCCTCCCTCCTGCACCACCACCCAGACTATTCATGGCCGCTGAACACATCCTCCCCCTCTAGGACCTGCTCCCCAACCCTAAAGACAGTATCTCTGTAACCTTCTCGGTCCCCATTTTGTAAGACCCCCTCCTCCAGGAAGACTTCCCTGTGCTCCCTGTAACTGCTCCCTCCTTAGGATTTAAACAGCAATCATCCTAGCTGCTATAGCCTATAGCGAATCAGATCCCCCTTCCGCCCTACTGGGCGTCAGGGATACTGGGTTTTGTTGCAGGTGGGAGGATTTGGCAGCAGCTCAGTTTCTGCTGAGTGCTGTGTGACCATGGTCAGGAAACCCAACCTCTCTGTTCTCCTCCCCGACCGAGTCTATAATCTGCCTGACACCCTGGAGGCCAGATTGCCAGTACTGCTCCTGCGGGGAAGGTGGGGGGACCCACACACCTGCCGCTCGGTGAGCCCCAGATTGGCAGCGAGCTCTGACTTCCGCCGGATGGTGATGTAACGGCTATAGTGGAACTCCTTTTCCAGCTCCAGGCGCTGGTGGTCGGTGTAGACCACGCGGTACTTGTCCTTGGTCCGGGTCTTCCCTGAGAAGCAGAGGGCCCAGGAGGGGAAGTGAATGGGGTGGGGGGGGGACCTGCAAAAGCTGAAGCAGGGCCCCAGGGAGGAAGCAATCCAGGGCCCCCCGAAAGGAGGACCCTGAGGTTGGGAGGGACGCACACTCAGTCCTGGGGGAGAACCATCATTCCCCTGGGGTCAGACTTGGAGACCCCCAACCTGAGAGGCAAGCACTGCTCTCATGCCCATTTGGGGAGACACGAGACTCAGAGAGGAGAAGCAATTTGCTCAGGGCTCCACAGCAAGCTGCTGGCGGAGTTGGGGTTTCAGCCCAGCTCCCCTGACCCAGAGCCCTCCTCTGATCCGCCAACTCCACCAATTTTCACCCAGCAGTTTCCAGATGTGGCTGTGCAACAGACACTTGGGGAGCGCGTGAAAAACACAGTTTCCAGGGCATCCCTGACCCTATGAACCGGAAAGCCTCAGGGCTAGACTCGGCATCTTATTTTATTTTTTTTAGATTTTATTTATTTATTTTTTAAGTAATCTCTACGCCCAACATGGGGCTAGAACTCATGATCCTGAGATCAAGAGTCGCATGCTCCACTGACTGAGCCAGCCAGGCCCCCTTAAAATCTGCATTTTTAACAAGCTCTCCAGGTGGTTCTGATTCAGGATCCTGAGACCACAGGTGGTCACACCAGAGACAGAGAGGGACACCTCGCAGCCCAGGGCAGACTAAGACCAGTGACAAGTCAGCGGCTCCTCTCTCCAGCGCAGGAGAGTGGGGATGAGCCACCACAGGCAGAGGCGGAAGCTTGCTGCTCCGTCCTGGGGTGGGTTCTCTTCACTTCCTGTCAAATGCCTGGCGGCTGCTGGCCCAACAAAAAGCACTGCTCGCGGCCCTGAGGCCCCGAGGACCTGTCAGGTACCTCTGAAGACCCTAGCCCTGGACACCAAGCCCTAAGCTGGGGTTGCAGCAGTCTGCCCAGAGCCATCCACACCACCGCCTCTTCCCTGGGCACAGAGCAGTGATGCAGGCTCAGGCGACAAATATTTACTGAGCTGCCATGGGCCAAACACTGGGGTACACCAACGAGCAAAACTTAAAAAAGTCCCTACTCTCAATGAAATCAGGTTCTAGTGGAACCTAATCAAAATAATCAGAGATCAAAATAATTTGATATGTTAATGCTAAGTACTTGATAAGTATTCTTAAGAAGAAGAAGACAGGAAGAGAGGACTGGGAATTTGGGGAGGAGAGAGTATGCGATTTTAAATAGAGTAGTCCATGAAGGTCTTACCAAGAAGGGGAATTTAAGCAAAGATCTAAAGGAGGTGAGGGAAAGGGTCATGCAGATATCTGGGGAAGAGGGCTCAGGATGCAGGGAACAGCAAGTGCAAAGGTCCTGTGGTGGGAGCATGCCTGACATCTGATGTGTGGGGAACAGTGAGGAAGCTGGTGTAGCCAGAGTGCAGTGAGCAAGGACAGAGGTGCAGGTTGTCCAGGGCCTTACCAGCCACAGAAAGGACTCTGGGTTTTACTCTGTCTGTGATGGGAGCCATGGCAGGCTTCTGAGCCCAGGAGACACGAGGACTGATACTGGTTTTAATCTGCTTCTGGCTGCTGCCTGGAGGACAGACTGGCAAGAAAGGGGAAGCACAGATAGGCTTGCAATAACCCAGGAGAGAGAAGGCTGTGGCTTGGCTTCTCTACGGGGCTCGGCCTGGGGCCGGGAGCGGGATTTGAGGACTGACTGGGGTTAAAGTCAGGACTCTCTTTGGGACTGGGATCAGAGGTCTGTCTGGAGAGAATATTAAGAGTCGTGCTTGGCCTGGGCTGGTGCGGGGGCCTGACTAAACACCAGTTTCCTTCGCAAGAAGCTGAATACTCGGCTATAAATAGGAGGCACACGCAAGCACTTTCAGATCTACCCATGTCCACCAGGCCATGGCGAGTCTCGGAATAACCGTGGACCCTGTTCCACCTCACCCAGTTGCCCCCACACAGACTGGCCTTTACCTCCCAGGGTCACGGCTGTGGCTTTGCCTGTCCCTTGACACCCCTGTGCTAACCACCCACCCCTCTTCCAGCTCCCGCCCCACTACCAAGCCCACGCAGCTTGGCAGGACAGCCACTGGGCTCCCCAAGAGCCAAATGGTTTTGCAGAAAATGGGAGACAACAGATGTTTCTGGGCTTTTTTCCTTGGGTTTCCTGCCAGAGCAGCAGAACTGCACTGGACGCTTCCATAGCCACTGACCTCAGCCCACCACCCGATGGAGCACGGGACAGCCTCGGCCCTCGGCCAGGCCTGGCCCAGGAAAGGGACAAGGGAGTGGCTGCTGAGGCCTTGGCTCCAGATGGGCCCTTCCTTGGCCTAGAAAATTCAACGCCGACTCAAAAACAGTTCTGCCTAATGCGCCACTCCCGGAGCCCAGGAGAGCTCTGAATCTTCACTGGGCTAAAGCCGGAAGGGTTCAATTTAGTCTCCTCCCATTTTATAGATGAAGAGACTGAGGTTCGGGCAGGTAATACAGATGCTGGAGGTCCAAGTAAGAGAGGCCTTGTAAAACCTTCCAGTCCGACCTCCCCCACACAGTCAGGGTCACTGAAGCCCTGGGCAAGCGTGGACTTGCCCAAAGCCGTGTCACCTGATGGAGAGTTCCCACTCCCTACTCTTGGCACAACTCCTCACCCCATCAGGCTTGGGGTCCAGAGAGCCCCCCAAGAAGCCTCCTAAACCTTGGCAACAGAAGCTCAAACAGTAGACCACCTGTCTACTTGTACTTCTGGGAAGGGCGGGGCCGGATCATGGTAAGGGCAGTCCCCAGAGCTCTGGGCTGGGGCTAGATGGTCCACAGGCTGGGTGGGCCCTTGAAAATGCCCAGAATACTCACAGCCCGAAGTGGCGGGATAAGTCTCCTTTCCCACCCAAAGAGCCTGAGACATTACAAGCAGCGCTTATGAAGCTTATTATGCCTTTTCCTCAGGCACCCAGCACTCACTCCCATCTTTTCTGATGAGCAAGTAGGGAGCCAGCACACCCATTTCCATAGATGGGGGAAATGGGGGCTCAGGAAGGTGCCCATCCTTGTTAAGGGCCATCCCGCCTGGTAGTGTTATCAACCCTGGGCTCAGGTGATCCAAACTGTAGCCTGACTCCTCCCAGATTTGAGGAGCACGGAATTAGACAGGGGACAGGGCTCTAGCTGCATAATTATTTTTCTCTGTTCTAGTGAAGCTGCCAGGGAAGACCCAGCCCACAGGGCCTGTCACCTTCTCTCTGGGCCCAGGAGATGGGCTGGGGGGCTCAGGAACCACTGGCCACTGGTGGAGCTCTCAAATCGCACCATTTTATTGCTACGAAAAAGCTCTGCCAAAGAACAAAACATTTGGTATCACACTGTGGTCCAGAAACCAAGAAATCCCATATGCTGTCCAGGGAGAAATAACTGCAACATCCTCCTCGGAGCCCAACTTGGTAACATCTAGCCTCATTTAATATACATGTACCCTCTGACCCATTAATCCCACTTCCCGGAATTGATCTCACAGAAAAATGCCCAAAGCCATAGCTGTTTGAAAAGACACAAGACTAGAAGCAACGTACGTCCACAAGTAGGGTACTTGTTAGGGGCGCCTGGGTGGCTCAGTCGGTTAAGCGTCTGCCTTCGGCTCAGGTCATGATCCCAGGGTTCTGGATCGAGCCCCGCATCAGGCTCCCTGCTCCGTGGGGAGTCTGCTTCTCCCTCTCCTTCTGCCCCTCCCCCAGTTCGGGCTCTCTCTCACTTGCTCTCTCTCTCTCTCTCTCAAAAAAATTAAATAAAATCTTAAAAAAAAAAGTAGGATACTTGTTAAATAAGAGATGGTACATCCATGGAGAGCAACATTATGCAGTCATTAAAAAGGAATTATAAAGCTCCCCATGTACTAATATGCAGCAATTTCTAAGATATATTGAGTTACAAAAAAAAAGCAAGACATAGAATGTTGTGAATTGTATGTTACTGTTTTTGTATAACAGTGGGACACACACACACTCATACATGTGTGTGTACGTAGAGTTCTTTCTGAAAGAAAATACAAATTACTAACAAACCTCTGGAGAAGGAACTGGAAGCCGTGGGGCCACAGCTAAGTGAGAGTCTTTGGGATAACCCTCCCTCCCTCCCTCCCTCCCTCCCTTCCTTCCCTTTCTCTTTCTCTCTCTCTCTCTTTTTTTACCATATGCAATGTGAATTTGTATTTTTCATTATTTTTTAAAAAGATTTTATTTATTTATTTGACACACAGAGAGAGAGAGAGCACAAGCCGGGGTAGCTTCAGGCAGAGGCAGAGGGAGAAGCAGGCTCTCTGCTGAGCAAGGAGCCCGATGCAGGGCTAGATCCCAGGACCCTGGGATCATGACCCTAGGCAAAGGCAGACGCTTAACTGACTGAGCCACCCAGGCACCCCTGATTATTATTATTTTAAGACAGAGAGAGAATAGGCTCCAAGATCAGCACGGAACCCGGAGTAGGGCTCGATCTTACGACCCTGAGATCATGACCTGAGCCGAAATCAAGAGTTGAATGTTTAACTGACTGAGCCACCCAGGTGCCCCTGAATTTGTATTTTTAATGACAGTCAGGAGCCCTGGGCTCTACTCTCAGCTCTGAGCCAGAACTGTCAACTGCCCCAAGCCACCCTCCCTTCCCCCTCCTGTGAGTACCTGTGCCACCAAGGGAGCCTAGGAGGGAGGGGACAAGGAGGTGCATGAGAGCAGCAGGCAGGGAGAGGGCCCCAGGATGAATGATTTACAGGCCCCTGGGATGCTGGGGCTGAGAGGGAAGTCCAGGCTCCTGCAACAGGTGTCTGATGGGGGCCGGCCGCTCCCAGCCACCTAATGAATAACCCTCTGGGCCAGATGCCAGTGCAAGGCGGTAGGGGGGTGGGAGGGGAGCCCCCTCCGGCTCTTCAGTGGTGAGCACAGCAGGGAAGACCCTTGGATAACTCACCCAAAGGACAGGCTTTCTCTTTGCTCTGGCTTTGGGATGCAAGTAATGGCCCATCCATATGCAGTAGGCTGCTGTGAAGATAGCCCATTCCCCATCTCCTAAAGCATGCACAGTGGAGGCCCTGGGAAGCTTTTCAAAAGCACAGATTCTAGACCAGAATTCAGATTCAGTGGGGCTAAAATGAGACTCGGGGATTTGCTACTTGAATAGCTATCAGCGGACTCTGACATGTGGTTGTTTGGGCAAACAGACCTCTGGGATTGGGCAGGACAGCTTCTCACTGGCTGGGTGATCTAGGACTGGTCACCTCATCTTTCTGAGCTTCATTCTCTGTATCTATAAAATGGGGATCACTATTATTCTAATAACGGCCAACCTGTCCATGTGGCATCTCTTGTATACATCTCTCAACAACCTATGTATACATCTTGTATACATCTCTCAACAACCTATGAAGCTGTGCAACTGTTATCCCCATTTTCAGATGAGCAGAGTGAGGCTTAGAGAGGTCCACACATCTGGCAGGTGGGATTTCAACTCAGGTCTGTCCAGCCTCAGAAACAGCACTAGAACCTATCACACAATGTGAGGTCTCCCGTAATTACTCCCAACCACCAGGTGCACAGGGGATCGCTTTAGAAAAATGGAAGACACCTAGCACAGCCCCTGGCACTTAGTAGGTGCACACGGATGGGTAGGTCTTACTCATCTCCAACATGGCGGGGCAGCCATGGGGCAGAAAGGCTGGGAAATGGATCTGGGCGATGGGTGATGTGTTGGATGAGACTGTTTATTTATAGGGTCCCTTCCAACTTGGAAACACGAAGCTCCCAATGTTTGTTGATTCTCTGGTTGTGTTTGTTATTTTTGCCGAAAGAATTCTAATTCTGATTTCCCTGTCTGAGAGCCTAGATACCAGGCCTGCCCAGCTGGAGGATAAGGGGCGGGAACTACGGCAGTGGCCTGCGGTGGGGCCGCCCCATCCAGCCTGGGCCAGGCGAGGACAGGGTTCAGCCTCTGCCCCCCAGGGTGGGGTAGGCGCTCCAAGAAAATTGCGTGGCCTCTGCGGCAGCACTTCCTCTGCCCTCTTCCTGCTGGGTCTGTGGCCCTGGGGGGGTGACCGTGCCAGCTCTGGGCCCCCAGGCCTGGAACACCCATCCCGCCTCAACCCTCCATGCCCCCTCTCTGTGTGGTCTGGCCCCATCCTGACTGTGCATCACGATCACCCCCAACACACAAACATACGCGCAGTATGCACACAGGCACGCGTGTAAGCTTGTTAAAAATACCCCACCCCCGATCCACCGCATCCTGCTCTGCTGCCTTCTTTAACAGCCCTTGGGGTTTCTGAGCTGCTAGCTGAAGTCACTAGGTCTTGGTCCCAGTTCTGTGCCATCTGTGTGGTCTTGAAGAAGTCCCTTCTCCTCTCTGGGCCTCAGTTTCTCCTGTGCATCAGAAGAGGGGCAGCCCTGTGGGCCTGGAGATTCTGAAGTTCTGTGCAGCTCTGAGCCCTCCTCTCAGGCCTTGGACCCAGGTCTGACCAATCCTTAGCTGAAGGACTTGACAAGCGACTAACTTCTTGGGCTTCAGACGTAAAAGCAGTTTGTAAAGGGCAAAGAGCTAAGGAGATGTCAGGGAGAGCTGAGCTATTTGCAGAAGCAGATGTTAGAGGAGTCCCTTGGGAGAGGGAGGAATGCCGCCTGATAGGAAGCCGCAGGGCAAGGAACACCCTGGCCTGGGAGTGGGGAGATCTGGCCTGGCAACCAGCTGGACTGGCCATGTTCAGTTTGGGCTGGATTCCCCATCCCACCGGCAGGGGGTGGGACCTCTGCTTTGTGGGGCCGCCCTGACCTGGCCAGTTAGATGCTGAATGGAGGTCCCTTCCTGGACCAGGAGGCTGTCTACTGGGCCCTGACTGGGTCCTTGTTCCCGCTGAGTTGCCAGTCCCAGGCGGATCCATCACGGCTCCTCATTCAAGCCCTGGAGCAGGGGTGAGGCTAGCGTGGAGCTGGAGGTCTTGCAGCCTTAGGCAAGCTTCTCCTTCCCACTGCGCCCTTTCCTCCGGGGCCACCTGGGCCTTGTCCCCTGCCCCGTCTTCTCCATTTGGGCCCACGGTCTGGCTTGGCTGTGGGAGGCAGCAAAGAGGACAGAAACTGAAGGGGCAGGTAGACCTGTCTGTCCTACCCCAGCTTGGCCACAGGCCAGTGGTGTGAACCCAGGCAAGTCACCGCACCTCTTTGGGTCCCAGTGCATTCACCTCTCAACTGAGGACATGAACTCCTCCTCGATACACTGTAGTTGTAGAGATGAGGTGTGGGAACCTACTGGACAAGGCAATTATTAATAAAAGCTAGTCAATGATGAAGATGAAGATGACCAGAGAGACAGAAGAGGCCAGAGAGGCTCCTCGGTGCAGAATAAGGAGCCCATTGAGAACAGATTACCATTCTAGGAACTCTAGTCCTGCGTCCTCCCATATGACAACTACTAGTCACATGTGGTTACTTAAATTTAAATTAACTGAATAGAATTGAGAATTCAGCTCTTGAGTCATGCCAGCCATCTTTCAAGTGCTCGAGAGACACATGCTGCATACCGGACAGAACAGATATAGAGCATTTCCACCATCACAGAAAGTTCTACTGGACAACCCTGCTAGACCAAACTCCTGCCCTGGGCCAGATGCCCACAGCTGCATAGCATCCTAACCAGACTGCTTGTACTCTGCAAAGCAGCCTGGTCTCGCATCTACCACCCACTTGTATTTTTCCATAGGGGCACAAAAATAAATAAATAAATAAATAAATAAAATAAGGAGCACCCTTGGCCCAGAACAGCCCTTCTAAGACTAGCAAACAGCAACTGTGTCCCTTCAAGTCTCTCCCCGGCCTGAACAGCTTGAGGCCTCTCTGAGCTGTTTCCTAGGGCGCATTCCAGCCTTGCCCTACCCGGTCATCGTCCTCCCGTCTGGAAGTCAAGTTTCCTCGGCCCAGGTCCCGAGGTCTCACATTCTGGGTGGGGTGCAGGGAGGGGCTTTGGACTCTAGCCCTCTCCTAGCTCACTGGGTGACCTTTGCAAATCTCCTCCCCTCAGTGCCTTGCTCCTGGTCTGCTTCGTGATGCCATCTAGCTCACCCAGTCCCACAATGGTGCCTGACACACAGTGAGTACTTGATGAATCCTTGTGGAACACATAACACAAACCTACTGCTTCCTGGCGGGGCCTTCATCTCAGTAAATGGCCACCACCCTCCGGATACTCAGGCCAAAAGCCTAGGTGGCACTTCTGGCTCCCACAGCCAATTCATCAGCTGGTCAGCTCAACCTCCAAAGGGCATCCTCCCAGAGCCTTAGTCAAAGCCACTAATCTAATGCAGAGGTGTGCAGTTCTGGGGTCGGAAATACCTGTGTTTGAGAAAATGCTGAGCATGTGCTGAGTACTCAGTAGATCAGGTTCATACCCTTATCACTGTGGTCGGTGCTCAGGACTTGTTAAATAGTTCATTCCCCTCTTTCATGGGGGGGGGGGGGCGCACAGTAAAAACAAACTAAGAAAATAATTACAAACCAGGATTAGTATGAAGGAAAGTAAGCCTAGAGCTGAGAACTAGATTAAGTGGCAGGGGCGGGGTTGGGGGGGCCTACTCTAATTAGCTTGGAGGAGGTCTCCTGGAGGAGGCAACATCTAAGTTGAAACCTGAAGGCTGAGGAGGTTTCTGTGTCACCAACGAGAGGGATGTTCCAGGAAGAGAGAACGGCATGTGCAAAGGCCCTACGGCCGAGAGCAGCAGAGGACCCTGTCTGCCTTGTCCTGCCCAGAATCCTCAGCCTGCCTGAATGAATGAATAAGAGAGGCATGTGGTCAGCCTGGAGAGACCAGCAGAGCTCTGAGCCCCGGGGTGAGGGGTTTGAATTGGATTTTAAGAGCAATGGGAAGTCACCGGAAGGTGTTGAGCTTGGAGCGTCAATCCTGGCTTTCACTAGCATCTGCTCACTCTCTGTGTTGATGCAGAGGAACCTATGCACCCCTACAAGCTTGGGGGTTAGCGTGGTGTGGGGAGGGTTCAACAGGTTAACTCATGTTGACTCCAGATGCAAACGTTGTTTCCAAACCCCAGGAGCTCCAGGACAGAAACTAGAGGGCCAGCCCATTAAGATAACTTCCTACTGACAAGCCAGACCCTGCTGCTAACAAAGCTGTTTTGGACCTTCACAATGATTCCCTAAGCTCTCAGCCGCAATATCTGCCAAAGCGGGGGGAAAAAAAACACCCAACCAAAAAAAGCCTTCTGCCACCTTCTAACTGGGTCATTCCCCTTCCCAGCTACATCTGAGAGACGAGGTGTCAAACGCAGCTTCTGCCTAGAGAACCAGTTTTAAACAGCCTGGCCCCTGCTGTGCCCCCTTCCCCCATCAGCTTCTCCTGGCTCTTCCCTCCCCCCCGACAACCTACCGGCCTCCTTTCCCCACCTGGGCTGGGACGCACATGGGGAGGGGTCTGGGGCTGCTGCGTGTGTTGCTTTATTTGACAGATGCTCCTTAGGCTGTAGAGTCTCGGTTTGATCCCCATGCTGTCGCATCCTAGCTGTGTGAGCTTGGGCAGGCACCTTACCCTCTCTGAGCCTCATTGACGTTATTTGTAAAATGAGGCTAATAATAGATCCTCACACCTCTTAGCGTTGTTTTGAAGCTTGAGTGAGAAAAGCCATGTGACGTTCTTGGCACATCGCCTGGCATGCGGTAAGGACTCAACCAATACCACAGTTACCAGCTTTATCATGAGCTCCTACTTGGCGCAAGTCCTGGTGAGAAGGATGGGGCTGACCACAACGAGTCCTTGAGGTAGATGGAAGCGATAAACAAGATAGTGGTGAGTGTTGTTAAAACCAGGGCCTAATATATAGTGCTTGGAGGAGAGGGAACCAAGGAGGGCTTTCTAGAGGAGGTCGCCTTGGGAAAGGGACAGCATTTGAGTTGGTGAAGATGTAGCAGGACAGGAAGGGTAATTTCGGTTGAGGGACCCAGACTGGAGAAGCAGGGAATGTGAGACATGTGTTTCCGAGCACCTGCTAAGGACTGGCAGAGACGGTCATAGGCACTGATGCACTTCGTACCTACTGTGTACCAAGCACAGGGGCTGGGCTTGATGGGCACTGTCGCTTCAAGGTGCAATCCTATTATTATCCTTAACGTTATACTGGAAGGAACTGAGGCTCAGAGAAATGATCCAAGTTAACTTGCCCGAGGCTGTGCAGCTTCTAACAGAAATGCAGTCCCAGGCCTGAGGCTCCCAAGCCCAGCCCTTAGCCATCCCCAGGAAGCACTGTTTTATCTGGACAAACTAGGGAGAGAGTGGCTTCAGTAGTGGTTGGAGCCAGTTCTCAAGATGGCTCTGAATGCCACAGACATGGGGCTGGATTTGACAGCAATGAAATGGCATGTAACACAATGCGAATTCCATAGCAGTGGGGAGCCATGGAATGCTCTTGAGCAGGAGATGCGCCTTGAAAAGGGAAATCTGGTAATGGTTGTGATGACAGCTGGGGCATCAGAGAGAGGCTGAAGGTGAGAGGCCAGGCTGGGGGCTGTGGCAATGGGCCAAGGGATACGGTCTGGAATGAGGGGGAAGGGGGCTCATCCTTCCCTGGGCCTCAGTTTCTCCATCTGAAAGCTGAAGGGGCTGGACCAAGACCTGAACCCTGCTGCAACAGACTCATCATCTCAGCAAACATCTCCCTTGTTGTATGGGACCTCAGCCTCCCCACAGGCCACTGACCTGGGAAGTACTGTTTATTCATGATGAACGGATGCTGAGCTTTTGACAGGATGACGTCTGACCCTCTTAATGAAAATGCTGTTATTTGTAGATGCAAATAGGGAAGATCACAAAATAGAACCCCCTGTAGTCCTTTCCTATCCTGGCCTCAGCCAAGTGATAGTAACCACTCAGAACTGTTAATATTTTGATGATGGAAAGGATCCCAACAGTCTCTCTCATCTTTCCGGTTCTCACTGTCCCTCCTTAGGATAAAACCCGGGTCGGAGGGGCGCCTGGGTGGCTCAGTCGGTTAAGCGTCTGCCTTCGGCTCAGGTCATGATCCCAGGGTCCTGGGATCAAGTCCTGCATCTGGCACCCTGCTCCATGGGGAGCCTGCTTCTCCCTCACCCTTTGCCTGCCACTCCCCCTGCTTGTGCTCTCTCTCTGTCAAATCAATCAATCAATCAATCAATCAATCAATCAATCAAATCTTAAAAAACAAAAAAACAGTCCCAGTCCCAGCCTCAGGTACACCAACTCCTCAGCTGAGGATGGAGTACCGTCCCAGGAGGGAGACAGGAGCAACCAGGCTTCCACCCCTGGCATGAGCTTGCTCAGCTCAACGGCCATGGGTCCCATCCCTAGGGCTGGGGCCGCAGAAACCTGTCAAAGCCAAGATCTCATCTCTTCCCTCTTCTCTTGGTTGTCTTACTGTTGCTCACACTTGTCCTGTTCATTCATTCAACAAAATGTATTGAGCCCCTACTAAATGTCATGCACTATGATGGTGCCTGGAAGGTAGTGATGGGTCAAATGGATGTGGCTCTGGACCTCATGGGTGTTCCTTTGGTCGGTGGGGAAATAGAGAACACACAAACACACAGATAAGTGAGTAAATTGAAATCAGGGGTGGTGGTGCTCTGAAGGAAACATGGTGAAGGTTATCGATGTGTATAGGGAGAGCCTTCCTTGGGAAATCATGGAGGACCTCTCTGAGGAGATGACCATTAAGCTAAGACCTGAAGGGTGAGAAGGAGCTAGGCCTGCAAAGAGTTAGGGCACAGGAGTTTCCAGGAAGAGGGAACGGCGGCTGGTAAGAAGACCTGGTACCACAAGACCAGGTGGCCAGCAACATTTGCTGTGGGGGAGGGGGCGCGGGTTGGGTGTTGGCATGTATTGACCTTCCTTTTGCCATCCTAGACAACAGCATAACACAGACACCATCCTACAGACCCTGGATCTTCATTGCCCAGAAGGAGAAACTGAGGCCAAAGAGGGGGCACAACCTGGCCTCTCTCTCAGGGAGGGTCTGTAACTCCATCCTGATTCTGCCAATTCTGCCCCATCTCAGGAGCACCCAGTCGGAGTCAGATGCCCCTGGGCAGACAGGCAGCTGCTTCTAGCTTCTAGAAAGCTGACGACCCTACGTCCTCAGCAGAATGGGCCAAACCTGGCTTCTGGGGCAGCCACTTTCCTTGGGAACCTGCATACTTCCCTGGGCTCTCTAATTCTACTTTGTGGGAATAAAGGGGGAAGGTGGTTTTTGCCTCTGGGCAGACTTACTGCTAGGCCCCCATCTGCCTGGGGACAACACTTTCCAAATGACTTTTGAGACCAGAGGCTGAGCCGAGTTCGCACGCAGCTCTTGTACCCAGATAGAAAATGTGATTTGCCCGACATCACACAGCCTGAAAGCTCCCCCACGCCTCCCACCAGTCCTCTGACCCCCACTGGCACACTCTCTCCAGGTCCTTGCTCCTGAGGAACTCCTCCTCCAACTGGGACGCCCCCATCTCCAAAGTTGCCTGATAGCAGTCACAACAACTGGAATAGAGGGGCAGGAAAAGCAGGCTTCCCTTCCAGCGAACAGACACAAAACCGGGGAGTCAGTGGCCACAGACACCTTCTCTCATTTAATCTCATGCAGGGTTCTCAACCAGCGTTAACGGAGAAGTCTTTCGGGAGCTTCTAGAACCCCTCAAATTGTCTGCAGAATTAGACAACACTTTTTTTCTAGGGAGAAGATTTGTATTTTCCACCAGATTTTTCAAAAGGGTCCTTTTATAACTTAAACAAAGGTACAAGACCCTTCCCTATCATGTCACAGATGGTAAAACTGAGACCCAGAAAAGATGACTAATTTAAGAGTAGCTATCGTTGAGAGGATAAGAACACAGGTTTGATGGTCAATCTGCCAGGGTTCAAGTCCCAGCACCTCCCTCCCCATTTACTGGTCTTATGGCCTCGTGCAAGGATTTAACCTCTCTAGGCCATAGATTTTTCACATTAAAAATGGGTATGTTAATAGTACCTATGACAATGTTGTGAGAATTAACAGCAGGGCCTGGTCCATTAGTAAGTGGTCCATAAGCGTTAGCTATTCTTATTTAGCCAAGGTCACACAAATGAGAGGCTTCTGGAGGTAGATAGGAGCTTCCGTGTCCCTGGGACTCCCAAGAAGGGGCTACGATTATAGCCAGACCTCCCCAGCATCTGCCCCAGGACTGAGGAGTGTGTGTGGGGACATGGGGGTGAAGAGAGAGAGGAGGTGGGGGAAGTCCCAGGCTCCCTCCCAGCTGGGGGAAGTGGGGGAGGGGACGGACATCAAAGGGTGGGCAGGCCGACTTCCCGCCCCTAAAGCCAGGTGGCCTTTGTCAGGACAGGCCGGACACAGTCGGGACAATGGGGTATCGTGTTCACTTTCCGGCCAACAGGAGTCACTACCGAGCTAAGACCCAGTCTGTTACATGACAAAGGGGGGACCTATAAAGGAGGTCAGGCCGCCCCTCATTAAAGCTGGCCCTTTGTCCTGCCCCCTCCTCTGCCTTTGAAGAGGGTGGATCAGAGAGGCCTGCCTGGGGGCAGGAGGTTCACAGTCTCAGGAGCCAAACAGTAGCCACCTTCCCAACTGCTCCTGCCTGCCCCTCCCCCAGGGTCAAGAGTTCAGGGAGGGCCCTGGGATGGTAAGGTAGGACCCCCCACACCAGTGTAACCACAGAGGGCTCTTTTTTAGCCCAAAGGATAGGAGCCACCAGTCTCTTCACTGTACCGAGCCGGGGGCCGAGGCCTGGAAAGGAAAGTGGCCCGCCTGTGCGCACACAAGCAGTGCCTCGCCCCTTCTGGGGTCCGTTTGCAGCTTCCTCCTGGGGCTGGGATTCGGCTGGAAGCCCCGGATGACGCCCCGGGCTAGTGTTGCTAAAGAGCCCTGGGATAAGTCTGGGAGCTGCGTTCTAGCTCCGGCCCGGCCCGGCGACCACGGGCGCGTTTCTTCACGTCTCGGGGTCTCCGTTCCCGGGTCTATACGGAAAGACAGGCTGTGCTTACCAAGGCCCGGCAGTCTGGGATTCAGAAGGGGGAGGCTGAGAGAACAGCACTCCAGGACCAGAGTGGTCAGGGAGGCCCGAGCGGGGAACCCGCTGGGGGAGCCGGGGCAGGGGTCAGACAGGGGGCGGCTGGCCTCGCCCTAGCACCTGCCGGTGCCCAGGGGAACCGTCCGGAGGCGCAGGGCGAGGGAGGGTCCTTACCGCTGCCACCGCCGCCTCCAGCCGCCACGCTGCGCCGCATCCACTCGTAGGGCGTCCGCCTTTGCGCTCCGGGCGAGCACGGTGCGCCCGGGCCGCCGAGGGGCTGCGCCAGGAGGCTGGGGCCAGGCCCAGGGGGCGCGGGCACCGGGCTAAAGTCCGGAGGGGGCCCGAATGCCAGCGGGGCTGGGCTGGCGGCAGGGGCCGCGGGGCCTGGGCCATAGGCGGCGGCCCAGTCGTCCTTGGGCGCAGAGAAGGGCGCGCTCCAGGCCGCAGAGGGTGCGGGGGCAGGCTCCACGTGAGAGTAGCCAGTGAAGTCAGGGTACTGCGGGGGCCCCGGGGGCGCAGGCGGGGGACCGTAGGCTTGCGGGCCCAGGCCGAGGCTCGCGGGCCTGGCGGAGCCGGGGTAGACCGGAGAATCCTTGTCCAGCACATAGCCCACGTACATGGTGGCCGCGGGGGCCCGCGCGCATGCTGGGCCCTGGAGCCGCCGCTGCGGGCCGCCCCGACGAGCAGACTGCTCACCTGAACTCGCGGGCCCGGCCGCCGCGCCCGCCCCACCCAGGCCTTTTATAGCTCCGGGCGCCCGCGGCCCCAGCCCGGGCGGGTTTGCATTTCAAAGCGGGGGGGAGCCTCAGGGCCGCGAATCAAAGGGGGAAACCCGTCGGGGGCGGGGGGTTCAAAAGGAGACAAATTGCCGCCCCAAGCGGGAGGCGGACGGGCCGGGGCCTGGAAGGGGGTGGGGGCGCGGAGGGCGCGTCCCGGGCCAGCGACCGAGGTATCGCTAGGTGTGGGAGTCTCCTGCGGGGCCGACGGCCTAGCGGCACGAACACTTCGTCCTCCCCGGGCCCCGCCGCGTGGACCGCCCGTGACCCCGTTTTACAGGTGGAAAAAAGGGATCCGAGGGACGGGCGGGGGGACCCCAGGCCGGCGTCCCACAGCCACGGCGGCCCTGTGTTGCACTCGGCAGTGATCAGCTTGAGGTGAGGGGGCAACCCGACTTCAAACAGGGTTCCCCCTGTAAGGTAACGAGTCCTTAATCTTTGGGGGGGGGGTCACGACCCCTCTGAGCCTCCAATGAAAGCTTTGGATGTTTTTCCCGGGAAAATGCACATATGCACATACACGAGTCTGCATACAACTGGGGCGTTTTCCTGAGTTGACTTTCCAGAGAAAGCTCTTAAAGAGGTAGGGTAGGGGCATCTTTGCAGGACCTTCTAGGGAATTTTTCACAATTCTGTTGACGAATTCTTTTAGCCTCCCCCCCCCCCCGCCCTTTATTTTAATGAGAAGTTTCAAACATACACAAAAGTGGAGCCTGTAGTGAACCACCCATACCCATCACCCTGCTCCAACCATTAGCAAGGTTTTGTAAGTTATTGCATCCCCTCCCCTCCCTTTTTGCTGAAGTATTTTAAAGATTTTATTTATTTATTTGACAGAGACAGAGATAGCGAGAGCAGGAACACAAGCAGCGGGAGTGGGAGAGGGAGAAGCAGGCCTTCCGCCGAGCAGGGAGCCCGATGTGGGGCTCGATCCCAGGACCCTGGGATCATGACCTGAGCTGACGGCAGACGCTTAACGACTGAGCCACCCAGGCGCCCATTGCTGAAGTATTTTAAAACAAATCTCCAACATCATGTCATTTTACCCCTACATACTTCAGCATGCATCTCTAAAACACATGGACAGGGCGCCTGGGTGGCTCAGTTGGTTAAGCGACTGCCTTCGGCTCAGGTCATGGTCCTGGAGTCCCCGGATCGAGTCCTGCATCGGGCTCCCTGCTCGGCAGGGAGTCTGCTTCTCTCTCTGACCCTCCCACCTCTCATGTGCTCTCTCTCATTCTCTCTCTCAAATAAATAAATAAAATCTTAAAAAAAAAAATTAAAACACATGGACACTTTCTTACATAATATGCCATTAACACATCTGACAAAATTAACACAAATTCTTGAGTATTATCTAACACTCAATTCGTATGCAAAATACTCCAGTTGATTCAAACGTGTCTTTTTAACAGTTGGTTTGTGTGAATCAGGATCTAAAAGCCCTGATTCATTTATTATAGCTGGGGCCCACTGGTATTTTAAATGCATTTTGCATCCCCTTGTCCTATTAAAGACTGGTAAACATTTCATAGCTACCCAAGGGGGAGTGCCTAAAACAGGTGAGGAGCTGGGAGTGGGTAGCAAGGTTGAGAGATTTGGGGAAGAATTCATGAAGGACAGGCTCTGGGTCAGGAAGCCTTGGAGCAATGGGTTTCCTTTCCCCAGTGGGGGTTCAGTGCCCACAAGCTGCACAGAGGCCCCCCCATGATGTTTGATCCTCCAACATTTCCTGGGGACACCCTAATTGTGCAGAGACATGTATTATCTATTCAACCTGTCCCTCCCTTGGGTAGGACATTTCAAGACTAAACAGATGTGTCAGGATCTGGATACAATTTACAGGGTCTAGTGCAAAATGACAGGGTGAGGTCCCTTGTTCAAATATCATTAAGAATTTCAAGATGGTGACAGGAGAGAATTCAACCATGCAGGGGGCCCTTCTAAACACTGGCCCTGTGTGACTGTACAGCCCCCCCACCCCGAAGAATCTGGCCCTGGCCAGAATCTTGCACTTTTGGGGTTCTGATGGTATGGTACTCTAACAGAATAAGGGGCAGTAAAGACAGGGCTCCCCTTCCTGCTCAGAGGAACCCTTTCCATTGTACAAGTGGAAGCACTGAGGCCCAGAAAAGAAATGGGGTGGGGGGGGCTCCCTGGGCTGTTACTGACATGGAGGCGCACAGGGCTGCCTCTGCAGGAAAGGCTCCCTTTCCCACGTTAGGAAGGGGACATGTTGGTGAAATTTGCTCAGAAGTCATCTGGAGTGAGGGCTCCGCACAGGATCGACCTTTGCAAGGGGTCAGTAAAAGATTGCAAGTATACAGAGAAGGGAGAAGAGGCCCAAGAGGACTGGGTTTTCTCTCTGAGTTGACGAATTGCTCTGACAAGGAAGAGAAAATCTGGAGTGGGGCTTGAAGGACTGAGTTTGGGGAGGGGTGCAGGGAAGACCTGGGACCTGAGAGAGAAAGCTGTAGGCGCAGACATAGATTTCAACCCCTCTGTAATAAAGTGCTCTCTAAAAGGCCATCCATCACGAAATGAGCTGTCAGAAGATAGAGAGTGAGCTCATTATCACAGGAGGTATGCAAGTGACTGCTGGAGGGCTCTGATCAGGGATGCTGCAGAAAGTGTGCCTATCCTGGCCGGGGGGGGTTTAGGGGAGAAGGTTGGTGCTTTCTAGGTGCCCTCTAAAAGCACAGAGGTTGGGATTAAGTATAGGAATTCATTTGTTCTTGTGTTCATTCATTTCACACATGTATTAACACTCCTCCTTTGTGTTGACATTGTGTTTGGTAGTAGGTGAGGCCCTGCCCTTGGCGTTTTCACAGTCTGGGGGTGGGGGGTGGGCGGGGAAGAAGCATGCATGAATCAAATAATCACAAACAAAGGTAAAATGACATCTTGGTAAGGGTCCCAAGAATTGGGACATTTGACCCAAAGGCAGGAGACATGGAAGTCTTGCAAGAGGAAATGACATAGGAGTCAAGGTCCTGGGAACAGGGAAGGGCATTGCGGGCAGAGGGACAGTGTGAACAGAGGTGTTGAGGCCCAAGGGGACACATGGTCCTTAGAACCGGACCTGGAGCTCAGTGATGGGAGGCAGGAGATGAGTCTGATGAGGGCAGGGCAAGGCCAGGGGGCACAACTGAGGCCAGGGGGGGGACAGGCCTGACGAGAGGTGTGGGAAGACTTCCTTGAGGGCTTTGGGGGGTGGAGTTAGGAGTGGAACGATGGCTGTGGTTGGCATGTGGAGAATGAGTCAGAGGACAGGAGGAGAGCTGGAGAGCCGCGGGGAAGCTGTGCAGGGGTCCAGGAATGATAGAAGATGGTGTCCAACATTGGGTGGTGGCTGGGAGCTGGGAGCCTTTCAGGCAAAGTGGGGACAATTTCCCTGATCAGGGAGAGCCCAGGAGCCCTGAGGCCTGGGGAAGCCGTGGCAGCTACTCCCTGAAACCCTAGTGTTGTCCTCCCCCAGGGTAGAGGCTCCACAGACACATGCTGGGGCAAACCTCTTTTTCCACCCTGCCCTGGGCCTGCTCTTTCTTGAGTCCTGCTGTTGGGATGGCTGGGGCGAACTGGCCCTGTTTGCTGGATGAGGAAGCGCAGAGAGGTCCAGGTATCTAGGCAAGGTCCCAGAGGCACAGCGCTGGGCACGGAAGCTGGGTCTCCTGACCCCACTGGCCTTTCTCACTGCCTAACCGGAGTGCCCAAGAGGTCCTCAACTCAGCCCTGCCAAGCCTCCAAACCCACCCCTGGTCCACCTAGGGTAGGAGAGCAGGGACAATAGACTTCAAAGCATCCTGATCATGGAAGACCCTTGCAGAGCCAAACTACTCATTTTACAGATAGGGCAACTGAGGCCTAGAAGCCTAAAGAGAGAAGGGATTTTTGCCAAGTTCGCACAACAGGACAGTGCTGCAGTGGAAATAGACCCAGGTCTTCTGACTGCCAGCTCAGTACCCCCTCATCCCATCTTTCTGAGAATGCAGGTTCCCATAGTGTGGGGTAGGGTCCTGGTAACCCCATCTGGCAGATGAAGCAGCTGGAGCGCAGAGAAGTGAAGTCACCCACCTGCGGCCACATAGCAGGTGAGTGGCCTATCTGGAAGTTTTTCTTTCCTCTCCAGCCAAGCCAGCTTGGGAAGATAGTGCACCGTGTATGTCTCTCTCCTAAACCTGGGGTTTGCTTATATAAATATCTGCTTCCTCTTCCTCCTCTGGCTCATGCAAAAGAGCCTCAGCTCTCCCCTTATCCTCACCTTCAGATAGATGCCCCCTGCCAACCAGAGATCCAAGACAGCCCTGATAGGACACCCCGGCTTTCCCCTCCCGAGGACACTGTAACTTTGTTCAAAAGTCCCAGGCTGGGCATCTAGAATGGCAGGTCCTGCCCCACCTCAGCCTTGGACTTGCCATGTGACCTTGAGCACTTGCCCCCCTGGGTCTCAGTGTCCCCGTATGCCCACTGGGGACCAGTTGCCTCAGACAGTGGTCCAGGATGGGACTGTGACTGTGTGTGTGGAGAAGCCCCCGTCCACGTCACAGCCTCTTCCTCTGACAGCCCCTTATCTCTGGGAGCGGCTGTTTACTGGACCCCTCCTTCGCTCTGGCTCCCCCGGTGGCCCCTCTTCCCTCTGGCTGCTCTCACATACCCAGCCACGGGCTCCTGGGGTGGGGCGCAGAGACATGGCCTCATAAAGATCTTGGTGATAACTTGGTTTTTAAACAGGTTTATGGCCCTGGAAGAGGAAAGGTTCTGGGCTGAGCTTTCTGTTGGAAATGGTTTGCTTAAGAGAAGCTGGTGGGCTAACTTTCAGCCTACCCGGACCGCAGCCCAAGGGCTTTGACTCACTCTGTGACCTGGGGCCAGGAACTCTCCCTGGCTGAGCAGTTTCTGAGGTGCAAGCGGGGATGGTAATTCCTGCCCTGCCCACCTCCAGGGGGCAGATGTGAGGCTCTCGGGTGGGTGCCGGGCTCCTGCGGGGTGTGTTTTCCTGCTGGACCCCTCCAGCACCTTTCCTCTCGTCCTCCAGAGGCTGGGGCGTCACCTGCTGGCACTGCAGGGTACTGCTGGAAGGCTCTCCGGCTGCTGTCAGTCGGGACCCCTGGACAGACTCGCTGGCTCTCCTCCCGCTCCCTGTGGGGCAGGCAGTCCCCCAGTATACAGCCACTTAGGGTGCAGAAGGGATGCTAGAACAAAGGCCTAGGGGCAGAGTGGCCTCACCCGAAGGAGCACTGCGTCTGACCCATTGTTCAGAGGAGATACAGCTGAGCCAGGGAAGGAAAGGAAGGTCATTGCATGAGTCAGTGGTCTAGCACAGACTGGGGCCCAGAAGTCCCAACACCCTGTCCAGTGCATTCCTGCAGCCTCTCGGAAGGACATAGTGCTGTGGGGAGGGCAGTCAGTCCAAGGTCGACTACGATAGCCTCCATACTAGTCTCCCGCCTCACCTCTGTTAGCCCATCCTCTGCAGTGCACCACAGAGACCTGATCTTATCAGTCACTGTTTTAAGATTGGGCATGGGCCTTCCTGACCTTCAGGCCTACAAGGCCCTGAGGCCTGGCCCCTGGCTTCCTCTCCAACCTAGACCCCCTCCCCCTCATGTCCCCTCTCTGCGCCTCACCATTCTTTTCTTTCTGCTCAAACACACCAAGCTCTTTTTGGCCTCCAGGTTTTTGCATATGCTGTTCCCTCTGCCTAGAACACTGTTCCCACCTTTGAGTTGTGTGTGGCCTCAGGTTTCTGTTGAAATATTTCTTCCACAGAGAAGCCTTCATCTGTCTAAACAAGAGCCCCCACCTGCCCTACCATTATTCTTCATCTCTTCACACTAATCACAATTTGATATTATTAATTTGTGCTTTCCTTGGTGTTCACTTGTGAGCTCTTTAAGGGTGGGGTACATAGTAGGTGCTCAATTAATTTCCATTGCATGGATAAATGGTAAGAGGCACAGCATGGCCTGCAAGTCAGAGGCCCCATTCCAGACTTGCTGTGTGCCTTCATGTAGGTTTGGGCCTTCTCTGGGACACAGCGTGTCCAGTGGTGGGGATATATGGGGCCTCTGAGGACCCTGCTGTTCTGAGGATCCCTGAGCCATCTGTGCATACCAGGGCATACCCTTGATTCTGGGGTACCAACCCTGAGGTCAGTGGGAGGCTGGGAGAGGCCAAGGCAGGCAGGGTCTCAAAGCCCTATCTCCTGGGACCCTGGTAGGCTTTGTTGGCTATAGTTTGGCCTAGTAAGAGCAGTCCTAGAAATCTAGGGCAGGAATGTGGCCCAAAGTCCCCTCTTGGTTCTTCTGCACCACCGGACAGCCACCATGCTGAGTGTCCAGGAGGGGAAAGGGCAGTTCCCACAGTGTGCCTATTCCAGCTCCTTAGCTGCAGGCACAAGGATCCACCTGCTCAGGGTGTGCAGGGTGGAAGGACACTGCGCTAGAGGTCACTGCTAGAGGTCAGCTGCAGGCACAAGGATCCACCTGCTCAGGGTGTGCAGGGTGGAAGGACACTGCGCTAGAGGTCAAGAGCCTTGCATCCCAGGACTTTTCTCTCTCTGCTAACTTTGGACAAGTCCTCTCCACTCTCTGGGCCTCAGTTTCCATGCCTGTCCTGTGGGCGCACTCTTAGGACTCTTCAGGCCCTGACTTCCAAGATGATGGCTGATGCCTGGGACATGTGTGTTGCTTCCTTGCCCCAGGCCTGGGGAGCCTGGGAGGGGGGCAGCACTGGGAGCGTGGGAGAGCCAGATGTGGTGGCTGCTGGCCCTGCCTGAGTGAGTGCTGAGCTGGCCTACTGGGAATTCTCCCACTCAGGCGCCCTTTCCGGGCCCCCCTCCCCCTGCACCACTGAGAGCTGCGGCTTCCGGCTCTGACAAGCGTGGGTGGGGGTCTGGGGGGGGCAGGTTCAGTTCAGCCTGATTCCCTCTTGGGCCTGAGTGTAGACAAAAAGCCTCCGTTCCCGTCCTGGCCTTATACATTGCGAAGCCTTGCTCAGTCACTTTCCAGCACGGGCTTCCGTCATCTGATCCATAAAATGAGCATTTGGATTGGCTTCCCTGCAGCCCTGATGGTGGACTTCTGTGACAGAGGCTCCCGGAGGCGCCTAAGAATTGTTACCTTTGCTGGGGCTCCTCGCTCTGCTCTAGTCCTTGCCTAAAACGCTGGGTGCATCACTTATGTGGGCCTCTCAACAACTCTGTGAGGTAGGCACATGGATCCCCACTTTGCAGCTGCAAACACTGAGGCTCAGAGAGCTCAGGTAGTGTAATTTGTTCAGGCCATGCAGCTAGGAAGTGGTAGAGCTGGGCTGGAACTTCCAATGTCAGAGCTCAGGCTCTTGATCCTTGAGTGGGCCTCTGTGCAGTGGGGAGAAGGGGCGCTGAACCCCCAGGCCCAGAGCTCCATTCTCCCTCTGGACCCCACTCACTCCACCTGAGGCAGGATGCTCTGTTCACCCACTGTCAGCCCAGCTTTTCCAAGTCAGCGTTGTCCCAGGCTGGACCGGGCTGCCAGCATCTGGGCAAACTGGGAGGCTATTCATGGCCTGCCCTGTCCATGGTGGGGCTGGGGGCCGTGATGATCCCCCCCAGCTTGACAGTACTACACTGCTCGTGGGTACTGCCCTCTGTGCACAGGGGAAACTGAGGCCCAGAGAAGGAAGAGCTCAGCTCAGGGGCACACAACGATGGGCTGCAGCTGGAATGAGGGCAACTCCATATTTCAATAATACCTCCAGACACTGTACTGAGTCCTCTAGGTGCATTACAAATTGCAATGGTCTTTCAAATCATTCCTCAAATTAGCTCCATTTGCCAGAGGAAGAAATTGAGGCTCAGGAGTTTCAATGACTTGCCCAAGATCATGCAGCTTGGCATTGCAGAATCTGGATTCGAACCCAGCTCTGTCTCTGGCTCTGGAATCTGCCCTGTCCATCATGACTCCTCTGCCTCTTCTGTCTAGCTCTTGATGCGTGCCCTGTGGTGTTCCATGTGGCTCTGCGTCCCCCAGCCCCATCTCAGCTGAGAGGAGGCATAGCATAGTCCTGGTGCCTGCCAAGGGTTAATGGTGGTAGGGGCTAAGTGATTCCAGATGGGCCAGCCGGTCGGCTGGGCTGGCCGGAAACCAGCCGCCGCCAGCTTCCCGGGGGAGCCACCACCAGCCACCCCCTCCCCTTTGTGCTGCATCTCTGGCCCCCAGCTGTCCCCTTGCCCTGGGGCCCACTAGCCTCCTCTCCCTAACCAGAGCCCAATTCTAAGACACTTGTAAACAGAGCATCCCAAGGGCCTTCCAGCACAGTGAGTTCAACCCTGTTATGTACAGATGGGAAACTGAGGCGAAGGTATCTATCCAAGACATCACAGCAACTCTACAGCTGGATCTCCTCACTCCCAGATTTGTTTTGGGGGGGGGCAGTTAGAGGTTGAAATGCCTCCTTGATCCCCCACCCCCCACCACCCCTGGAACTGTTCTGGTCCTAGCAGTTGGGTCAAGGCTTTGGAGGTGAATAGCCAAGACAAATGCTAGGAGTTGCAAAGACTCATGGAGCCTTCAGGCATAAGAAATTCCAGTGTAGGCTTGACCCTGCGGTCTTTGGAGTCCCCCTGTAATCCCCTATGACTCCACTGCTACCACACTGGGCTGGGACCCCTCTCTGATAATTGACTGATAATCAAAGAGCCTGCACGCCATGGCTTAGGGCCAGTCCGAGGACTCTTCCTTCTGTGTGGCCCAGCCCAGATGCTCTGCTGAGAAATCCCCACTCAGATAAGACCAAGAAATGACCTCAAGATATGCTATTGTGGTTGGCATAAAATCCCAGCTCAGGCGAACACTGCTGCCATGTGAACAGGGCCCCAAGGTGAGGCCCAGGAGAAGAAGGGGGTAGACAGAGGTGCAGCAGGTAAGACAGAAGGAGCCCTGGGCAGAGTCAGGGTCTACCTGTGTGACCTGGGACACCTTTCTTTCCCTCTCTGGGACTCAAGTTTCCATGTGCATACAGTGTCAGGGCAGAGGTGACTCACCTCAACTCTCTAAACCCTTTTAAAATGATGGCCTTGGGCATCTAAGGGCCAAGAGTCTGTGACTAGAGGCGTCTTCTGGTCTGAGGAAATGAGGGCGGACTAAGTGGAAGGCACGAGAGGTCCAACCAGGTTTTGGAGGAGCCTTGACAGACCTTAGTAGGGAAGGGAGGGCAAGAGGCTGGCAATGGAACATTAGCAGGAAGAAGGAAGAAGGCAGGACAGGAGGCCCAGTCTGCTCTGCAATGTGGGGCTCCCGCTGGGGTCAGATCACCTGTGTCTGCTCCATCATGTAACTCAGGAGACCCCATCCGCGCCAGTTCTGCCCTTGCCGTGTGAGCTTGGGAGGCTCAGTTCACTCCTCTGGGCTTCTGTTTCATTGTCTATGAAATGGGGAAATAATCCTTTCCTGATACTCGAAGGGCTGTGAGATGATAGGAAGGAATATGTTTGGAAATCTGAAGTACACTGGGTGACATCGGGCAGGTCTCCTCTCTCTGTGCCAACCCACGCCCGCGCCTTGGGTTTCTTCTTCTGAAAAGTGACTTGATGCCAAAAAGTGTCAGTTAAAGGCATTCTCAGCACCCCTGCCCTTCTTTGGGGACCTGCCTGTGCATCGTTGTCCCTCCCACTAGCCTGGGCAGCCCTGGAGTCAGGGACTGTGTCTTACTCACTACCGCATCCCAACACCCCGCGCAGTGACTAGCACATAGTAGGTGCTCAATATGCTTGTTCAATAAATGGCTGTTGACTGAATCAATCACATTGGTGATCAGAGCTGCCTTTATAGATGGGGAAACTGAGGCATGGAGAAGGGAGTCCGCCCCAGGTGCCACGGCAAGGCATCAGGGAGGTGGGGTCAGGCCACTTTTTAATAAAAGTGACTCAGCGGTTGGCGTGGGCTGCGGAATTTCTAAATATCCCCTCACATCCTGAGAAAGCAGGCGACGGAGGGAGCAAGCAGAGGGGAAAAAAGGAAGAAAAACAAGAAACTTGGGGGAAAAGAAAGAGAGGGGGGAAGAAACTGAAATTGAAAACAGACACACGCGTCCACCTTCCCCGCCCCCTCGCCCCCCTTCTCCCGGCTGAGCCAATCAGAGGCGGCCCTGCAGCCTTTCCCCCAAAGGGGGGGGGCAGGGAAGCCCACAGTGGTGTGAGCTCGTGGGGCTGCCAGCGCCCGCAGTCCCTGCCCATCCCGTCTGGGACCCAGGATCCCTCTGGGAACAAGTTGGAGGCAGAGAGGAGGAGGACAGCAAGGAGAGAACCGGCCCCTCTGACCAGCGGCGCCGGGCAGCAGCCTGTGCCCGGCACCACAGCCGGCCAGACCCAGGGCGGCCCCTCCTGGCAGCCCGGCTCCTCCAGAAGGATGCTTTGGGAGTGAGGCCACTCCTCACCCCTGCAGTCCCCCACTCCCTCCATTCTCCCGAGGCTCCTGGAGACGGCAGCTGTCCTCCCTGCCCTTCTGCCCAGCCGCTGCCCCATTTGGGGTCCAGCAAAGTCTTCTTGTTAATGAGAGGTCAGTGAGGAGGACTTCCTGGAGGGGGTGAGAGCCCAGAGCTCAGGACTGTGCCCACACCCTAAGGCACCAGCATCAAGGTAAGTGCTGGGAGAAGGGGGATCCCCAGCCCCTTGTCCTGTCCCCTTCCAGTCTGTGCCTTCTTGGGTAGGTCAAAAAATGAAAAATATTTTTAACAAAACCAGATGGGAGGAGGCTGGGAGGCTGTGGGCGACATCAGGGCTGGAGGAGCCAGTTCTCTCCTCTCCTGCTCAGGCTGCTTCTAGGGTGGGTGGCCCCGGTCTCCACAGCCCTGCTGCCCCCTGCTTTCATCAAATGAACCTCAGACATTTTTGGGTGCAGACTGAGGGCCTCTAAAACATAGCACCGCCTGAGGGGGCCGGGGAGAGCTGGAAGAAGCTTGAGAGGGGAGTTGGGAGGCAGCAAGGAGGGTCCATGGAAAGGGGATCTAGCAGGGGATAGGGGACCTCAGAACCATGGCCCCTGTCTCTGGGCTCAAGCCTTATCCTTAAGAATCTGTCTGGCTCTAGGCCAGTCGGCCGCCAGGCAACCTCTGGGGACTTAAATGGATTTGCAAATTTTCCAGATTCCTAAGATGTCCTTCCAAACCCCCAGTGGCTGGGAAAGCGCGAAGGCAAGGGGGCTGTGGCAGGCCTAGCCCAGCGATCATGGTCACGCAGCTGGGGCTGTGGGGCTGGGGGCCTGGGACCGGCCATCAGATGTGGGGGGCCCCTCTGTGAAGAAGGGAGAGTCGGTTGCCTGGGCCGTTCCCTCTGGACCCAGGCAGCTGCTCAGGCTGCCTTGCTGCCTCCCTCCTTCCGGACGCTGCTTTCCATCCTAAAACATGAATCTGATCACGATTCCTTCTTTGATTCTCCCCTATAGAAAGCCCCAACTCCTAATAGTAGCCTGCCACTGATTGACACTTACTGCATGTCAGGACCGTGCGGAGTGCTTTATGGGCCTGATCTCACGTAACTAACTCACCAGCAGCTCCAAGGCAGGGACAGATTTTATGTCGGTTTTACACGTGAGGTTCACGGCAGCTACAAAACTGTTTCACGGTGCTAGTTAAGTTGCAGAGCTCGGGGAGATAATAAGCTCCCTGCCCCATTTTGGGAGATGATAAGCTCCCTGCCCCGTTTCTCCAGACTTGGGCCTTGTGTTCCTGCTGGTCAGGTCCCAGGGCTCCCAGGAGGAGTATGCACAATGCTGCCTGTGAGAACGTCCTTCCTCATTGCCTCCATTTTCCTTCAAGGACCTTCCCGACTTCACCTCCACCAGGCAGCCTTCCGGGGTTCTTCCAGTATTCCAAGTGCTTGCAATGCCCTTTGCCTGGTTGCTTGGGCTTCTCTTCCTCTTTGTGCTCTGTGTGCACAATCAGAGATCATTTGGGCCCCA